>NC_138824.1:21300116-22500116 GCF_965183815.1 Platalea leucorodia
ATTACTGGGTAGTCCTAAAGATGAAATGGGACTGCACATGCAGAATACAAACCAGATACTTTCTACTTTCATCTTCTGTTAAAAATCATAGTCTGGGTGGGATGAATGCATTCTATAGTTGGATTTGAACAAGAGAATATCGTAAAATATTGTGTTCTTGCTCCCAAAACGTGTCTGGAAAAGAATTTGGTTAAAAGTACAAGTTAGAAGTGGAATAGGGAAATAGATTTTCTGCTGTACCTAGTAATCTCACATGTTCTGACACAAACTTTGTGTGATACTGATTTAACACATGAAAACACCTGAGAAAGAAATTGCATTTTCTGCAAAATAGATATTAGGCACTCTCAACTGTCAGAGATGCAAAGTGAGCTTCTAGAAGCAAAAGTCAGAAGGGTAATTGCTGACAACACCACAGTCATATTAACAGCAATATATACTTTGTGCCACCAGATCATGCTAAGTATTTCCGATTTCTAGAGGAGAGACATACTGTCTTTTCAACATTGATAACCAGTTATGTCATGTTGCGGGGGGGACAATATGTAGTTCAGCAGTGACACAGATTTTATCCCTCTTCCTCTGATTTTTTGCTCACTCTCAGGCTTTTTTTCAGGTTATTTCAGGGTACCAGTGATTTGAGGCTTTATTCTCATGTAGTAGTATTTTTAAACAGCTAGACAGTTCTCAAAGGTGAAAGTTTTGTGCATGAAACAATGTTACTTTTGTGCCCATATATCAGTTCAATTTAGATGACGATGGTAGTACCAAGAATTAACATCTCGTAATTACTAAAAGAAAAACATGTTGCAGAGGTTGACTATGCCTTACAGACACAGTGGTATGTATCCAGTACTGTGGAGTTCATATATATTTTAAATTCACATACACAGTGTAATTGTTCTACCATTTTAAACATAAAAGGCTGTCAGCAGTTGGAGTTTGTGAAAATAGGCAGTGGAATAGAAATGGTCTTGGAAACGAATAAATCAAATTCCAAAGATTTTAATTTATAAGCACATTTCTCAGGATTTCCAAACAATGGATAAATACTTGAATAGTCATTTTCTCCCCTAGGGCTTTTTGGTACATTTATTAAAAAAATAACAAAACCAGCAAAATAAGGCAAAAAAGTTGTAGGGCACTAACTTGGAAACTAAAGGCTTTAAAGTCAGCACTTGGAGTACATTTGAAAAATGTGGTTTGACATGATGAACTTTTAAGTGTAGGCCATGCACGCAAATGGCTGACCCTTTACAGATCTTGGGAGACTCTCTCTCTCCAGTGTTTACCACAGTCTCCAACAGTAATGTTTAATAAAGTTTCTTACCTCCTACTTGAAAGATCAGGAGACGACTCAAAAATATATTCAGGACAACTTACTTTCCATTGATGTTAATACTCAGTAGTATATATTATGCATGTATTTTATATATATGTATATAAAATACATGTGGTATCTGAATTATATATACACACATTGTGTTTATACATAATACATTCTTTTGCTTGTTGGGGACTAGGTAGAGGTATTGCCTTTTTACTTTTAAATGAACATAAACACATTTTAAACTTTTTTCAAAATGAAGGAGTTTCAAGATAAGTCACATTGCCTTGCATTTTCCATGGATCAAGAGCACACATACAGATAGCCACTGCAATTCAGCTGACAGGCAGTAACTTGTTAAATTATTATAACTTGAGGGTATGTCTGAGCCCTTAATTCTTGTCAAATTAAGGTTGATACCACTGACTTGGGCCAATCAGCATAAAGGTAGTGGGCAAACACTTCTTATAATAGGCATATGCTCCTTTCCCCTCTCTTGACCAGAAATACCCATATTCTAGGAATTAACAATACTTTAATTTACTTTTGTATCTTGTTTTAAATGATGATTGTAAAAGATGTCACTCTGTCCAATGTTACCATGTTATTGCTATCTAAGTGGAGTTTTGATTAGCTTTGTTTTATTGAGTAAACCCTCTTTGGGTTAGCATTGACTTGACATGGTAAGAAAGAAAACCCAAACATAATATTCCACATTTTATCCCCCTCAACTTTGGTAATTATATTATTATTATTATATTATTATTTATTATATCCATGGAAGAAACTTAGTGTTGCAAGTTCTGTTTTCCCATGGTTAATCTACCACAGAAAGCCTTCTTTTAGGCATTCTGTTTCCAGTAGTGACTGTAATTAATGATGGTTCTGAAAAAAAAAAAAAAAATCTGAGAAAAAAAGCATGAAATAAGTGATAAAGAACGTCTTTTTACATTTTGTCCTGTCTCTGGTTGTTTGGTATAATAGGCCGAAAATTCAACTATTCTGTTCATTGGCAGAAGTTATAGTGATACAACTAGAATTCATATGTTCTGTATTAGCTAAGTTACTGCTATTTAACCTTCTGGGATTGACAGAAACTTTGCTTGCTTTTAAGAACCACACCTTTGCATATACTGACATTATGATGTACTATTGGTTTTTTAAGGGAAGAATGTGTATTTAGGCTTACTGCTCAAAATTATGCAGGAGACAGCTTGGTATTTTGGGTAATTCTTCTTTAGCACTAGCACGTTTCCAGAATATGTTGGAACTAAGACTTAGAAAAGGAAATCTATTTCTTAAATAAAATACATTTTTTGTTTTATTTTTGCGATGCATAATATGCACATGCTTTCCAGAATCATAAAACAGTGTGCACCTCCTCCCTCCTTTCTTAATGTACCATGTCCAGTTCACAAAGTGTTTAATTACATATTTATATTTAATCATGTAAGCGTTTAATAGATGTAAGTGCAAGTTTAAAGTTTAAAATGCATCTCCTTGCTTTACTGAAATGGGACTATTAAGTCTGTGAGCCTGAAAAGAAAGAGAGAGTTTATGAAAATGCATACATATTTGAGTAACACTGAAAGCAGAGTTCAGCAATGCCCAACGGGCCACTTCTACAATAGCAATCCACTTCTGAAATGTTGGTCTCTGCAGGGAAGATCACTATCATTATAATTAGAGCTACACTACAATGGACTGCTCATAGTAGCTATTCCAAAAAGTTCTTTGAAGGTGAAGATGAGTGGTAGGGATTCTCAGGAATAGAAAATTGCTTTCTCAAGAAAAAAAGATCAGCCAAATAAAATAAATCTTAAATAACTAGATGGCTAAAATAAATTGAAACTTTTGCCATCTCTATTTAAAATAAAATCACTGTATTTCCAGTTTGGATATTGATGATGGGCACTAAAGAAATATATATAATTTATAATTTCCCAGAATATGTAATATGTAATTATACTTGCAAATAGATATATTTTGTGAGCAAATGAAGAGAAACAAAAATATAGCAGCTCCACCTCCAATGCTCTTGTTGTATTTTTGCTTTCAAAATTAGCAATTCTATTTTTTACTAATTATGAAGGCCTAATTTCTAAGAACTGTTTAGTGCTTTTAGGTAGGTACATTGATACAAGTAGGTATATTGATATGAAAAATATTTGAAGAAATTCTGATCTGGTTTTTATTGTCTTGTTTTTAAATACTTGTCCAGGCTGTCTTTAACCTTCTAAGGACTAGATCAGGCAGTTGACTAAAATTGAAAACCTGATATCAAAGCACAGTCCTTGATTTTCACACCAAAGGCAGTACACATTGCTGTATAGACAGCTTTTTTTTATATATATAGTTTTACTGCTTCTCACAGAATTATATTCTGGAACTTTACATACCATGCAGAAATTTTTGCAGTCTGTTAAAACTATAAACTTAAAATTACAGCTGCAAGAATCCTAGAAACTGAGTGAAAAGTTTTCTCTGTGGAAGATTGCAATGCTCCTGCCAAGAGCATTCAAGTTATGACAAAAAGATTATGATACTGGTAGTTTTTGAAAAAGAGGTCATAGAACTTAACTCTGTGAGTAACAGGAATTCTAGAAGAACATAAAGCGAAGGACAGGTAATAATTATTTAAGAGGAAATGTATTGGAATTCCATTCTGTTATCTGGAACACAAATAATAGATGATAGACCATCTGCTATGATTATGAAAATGATAACATTTCAGTACAAGGACAGAGCTTCAGTATGTATTTCTAGTTCATGTAGGAGACTTCAGCCTCTTTATTGACTTGAGTTTTGAGATCTGCGCTGTCTTAATAACTCAGAATCACAGAATGGTTGAGGTGGGAAGGGACCTATGGAGGTCATCTGGTTCAACCCCTCTGCTCAAGCAGGGTCACCTAGAGCTGGTTGCCCAGGACCATGTCCAGATGGCTTCTAAGCATCTCCAAGGAGGGAGACTCCACAACCACTCTGGTCAATCTGTTCCAGTGCTCAGTCACCCTCACAGTTAAAAAAGCGTTTCCTGATGTTCAGAGGGAACCTCCTGTGTTTCAGTTTGTGCCTATTGCCTCTGGTCCACTGAAAAGAGCCTGGCTCTGTCCTCTTTGCACCCTTCCTTCAAGGATTTATACACAGTGATGAGATTCCCCTCAGAGGGGAAGCCTCTGAGCTCAGAGCCTCTGAGGCTCATCACAGAGATGAGCCTTCTCTTCTCCAGGCTGAGCAGTCCCAGCTCTCTCAGCCTTTCATCATAGGAGAGAGGCTCAAGTTCCTCAATCATTTTTGAAGCCCTTCGTTGGACTCTCTCCAGTAGGTCCACTCTGTCCAATTTGGCAAGTTAAAAGGATATAAAAAAGATCTGCTATAAATTTGCTCTTTACACTTTTGAAGTGACAGTGGAACATAATAGTACAAATCAAAGATAAATAGAAATATTTGAGCAGATGTAAATGCATTAAGACTTGTTTCTCTTCATGTTGAAATCAGGAAATTAACAACTAAACGTTCTTTCTTCTGGATAATAGCTGTGATCTGACCTCTCTGCTTTTTTATATTCTCCCACTTACCAGCAACTACATGATACTATAATCCACAGAAACTCTTTTTATTTAATATGTTGGGTCTTTTTTTTAATTTTGGATTCTTTATTTCATAGAAGTTAATATTTTTGTAGGTGTTAAGTGGTCTGAAGACTTAGGATTGGATAGAATGAAGTTGGTTTTCAAAATCCCTAGCTTTTTGGCAATCTGGCCATTATAACAAAGTGTATGGTATGGTAAACACTTTGGTGCCACGTTTGATGTGTGTAGAGGAAATACCATAATTATGTCAGAGAATTATTCCTGAGTAATACAATTCCATTGATTGCACTAACTAACCTAGTAAGTAAGTTCTCTCCTGCTATTATTATGTTGCAGTTAAGATATCAAACAATTTTATGTATGTACAATTTGATTAGTGATTTTAATATACTCTGGCAGACATTTATCTCCCAATTTAAACTTATGACTGCATGGACCATTTCTTAGGAAATTATAGTCTTTAGGTTTTAACCAAAGATTTCTGGGGTAAATAGGCACATGTAACTTATTTTTATAAGTTAATAAAATATGGCTTGTGATTTTTAAAAATTTGCTGTCAGAGAAATATTCGATGTTTTGTTCCTTTTTCTCATAAAATATTATTGAATTGATGTGGACTTCAAAGTAGGTTGAAACAGATGAGCTATCAAAATTCATAAGTTGTTAAAAAAGAATTTAATTTTAAAAGACCATTTGTAATTTAAGATAGTTTCAATAGTTGTAGTTAAAGTTTTGATACTTTTAAAATTTTTTTCACTTTCCACCTAAAAGTAACAATGTTTGTCAAAGCTAGAAACATTGCTTAAGTCTTTACTAATACGGATATAAAGTCAATCTGATGAATTTTTACTAGAGGTGTTATCTGTACTAAAAAACTATCACTGAATAAAAAAAATTAGCACAGTTGACATCCTAGGTTTGAGCCTAGAAATGACCATGGTGTCATGACATACACAACCAAGCAAAATGATACCTTTGACAGCCTTTGAACTTCTGTGGGTGTCTCAGTTCTCAGAAAGTTTCCTTATTAAGGGAAGTTCATGTATTTGTGACTCCCTCTAGTGGACAGCTTTCTCAACCATACACTAGGATATGTTCTCCATATTAAAATCATCTGACATTAAAATTTGAGAGGTCTTTGTTTTCATGGTGAAGATCTGATTCCATTCTCATGGATAGTCAGAACGTGTTTGTGTGCATCTCCACTCATAATCACTCACTTTGCATATATTTTTTTAAAGATTTTTTTCGTAATGTGGTTGCTGATAATCGTATCTATTTATATGTGCAACTAATTTTTATACATTAGCAGATGGAACATCCTTTTTTTTTTCTCTGCTACAAACCTCTTCTTTTCCCAGGCTTTAATTTATGTTACTATATTCCTGAAATGTTTACAGTTCGCCTTAATTATTATTTAATTATATTTCAGGTACCACCAAAGTAAATCTTGTGAAGATCCCTTCAACTGCTTCCAGTCCTCGAGACACTGCTCTAGCAGCTGTTATATGCAGTGCACTTGCGACAGTGCTCTTAGCACTTCTTATTCTTTGTGTTATCTATTGTAAGAGGCAGTTTATGGAGAAGAAACCAAGCTGTGAGTTTCCAGTTATTACTGTTTCTTTGTAATGTTTATATACCGGTATTAGTTTGGCAGATCCCTCTGTAGGTAAATAAATGAAATGTCTACAGCATTCAAGCAAGTTTAGCATTGAGATGAACAAGCTAACAGAAGCCCAAGACTCCATACAAGTTTGCCAGCCTAGTGTGGATGTTGCAGCTTCTACTGAGAAAATGCTGTGCAGATGTCCAGAAATAGTCCAATTGCATTAATTCTGTGCCATACTCTGTTAGATGCTGCACAGATATATTTGGACCATTCGGGATCCAAGCTGGGACATCATTATAGAGTTGCAATGCCAATGTGAAAATACCAGCTTGGAGGATCTGTATGTCACATGCTATTGTGAAACACAGATTAGCTCATCAAGGTAATGAATGTGGCCAGTGTAGATAGCACATTTGTCATTAGCAATTTTGGTTTTATGGGCATATTCAAGATGAATTAAATGCCTAAGCCAGTTAGAGTTGTAAATTTAAAAAAAAAATCCATAACAGCTCATCAATGTAATTCAGTTTGTTTATAATAAACATTTTTCTGCCCCTTAATTTAAATTAAGAAAGAAAAAAGTTAAAAGCACTCTAGTTCCCATTCATCATTTTAAAAAACTATTATTAAAATATGTTTATAGCATCTAATGAACCTCGGATGTCAAACAAGAATAATATCTAGGAAGAAGTGATGTTATCACTGCTTACAGCACAAACAAAAATAAAAAGACTGAGAGAGGAATTGTAAGAATTGTTCCTAACCTAGAAGATGCTTTACAATGTAAGTTTTGAGAAATTCAGACATAGTGAATTCAAACTTCAGTTAGTGAAGTTTAGTAACTCATTTGTCTTGGCCTACAATTATACAGATTAAAGCAAGTCTGCTGTTCATATAAAGCTCTTTAAGATAACATAAACAAAATCCCAATGGCTGAAAGGTGAATGTGGAAGATTTCAGATGGGAATCACTGAGAATCGTTAAACACTGAGAAAATGTAACAGTGAATAATATACACTCTCAAATCATCAAAATAAGAGCAGATGTCTTCCTAGAAGAGGCTGTAGTTGAACCAGCTGTTCTAGGGTTTGTTGCAAAATCTGTGGTTTGTGTTATATGAAACCACATGATCATTGTGGATCTTTCAGTTGGAAAATGTATGGAAATACTGTATAGTATGACATTTAAGCATTCTATGAAGACAGGAGGCTCTGAACAGGAAAAAGGGTATCATTTACTAATATATATTTTTGCTCATTTTGTCCAAAGGGTCTCTGAGGTCACAAGACATTCACTACAATGGCTCTGAATTGTCATGTTTTGATAGACCACGGCTAAGTGAATATGACCACAGAACATGTTGCCAGTGCCAGAGAAGCACATCACAGACATGTGGTATGTTAGGCCTACTAAAAGGTGACTTCATGGCATGATGAATATTTATCTAACATTTATCTAACACTTGAGTTGTGACATTTAACTTAAACTACAGAGCTAACATTGTCAAACTACCCTTTGTCCTAGGCTAATTTCTCAATAAGCAGATAGAATTTCTAAGTAGCTATTTGGTTATGATTTTTTTTCCTAATTTCATTCCAATGACCCTTCACTTAAAAAAAAAAAAAAAAGCTTTAAATGTCTATCTCATTTCTTTCTGATAAAAATAGCACTGCATCTGGCTTTGAGACTTAAATTAGTGTGAAGGATTTACCAGACAGTATCTAAGAATGTGATATGAATGCTAAAGGACATTAACAACCTGAACAATTCAAATCATTGAGATTTTATGAAGTCATATCAGAACAGATGCATTTATGACGTTAACAAATACATGATTTAACACAAGAGCACAAGCTTAAATATCATCCTAATACGTTAACTCAGAATGTGGTACTTCTTCTCACGCGTATCTAATTGAAAAGCAAATTAATTTAAAAAGTAGACACTGGCATCTATGTTACTCCTGGAGGAAGGGCTTGTAAGTAATTCGATTTTAAAGTAATATATTAAATAACCTATTTTTTGGAATAAGAAGTCTCTTTCCTCAATCCATATATTATAATGTAACTGGCAAACTAATACTCAAGTTTGAAAGAGTACAGAGGCTAAGTTTATACAGAGCTTTAACATTTTTAACATTATTAAATTAATTTTCATTCCTTAGGACCAGTTCACTTGATTCCATCACTGTGCTGTGATGAAACCTGTAGCATGGAGCACAGCAGTCACAGTTGTGCTTTCCACTCACAGACTACACTTAATGAAAGGTAACTTAGTTTTATAAATGTCTATTAAACATGAAGTATTTTTTATGCAGTCAAATTAATATTTATACAGATACAGTAGCTGTTTGGAGTGGAATGAGAGATTTTGATGAACTGTAGTCATATCCTCCCATTTTATGCAAAAACAGGTTTATGGTGAAAAATTGATTTTAAGTATCACTTGGTAAATGCTGACTTGATATATCCATTTCTCTGAAGAAGAAGTAACTTACTTCTCTCACAAGCAAATAGTCTTCCTCTTACTCTGTGGTTCCTTAGAGGCTTTGGTGACCCCCTCTTCTGCTATGGGTTAGCAAGGTGCTGCATAAACCTGTGAATCTGGGGGAATTAAAGTACAATTTAGAAGTGTCACAAAGATTTTCTTTTTTTAGAAACTCTTGATGACTGTGAGATTTGAAATATCTAGTATTTCTGAATTTCTACCAGATTGTAACCATTATTTTCTCCTGATCAGCTGAATATAAACACAGTGGTAGAGTAGTTATTTCTACAGCAGTGCCATGAGCTAAATATATAAAGTTTATGGTGTCATTCAGAGTTTCCTGGTTACAGATTTTAACACAGGATGTATTTATTTCTTTTAGCTAGAATTGTTTGCCATATAAGGTTTAAATTGGTCTCCAGCTGTTTTGTTCTTATGGCCAAATGTAACTAAAAATGTAGGGGCAGCTTCTTCATAGGTATTGTTTATGCAAGGTGACTTAGTGACCTAAGTACAAGATGCAAAATACCTAAGTTTTCTGTAACAACTAGTTTAAATACCAGCAAGCTTGAGTCATCCTTTTATACCACCAAGGCTGACAAATTGAGAGTTGTGTACTTTGTGAGGGATCTTTTGGTTAAGGCTTTAAAAATAAATGTTATATCCATGCTATGTGGACATCAAAGGTCCCGTGGTTCCTTCCAGTAGAAATGGAGTTTGCTCCAATTTCCTTTGCCAAAATAATGTATTTCCTTCAATTGTGGTGCAATGTCCTGACTTTTGGCCTCATCTATGAAAATGCTTTGTCTGTATATCAAAGCTGTTAAAGCATCATGTTTTGGAAATGAGTAAGGCTACTTAAAATCTGTTATAGGCAACGTTAATGTGGGATGAGTCTTGTCACACAAATTATTACTGTATATCAGACTTAATGTAGCCTTTACAGTTCTATAAATCTGCAGACAGTTTTTGGAAATTAAACATATTAGTATATCTTTTTGGTTTTGTTAATACTTATTGTGATATACTATAGTAAAAGACATTACTGGGCTTTCACCAGAGATAGGCATGTTTAGTGCACTCAGACACACCAGTCTCATCATGCACTTTAAATACACTTGAGATGATAGATCATATTGAGTTTCTACTTCCACTTTCTTCCATTTTCCGTTTAATAAAAATGAACCTTGTGAGAATTAAAAATCCTCACCCTTCTTTAATATTATATCCTTTCCACATGAAAGAGAATAGGAGAAAAACTTTTCTTACATTTTGAAACATTTTGAAGGCTAGACAGAACAAACTGAGAAAGCTAAAGTGAATGCATGTTCAATATGAAATCACCCAGATAGAAGGAGTTTCAATCAGTCTTGTTGCCTATTCCCTTCTCTGAGTCTGAACCCGCTTTAATTCTTTTACATCCATTAGATATTTGACTAGCCTGTTTTGTTTTTTTTTTCAAAAAAGTGTTGGAGATTCCACAGTCTTCCCAAACATCTTTCTTGCTGCAATTCAAGCCTGCTATATCTAGTCTCAACACCCCCTGCCCCCCTGTGCATTGAGAACAAATAAATTCCTTCCTCTTTGCAACCGTCTTTGTATCTGAACACTGCTATAGTACTTTTTATCATATTTCTGTTCTTTAGACTATAAACAACCCCAACTGTAGTTCCAGAACCCTGAATTCACAGTATGAAGGTCTCTAGGCATCGTCTTTACTTTTAGTAGTGTTCTCCAGAGCTTTCTTCATTTCCAGACGAGGAACAAACTGTATTCCTTTTCAGAAGAATTTGTTTGCACAGGATGCCTCTAGCGTGTTAACTTAATATAACCCTGTTAAACCTTCTTGAAATACCTATAATTACTAATGACAATAATTACAATATTGATAATATTTTCTGGAATGCTTTTGAAACCATGTGTCTTTTATCCTTTTGCAGGGCTTCTGATTCTGTTGGAGAAATGATTCCTACCTTCCTTGGTTCTCTTTCACACTCCACCTGTGGAGACATTTCAGATGCTTGGCCTCTTATGCAAAACTCAGCTTGTTGTGACAGCATTTCTTTCTGTGAATCATATTCAGAACTGGCTGGAGGATCTGCAAAATCCTGCAGCGCTGAGACTGAAAATGCAACCACTGTTGACTTGGATAATAACCAGGAACTAAGTGAAGTACTTATTTCAGCTAAATCTCTTGATGGAAACGTTGCAAAGTCATTTGAAATCTCCAAACATAGAACATGCATAGATGTTTCATCACTTCAGAACTCAGCCGCTGCTGAAACCCAGCCAAAGACAAAGCGTAATGGAACAGCAAATGACTCTACAGACTGATAAAGAGGTAAAAAACATAACTACAAAGGAGTGAGAATGAGTACTCAAGGCACATAGAGCTAGATAAAAATAGAATTGTAAAAAGTTGTAGGGTTATGTTTCTCCATAGGTTACACCTAGCTATTGCTGAAATAAATTACAACTGTACAAGAGATCCAACAGTTTCACATTTTTAAATAATTGACTGAATTTGAAAGGTGTAATTACTCAAACTATAATGTTGAGGTAATATGAACCAGAATACAGAGGGAAGTCTGTACACCAGTCAGCTTTTATCAGGTTTTTTTTTTTCATTACATTTCAGGGGAAAAACATCAGTTTAATAGCCTTATGACCAAACTACTATATGGGGCTAGTGCTTGTTTATGAGGGAAGAACTGAGGACTTGTCTTTGCTCGTTGTAAACAGAGCATAAAATACATGCAAGTGTTGATCCAAAAATTTTTACAAAGCCTTCTTTGTGAAGTTACTACAGCAGTAGCAGAAACAGAAGAGAGAATCTCAAATGCTTTTGAATGCCATTTGTATTCCCATGTCATCAGGTAAAACATTCCATAAGTTTGTCCATAATATATAATTTAATATATAAAAGCTCAGAGAAAATGCAGGTCTGAGGTCAAAATGAGAAGAGGTGATAAACAGTTGTCTCTACCACATAGCAACATGACCATCTCAAAAAGTCACTCTGCTACTGCTTCATCATTATATCTTTTTGAATATTAGCTGTGCTCTATATTTTTAAAGTGGCATTTTCTACTATTGGAAGTAACTTGGAGCAAAAAGTAGCTCGTCTGTGAAAGGATCCCAAATTATGGCATGTGTACTGGTGTTGTTACTCAAGGGTTATGCAGGCTGTGGCTGGTAAAGCTGAAATAGTCTCCTGTGCATGTACACAGAGGCAGGAACAAAGGCACTTGCCACTAATATTAATAATCCACCAAACTTAATTAAGAAAATTACGCTATCTGTAATTATAAAAATTTAGGGTCATCTGCAGAAATAAAACTACCTTCCTTTGATCCTCTTCTATTTGATTTGCGTGCCACTTTCATATTGTTCTTAAATAAGAAGTAGAAAGTAATTAGTATTTAACAAAAAAATATGCATATTCTGAAAACATGTAAGTGCAAGAGTTAATTCTGTGTAAATCAAGGCTTAATTCTTTAGGTGATGTTTTCAAGAGGAGGAAAGGAAGGTAAACAGACTGCTAAGTCAAGACTTTTTTTGCTATTGACTTCAATGGAACTCATATATCACCCTCAAAATCTACTGCTATCACTGAAAATATCAACCTTATCTATGTCGCACATATTTTTCTCAATATATTATTTACAATATATAGCTTGGTCTGTAACGATGTCTGGCACTAATGGCCCATGTGTCAGATAGCAGTCGTCATAGTTTCATTTTGGTATATGCCAAATATCATTAGGTGATAGTCGTATTCTCTTGGGATATATGAGAAGGGACAATGACATGGCTATGACTGCAAATCTTGACACTGCTAGTTCCCAGTTCTTCAGCCGTTATCAATGAAACTTGAATGCTCCCTTGATGTTTTAAGGGAATATATTTCCATATAAATAAGATTTAAAAAATCAAAAGTTTGTGGTTTTTTTCCCCACTAAACCCTGTATCAACTCCAAAGGTTTGTGATTAATATTATTTAGAGTTTTTCTAGATGAAAGGAACCACAGAATTTCAAAATATCACTATAAAAATTAACTTACATTTCACCATACTTTTTAAGGTATATAAATTGTAAATTTTCTTACTTATTCCTACGTGAATGTAGACATTTTTTCTGACATTTCAAAATCCTGTATTCCTTGATGGTTTTGTACTATCATGTATTACTAATGAGATTTATGTATAATTCTGAATAAGCAAGATGGTTTGGAACGGTTAGGTTTTCCTTCTTTTTTTTTTCTTTAATAGACTTTACTGATTCATTTTGTACAGTTTCTCCCTATTTGGACTCTACAGTGCATCATTATATATGCATCGTTGGTGGAGAAATTTAAGCAGCATTTGAGGGACAAGACCAGGACTAGGCTTCCCTGAGATGTATTTTCAGGCTGAACTCTGACCAGCTGTACAACTCCAGGAAAATTATTTAATCTCAGTCTACCCCATTTTTTCCATCTGCCCTTCATCTATCTTGTCTTTTGAAATATTTTGAGGGAAGGATGGTCTTTTTAGTACATGTGGGTGCATTACAGTCTTGCATAGGGCCATACTTCATTATTATATTGCAAAATAAATAATTAAGAAAATCAGAAGACGGCATATTTTTATTTATGTGCACATAAATCGAAGTTTTTTAATGGTTGTTTTAATACAGGTTCGGTCTTCAGGTTTAGGTGAATTTTTACAGTAAGCAGTAAGTATAGCTGTACTTTCTTAGTGTTTAGTCAAGTATAGAAGTACATACAGGTTTTTTATGAGTTTATGTAACCACTGTTCTATCACTTTCTTTTAGGAAACGAAGCTATTTCTCTCAGCACTAAAGCTGAATGCTTCCCTTATGCTCCTCTGCTGATTCTCATCAAACTTAGTCTGGTCTTCAATGTTGCATGGTTTCAAAATCAGCTGGAAAGAAATGGCATCATTTCACACCTTCTGAGCAGTTACGTCTGAGCCGTAACAGCTGTAAAGTGAAACTTCGAGGAGCATCCTAGGAGAACCCTGAATGTGGATTTATGACCTTTTGCATCTCTTTTTAAAAAGAACCTTCTGTTCCCTCAGATTCTCAAAAAGTCTAATGGAGTGAGCTTAAAAGTATCTGTAAATATAGCAAGAAATATAAATACTTCAGTGTGTTTAGGTGGGTATCTTAAACATGGCTACAGATGTCGGAAGGCATGGGACAAGACGTCGCCAGTTATTCTGCTTGCAGATTTATGCATGCATTAGGATTTTTTTGGCTGGTTCTAATTTTAAATCAGTTTCCTGCTGTTGAAGGACTTAAAAAAGAAACATTTCTATTTATGCAAGGATCATCTATTGATAAGCTGAAGCTTTTATTATATATTACATTATAGTCAATAAGCTAGTTTGGGGAGTTAAAGAATTTGCATGTTACAATATGTATGGTTGAAGTCCCCTCCATCCAATTATTACATTTATGGGAGGGAGCATTGTTTTGTTAAATAGAGCAGGAGATTAGCTTTAAATTAGATTTAGTTTAATGAAAGTCAGCCGTATAGATAGGGATGTTGTGTTTAATTGGTAGTCTCAGTATCGGAATACAGCACTTGCTGTTATAGCATGTAATTTTGGGATGTTGAAATAAATGTAATCAACTGTCACATCAAAATGTCAAACTATAGCAGGTGTGTCATGAAAGTATTCATACAATGAGACTATTACTATTATTTTTTAGTAATGCATTATTTTTAAGGGTCAAGCTTCATGGTGACCTAGTTTGTTCATTTAGGAGGCCTTTTCTTTTCATTCATGTCACTGTCCTTCTCACTGTAGTATTGTGTAAATTCAATTTTTCCACACAAGATATAGAAAGTAATTCATAACATTAAAAAAAAAAATACCTCTGAATTGAATCCTCAAAGTTGCGTAAATGCCTAGTAAATTATCAACTCTCTGCCCTCATTGCTGTTAAGATTTTTTTAACTGCAGTTTGTTGCACCACAGCCCATAATACCATTTGTTCTGCAGCCATTTTTATCCCTAAAATAGTTTTCGCTTCTGTGAGTAATCCCAGTAACCTCTACTGATTCATTACATTCAACAGGCTCAAACTTGATAGTGATGAACTCTAGCAATTATTCTTTAAAGTACCCAATGTGCCTTGACAAAAGCAAAGCAATCAGCAAAAACAAATGCAAATTTGCAATAACTATTACTCCTCTTTCAACACATGGTTTGCGTGGCAATGGAAATGTTGAGACAGTATTCATATTCCATAACGGAAAAAGACTTTTGCTTTGAAGCACCCAGGAGAAGGTTGAACCTGCACAAGAAGAGCTACAGCCAGTATAGGCAGCCAAGGCAGTAAGAAGTTTCAGCTAAAACCGGTGAGATCATTCGCGTGTGCAGAAATCATGAAAAACAGTTATCAAATTCAAACCAAAGTAACTGAAGAAATTACATAAGTGATTTTTTTTAAAGTAGTACATACCACCCTTTGGTCACTGACAGAATAATACACAGTTATACAGGGAGTACAGTTACTCAGCTAAATACTGTAGAGTATAGAGTCAAATAAGAGTAGTTTTGAATAATTTCTCTGGATACTTTCATACATTTAAGAAGTGACAAAATGTTATTTTTCACTACGTGTGCATGAAGAGATGTGTGCTTCTTTGTATATACTTTGTAAATAGAAAAAATCCAATGTGCATTTCAGTATATGGCAAGATGTTTTTAGAACATATGGAGATTTAACTTTTCACTAATAACAGTTCTTTAAAATGCTATGTTCAAAAGTTTTGCCAGCATCTGCCACAGTAAGTATGTTTTCCCATTGGAATTTACACTTTGTATAATTGTTTTTGTCCGGCAACTCTAGAGAAAAATACTCATTTCTTTAAATGAGTGACAGCTTGAGAGCAAATTGGGAAGAAAAAACAAAGAGAGTGCTTTTTAAATATATGTGTATATTGTGTACATACTTTTTTCCTTAATTTAACCAAATTGGTCTTTTTTATATTGCCTGTGGCAAGCAATGTTGTACATGCCAATAGAAAACATACACTACCACCGCATTTAGACTGCCCACATATCACATCTAGGCACTTACAGTGCTGTTTTAAATACTCCTGTAAGGAATGTAAATTAAAGTCTTGTATAAATCATTTTGTAATACTTTTTCTACTTGTGAATAAAATGTTACGTGAACCAGTCTTGGTTTGTTGATCTCAAATTAATAATAGCATTCTATACAAAGTTAGTGATCAATTCTTTTATTATTTTTAGAATTCCATAATGGTTTAATTGTATTAAAATTACGGTATAATTTGGTACATCTTTGTCTTGAGATGTTTGCTGTGTAACAGGAGCATCATTCTTCAAGCTGGAGGACCTGGACGAAGCAGTAAGTTAACATCAATCCTTAAAATCATAGTGCTTCAAAATCTTTTCAAAACGTTGCTTCTCAAGAAAGGAGAGAAAAAAGCTGGTAAGCGCCACAAATTGCTGTCTGTATAATGTCTTTGAAAAGAAAACGAAGTACTCCACACAGTAGACTGTTTCAGACAAGATAGATACATAAATAATGAGTAGCTGTATATCTGAAACAGAAAAGGATGCCCTAATTGTGGCCCAGGATTAGCACCGACAGAGCCTGCACTCGTGTTGCACTGCAGCAGCCAAGAGTGGTTTCAAACCTTGGCTGAAGAAAGAGGGAATTAGAGAACACCAATACAGAAGACTAATTACCCGTGATTATTTAGGCCATTTTTCAAACATTGTCCAGAAGGTTTATACATTGAAAAGATTCAGGAAAATGTTACTCAAATGGGATTAAGAAAGGGATGGCATGGTTTGACTGACAAGAGTGAAGGACTACGAAGAAAGAGTAATTTGATAATTGCATATAATTACATGACTTCTTATGGTGAAGACATAAAAAACAGTGACTGGAAACTGAATCCAGATAAGGATGATAGGTAACATAAAGCCAGGGCGTTTGTGGTGGAGGGTTTGTAGCACTATTGGTTTTTATGGGAAAGTTTGAGAGAAGCTGAAAGCTGCTCTGTCCCTGTCGCTAGTTTATTCTAGCAAATTTCGCGTTAGCTCTTTTCTGTGTATTGCTGTTATTTCTCCAGTCTTTTAAGTACATAACTCACAGCTTACCCGGGGAACACCTTCCCAGAATAGCAAGGTCTCCTTATATGACTGTGCCCGTGTGCTGCACTCCTGAGTAGTCTTCTGCTTGTCTGCTGCTGAGGCTGTCAATAACGGCAGCCGACCGCATCCCCAGCCGCCTCATCACCCTGCTCAGTCACTTAGACGCTTGCAAGTCTGGAAAGCAGCCCATGGCGTGTTTGGTCATTCACTTTGCGTCAATAAAGGTAGCAAGTCTTGGAACTGCTAGGATCGCAATAGTGTGCCCCTGCCAAAAATAAAAAAAATCAAGAAAGAAACAGGAATTGAAAAACAGGTATTTATTCTATTTTATCTGGAAACAAACTACAATTTAAAACAAATCATGTATGTGATCATAAAACTTTCGTAGACATTAGATCATATTAGATAAATATGATATAAATGTCATTAGCAAGGCTGCAATTTTTTATCCAGCTATCTTTCTAAAAGAGTCATAGAATCCGAGAAAAATAGAATCATTAAGGTTGGAAAAGACCTTTAAGATCATCGAGTCCAACCACTAACCTAGTGCTGCCAAGTCCACCACTAAACCATGTCCCTAAGCACCACATCTACTCGTCTTTTAAATACCTCCAGGGATGGGGACTCAACCACTTCCCTGGGCAGCCTGGTCCAGTGCCTGACTGCCCTTTTGGTGAAGAAGTTTTTCCTAATATCCAACCTAAACCTCCCCTGGTGCAGCTTGAGGCCGTTTCCTCTCGTCCTATCCCTTGTTACTTGGGAGAAGAGACCGACCCCCACCTGGCTACAGCCTCCTTTCAGGCAGTTGTAGAGAGCAATAAGGTCTCCCCTCAGCCTCCTCTTCTCCAGGCTAAACAACCCCAGCTCCCTCAGCCGCTCCTCATAAGACTTGTGCTCCAGACCCTTCACCAGCTTCACTGCCCTCCTCTGGACACGCTCCAGCACCTCAATATCTTGAAAATTCTCCTAAGTATAGAAGATAATTTACCAAAATCTAGTCTGTAATCAACAGTTTAAGGGAGAGAACTGATTTAAAGCTTGGAAAAAATTAAACCATTGGAATTCAAGAAATCACCTTGATTTGCCCAAGATCTATATCAGACAGTTCATTGGAACATAATAATAAACATATATAAATGCGTATATAATTCATGTGTACATGAAGATACATTCTACATTAGAATAAAATAATAACCAAATTTAAAAGAACCAATCACCTTACATGTGATCTGAGGCAGAGCATTGTCCAGGCCAGTTGTTAAGTAATTTTATTCCTAAAAGTTGTTAAACATGAGGAAATTACACAACACTACGGACCAATTCAGATGAGACCTTTACACGATACAAGCATTTATTCTGCATGTGGCAGAGGTTACAAAATGAATTGAGAGCTTTTTAAAAAGTAGTAAAGGCTCTATTTCAGTTTTTTAAAAATGCCTTTCAGTCCAGAAATCCAAGGGCCCCGGATGTTTCATAGGTCAATATGGGAGCCTTAGAGAAAAAAAAGTTACTATAAACAACAAAATAAAACATTTAGGACCTACAGCCAGTACTCTGCCTCCCTTCCCGGATTTTTAGAGCTGCAATTTCTTGCTTTGCAATAGCAACATACTGGAATAGTCACTGAGTGACTGCAATTTGCCCACCAGGGTTGGTAGCCCCTGCAGGCCCTGGCTGGCCCCACAGGAGATGCTGAGGGCGCAGCGGCAGCTCTGACGCTTTTCGGCTGGTGGGGATCTCAGCAGGACGTTTGTAATGGGGATGCTCTGTGCGTGGGCCTGCGCGTGCTTCCGTACAACGGACCTTCGAGAGAACAATATTGAACGAAACTGGAACGGTAGAGGTTATTTGTTACGAAAATAAGAATAATAAGGAAAGGACATCTGGGTACTAGTGCACCAAAAAAGAGCAAAACTGGCCATTATGTTGCAACGTAACCATATTTTAAAAGCCAAAGTAAAGATCTAGTCTACAGCCCCCTTACTTCTCTGACTTCATGGTCGCTTAAATGCACATAAACTCTGCACCTGGCCAAAGCAAACTGAGGAAGACCTGGAATCAGCAGAATAACAGCGTTTACCGCACCAATTTTGTTCATACATTGCAAATGTGTTTTCTTGTATATTTATGTTGACTCCTGCAACATATGGTAGCTGAGTTTAACCTGAGGAAATTCAACAGCAATTATCGGTTTGGCCATTCGGTTCACTCTGTTCCTAGAGAAAAAACAAAAAGTTGTTGACCAAACCGATGCCCTTTTACGTCGTTAGACACAACTATAGTTGTGTTCTTTTATCATAGCTTCAGCTTTATTAAACCTAAGGATTCTCAACGATAAAAGTTAAGGGGACACCGCACCTGTGCAAGAGTGAGAATATCTTTCTGACTGAGATACCGAAACAGAGACGTAACATTCTACCAAATAACACTTGCAACACATTTTGTCAAAATTCATCATTTTTGTTTTTGATATTTTGAGACTACAAATATAGAAAAAATTCCTTGCTTGAAAAAGTTTTCACGCCATGACAAAGTGCTGTGACATCTCACATGAGAGTATTTTCTCCAGGATGGTTTGTGCAGCTACCCTCCATCTTAAACCCTCAATAAATTGAAACCCTCAATATTAATTTAAGTTGTATCATCTTTAAATATATTTTAAACTTTGGAGGATTTGTTGGTTACTCAAGGAGGACTAATCCATTTGCATGAGCAAGAACTACATCAAAGTTATTTTCATACACTGGTTTTTAACTAGCAGGACAGATGGATTCAGGCAGAAGAAACTCTAAATCCTTTAGATGATAAAATATTATGTTATTGATGGGTTAAAAGAAGCAAGCCCTGTGGGTTCAGCCCTCTCGCTCATTCGTTCAAACAGGCTATGGGATCTGCAAGGAAGAGCTCGAGAATGCCATAAATTACCTCTCCCGTGGCTTTCAACAACAAATAGACAGCCCTGGAGTTTACCCAGGGTGCTGGCAAGTGCTGTGATAGGGATTCCTGACAATATCTGTCTGCCAGATGATGTTTCCTAATACACAGAATGTCACTGAGGAGCTCTTGTGGCATTTACAGCCAGATGCTTTCCTTTCCTAGAGAAGAGGCCTTTTTACTGCCTTGCTGCAGTAGGGGGACTGGGGGCGGCGGGGGAAGCAGCAACGCCTGCAGCAGCCAGAGGAGAGCAGGGTGCAGCGCTGCTCCGTCCCGCACACCCCCCGGCCCGTTACAGCTGATTTCCCTCTGCAAGTCTCCCAGCTGTGCAGAGATCAGCTGCAAACGTGCTTGGAAGCCTAAAAACCCCCAAAGATGCAATATTGCACCTTCTGCAGATGTATCGGTGTGACCACGGTAGCTGAAAGCTATAAGTAAAAAGAAATTAATATCATCTGTTAGTTGGGGGGGGACATGACCAAAAATAACTAAAGGTTTGGGGCTCAAGGCCTTCTTGGATCTGTGTTCTAATGTTTGCTTGCACACTTTGCATCTAGTTAAAGGGCTGCAGCTGCTGCGGCTCTGGGGATGCCCCTGCAACTCTTACCTGATCTCAGGGAGCAGAAGCTACCTTTCAGTTTGGCCTTGTTATACTTCATCCTGCAAGAGCTGGAGGGTTTAAATGCCTGACAATCTCTGTTCTTTTCCCAATTACCTCATTTTTTTGACAAAAAAAAAAAAAAAGACTCTATTCAAATTTTCCTTAAGTTGCATTACTCACAAGCTGTCCATAATAAGACTCCAGTTACATTTTCTCATGCAAAAGAAATGCAGTCACCTTAATGCCACCCAGACGATGGCCTGGGAACCAGGTGCTGCTTCATGCTGGTACCAGTGCCTGCCTCTGCTGCTCTGTCCCCTGGCCCAGGAAGCAGGCCAGAGAAAAGCAAAACACCTCTTTGACCAGAGCAACCCCAACCCACACCAGCAACCCATTCTTTGAAAACCTGTTATTGAATCACAGCTTACGGGTAGTTCAAACAAAACAAAACAAAACAAAAGACACAGAGACAGGAGGAAAACAACTGCATAAAGAATTATACTGGAGAGACATTCAGCAAAATTCCCATTTGTGTATGAAAAGCTTAGCTGAATAACCTTGGGCTGCACAGGACAACAAGTAGGAAGGAAAACACTTCTGATCTTTACAAAATTTGATTTTGTGAAGTAGACATGCAGCACTTACCCCTCATTCTTAATGCAGAAGGGTTTGCCCTCCCCCATCCCCTGCCCAGCGTCAGAAATAGTAACACAGCACTAGCGCTGAAGGCTCTTTCCACTCAGGAAAGGAATGGCGCTCTCTCTTACCCCCGCTCCTCCTGCGTTATGGCTCGCTCTTCCCGACCGTTCTGCCTTATTTATCACTGCTGCCATTTTCAGGTCTTTGCCTTCCTCCCTCCAGGCCTGTGTTTCCCGTTCTCCTGCCTCCACTAGCTGGTCTGCTCCCCCATTGCCACGTGAAAGCAGAATTGTAGATTTAATTTCATGAACCTGGAAGATGTAACACAACGTACGAAAGCATCTCTAAGGCTTTGCTCTGTTCTTATATACAAGCAAAGGAAATAAAAGAGAGGGAAACAAAAGTACTCAATCATAGTGTGCAAATGCGACACTGGGCAAGGCTGACTTTCAGAAAGGCAGCGAGCTCAAATTCAAAGCCAGCCTACCCAAGAATTTATTTGGTTGGATTCCTGTCTCTGGACAGCTGCTTCTAAAATGGAAGATAATGGTTGAGTGCTTAAAACAGTGATTTTTAAGCACATGCCCTGATCAGGATTTTTCTGCCAGAACCCTCCGTGAAACCTAGAGACAAGGAACTGGTCCCAGCAGCGAGTGAGACAGCGCTGTCCCGGCCAGTGTGCAAAAATCGCTGATAACTCGGCGGAAGCCATGGGAGGTGAAACAGATGCGTCAGCAAGGCCGAAGGGGAGGAGAGGACACGATGCAATGCAGAACGTACAAAACTGCCCAAAGATCAGCTAGAGAAGGTACACAGATCCTAGAAAAGAATAAAATGTGTATCAGGCCAGCTAGGAATGTATTGGGACAGTGACAGCGGGCTCTCTCTGTTTTTACAAAACACTTCTGAAAGCAGTTTTTAAGTAAGTCTGACTCAGGTATGCAGGTGATTTATAGTTTCCATTCAAAATAAAAGATCTCAACATTTTCTTGGCTGGCCTCAGCAAGGTTTAATTCCCTCCTTAGAGCTTAAGATACGTTTCCTTTTTGAATGAACGCAGCTGTGCCATACACATTTCAGTTCAAACCGACTCGTAAGAACGCACGTCACAACCCCCGAATTCAGAAAGGCAGCTGAGCGAGGCCACTTGAGTGCCTGCCGGCAGCGAGCAAGCTGGCGATGACCACTATGTCTCCACTGGGACCAGCTTGCTGTAATGGACCTTTAATTACCTCCTCCTTTGCTGCCTGATCCCATTACACCGGCCTGTAGCGAACAGGTCAGACCTGTAATTATAATTTAAATACTGTAAACTTCCAGCTGAGCAAGCCAACAACATTTATCATTTGGTATGTTGTAGTTACTGTGAAGAAGGATGCTCGCTTCAGAATCTTACACCATTTTCACTATGTTTTTTTGCACTAACCAGATATATTTTTATTTGACATTATAACAAATTTATAAATCAATTTAATTTATTATCTCTCCTACTAGAAATGTTTGGATGCCTTCCATGCACCTTTGATGAGCTGAAGGCCATATGCAGAGACTAGGGAAACCCCCCAAAGACACACTCCTCTTAGTGAATTAACCCAGGTTTCTGACAGCCAGCCATGGCCATATAAATTAAAGATACACAGGAACTTTGCATGGGGCTTCACAGAGCATTTTGCAGATTTACCTTGAAGGTAATGAAGCTGTGATACGACACATTCAAAGAAAAAGCTGGGATGGGGGCTTTCCTCGATGGATCTTACCTGACCCTGGACAGTTGTTCTTTGGCTCTTGAGCCACCTAAACTGTGCTTTACCCAGAAGAAAAGAAGCTATCTATCTTTAATTTTATATATTTTATAGAATTATAGAATCATAGAATCATAGAATGGTTTGGGTTGGAAGGGACCTTAAAGATCATCTGGTTCCAACCCCCCTGCCATGGTCAAGGACACCTTCCACTAGATCAGGTTGCTCAAAGCCCCATCCAACCTGGCCTTGAACACTTCCAGGGATGGGGCATCCACAACTTCTCTGGGCAACCTGTTCCAGTGCCTCACTGCCCTCATGATGAAGAATTTCTTCCTTATATCTAACCTAAATCTACCCTCTTTCAGTTTAAAGCCATTATTACCCCTTGTCCTATCACTATGCTCCCCTGTAAGTCCCTCTCCAGCTTTCTTGTAGGCCTCCTTCAGGTACTGGAAGGCTGCTATAAGGTCTCCCCGGAGCCTTCTCTTCTCCATGGCTCCTCCGTTTTGTTGGACACTGTACGGTACAGAAGATTTCACATGCAACATTACAACATAAAAAGATAGAGAGCTGCCAGCAACTGGGAGCGGTGGTGCAGGACTGTAACTCTCATTTCCTCCTGCAAGGGTAATTTTCAAAAGTCCTTACTAACTCTGGGAATTCCTGCAGATCTCCTGCCCTCAGTAATTAGTTTTGTTCCCAGCACTCACCCCACCTTTCTAGCTCTCATTTCAAGGCCGTGTTGTGACAGAAGCATTCCATGCACCCTTCTCCCTTTTCTGTCCTTACTCCAACCCACAGCCTCCCTCCCTGCCACATCGGCTTGAAACTTTTTGAACCTGGCATCTGTGAAGCCAACCCCTCACCCTAATTTAGCCCATTTGGTGCTAAAACATCCGTTCTCTTCCCTCACCCCGCCATGCCCAGGGCTTTTGGCACGGCGCTGCTCCAGTCACTTTCCCTCCGGCTCCCCGGTAGCTGGTTTTCCACACCTGACTTTCACCATTTTGCCCCCTGGGTTTCTGTCATGTTGGATTGGCAAGCAATGCAACCACCAAAAGCGTCTGTGCACCCCCTGAAGACGGGATTGAGGAAAGGCTGTTTTGGAGGACCACCCGATGCTGCGGGTCAGGACGCAGCAGGTCAGGAGGCGCCGCGCTGAGCATTCCTCCCATGGGACCTGTGCGTGGGTTTGGGGAGACAGAGAAGAGGCAGACCAGACTCAGGCCAACAGGAGAAGCCATGGAAGACATATGCGCACTGGGGGCATTCACGCTACAGCTGCGCTGCTGGGCAGTGAGAGCACATCCAGCCTCCACCACGCAGGAGCCAAGCCAGCCCGCCAGGTACAGCCCTCTCCTAGAAAAGCCACCAGTTATTGACATCTTCGTCCCCTCCATGTTGCCAATGCCCAGCTTCTGATGAACATCTTCCAGCCCCTGCAGGAGGGATGGCGTTTCAGCAGCCCCACTGGTGGCGACCCTGAAAGTGGAGCAAGACTTGGAGGCCACAGCTGCTGCCAAACACCCCAGCACTCCTGAACAGGGAGAAAATACCAGTTTTGCTGCCACGTGCCCTGCCAAGGGATGTTACGGGACTACTAATTGCCCCAAATGACCTCTGGGCATATTAACACCTACTGTTTTCCAAACAGTGGTCACTGCTGGATCCAGTGCCTCTTTCCACCACAAGCTAGTTTATTCACATTTCAATCGCTCAGAGATTCATCTACGGACAGTAATTTGTCATCTGCTTCCGCAGCTGAAACCACATCTTCTCAATCCCGCTGGCAGGCGCCGGCAGCCTGTTGGCAGCGTGCTGGCAGCCAGCCCTTGGACAAGCGACGTAGGTCTGCAGCGAAATGCTGCCTTCTTGGGGAATCGGGAGGGGGAAACTTGGATCAGCCACCTCATTTCATCACCTGAGTATGTTGCCACTATAGAAATACTCCTACTAGACACATTCGTACTCATCTGCTGTGTGCTTTGTCTAGCAGATGGGATGTGCCCAACTCCCAGTCTGTTCTGGGATGGTCTAATGTGAACGACAGCACGCTTGCAGCGTACCGCAGCCAGCCGAGCCGCTCACCCAGGGTGCATCCGCAAAGTGTGTCTGTGACTGACTCCTTATCCGCTGCATTCTTTTCTATATTTAGGAGATTCACGTGTACACAACAGCCAAGCAAAGCGTGAGAAGGCCAAGCAAATATCAAGACAAGTTTTGAGTTCAGGAATCCCTTGGGACTGTCAACAAGTCACAGGGATGTGCTACGAGAATAGCTAAAATAATGAGGGTGTGATGGCAGCTGTATCTACAATGGTTCTGTCCCAAGGAACACATGATTATATACTTTGATTGCTAAAGAGATGATACTCGAGCTCATCACCTCAGGTAGTGTTTTCCAAGTCCCACCTGCAGAAGCAACTTGTCAGCTCTTTCAGCTCCCAAGTCACTCACACACTCAAGAAGGGACTCCTCTCCAGGCGCGTGCTCAAATAAATGACTCTCCATGATCAAGAAACCTTGTGTGATATAAAATCCCCTGGCTCGGTTATCCCCATTCTCTGGCAGCTGCTTGAGTGAACTCCCAGGGCCGGGAACGAGCGCTAGAGAAACGCTGCAGCAGCCTCGTTGCCGGCCGGGGTTAAACCACGACGGTGATGCAGCAGGCAAGATGCAGCAGCTCCAAAGAGGCCGCGGGGCACGGCTCAGGGCAGCTGCGCCGACGTTGCACAGCCTGCGGGGCAAGTCTGGCTTGCAGCACGCCTTCGCCTGCTCCGTCCTGCCTGTCTGCTGGGACTTGGAAATGTCCGTGCATATAAACAGCCCGTCCGCAGGTGTAGCCTCTCGTCTCGCCCCGCACAGGTAGATAACGGCGTAGCTCAGTCACCAGAATGCTGCCAAGTTTCCCTTTCTGTAGCTTCGGGTGGGCTTTGGCTGCAGTAAGAAATGTGCAAAAAACATTAAGTGCCAACAAAGAGTTAGGATACATTTCAGGAATTAAAAAAAGGAAAAAAAAAAAGAGGGAAAAAAAAAAGGAAAAAAAGAATCAGCTGATCTATCATTTTTACAAAAATAGTTATTAAATTTTTTTAAGAAAACCTCATATTTTACAGAAGTACAAATACTGATATTACAGTACCTTTCGCATTACCCAGATGGAAATAATTCCCGTGAATTTCACCCATCCTCACAGTTTTTGACTGCAAATCTGCACACACACAAAGATAATGCAATCATACATCCACTGAAGTGAAATTTTAACGCATAGTCCCACATGCTTTCACAAAAATGGGACTGTATCTTGCTCCATCAAGCACTGACCTTAATACGCATCAAATAGTTGTCGTATAACAGCATCCACAGTATCCTCACAATCAAATGTCAGTACTAGATCCTCACTATTAAAATCCAAACATTTTCAAGTGCAAAGCTGGGGCTCCCTGAAGTCAGAACACCGGTTAAAATTTATTTGATATTCCGTGCATTGCTTGTTTAATTTTTTTAATAGCATTTACAGCATTAGGGCAGTACTAACGAAGAGAGAGATTACAGCTAGATGCACATCAGCCCTGCTGGACACTTGCCTACCTTTCTGTTAGTATTTGTACAAATAGCAATGCATAGGAGGGCGGAGGATTTATGGTGTAGGTAGAAAAAAGCAAATAAAAGGTGGGAGAATGAGTTGTCCGCAGACAGAATTTGTCTTTCACAGCGTTAGCCTTGCCAGTGGGGTGGTGGGGCTGGAGAGCAGCACCCTGAACCCCGATGGGATTAGGTAAGGGTAAAGGTAGGGTACGGGGTATAGGGTAAGTCAGCGTGAATGGGGTTAATTCATCTGGGGGGTTTCCTGCACTGGGGGTATTCCTGGGTGGAGAGAACTCAGATCCTCTGAATGGATTCTAAAAGAAAACAAAGGAAACATATTCAAATCTCACCTAAAAGATCCATAAAATACATGTTTCAGGTCAGTGGAGGGTGGTGAGAAGCAGCAGCAGTATAAAAGGGAGGGCCCAAAGCTGGCTCGGATGATTTGGCATGAGGACTTTTCTCCAAGATGCAGAAAACCAAAACTTCTCACGCACCCCATCATTTGCCCCAAAGTTTAGGGGGAGATAAAATAAAATTCTGGGGTGTCAGCCAAACCACCAGCTCCAACTTCATATGTCTCCCATTTCCACGTACATACTGCAACTGTTGTTTCGGGTCTTGATAAATAAATAAGCTATCCAGGCGGCTCTCACTTTTAACAAAGCTTGGCAAGAAATGACAGAAGCACCATGCTAACTTTGGCACTTAAAACACTTTTTCAGAGGACCAGAGATGATAAAACATACACACGTATGTCCCTTGGTTGACTGAGAGCACTGATGGATCTTCTACCCAGACCTGGAGCCCCAAAGGGGCTTCTGGCCGAGGATGACGTGAGCTCAGACTGTCACCTTCCCTGGTCCTGATGTCGGTACAAGGCACACAGCCTCACTTCTCCAGCCCAAAAAACGAGGTGAATAATGAAAAAGAGAAAAGCTCAAGGGTCCAGTTTATTTAAACAAGTCCTGCACTTCCAAACGGGTTACACCAAAGTGACCTGTTACGTAGGGTGGGGTGACTGGGATTTGAAGTGTTTTCAGTTGGCACAAAGGGTCCCAACACTCAGAGAACGAGTTATAAAGAGTGCTTAGCTTTTACTGACCATTTTAGTTTGTGAAATGTCTTTTTTGCCGAATGAAACAGATAGAGCTGGAGGTGCAAGATGGGATGAGAAACAAACATGAAGCGGGGAAGAACAAAAAAAATCAGAGTAAAGCCAGCGAGGCACAGGCTTCAGACCAGCTAAACAGATACTTCTGACAGACCAAGGGAAAGGCGTGGAAAACGAAATAGCTCACAAAGTAAGAAAAGGAATGTCAAATTAGCTATTTCACTGTACTCAGCCAGCCTACATCAGTATTTCACGCACATATGAGACAGTCAGAAGCCAAAAAAATAAAAGCAGATTTTCTTGGAAAACAGAGATTACAAACTGAACAAACTACTAAAACCAGCTTATCTTGGGAATTTGGCTTAAATACCAGATTGAATCAAAGATAACTAATTTGATTAAGTAGAACAAGTTATCTAAATCCCTATTTAGGAGAAACACCGCCAGCAATTTAGCACTGTTTTGCAAAAGGCCTTCAATGTTAAATAGTTTCAGCAAGACCAATACCTACAGACACTGGGCACTTCTCAATGCATGGACACGTTTGTTGGGCAGGCATCAGGGCAAGACAACAAATTCAACTTACAGGAAAATAAGAAGAAAATTTGCCAGGATGGTGAGGAATCAGATCTGATCAGAACTTACCTGGTCTCTGACAGCTGAGCTGGGTCACAGATCCTAATGGCACTGCCTCTTTCTTGCAGCTTGCGATTACATCTCCAGTTCTTAGGGAATTCCTTTTTCAACCCCATCACGACAGTGAGCGCGAACAGTGAACTGTAATTTCAACTCTCATTTGTAATGAATGGGACTTCCTATGGCTAGCATGAATCATTTTGATAACACATATAATTAGTTTTACAGAAGTTTTAGTATGTTATAAAAGTTGCTATATCACTTGTATTCCCCCAGGGCTTTCTTATAAAATGATTTTGTTACAACTGTATTCTTCTGGGAACTAAAGTGTAGACAACTGAACACAGCGGTACGTCAAGAGGAGCATTGCAAGCCAAGACATTCAAGGCAATTTTGCTGCCTTTTTCATTTCTAAAATCCATGTGAAGAAATGCGATTGCTTCTGGACTCCAGCATTATCAGCTGTTCAAAGCTGAAGATACTCGTTTCCTCCCAGCCCGTCAAGAAGCTGCCTCTGTGCAGCCCACGGCTGCCGAGAGCAGATGCTGCGGCTCAGCTGCCAGGAGCTGGGATGCCTGTCAAACGACCTTGGGGGAAAATGCTCAACAGGTATAAATAACGTAGGTCTTCAATAACTTCATCTGAGCTACGGAAATTTATCCTGGATGAGGATTTGGCTCCGTACAGAGGGCTGCAAAGTGAGTTAACTTGATTCCACCTTCATGAGGAAGAAAAGCGGGGTTGGTAGGAGTGTGCGCTACGTGACACCAGCAACCCCTTCTGACTTCATAAGCATTTTTTCTTTCATATGTATTTTGAACACTGAAAGCAGGCTATGATTGAGCCTTTGTGACTACTTCTGAAGGGTACTGTTAGTAAACAGACTTGGTTTTTAACAACTGCCCCGCTAACCTGTTGTGAGTATGCTAGAGGAGCTCAAGGAGCTGGCCCAACTCTTACATTCAGGGCTGCTGCAAACATCAGCCAAACACAGGGTTCTGACCATGCTTAAGGGACAAGCCAATATTCAAACACCTACTTCATAAATTACTATTATTCATGAGGTCCAGCTGCCTGCAGTGTATGGGGACCTGCTGTCCCGTGGCGTGCAAACTAAAGGGGCTCATCCATCCCGACTTGCTCCAGCTTGGCAATGCTTCGCCTTCTCAGCGGGTCATGTTTGGGGCATCTCCCCAAGGCCCAGCTCTCCCAACACTCATCTCCCACGGCACAGGGAGGGCGGGTGAGAAATGCTGTTCAAGCATGAGATGCACTTCGGGCTATATGGGCACGTGCCAGTAGCAGCGAGGGGCAGGGTGGGAAGAACCTACCGTGCTGCCATTTTGATTTTCCTCTGACATGATCACGACCACCAGGCCCGAGTCACGGTCCAAATCACCCCTTGCCTCCTCCCACCCCCCTGGGTCATGCCCCACCGCAGCTGTAAGAGCAGAGGGAGAAGGGAGCCGTTTGGAGGTGCCCAAGGAGTAAAGTGAGGGGGCTGTAAGGAGTTCGAGGGACAATTGCCAAAAGCTACTTCGTAAAACCCAAGATGTCCTGAAGATTAATTAAAAGCATCTTCTGCAACTATTTGAATATTGTGCTACATGATACCGTCATTAATGTATAAACTCAGTCATACATGATAGGCAGGAAAAGCAAATGCTGGTAGCATTTGACGACTGAAAAATGGTAACATTAAAAAAAAAAAAACGAGTAAGTTTGATGCTTTGAGGTGTTCTGAATTTAAAACAGGATTCCTGACACTTACATTCTAGCCATCTGCGCTCTCTCTCTAGTTAGTGGAGCAACAAAAAGGCATGTGCAAGAGCTGGTTCATCCCATCCTAAGACAGGTAGGATACGTCCCATTTTGAAGGTGCCTGTTTCTTTTAATCAAGCACGAAGGCAGCTGGAATGGCAAGCTTTAGCCATCTACAAGTTGCCTTAGAGGCTACAGGCTCATAGGAAACTGCTCGGCAAGAGGCATCCCGCTCCCTTTCCTCTGTGTTTTTAAATCTACACGCCAGCAGAGCACCGACGAGCCATCCTGTCAGATCTTTATCAGCACTTTGCTTCTGGTTTAAGTATTTTGTCTTTAACAGATTTTTTGGATACTTCCTCTGAACAACAAGCCGTAACGATTTCCTACAACTGCGCAGCTCCGGCGTGCCGCGGTGCTCCGCTTAAGGAGCCATCTATCCAAGAGCAGCTGCAGCGGACTTAAAAGGTAAACAAATCTCAGCCTGGGGAAGATCAGAAGAGCCGCCAGGCAGTCCTGCTGGTGCTGATTTATACTTGATTTATACTTCCTTATCTTTTATCTCCTCCCCTCTCCTCCCCGAGCACACTAGCTGTTCTCCCACGGTCCTTCTCCCAGGGAAATCCGTGTGCTTGCTTTCTGCCATCGTGCATTTTCAGTTCTCAAGTTCTTTAAGTCTTCTAATTTTAATATAATATTCCCCTTTTGGTATACTGCAAATCTGCCAGGGTAAAGCGCTCACTTGAACTCATTCCCAACACCATGTAAATAAACCCCTGGCTCTGGGAACAGAAAATCTCCAGTACTTTGCCCAGAAGCAATCTGAAATAGCAGGGCACAGTGCCTCTCACTTAACAGCAAGCAGAGGAGGTGCTCTGGCTCACACCGCTTTTCCAGCTCTCCACTCAGGAATTCCCCCTAGCCGTGAAGCCGCCCGCAGGACGGTTACCCAGCGAGCGTGGCCTCGCTACCCTCGCGGCAAAACCTCCTTCCACAGACACTTTCTTCATTCATAGCTCCTAAGACCAGAAAAGACGGCTATCCCCTAGTGTAACTAAGGCTATGGAACTTAATTAATTTATTAATCTGAATTAATCTGAAGTAGGGCATATTTTTGACAAAATAGTCCAGTTTTGATATACCTTTCTAGTGCTGATCAGTCAAGCCCGGCACATGTACCAGCGCTCAGTTGCCCCTGCTGTCAAAAAAATAAACTAAAAATTAGGGGCAAATTTGTCTACTTTCAACTTTCAGCTACTGGCTCTTGTTAAACATTTGTTTTCAGATCAGTGTTCAACCTTTCAAATTTCTGCTTCTGTACCACAATTAAGGTATTTTAATCTTCTGATAAACTGGAAAGCGCATTTTCTGAGCCATCAATATTGCTGTTACAATCATCTACTCTGTCCACTTCCATCTTAGTATCATCTATGATACTAAGCTCCATTACTTTGATATATATTAATTTTTAATTTTTGCGTACTGATTTAGGTCTGACCCACTGTACAAGCTGGTATTTAACATCTGTAAAAAGGAAAGTATTTTATCAACATATGATATGAATTCTTCCATCTGGCTTTCCACTGAAGACAAAGCAGAAATATTTTTCAACACTTCTGCCTTTTCTGTTACTGACAGTGCTGTAATTTCCATTTTAGACTTACTGCTTTGGAAAGAAAACCCTCTTTTACTCTCCCCAAGTTTTTAACTCAGAGGTAATTTTGCTTCTGTATCAACCCTTTTTCATGCCTGATTTCTAATCTATATTCAATTCTTCCTTGCCCTATTTCCCTCCCTCCTTCACTTAACTGCTGCCCTCTGCTCCTCTCACCTTTGTTGGTAAGGCGTTCAGAGAACGCCATGCAGCACCAGCTGCATTTATGTCACCAGAAAGCAATTATTAAGCAATATTTCAGTTTTCCTTAAGTCAATCAGAAAAATAATCACATCAAACATGAAAAAAAGCAGAGCTGACACCTCAGACTATCAAACGTAATCCGCATGTGTTTTTTCTGATATGTCTTAATCATGTGTTATTATTTCAGGATTGTGTAAGGGTGTAATTTCTTCTGAAGATGGTCACTACTTATTTTCTATAGCAGCTAAAATGGAAAACGTAGTACAATTTCAGATTAAAAGCATGACCCTGAGTTACAGTATTATAAAAGCAACTTTTGGATAACTGGTTCAGCAGCCCCAGTGGGAAAATATGGAATGCTGGAAAAGGATTACAGTGGTTTTTACATTTAAGAAGAGTAACACTGCTGGTCACAAGAGAGGTCTCACATTACTGAAAGTACACATATTTGCTGGAAAATAAAAGTCTCTCAAAGAGAAAAAAAGAAGGGAAAAAGCATCAGACATTTGAACAGCTGGAAGCATTTTTAGAAACTACCAAAAAAGAGAAAAAAATCATTTGGAATAATATTTCCCTTTCTGTAGTAAGCATCGTAGTGGTGATATAATGCATTCTCAAGAGGCTTAATAATGTCTACTGTTCAATCCTCAAAGGTTGTTTCATAAAACAAAAATTAGTGGAGTCAACCACAAAAAACCTGAAGCTGTCATTCTGAGTTAATTTATTTTTCTACCAGCTCCCATCTTTTTCAAATGCCCCAAGAGCTATGAATCTGTGACAATAAGCTAAAGTCTACTGTGCTCTGGCAAAATACAAGATTTTCTTCCTTTCTTTGTCTATAGCTGATTTTAGTATTAAGAAGATGTTATTTGATGCCACTCTGATAAAAACTGGAAAAAACCATCGCTTACAGAAGAATCAAATGAGACAGTGAATTAAGGAAGTAATAGCAGCCACGGGCATAAGCCAGTGACTACTACATATATTTTGATAAAGTATCTACGTTCTAGAACCAACATCACTTGAATTTCTTTCAAATTAAAGAGGCAATCTCTTAATTTTAAATGCTCTGCTTATTCCGCCAATTATGATGCTTTATTTTCTTTACCATAGCGCTTCCAGGGCAGTGTCAGCACTAGGATTTCCTTTTGCTAAGTTCTTTTTGTCACAATGAATCTTTCAACATGTGCCAACTCCAGATAAACGTAATTGGTAGGTTGCTCCAGTACAAAAACCAGGCAACAAACACAAGGCTCCCTTAGCAACACCCTTGAGTTCCCTTTAAAACATACTTCAATTAAACACTCTACGAGGGCTTGTTAAATTTATGCTCGTGAGCTATTGTATCCTTTCCAGAACTTCCCATCTTCACAATGTGTTTTTACTCACACCTAAATTTAAAATTGTTTCATTTTTGTGGTGCTTTTTTTTTAATCACTTAACTTAAAGCAAAATACTCACCTAGTTTGTTAAGCGAAACTGTTCATTCTTTCGTCGTAGGGACCAACTGCAGATACAGAATGTAGCCACTCAGACGTACAACACAGAAGCCTGGCTGTGGTACGTGTCTGAAAATATGCCTGCTATTGTTTAATCAAAACATTTTGTATCTAAAAATGTCTAAACCCAGTTCTAATAGCATGGTAGTGCCATTCATACAAGACAAATTCCCACCACGCAAAAACAAAGTGAAAAAATAGGGTAAAATATCAAACGATACCTGATAGCACAAATTCTGCTAAAAAAATGGGGCCCAATCATTCAATCAGCTCCTTACTCTTCTTTCTCCCTTCCCAAACATCCACTTTTTCAGGTTGAGTTTTTTAATCTTTATTCTTCACGTGCTTCTCTCCCAGCTATTTGTCCTCATCTCTCAGCCTTGGTTCTCTTCCTCTCTTGCTTCTTTCACTGCGCAGGACACTTATGATACCTTTTGCAACAACCTACAGAGGACCTCTAAAAGACAAAGCCATTACTCTAGAGAAAAATGAATCACTTTTTTTCTTTTTTAAATAGACACGCAAATACCATTTCATAATTTACTTCAAGAGAAAAATAAAACCCCACTGATAATGTTTCCTTTATTTATCACCCGCTATATAATATGCAACCTTAAACTGCTCCAGCCTATCCTGGAAAAACGTCTCTGTTTTGAATGATTTTTGCCCCCCCAAACCTGCCCTCCTGTACTTTCAACAGCTCCCCAACACTCGTCCACTCATCATTAAAAGGAAACTATGTGAACAAACATGCAGGGAACAGATTCAGGCTGTCCCTAAGCAGCAAAGTGTGTTCTCTGTGATGGAATCATCAAAATGCCTGCAAATCCATATTCACTGAAACACGCCATCCAGTAAAACCCTTAAAGTAAGTGGGCAAAACTAAACCACCACTACACAATAAACCAAACACACCCGGATAACAGATAGAAGGACAAAAGGGCCCAGTTAATGGGAGAATACTCCTCAGAAAACAACGGCTCTATTCCTGACCCGTGAGTACTGAAGCTCAGTGACAGACCTCCAAAATATCACAGAATCATAGAATTGCTTAGGTTGGAAAGACCTTTAAGATCATCAAGTCCAACTGTTAACCTCACGCTGCCAAGTCCACCACTAAACCATGTCCCTAAAGCACCACGTCCACACGTCTTTTAAATACCTCCAGGGATGGGGACTCAACCACTTCCCTGGGCAGCCTGGTCCAGTGCTCGACAACCCTTTCACTGAAGAATTTTCTTCCTAATTTCTTAGGCAATATAAGCCTAGGAACTAAAATTCTGACACTGTTGAATAAAAGCTATTAATTCAGCAGCAATACCAGTTTTATGGCACCTTGTAAGTTCCATTCCTCCTCCCAATCGTTTTACGCACCTGATACAATGAACAGTCCATCTTCTATATTTAGCTTTAAAGTTTGCTACTTTTGTTCCAAACCTGAAGAAGACCTGCTCAATGGCTTTGTATAACAAAAGATACTACTTTTACTTACAAACATGACCACACGTATACCCACTGGATCATCGCAGCTACAAGAGCATGACAACTTTCCATATTATCCTCTGCTAGGAAACATTTGTGGGGTAAGTATTTTAATCCTTTGCCTCTTTTTGTGTGAAAGATATCCCTTTCCTCCACACCTTAACATTTTCCATCACCTACTTTTATGACCACAGTTTTTCTTCTTCCATCTGTCTTTTTGTTCCCTATCTCAAATACAGTTCCCAGTTTTCCACTTCATCTTTCTTTCCAGTTTCCCCTCTCAGTTGCAAACACAATTTGCTTTTCACCAGTGCAGAACTCCTGCAAAGAACAGGGTTAAACAAGTTAAAAGAATATCCATGAGCATGTGAGAAGGACAGGTGCTAACAGTTCTGGGTCATGACACTTGACAGGTATGTCCTAATACTGAATCCAATGTGCATACCAAAAGACCATTCATACCACTCCACCCACCCTGAGGATGAGTTCAATTCCCATTTAACCAGCTGTTCCTGCAAGATCGAATTTTCTAACAGTACATGCTAGAGGATTTGTTCTCTCAAATTCCATGCTCCTATGCCACAGAAAGCCATCATCTTCATAAATGAAACCAGGTGATCCAATGAAATTATTTATTACTCTTCCACCAACATGAATATTCAAACTTTCAGAAGTGTTCACCAAGAAACAAAATGAGTCACGATATTTTATCCACAATTATTAAGATGCATTCAATCTTCCATAAAAGAATTCAGTTCTGTTGAACATTTTTATGAGTCCATGATAAACGTTTCGAAGTCCTGGTCCAAGTCTGAAACAAGGGCATCCACAAAGTCTTCAACTGAAGGGGATTTCTGAAGCATACCTATAAAACCAAGACAACAGACTCTTAGCTAGAATATTATGACCTAGAAAGCTTTGTGAATAATAATGCTTATTGCTAACTAACTTTTAATGTCACAATGTGACAGAAACAGCTATCGTCTTTCTTTGTCAAGAAATAAATGCAGTTATAGTGCATAGGGATTATTTAACTTCTTCAAGCTACCTGTTACACATTATCACAGAATTGACAAGTTTCAAGACTGTGAACTGATTTTTATCATTACTATCTTGCTTAAGCAGGGAAATATATTCATTTTAAAGCAATGTAACCACAAACTCAGTCATTTCCAAGTGACTGGAATAAATCAGCAATTGAGCGGGTATCTAAATCCTTACCTGCCAAGTCTCAGGCATAACAGAGCCAGAAAAAACAACATATTTTCTCAGTGTTACACACCTTAAAAGCATTTAATTTAGTAGTTAAAGTACAAATACCTCTAAAATGTATCACAAGGCATGAAACATACCCAAACAAATGCATTTTCAGTGCACTGCAGTTTTAGTTGTGCTGTTTTACAGTACCAGGACTTACCTTTTATTAAGAATCTTAATTAGTGCATATGTTAGCTGTAGCATATGGCTACAAAATAAGACAGGGAAATTAGCATAATGAAGAATCATGCTCAAGTACTTTGTCAGGTAAATTCTATAAGCAGACCAGCTAAAAATCTCACACCTTCCTCCCCAGGATCCCAGTTTTTAGAAAGCATGAGAATATATCCTGTAAATTATTTTCAGATGTTTCTTTGTACTAAACATTACATTAATGTTGGTCTTTTCACTGTTATTAACATTTTCAAGATTATATATGGAAATTTACTGCCTTACTTGTACCAGAAAAAAAAACAGTATAGCTGCCAAATAATGTAAAATTTAATCTTTGCACTTCTTTGAAGTGATCTGTTCTTTCTGACAACTGCCAATGTAAATATAACCTTGTTCTACCCTTTCTGATCAGCATACCTACTGAACATAACTTTATATTCTTTCACATCCTCAACAATATTTGCTTTCAGTGGAAATTATAATTGCATGCTGCTAAAAGACCGGAATCTTTTACTATAACACGATGATTCAAAACCCACCAGGAAACAGACCAGCTTGAGGTAATTTTGTGTGAGCAACCAAAAAGAATTTTCTTGCTAAGACTTCACAGAATCCCATTTCAATCTGATTTAAACACATTGCAAGTGTCAACACAAACCACCATGACCCAGTAGATTAATACTGAGCACTAAAAGGAAAACAAATCTCGTACTATATATAGGTTGACTGAAATGCTGTGAAATGAAGTTTGCATCAAGCTATTTTCGAAATGAAAGAGAACAGAATTAATATTTCCAAATATTTGGTAAACTTGTCATCTACTGTAATGTTAGTAAAATTGCTGTGGAATTACTTCTAGTTCACAATGAAAAATGGCTTGCTATATGCTGGGCTGAGAAACAGATGTGTCCAGATACCAGCTACTAATCTAAGCTCCCCAGAGAGCCATGGCCTCTTGAAGACTCCCTCTCTCAGGTTCCTGAGTGGGCTGGCTGGGGGGCATGTGTATTTGCTCCCTAACAACTGGAAAAATTCCAGTTTAAACTCATATTATTTTCCTGCAGTTTTCTCAGAAGCGGAGAGAATGCCTTAAGAAGGTGACATGGATGGCAGCCCACTGGAACACGTACTGTCATGCATGACTACATCTTAAACTCAGTTGAAGCAGTCCAGTCCCAATGGCGCAATTAATTTTGCCTTTTTTTGGCCTCATTTTGCCTCAGACCTTTACATCTGAACTAACTGGCTCTATTTCTAGAGACTGAACAGTAGGAAGACCTTCACGGGTGCCACTCATCTGACCTTTTTCAGAGGTCTGCTTTATGACAAGATGAGTTGTGCCTATGAAGAACTTACTTTCCCTGTGTCCCAGAAAGGAAACCTGGATGACTAGCTCAGGTACAAAAATCTCAAGTTGGTGAAATCATTCTTTCCTCCCAATTTTTAAGATGTAACTCTATAAAGGAACCATTTTTCTATAGCCAATATACCCTTTTCCATCAGATATCAATATGGAGGGATGGCTGTAATGCTGCATAGACAGTACAGAAAGATGGCCATAATAGACATAACCACCACTCCCCGAGCCCCAAAACACAAAAATCCCTTTCCAATACTGACTTTATAAAAAACAGCCAGGCCAGATGATGTTTAGCCAATTCTCAATCCAACCCTGGATATTACAAAATGAATAAAAGAAACATAATTAACTACAGTACACTTGGATGTATTTTAGTGCAGCTGAATGCAGTCTAACCAAATCTGACTCAAAACTTGTTACAAATTGCATTCATTTAGACTCCACATGGTTTGTTTTAAATATGTAGGAGAATTCAAAATCGTTCTGGCAGTAGTGATGTCAAATTACCTCCTACCCAGTAGTTCCAACTTTTGATAATACAAACAGATTTCAGATTTCTTGCATTAGTGGACTACTGCATTGCTATTTTCCCATCACTGACATCAAAAGCAGACACTAGCAGAATTCACTTTTGCAAGGAAAGGATAAAGAGTAACTGAGGTCATTGCTGAAGAACTCCTACTGTAGTAAAATGATCATGCCCTTATGAAATAAATAACTACAGATTTTAGTGTAGACAACTCCAAAAGAAACAGACACTGATGGTATTTCCGTGTTTTAACCTCTTGGTCTACACAGATGTGTTAAGAATGGTCATGTCTCCCTTTAAACTCCATTAAAATATATCAAAGCAAGATCAGCTTTGATATATTGTAAGTACTCAGCACTTCAGTCTAAATGATTCAGTAAGATGTCCACAAGGTCTGATAGTTGCAGTTTTAAAATCTAGGGGTGTATTTTATACGTTCAGCCCAACTCCTATTTCAGCTCAGTCTCTCCCAAGCCTAAGGCAACTGCATAGCTTATCTTCTCTGCTTTGAAGTTTTCTTTCACATTACAGCACTGTGGTTAACCACACCCTTTTGAGAGATGGCTAGCTATAACCTACAATCACTGAAAACTGGGAGAAGAATAAAGCCTGTGGCAAAATTTGGCCTCTGCCCCTTTGGAACACTAATTATTTTGGGTCCGTGTAGTTTGAGTTAACATATAGTTGCCATTCACATCACCTTTTAGGATTTATAAGTATTTCTTATACTTTCAAAGAGACAGACAATCATTATCTGAAGATTTTTACAGCCTCTTCAAATCTTATTCCACAAAGTACAATTTGAGGCACGGAAAAACAAATTTTCAAACCGTACTGGAGCAAATGCATGTTTATTTACAAATTCGGTTGGTTTGATTACCATGTATGCATACAGCTGAGTATGTCTGTCTGCAATATAATATCGCATTAACTTCTTCAGAGGACTTCTTCAGAGACCCAAAGGGCAACGTGACTGCATCAAAACTGCAGGAGAAGTGCACTCCAGGATATGTTCCATGCTCTCCGTTCCCAGATCATCCAACCCAGTACTTTTCACGCTGCAATTCACTTTCTGCCTATGCACCTGGGTTTCTTTCCAGTCAGGGAGTGCCAAGGGAGAGAGGGAGGGACGGTGCACACCTGAATCTTGTTCAGACCTGCAACCAGCACATAACTGGACCTGGAAGGGACACCTGGGTTGCATATCTTTAAAGGAATTTGGAATCCCAAACGCCATGTAGTCCTGGGAAGGAGAGGGTCTGAAAGAGCCATGTGGCCAACCCAAAATGACAGAGGAATCAAGGTCTCAAACTGGATTTCCTCTCTAGCGAAAAAAAACCAAACAAGCCTCTTGGACAAAGCATTGTTCACTCATTTTTTAATTGCTGTGACTATTTGTGACTATTTCTGTATTTTGGAGATTATCAAAGGGGTAAAAGAGGTCACTTCAGAAAATGTTAAAAAAGGTTTCATAAAGCCTTTGTGGTTTTGGTTTTTTTTTTTTTAAATGGAAACAAATGCCAAGAGAATAAAATCCAAACAACAACAAAAAAGTATATTGTGTTTTCTAATTAAAGACTAGTCCAAACAGGAATCTTGTCAGTAACTCCACTGGATGGCAGGTCAGATCCTTTATCTTCCCTAATCGGTACATCTATGGAATCATGTGGGAGAAAGATGAAAAGCTAGGGTCATATCCAAACACAAAAGAAAGACAATAGATAGCTTCTGAGAAGAAAATCGTAACAAAGAAACTGTATAAATTAAATGCACTTGTGAAGTTATCTGTTATCAAACAGTCAATGAATATGGCTAACTTCACAATGAGATACGGAAGCACTTCAAGGGTGAGGCTACATACATGCATCCAGAAGTCAGACTTGTACAAGCGCATTTCTTTATAGAAAAAAAAATGCCTAAAATAACAGCCTACGGAACTTAAGGTTTTTGAAATATGGCACTGGTGAGCACAGAATCTGGACTGTTTCCCTGAAGAAGAGTAAAATCAACAAGCTTTTAAGTTCGGTGGAATCTGTCTTTAATCAGGAATCTGTTTGGTCATCTGCTACGGGAGCACAGTTTTCCAACTGATGAAAACCAACAAAAGATGGAAATCAAGTATTCTGGAACATGCATAATGAAAAGGAAAAAATGCAGCAAAAGGAGTCAGAAGCTGATTGAATCTAAACAAATCAAAGAACAAGTAACTGTTCTTACTTTTCTCCTTGAATTCTCCATTAAGTATAAACATATAATAAGCTTTTCCATCATGTGTGTTCTATGATTTAACCTCAAATAATCCCAAACAAGCAATCAAATTATTAACTTGTCAAAAGACCTGAGTCACCTCAATTTCATTTTTCAGGGAGTCATTCAAGCATGGTTGTTTACATTTTGCACTGTCTACAGATGAACACAATACGCACAGGCAAGGAATCTGCTGATAAATTCTAGTTATTTTTATTATCTTGAATATCTTCTAAAATTTCTGTTTCAAGTAATATTAAAGAAATTCATGGTATAAAAGTGAAATTTAGAACAGAAAAGTGGCCAGTGCGATAATCTGAAGCAAGGAAGGTGTATCCTTGGTGAAAGAGGATCAGATCGGGGAATACTTAAGCAATCTGGACATACATAAGCCCACAGGCCCTGATGGGATGCTGAGTGCTGAGGTGGCTGGCAGCTGGCATTGCAAGGTGACTCTCAGTAATCTTTGATCAATCATGGCCACTGGGAGAAGTGCCAGAAGACTGGAGAAAAAGCAAATGTCACTCCTGTCTTCAAGAAGGGCAAGAAGGAGAACCCAGGGAACTACAGGCTGGTTAGTCTCTCCTCAATCCCCAGGGAAGTGGTGGAGCAGCTAATCCTGGAAACCATTTCCAGGTTCATGAACAACAAAAAAATCATCAGGAATAGTCCGCACGGATTCACCAAGGTCAAGTCATGCTTGACCAATTTGATAACCTTATATGATGAAACAACTGGCCTGACAGATGAGGGGAGAGCCGTGGATATTGTCTACCTGGACTTCAGCGAGGTTTTTGACACTGTCTCCCATTAAGATCCTCATAAAGAATCTGTTTGTGTACAGGCGAAGTGATGAGACAGTAAGGTGCATTAAAAACTGGCTGAATGGCCAGGCCCAGAAGGAGGTGATCAGTGCCACAAAGTCTAATTGGAGGCCAGTAACTAGCAGTGTACCTCAGGGGTCAGTACTGGGTCCAGTCCTGTTTATCATCTTTATTAATGACCTGGATGATGAGGCAGAGTTCAGCAAAGAGAAGTACAAAGTCCTGCACCTGGGGAGGAACAACCCCAGGCACCAGTATATGCTGGGGGCTACCCAGCAAGAAAGCAGCTTGGATGAAAAGGGCCTGGGGGTCCTGGTGGACACCAAGTTGAACATGAGCCAGCAGCAGGCCCTTGCCGCAAAGAAGGCGACCAGCATCCTGGGCTGCGTTAGGCAAAGTATTGTCAGCAAGCCGAGGGAGGTGATCCTTCCCCTCTACTCAGCACTGGCCGAGGCCACACCTGAAGTGCTGTGTCCAGTGCTGGGCTGCTCAGTACAAAGAGAGACATGGACATACTGGAGAAAATCCAACAAAGGCCCACTAAGATGACTGAGGGACTGGAGCATCACTCCTATGATGAAATGCTGAGAGAGCAGGGACTGTTCAGCCTAGAGGAGCGAAGGCTCAGGGAGATCTTATTAATGAGTATCAATACCTGAAGGGAAGGTGCAAACAAGATGGAGCCAGGCTCTTGTCAGTGGTGCCCACTGACAGGACCAGAGGCAATGGGCACAAACTGAAACACGGAAGGTTCTCTTCTGAGCATCAGGGAACACTTTTTCCCTGTGAGGGTGACCGAGCACTGGCACAGGTTGCCCAGAGAGGCTGTGGAGTCTCCAACCTTGGAGATACTCAAAAGCCACCTGGCCACAGTCCTGGGCAACTGGCTCTAGGTGGCCCTGCTTCAGCAGGCAGGTTGGACCAGATGACCTCCAGAGATCCCTTCCCACCTCCGCTATTCTGTGATTCTGTAATTCTGTGAAAACATCTTGAAAACTTCTGCCAGTTTTTGTAAATCATAGCCTGTGCCCTTATCAGCAGTATCACTCATGCTAATGCTGACACAGAGGACTTGCTGCTGTCTGGTGCTCATATTACACGTGAACAAACACACCAGTGGATGCACTACAGTTACTGACCTTAAGGTGACACACAGTTCTGTTTAGTGGTTTATGGATTTACTGATTCAAAGAAAAAAAATAAAAATCAAACTGCATTATCTTTTATACATAGATTTTTTGGTCACATCACAAAGGATCCCATTATTCTACCATTAACGTCAAGTTCACTGCCCTGCAGTATGCACAACTATTCCTTAAACATAGCTTGCTCTCTTCTTCAAACCCCAGGCTGCACAGCTATCGCCTCTTCATCATTCACCATTGGTCCTGACAACTTAACAACGAATTATCTGCATTGAGGACTACGAGCATGAGGACTATAAATATTGAAATGCCTAAAACATCTAATTACTGCATTACAAGAATTAAATTATTTTGTGTGCTTTCAATGTACCTTGCCAGACTTCATCGTATCTGGATTTCCTTTAAACTTAATTTTCAGTTTAAACTTAAAACTTGGAATTTCCTGGACTATGATGCTACTTTTTCAGATTAATTTCAGTAGCAAGTTTTGTCCAAAATAACTGATGCATACTCTCAACCCCAACCTGATTGTACCATGTTCCACTGTGTTCTCTCACATGCAAGGGGGAAAGCCCATTGTACTTCCATAGATTTTATGTAAGTCCATCCACAGAAGAATTTTGCAGACTTCATTCAAATAATATTTGATTGAAGGGAGCACACTGCCAGCAACTTCAACATAGCCTCTAGGACATTCCAGGAAGATTCCATGCTCAGTAAAATTAAAAATGCATCCCAGAAACAGAAGAGATGATAAGCATAACCAGTGTTTAAAAACATTCTTTCTTTCTCTACCTTATGACTTACAATATAATAATTGGATTTGCTTCTAAAGATGTACATCCCTGCCTCGCAACTACTTAATCCACAATTTTGGCTACAGTTTTTTGAGGTTACAAACACAGGCTCTTCACGAACAGTAAAGAAAGGCAAGTTTGCAAAGTCATGCTGAATGAAAAGTAACCCTGTAGATCAGAAATACACAATAGACTAATCTAGAGAATACATAGACTCATCATATATTAAGCAACTAAGGAGAGCAGAGGTTATGGCCTCAAATATAAACAGATGGGTCAAAGAACTGAAATGTTCTAGTTATGAAACTGTGCCAATCTCATGATGAAATACAGACACATTACCACTGTCTTCCTTATCTGTAGAAAAAAACTCCCACAACTTCCAGTCTACCAAACTGGAGTGAACAGAGGCCAATGAATTCATCCTTAATATGAAGAATTTCAGAACGAATTGAAAGATGCCCCATTAGATGAAGTACTTACCAAGTGCTCATATCAGGAACAGCGACACTAATGCAAAACTGTTTGGTTTGAATACTGCAACATTACAGAGGAAAGTCTTTATCCTGATCTCATTGACAGATTTGAGATAAACTCAGCAGTTTCTCAAACTTGTTTCATTCTCCTGACATTATTTTTTTTAATATATGAAGTACAGTATTTTTGCTATCGCTGTAAATGATTTTTAAAAGTTGTTTTCCAGATTCAAAAGGCAAATATGGTATTGAGAGGAATAATGAACAATGTTTCTTTATTGCAGTTTTCAGTCTTCCGTTTCATGAGAACATATGCTCAAAGTACTGATACAACCGAAGCTATTTTGATGATGCTAAAATGATGTGGCTAAAACAAGTTCAAATTCTTGTATACAAAATAACCAGATCTATTATGAGTTCCATGTATTTAAAAGTTACTCATTTTTTGTATCCAAAAATGGTGTCATCTATCTTCCTTCAAGTATGTGATACTCATATTCTGAATTCTTTAGACAGCCTTGTAATACAATCCCTTCCAACACTTCACCCCAACTATCTGTGTATTTCTTATTTTGTGTATCACAAGCAGTTCTACTGACCATGACACAAAGTTGACAACCAGTCTACTTAACTAAATAAATGAACAAGTTTTCTTTCATAAATCCAATGAAAATCACAATTAAACTAAAAGGACTAAACTGGAAAATGCAGTTAAATTATTTCTTCCTTGAGCAAGGGAATAAAACAGTTCTAATTTTTTTCTACCTTGAACCATAAGTATGGGCTCTTTTCCACCGCCGTGTGCCAGCATCTCTCTACGATAACGCTCACCCATTGCCCTGGAGAAACACAGATGTTAGAGCCATCTGCAAACACAACCTGTTGAGCTTTCAGTCAGATTTGCTTCTAGGATCTCTACAGAACTCTGAGACAGAGATCAAATGAAATCTTCCACCCTGAAACAATTACTGCCTGGATTCCGTATTGACTCCTCAAATTCAAATTACATTTAAAATTATACTACGAGTAACTGAACTAGACAAATTTTAAACATATGAATATGTGTTGGTGTTTATAGAAGCTAATTTGTGAACAACATTTCAGCCTTCATTGCTCCAAGGGGAAAAGTTGCTCTGTTACAATGCTCCGAACATTCACCTAAGGTGTAAGAACACTTACAATTTGTGACCTCACAATTTACTTTCTAATTTCACAAAGCAAAACGAGTAGCATAGTTATACTTAGCTTTGAAGTTGGTGACATGAAGCTTGTTTAATACCCGCAGTTTCTTTGATTTCAATAGAAAATTACAAGTAATTAGGCATCTATGAAAATCAAGCTCTCTAATTACATCTAAATATGGATTTCAGTGCCTCCCAACTGGCACACCTGTATTTTAAAACATCAACACGAATTTTTTTGCACCAATGAACACGTCCTAAAGTACACTTTATACCTGTGGTTATTTCCTGTTTTGTAATCCTCTTAAAATCAAGAAAAAGGCTAAACACTAATTGTCATTAAAAAAGCCCATCAATCTACGGGGCCCCACTTGTTTCATGTTTTCCAGAAGCAAGTAGCATGACACTTCATTCTACTGAATATTTTCTCTGTTTTTACCTATCAAATGGGTCCTGAGCAAAACACTGTTTCCACACCATGGAGGCAACAGCCCTAGACATGAGGTAGGAGTAATATTTGGCACCATAGCCCACAAGATGACTGAATCGCAGCTGCCAGGCCTGTAAGGAGAAAACAAACAAAAACCAGAACAGAAGTCATCTTTTAAATCCTTTAAATTGTTTGGCATTTTCTGAAGTATGATGGAAGAAATCTGATACTACTAATGACAAACAGTCAAAAAAAAAAAAGAAAAAAGAAAACAACCACCACCAGAAATCCCAGAATGAACATATCCTTTATTATAAGAAGCATTTTTCAACCTAAATACTACACTGATCATCACAACTGAAATTATACATAAATGGTCAGAAGGAGAGAAAACCAAGCAGTAAAAAAATGTATTCATATCTGGTAATAGCTGTGTTGTTCTACTGGCCTTGAAAGAAAACCACAATTACCTTATTACAAGTAACACCACATTTTATCATTTTCCATGTGGATAAGTGCAGTGTCACACTTGGAAAAGTTCAATCTGTAAACTTTTGACACAAACAAAATGATAATAGGGACTTGCATTTAATACCATAAAAAATACAGCTTCCTATACGCCAAAAACCTCAGAGGTAGACAAATTACATCCACATGCAATGTCATTGTTCACAGATTTGTTTGCACAATTTTAAATGCATATATATAGCAGATTATCATCCATAATTATACTGTTACTCATTTATGCATTGTTACTTGGCTTTATGACTCATTCCAGTGATGGTAAACTCCTTTTTTAATGCTGTTTTGTGTCGACTGTTTAATTCTGTTTTCTTAGCAGAGAAAATGAGAAGTATCAGCCTTACTTTCACAGAAATAAAAATACTATTTTTTTTTAATTTCCCTGACTGTAATAGAGTAATTCAAATTGGGAGAGACCTCCAAAGGTCATCTGGTCCAACCCTTGCTCAAAGCAGAGCGAATTTTGATGAGGTTTCTCAGGTCTCTGTCTAAAGTCTCAGTATCTCCAAGGACAAAGATTTCATCACCTCTCCGGTGCAATGTGGAAAGGCAAGCAGGTCCAAACTGAAAAGACATTGTTTCCCAACAGATTTGGGCATATTTTTTAAACTGAAGATGGATGAATGTATAGATGAAGAGTGAGAAACTTACTCTGCCCTTTCGGCTCTCTGAGGAAACCAAAGAGGAGACAAGTCCCATATCTTATTTGTCCTCTTATCCAAAGTTGAAGCTCTTAACATGCTTGTGATATGACTGTTGTCAAGATTTTTGTAGGTACTACAGAGAACAGGGTTTTAAAGGGGAACTAGGAGATAAACAATAAAGTAGCATAACAGATGTTTTAAATTTAAATCCATGAGCTGCCAGATGCTTGTTCTTATCCTAGAGTCAAGGGCTGAAATTCTGAGGCAGCCAAACAGAAAAGTGAAGGGGCATTAGCAATGTTCCAGAACCATTTATCTTTGACCGTGATTCTTTATCACATTGTACGTAACGATCTCCTGATTTTTGACAGCTGAAATAAACTATGTTTCTTTATTCAAGAAAGTGCTGATCATCGTCTTATTCTCCATTAGCATGTGTATGTTAAAAAAAATGACCAATGGAGAAGTGGAAAAAGAAAGTATTTGGCTTTTAATCAGTGTTTTTACCTTAAAAAAAGGTAGCAAACAGTGGCCTATAATCTAGATCACTGTGAACAGCTGATGAGAAACAAAGCTGTTAGCTCCCTTTTCTGAGCAACACCTACAAAAAAAGTTCTCCAAGTTAGTTGTAATTCGGCCACTCAAAAGCTACTTTTAACAAGATGGTTATCTCCACCCTCAGACAGGTGTCCAAAACAGATGGAATTTGCCATGGGTGAGCAATCTAGCCTCTACTGGTAGCCTACACAACTAGTTTAAAGTAGGAGCAGCAAATTTAGAAGAGATGAAAAAATGTCTCCAGTCTTCAATTTTCTTGTGGGTCTTGATGCATGATGAAAATTCTTAAGAATGATTACTTTTTTTTTTCTTTTCTTTAAAGTAAACACCAACTGTAGCATATCTCATTGTAATGGAAGTATGTAAAAACATTCAGCTTGGAAACAGATTCTCCAGTTTGCTCTGAAAAGTATTGCGGTTGCCATGTTTATACTTTATAGCTACAGTTTTTCTAACTAGTCCCTTAATTATAACCATAATCAATAAACTAAAAGCACATTTTGAAACAGATCAGAGAGCCTACATTTTTGGAAGACTGAGCAGGAAAACATGTCAGTTCATATTTTATTGTACAGTAAGTTTTCAAAGTTAGGATTAAAAGTTTCAACTTGAAAGTACAACTCCCTCAGGAACACGGAAAGCTTTATTGATGAATTGGTTTCACATACTCGGAAATTTAAATAATTACCAAATAGATCATTTAAGTGAAAAATCCAAGTTGCTTTTTCTGCTACAAACAAAAATAATTTCTATGAGCTTGACATAGGGAAGAATATTTCTACCTCAGAAAGGTATTATTTTAATGCATCATACAAGCTGTAACTAGGACAGTATGTCTTCCTCAACATCTCAGATTACATTGTTCACATCAAATGCTCTTGAATTTAATGGTCTGCACCTAAAACAGCTCGTCTGCACTTCCAGGATGATCAACTATTCCATTCATCAGGTTTGCTGAAACTTTCTATCACAAATAAGCAAACAGAAAAGAACATCTTCTCAGCAACCTGTCCAAGACTAAAAGCTTGTTTCAGAGTCTGCACCTAAAACAAGGCCTCAGTACCCTCTGTTCAAATATAAGACATTTTGTTTGACCTCGTCTTTGCTAATATACTTAAGTAAGAAACTTCACATTGCTTTCTTTCAAAAGAGAAAAGGAAAGGATATAGAAAGACCAAGGAAAGATACTGCTCGTCTCTCTCGCTGCATCTGGGGAGGCTTTCACATATGATGAAGTTGAGAATTCGAAAATTCACTGGCAACAGCACAGTCTCCAAAAAAGGAAACAAAAACAGGGGATGAGTCAATCCATCTTAAGATAGATGCCTAAGACAGATAAGGTATAGATGACTCTCTTTTCCTTCATTGGAATACATAAGGAACATACTTTTAGATAGTTCAAGTTATATAAGATGACTACCATCCTCAAAGGCATATTGCAACTAGGATGGTTTTCATATTGCAAACAGCAGTCAAGGAAATCTGATTATAAACACTGCTATTCCCTAGTGACGTTTGAAGCTTATATTCAATTTTAATTTTTTTTTTTAACCAGTACAGATTTTCCCCCCTCTGGAGTATGAATAAGTCTAGCATGTCACCATTCCCTGTCACTACTTTTCTCTCAGTCCTCATCCAAAGTTTCTGATCAGGAATTCCCAGTCTTCAATATTTCACCATTACCCAGTACTTATTACATTACTCAAGCACATTTTCTGATTCTATGCTGTTCTAGCAATTAACTTTCCAAAACTGGACTTTGCTACCTGTAAACAAATATTTAAACATTAAGACACATCCTCTACCCTAATTCACAAGGAGCTACCTGCCTGCATTAAAAAACTCTTCCTACTTTATACAGATGAGATTACGATCTAGGCAATAAAACGTTCAAAAAGCCCAAGAATATATAGGCTGATACTCCTTTAAAAAGTTCTGTGATCAATAAAAAATAAACACATCACTGTAAATGTATTTAAAATAAATGGTTCACCTTATAACATAAAATCCGTTCTAATAACATTAGCTATAGATGCAAAATGACTTGATTTCTTGTGTTATTTCCAATGCTGAATGATTTCTCCATATTAAAAAAAAAAACAAACACAAAACAAAACAAAAAAAACCAACAAAACCAAGACATATCAACATCCCTTTTTGGAAAGGTAAAGGCTAGACATGTAGAACTAGGGCACTCTCCTTATTAAATATTATATTTTTGGTAAGCAGCTAGAAAGTTAATGAAGAGTCTGAGTAATCACCTACTTCAAAAAGTTCCATGAACCCATTCCAGGAGTTTATAAAACAGTGCATTTTACAGCATAGCTCATGGGTTATGATAATATGCCATCCACAGGTCATGTTTATGCCTGCCTTTTATCCAGCACAACGGACTGAAATAAACGTGTGTGACTGATCCACTGCAGTTATTAAAGGGGCCTTTTTTCCACCATTATCCATCTCTCTTATAACTGTGTCTGAAATATTTCCAAAATCCCATGTGCAATGGCTTTCCATCCCGTCCTGTCTCAAACAAAAATACCTCACTGATACTTTTGTATTCTTATACCTTATCAGGATTTTTTTAAAAAGTCCTTGTAGGATACATTCTTACAGTACGATTCGGTTCATTTTACTTTAGCTATCTTAAACTAGGCATCTTGCCCAAACTAGTCACATAGGCTTCCTTTGTAGTCAGAGGACAGAAGTATTTATCCTGTTATCTTTGTAGAGGATAGGACTACTGCTCTAGGAGAAATTCGAATAATTCACTACAACTTCTATCTTCTATTCAAAAGTTAAGCCATTTCATTCATTTTAGCAATATGGTAGGATCAGTTAAACTAAACTGTTTTGAAGACTACATAAACTAATTTAGGATTCAATTATTTGAATTCTAAATTTAGAACTGTTAAGATTATCACAAAAATAATCTGATATAAAAATTTAAATGTGATTCTAAAAGGACAAAACCAAAAGAAAAAAACTACAGACAGCTTAATATATACTAACCTAGCTTTTGTCTGAGTGTGGGTAATCATTGTTCCATGGAGCTCCACTAATGACATGGAATCAGTGCTACAAAATCCTACTACGTCTTTTGGAAAGAAAAGAAAAAACCTACAGGAATTCTTGACTAGTGCTTGGACATCTCAAAATGCTCTTCCAACACTTTCTGCCATGACTTCAGTTACTTCAAAGTATATTTAAGTCGATTTTGCTTTGCATCTTAAGACAAAAAACACAAGTGAGAACCTGAAAAGACCCAGCACTAAATTAAGAGAAGTATTTTCGTCATTTAAGTCTTCTAATTACAAAATGTGTGCCTCAGTAATTACATCAATGAGCAAGTTGTTGAATAGTTTCCACAAGGAACAATATTTGATGGAGATGATATTTGGTGCCCTCCCCCTTCTTAATTAAATTCTTATTCTGGCAGGAAACCCAATAGAGGAGCCGCCAACTTATCTCCTTCAGGGGCTACTGGGTGGAGAACCCCTGGCTCTGGCACTAACTTCATATTATTGCTCCTAATGCCCTTGAATTTAGCTATCAGCACGGGTGGAAAACTCCTGAGAGTCAGGAAGAAGCTCCAGGCTCCGATAACTTGGAGGCAGAAGCAGAACAGCGATTAGCATAGAAATCAGTACAGGCTATTTCCCTCTGCTGAGACCAAGGTTTATCAGAGCTAGTGGAACTCCAGGACAACACCGCTCTGGCATGCAAACAAGCACCCTGAACATTAGCACAGGCAATGTTTTCCTGGCACTGCATCAGCCACTCCTACAGCAGGAGCTGGAGCTGGGATGTAAAGAGCTGCAAGTTACAAGTCAAGAACTATGAGGCCACTTTTCAGCAGAGAAAAATGGTAAATTTACTGTGGGGTCCAGATCGGAGGGACGTTCCACAGTTAGCTTAGCAAGCTTTCCTGTTCTGATGTACTAGCTGTGCAGCCATCATTTTAAAATATCAGAGAGTAAAAGTGCTTTTAGCAAAAGAAAAAACGGTATTATCTGATGGCCAGGAGATCTGGTCTCACTTTTTTCTTTGACTCCACTTCGCATTTTCATGTTCTTCACACCCATATTCTGTCCCAGATGGAAGTTCAGGATCACTTTTCTCAAAATTCAAGGAAGATCCTCAAGAGATTGCACAGCACAGAACTGCAACAACATCCAGTCATCACATACAGAAAATTTCAGTCTCATTCATTCATTGCAGTGACTCCCAGAATTAATGTGCTGATCTGCTTGAATTAAATGCCGTTCTCCGAATCTCTTCTATGCTCCCTTTCCCAAAACGACTGAACCTGCAGTCAGACCAGCTGAGAAGCTGCCTGGTAAGGCTCCTCTTTTTCCCTTGCCCCTGCACAGTCATGGGAGCGAGCAGCCCAGCACTGCTAGCAGAAGCCTGGGCTGTGGCTGCCAGGCTCCACCGCTCAGGCTCTGTCACTAGGTGCACTTATTGTAGGGAGGCCAAATTGTCACATAGCAGAATTTATTCTCCCACTTTTCTGTTTAAACTACTCATTTACTTCACGAAATCAGAAAAGGATTTTCACATATGCTTTGCAGCTTAAAGAACTCTTTTGTTCTGAAACAAATCACAGAATTTTTTTCCTTACTGTATTAGTTTGTTACATAAGTTTACAGTGTGCTTTGAAGGCGTCCTCAATTCATTCTCACTTGAAGAAACAGTTTAATGAGTTTTGGAGTGCAGAGTTTGCAAAGTGTTTGTGCCAGTAGCCACCTCTAGGGAAAAGCTAGAGCACTCACTGGCTGGCAGAAACAGCTCTCTCCATAGGTATGCAGCGGTTTGCTCGGTCAACTTACTTTCTGTATTTTTGGCCTGAGCCCCTCTAAGTTTTATAGAATTACATCATCATCATTCTGGAGTTTCACAATAATAGTAAAAAAATCCAATAAAGAGCTTTAAAGCCACTTCCTTTGCTACAGTTTCTAATCTTGTTTAGAATAATAGACAGCTAATTTCAAGAAACCACATCTTGTGCTGCGCCCCTAACTTGCTTAACATCAATACTCTTCAGTTTTTCAGTGTTGTGCATTGCTGTGTTAGGAGTGGGAGAGTACACTAAGTAAACCAACCCAGAGACATTGCTGACATTTTGGAAAGTGAGTCAAGCAAGAGATTAAGATTTCAATTTATAACACTTCTGTGTTTTTATTATAAAATTGATAAATAAATCTAGCAAGGCAGGGAATGTAAATATTTTTGCAGTTGTTTACACTAGGGAAGAGGAAAGGAATTTAACATGCAATTAACCACTTAGGTGATTCTAGATATGTACCATATGGTCTTTGCATTACCTAAATTAAAGAAAAAGATTTCATTTTTATTTATAAACTATTAATGCATTTGAGCTGCTTATAGCAAAATCATTTAAAACTATTTACTCTTCACCCTCTTCTCTCTTCCTCACAAAGGGAGTGGGAGAAGGGGGACATGGGAGATAACAAAGAATACCGACATCAAAAAGCTGTATGTATGAACTGCATTGCTCCACAATCCTTAAAACTTGGATTAAAAGACACAGTGATATGCAAATTGATTCTATATTGTGTCCTTTGACTGACCTTATTTGACAAGTTGAGAGAGAATGTTACTTGTAAACATTATAACTAGTCTTTAAAGTAAAATATAAGAAATATGCAGACAATTTCCAAACAAGTCCTTCATGTTGTCACATGCAACTCTACACAGATATACACATATGTGCAACACACACACCCCGTTCTATTACCAATTAATAATTTCTATTACTGTCTAATTTTAAAGATTCATAAGCCTGAGATAACTAGAATCAGATCATCATGGATTCCTTTGTGTACAGACTCATACTGAAGCCCAAGGTTTTTATTCTACTTTACCAGTTAAACCTAATTTTAAGTATCGACCTATTCTTTTAAAACAAACATAATGAATGCTGCTTAAGGTAAGCTCTTCCAAAAAACGAGAAATATCTTAAGCAATGTTGTAACTGCAAAATATATTTGCCAGTACAACTTAGTAATGTAAATTATCTGTACCTACACTGGAAGATGAAATAGCTATTATTTTACAGTAATCCTCATTTACTATCTTTTGCCAGAGCCATCCGGACAGGGATTTAGGGGATCAGGATTCTAATCCTGAATCTGTCACAAACTGCAGTATGAACTTGACGAAACTACTTTTTTTCCCCCTCAGTCTAACTGCCACCTCCTGTTAAGTGAGGGTGATAATAATTCTTCTCTCTTGTCCTTTTCTGTTTTGACTGCAAGCTTTTCATAGAAAGGACAATCTCCCACTACATTTGAAGAGCATTTCATTTCAGGCCCTCTAGCTTGGCAACAATATATTCAGTTATAGCTATCACTATCAAATATAACTCCAGTACTGCAGTCCTGGGGAAAAAAGGACACGTGAGCTGTGAGAACAGAATTATATAAAACTAAACAAAGCAATCTGTGTTTATATATATATATATATAAGATATATGTAAAGCACATATAGCTATTTCAAAATGTTACCAGGAGATGCATGCAACTACTTCCTGCACTGTTCCTTAAAACGCTCTACTACATGGTAAATACTATCACTAAAGTATGTTTGAGTTTCACGGGGCTAACATTTGCAAAAAGAATTTCCTTAAAAGTGCTTCATATCTTATGACATCTGTAAACACTCCGCTGCTGTAGATAGTTGCCCAGTGAATAGTGTCATATTACCACCGGAAAACAAATCTTCACAGTATTTGCTATCAGCATTTTCTTTATCATAAAATGAACTCAACTCCAGAAAGACAGAAACCTAAACAAACCTTGAAGGGTGACTTTAAGAGCTTTTGAAAGTCCCAGCATCTACTTTAATACTGACCTCAGCAGGGCACCAATCTTTTTGAAATGGCTTTTAGCTATTAATTATTTATAGAACTATCACTTCCCCAGAGTTCACTGTGCACTCCTTTATTAATCTTTTCCTGAGACCCAGACTCTTCAACTTGATTTTATAGTATACTTTTAAGAAGGCTCATATGAAAACTAATCCAGGGATTTGCTCTTTGTGTAAACAACTTTGGTTTCCAGCATGGCAAGGTAAAAAATTACTTTGAAGGGGTTATGCAAACTTCAAGAGGTTGAATAATGACATATGACTTCATCTCTCTTCAAAACACTCCAAAAAGTGGAATATGAGCAACATCAGTGCCTCTTCAAGTAACTGAAGAGAGAGAAAAAGTGGAAAAGCAATCCTCTATGAAGGCTCTCTGCCTTTACTATGAAATTTATGTCTCTGTGATCTTCAACAGTGGTTTCTTTAAAACTCCATTTAAGGGAGATCCTAGACCTACTGGGTGTCTGCTTCCCTCTTCAACAAGATTAGGTACTAACCATGATCACATTTGCTGTAAATTAAACCATTTTTTTCCTCCTACTATCTGCTCACTCTTAAGAAACAAATGATCAGAGTCTCAATTCCAATTATATTTATTTTCATAAAGGTTCTCAATACCAGAACATACTATGTGCCCATATAATTTTCTCCTTGCTAGACAAATAAACTCCATTTCCGCAACCATCCTCATAGGTCACGTTTCCAAACCTAGTAACTTTCCAAAACCACTTCTCTGTACTTCTTCCAGTTTTTCTACATATTTTTAAGAGGTAGACACCTACTACAGGACACAACACTACCCCCCAGACTCCCAAGACCTTTGGGAGGTGACAGAGAGGGGTCCTGCCATAACATCTGCTAGCTCCTTCAGACCTCTGGGATGAATCCCATCAGCTGGTCCCTTACAATTTCAGTGTCCCCAAATGGAAAGTTGCTGTTCTCATACTTGTGGTCCTCTGACTCAGGTGACCAGACAGCCCAAGATCTATCAGTATTATTAAAGACTGAGGCAAAAAACAGATTGAATGCCTCCGCTTTTTCTTCATCCCTATTAGTCAGATGACTATCTTCAACAAGTATCTGTCCAATGCTTTCTTTAGACATCCCCTTGCTAATAACATACTTCAAAAAGTCCTTCTTGTTACCTGAAACAACACTGAACAGTTTCAACTCTAACTGAGCTTTGGCTTTTAGTGTCTTCTCCCTGCGTAAATGAACCACAGCTCTGTACTCTTCCTGCGAAGCCTGACCTTGCTTCCAGAGATCATACAGTGTCTTCTTCCTCCTGAGCTCCACAAGCAGTTCCCTGTTCAGGCAAGCTGGTCTTCTGCCCCGCTTGTTTGACTTACGACACTGATCCAACTATGGATCCAAATTGTCTGGATCATTTAAATTCTACTTTTCATGATTTCTGTCAACTGAAGGAGCTTCTACAAATATTGTAAATAAATTCTCATCCAAATCATTAACAAAAACACTGAACTACAGTAATTCCTGGACAGACCCCTGGTGACTTCCACTTATAATGTCCCAGTCTGAAGCTAAGCTTTCACCTGCTCTGTCAGCGTGTTTTCCACCTGTTGCCTCAGCCATAACTCCACAGTTTGCTTGTAGAATTACAATCTACAAGTCTCAGAAAGCTTGCTAAGTCTAGAGTTATGCTATCAACCACTTCCTTCCTATTCCCAAGGTCAATCGATTTCTTAAGAAAAAAAGTGGATTTTTCCATCTCAGATGGTTCTTAACAAAACCGTGGTTATTTTGCTCACTTGATTGTTCTCAAGGTACTTAGGAGCTGCTTAATAATTGGTTCTACTACTTCTTGAGTGACAAAGTCTGAACAATTAGTCTACAGTTCCCAAGTTCTCCTCCTTTCTTAAGAGTAGTTATCATAGTAGCACTACCACTTTTTCATGAGTTTGTGAGCAATAATTCCTGCAGGTCAGTAACTACTTTGACAAACTTCAATATTCTGACAACCTGACTACATCTAATCTAATTATTGTCTCTCTCTCATTCCTTAATCTCCGTTGTGTTTCTATCCGTCTCAAAAATCACATGCATTACTTACCTAATCAAAATTCACTTATTTTTTAAAAAACACTGAGGCAGAGGCATGGAATATTTCTGCTTTCTCTAACATTTGTTGTTGTTCTCTTCCCCCACTCTCCTCTTATTTCTTCAGTAGTTATGGAACTTTATTACCTTCGCTACTTGCATTTTGCAACTCAGCACTTCTAGCCTTTTTTGTTCTGAATTCTTGTATTCTTTTACTAATTATCTCTAGTTATATCATGATTTCTATTTTTTATTATCTTAATAAGGTCTTTAAAGGGCTTGGTCCCTTATTGCCAAATCTTTTTTTGCATCAGGATAGTTTGTGTCTTTGGTTCAGTGTCTTTGGTTCAGTCTCTCTGGTAACTACGTAATGTCTTTTGAATCATCATACTTAGCTATTTTCCAGTTCCAGCAAATATGTGGCAGACTTCCTCTTTCTGAGGCATTGTTTTTAACCATTATTAACATTTTTGGTTTTCAAGCTGCTCGCAACTTCCACAATTTTACTTTTGGCTCACTAGCGCTTATCCCGTCTTCTGTTTTTCACACTTTTATGCGGCTTCTACTTTTCTAATAACTTCCTTTTCTCAGATATTCAAATGTACAGGCTTTTTCTCCCACTCAGTTCTTTTCAGCATCTTATTGATTAGCACTGTAAATTTTATTCCCTCATCGTCAACCCAGTATTGGTCATTTAAAAGATCTTTGCCAACAGCACCAATTTTACCTTTAGCTGGTCTTTTTCATTTCCTTTAACCTAGCTTTCAGTTTTGCTTAGGTTCTAAGGTTACATTAGTTTAACTTAAGAAATATACAAATTTGGGAAGATTTCTGAGAAAATAAATATGAAATGAAATCACAGTTTGAAATTTAATAGGCAGCCACTACTTAGCCTTCCTTACCAATAATTTCAAGATTTATGTTCACCACTTGAGTAAAGTTTTCAGAATTCAAAACCACTTTTACCTTCAGAGGTTAAGGGTTATCGCTTATTTATTTTAAGACAGCTGCCTCATTGCTTGCCCAGTCTGACTATTTATTCTTTTTATATGGTGTTACTGATCTTCACATAAAATGTTATACAGGACCGGAGTTACAACTACACATTAGTAGTCACTCCAGAGACCTAACAAGAAATCCTAAGACAACAGATGCCACAACGACACAGATAGCAGATTCAATAACAAGATACTTCACTCAAACTGCCAGCCAGCCCTCAGCAGGCTGAGGCATAGGCCTGTTAAAAACGATACTCTCCTCTTCACTGCAGTGCCAATACTGACAGAGATCATCCTCAGTACAACACTGTGATATGGAACTTCAGAAACCACACTGTCTCAGTGTTTTGCCTCTGGCTACCTAACATAACTAAGCATGAGGTCAGGTGACCTTCAAACTCTTAAGAAAAGGCTCCTAAGAAGGAAAAAGAGGCATAGAGCTGCTCTTTTGCTCTCAGGTGTTCTTCAACAAAATAAAAAGGGAGCTTGGGCACACGGTGATAATGGGTGATGCAGAAATTATTTTCTCTCTGCAGAGAAGCTAGTCCTCTCTGTCTAGTGACATCAACTCCTCTTCAGCTGACCAACCTCCCAGATGCCTTTATATGTGCCCTGTTCATGAAATCCTTGTGTTCTCAGCACCCATGGTAAGCCACGTCTTCCCGTAGTGCCTGACAGCCTCCCTGAGCAAGCACTCCAAATGTTCGGTTGCATCTCATCCATTGATATCCTTTGTCAGGAACATGAGACGTAATCCCAGCAAGTTAAGACAAGGACCTAGGTGGAGCCTTCCAAGGTCAGGATCCCTGTCTGGGCAGAGTCCTCCCAGCTGCAGGAAGAAGAGACTAACAACCACACTGGTGATACACCATTTTTCAAACACTTCTTCCCTCTAGGGTATCTATAACAATACCTGCCTTGTTTTCTGTTGGCAAACTTGGCTGACTAACATATTTGGTCTCACAGGTGTTTTGGTCTCTCCAATCGCTAGCAACCATAGGCCATTACAAAGTTCTCACACTGCCAAAGAAACCTGCACTCTGGACAAAAGTATATAAGCATAATTAAACCTGGAACCTGATGTAAATTTTAGGCCACCAGTAGAGGTGGTCCTTCTGAACTAATATGTACGTAACATGCTAGAACAACAAGGTATATAGCAAACCATTTAGTGTTCCAAAAAATATCAAAAGGCTCCCTACATACCGACATGTTCCCTCCTATCAAATGTAATTATAATGATGTGTGTGGGTTAATTCTAACATTGCACTTTGTATTCAGGTACCACAGAAGAAATCCTTCTGTTTCTGGAAGAAAAGCTTACCGGAAGGCCATGTAATTTTAAAAAATGCAAAGGGACTGTTTGGCAGCGATCTAAAAAAAGAACCCAGATTCATTGTGCCTCAGTCTTCAAAACCATTTTTCCCTCACAGTCACAAGTCAAACCAGCATCTCCCACCAAATTTCCAGATTAGAATGAAGAAAGGTTACTATGATGGACAAATAATTAATATGTAAGTCCACAATAATTTTTTGAAAATAAGAATCAATAATTCAAACTAACTCAATATTTCACGAAGAAAATTCAGGTATGATGATTTGGGCAGCTGGTGTTTACTGTAAAAGCACTTCATTATTGGGAGCTCTTTCCTGTAACTGCAGGAGGCTGCAATCTCCACTATCACTGCAGAGCCTGTTTACCCTGTGTCTCATTTTTTGTTACAATATTGAACCGAAACCCATAGCAGGAGATAGGAATTATTATGCTTGGCGCAGGACTAACAATGGCATATCATTACGTTTTAATGACTGTTTCAAAGGAAAGTAGTTTTCAAGTCTGAACTTGGGGGACAGGCAGGGGACTAAGCGACTGATTATGGGGAGAAACTTTGATCATGTCTCAGGTTGATCAAAGGGTCACCCGATACTTTTTTGAAAGTCTCTCTGGGCATCCTGGAGACAAAGGTAGAAGAGACCAGGGGAGATACTCTAAAAGCAGACAGTGTTATCAATTGCAAGGCAGGCCGTAGTAAATGGAAACTCGCTTCACAAGAGATGAGAAATAAGCTATAATTTGAAGAAAAGTTTGGCGCAAAAGTAGAATACTGACCTCCCCATAGTACACAGATTTTGACACCAAGTACATTCAGGAAGAAATGGCAGGAAAATGTGTGCTCACTATTATTTGCTTTATCTTGCTTTCTTAGAAGAGTCAAAAGGAAGACTGATTGCTTTTTAAAGGCATCACAAGGACTCGGGAATCCAGCCTGTGCAAGATTTCTATTCATTTTCCAAACTCAGAAACACAAATCTCCTCTGGCAACAAAACTGCCAGACACTACAAAAACAGGCAGATACATTTCCTTGCCCCCTGCCTGGCAGTCATTAGCTTCTGGATTCAGTAATAGAGCAAAGAAATCCCAGTGGAATTTCATCTTCCAGGAGGCAGCAGCAAACCCTGCGTACTTTTGAACAGATAAGCAATGGCTAGCCAGAAATCAAGATTTGCATTCTTCAGGAAAAGAAAGTCTCGTGGAGTGCTGTTTCTCTGTGCTTCCATCTGTCTACAGGCTGCTCCATTCTTCCTTTCTGCCTTGCACGTGGCGCTAGCTTCTGCGATCGTCTGCGTCAACGCAGCCAATGGAAATACTACTGCATGCAGTGCCAACTGCCCCAATGCCTGTAAAACCTATCCGAATGGCAAATACAGACTTCAACAGGATTTTCTTCCCACTATCCCTTCTACTGTTGGCACATAAGACACAATATTTGCTGAGGATGATGCTTTGGTTTACCTTAAAATAGGTATCACCACATAGGTACAGCAGCATTTACTCATTAGGTGTAGTTTATGTGCCTCATTTTGAAAGTACTATAATAAAAAGATGAATACAAATTGTCCTATTATCTGAGCTGTGCCTCAGAAAGACAGAAATTCATCTGCTGAAGATATATGCTGTGGCTCTACTTTAGAAAATGTGTCTGCACAATGAGACTGAAGCACAAGTACATTCAGAGGATATCTACTAAGTTCACTTGCCTGTCAAGAGCAGTAAGAGGGAATTAAGGTTTATCAGGAGGAGATAATAATGGATGCTTGTGCAGCCCTGACAGACAATGCTACTACAGAAAATCACATTAATGCAGTTAAGATCTTCACTAAGGAAGAATTACTTTTACCCAACACCACCAACTTAAGATATACAAGCCTGACTTAGCAATTCATAATTGAATCTAAACCTATAGAGAGCAGATAAAATTCAAATAATCAAAATACTTTGTTTTCTCTGCCAGCCATATATGTACCTAGCCAAATGACAGATGAAAATAAAAGCTGGTCTCTCTTACTATATTTTGATATCTAGCTCTGAAATTAAATGAAAGGAAGGAATATACTCTCTTCATTTAAAAAAAAAATAAACTTTTGCTTTCAAGACATTTGCTTGTTTTATCTGGACTACTAACTAAACTGAAAACGTATCTTAAGTTCAGAAGAGTGAGCAGCAAAGGACAGCAAGCCAAATTACAGACATTAATTACTCTACAGAGCGCTAATGTTCTTCTAATGTAATTTTTCACTAAGTTTTACTGAAATTTAAATTCTATTACAGTTCTTGACTAGACACATTAATTCTACATTCAATAAATGTAAAGAACATAGACTTTCTGACAATTCAAAAGTTCACAGTACATTTTGCTGGCATAAAGTTCCAGACCAAAACTTGCTCTCCCTCTTCGTATTGAGGCTATGCTCATTACAAGATGTTACACTCTTTTGAAGGTAACAGCTAAGTAAAAAATATTTTAAATGGAACAAAAAACACAGGCTAACTTTCAAAGCAGGGAACTGTTCCCTTCACTGGATCACTAACACCTGTGGAGGAACAGTGTAAAACAACACTTATAAAAATGCTAAGAAGTCAGACATCATACTCTGAAGACATCTTGCTTCTACTTCTCTGGCTTTGCCAGGCCAGCAGAGGCAGTACAGTTTCAATGAGGAAAGGGCTGAAGCATGGATCTGCTAATACCCTTCTCAGAGAACGAAAGTCACATTTTTGCTAAGGAGAAAAGTACATTTCCTGAGAAGCAGAAAGCAGAGAAGGGATCTGGGTATTCTGACCAAAGTGTCAAACAGTGATATGGGCCATGCTCTGGCTGGGAATTCAGCTCCAGACAGCCCAGGAAATCCCACGACTATCATCTATGCAAACTGCACTTTTGGATGTCACATGAAGTACAGAACAAATGCATGATTAGTCATGATGAAGATCAAAATTACGTAGCTCACTAGAACTCAAGTCTTTAACACTTTCAGACACCATATGAAAAGATAAATAAGCAATGTGCCAAAGGTCACAGCAGTACAGTGAGAAAAACTCACTTCCAAGTCCTACTTCACACTGACTTGCTCTCACATGCTGACACTGACTATACAAACACCAACATGCAGCACAGTGTTTTGTTGCCTTTTACAAACAGTCCTGTGCAAAGCTGGAATAAACCCTCTTTCCAATGCATTGTTTCCAGTGCCTTCCTTAATAAGAAAATAAAAGAAAAAGTAATCAAGTTCAGCATGACAAGACTACACCTGTACAAAAACGGGTACATTAAATAAATTTTGATTTTTAACTGAAAATTTCAAACACCCTACTCTCTGGATACAGTGGCTGAAAGAAAGCTCTTGCAACATAACAATACAATAAGCACGTGAGTGTGCGGGGCAAGGGGCAGGGAGAGGTAGGGGTATTAATATGCTATAAAGAAAAGGTATAGCTTATACAGTCATTATGTTTCTACTCACTGTATTAGGTACATATGGCAATCCATAAAATTTCTCCTGTGTTTCCTTTAAGATTTCTGTAGTTGACTTTTTTAGAGGATGTTTCCCGTGGTAGATTTGGTCCAAGGCAGCATAAAATACCTGAAAAGATAAAATACATGTTTGTCATTGGCATCTGACAACCAAAAAAGACAAATAGAAAAGAACGGGAGAGAGAAAATAGGGAGAGGGAAGAGTTTAAATATATATGGTTTTGTAAATCTTCTATTTTTAGTATAACATGCAAGGAAAGAAACGGGTTTTTAGAGTACACCAGCCACCACTGTCATGACCTATCATAAATCCGTGTTTAGGTCACTGAGAACTCGGGCAGTACTAAATCGCCTGCATTTTTAAATAAAATTAAGACCTGTCCCTAAAGCCCTCCAGCAATTCCCCTTTTCAAAAAGAATATTTTTAAATAGATTTAATAAAAAGACTTAAAGTTATTTGAGTGGACACAGCAAAATAAGCTATTCCAAGACGTGTGCATGCAGGTGTGAGAACACATCACACCTGCAGGGGCAAGTTACGCCCAGGCAGCGAACATAAGCAGCTGCACACGGAGCTGCTGGTGCCCCCAAGTTTCTGCCAAAGCTCTCCAACAGTGTAGTACTAAGGCAGATGCTTCCTTTATTTTAGGCCTCACAATCAGAGCAATAAGTTGCTACAGTGTAAGCTTAGACTGAGATCACACTGCACCAGGAGGGTACTTTGCCAGAGGTAAGAGCTGGTTCACAGGCAATTTTTGTGCAGAAGCATGTGAACTATGGCAGAACACCGGTGCATGACTAAATTACTGAGGTATTTGGAGATCAGGAAAGCAGCACAAATAAAAAGGCTTTTCAAGCAAAGATAGCAAAGCAAAGTATCTGGCACTTTAACAGCAAACATGAAATAGGCATGGATAGAAGACAGTGCCAAGGCTCAGTGTGTGCCATCACTCGAAGAAAACTGCAGCTTAATATGAAGATTTCCTATTCTGTGGAAGTGCAGGAAAGAAAGAAGAAGAGCACACCCACTGCAGTGCAACACAACTTTTTTGAGAACAACAAGAACTTTTTGAGAAGTTTGGTGGATCCAAATATTTAAGCCAAAGAGTTCAGGTCAGGCCATCCTGTGGTAAGCACATTTCATAGGAAAATTGATGGTAGGGAGCCTCAAAAAGCTTTTGTGCAAGGGATGAAGCAAATAATTTGGCTACAGATTCAGGCCCAGGGACACTGCAATACCATTCCCAAAGAGATAAACACACTGTTTTAGGACTTATAACCACAAAATGCAGAAATTTTATGGAGAAAAGGCTGTTCGGAGGCATTCTCCATCTATGGAGAATGGATGTTTTATGCGATCTGAGTAACACAGCCCCTGCAACCTGTGAAAAGATTCTTTATTACAAAATTTGGGTACAAAACCATTCTGAACTCTTTAATAATTTATCAGAATTCAGCATTTATTTTATTTGGGCTGGATACAACACATACTTTCATCAAAATTGTGACTGTTTCTAAAGGACCATATTCATTCTGTTTGAATAAGCTATCTTCTAACATACAGAATCTTGCCAAATCCTTTGACAGTGTTTGTTGACAAATGCTAAATGTGAAAATTGATTTTTTTCAAGAAAAACTGAGGGTTATAAGGAGAGGGGTGAAGAAGCCATGACTTGCAGGAGCTACTCCTGAATTTCCTGCTTGCTCCCTACATGGCTATTGAGGAGAAAAGAGGTCAAGTAAGACCTAAACTTGCACAATCAGCCATTAATGACACCGCAAGTTTTGTGTCCCAGATAGCAACACTGAACAAGAGATGCAAGCACTTAACATCGCCCATCTACAAACCCAGAGCAGGCAGCAAATATCTGTTCAGAGGATAACTCCATGAAAACGCTGCACCAAATGGCAAACAATAATGAGTATTTTTTTTTTAAACCTAACTTTGCAGGGCATTTTAAATTTTCCATCATTATACTGGTAACATGAAAAACTAAAAATCTAAAGAGAAACCTATGCTAGATTGTAAAAACTACAATATTTTTCCTCTTATCTTAGAAGAGAAAGAAGCTTTGCAATGCCTTTGCTTGTACTTTTCATCCTCAGAGCTGGTCTCTAGAAGCCCGCTACATTTTTTAACAAAGTTTAACAAAAGCTACAGCATTTAGGGTAACAAGGGTGCCTGAGAATATGACCAACAGTAAGAACCATGAATAGATCTGAAAATTACCTGATGTAACAGTCCTAGAAAACACTTCTAGGCCTCTGTGACTCTGCAGGAGTCATTTCACACAGACTTCCCCCTCCTCTCCATAAAACCCAGACCAAACATGAGGAACTTCAGCATCTGACAACAGACTTTAGCATCCTGCTTCGGCCCAGCCTTGATTCTCTTTTTTTCTATCTCCCAGCTTTGTTAGGACCTGTTTGCAGTTGCTCTTCAGTGTTCCTCACAAGATGGAGTGGACTGTGCTGCAGTGGACCTCCTCTAAAGTGAAATTTGGAGTCAAGTAGTTTGTGGTCAGGGAGCTGGAGCACAAGCTCAACTCCCAGCTAGGCAGTGAGGAAATGTCAGCTGAAGGCCAGTGAAATGGACTGCCTAAAGAACAACGTAGTGATAGGGAAATGAGTCACTGAAGCCAGCTATAAGCTTTCCCCCAATCCTGGCACATGTAAAGTGTGGGAAGAAAGCTATGAGCCAGGCCACCTGGACAGCATAGTCAGAAAAAAATCCATCCCTGAAAATAAACTTGGATGAACTTTATAGCCATAAACATTCCCATCTACAAACCACAGTTCTGTGTGTTTACACAGGCCTTTGAAATGGGAAAGGTAGACATATCCCAGGACCACAGGATTTTAGGTGATACTGCTGAGGAGCATGCTAACACTTAATATTAAGCAGTAGCTAGAAGATGATTTCTAATTTCAGTAGAACACATTTCCCAAAAGACCTAAAAATATAAAAAGGTCATCAAATAGGTATCTTATCTTGATACGGGCTCTCTGTTCTGCACTGACATTGGTATTTATTAGCTTCACTTGATTCCAGTTCTTTCTAGCTCCTTGTCTGCTTAATAGCATTAATATGTAAACGGTTACACATTTTCCAGTGAAGTTACTACTGACTGAAACACTCTGGGACTCAATCTGCATGGCAAAAGCCTTATGAGAAGATGCATGGATTCTCCTATCTTTCGTCTTGAGTAAGCGATTACGTGAGCTGGAAGAAAATGCAGAGGTATTATAGTTATGATGAAAAACCAGCATAATGTCTTATTTTCATATGCCAATAGACTTATTTTCTGAGCAGACCGCGAAAGAACCTTTAGGCATTTTCCCCACCGCTCGAAAATTTATAAGCATTTTTCTTTCTTTTAAAGGTCAAATATGGCTTATGTAGCATCTAGTCGTCAATCTAGAATATACTCTTTGCAAAGTTTGAAGGAAAGGTATTAGAGTCATCATTCACAGTTTTTTCAGGTATATACATTAGTAGTACATATATACTTTGGCATCTGCAGATTGAAATAGATGTTTTTCTTCAATGAATTATTATACTTTTAAATCTGCGTGAGTTACAAGACACACTTCTACAAAGGAATGTATGAACTTTATATTTGCCATGCAGTCAACTTCTCTGGGACATTTTTTCTGAATTAATAAACAGAATGGCTCTGCCAGCCTGCCACTTTGAAATGAGTGCATGCTTCTGTGGGTATTACATTTCGAATCTCTGAAAACATGGTGCTGAAGGTAGGAAATTAATAATATTATTCACTGTGGCATTGTGGTCATTTGGCACGGGTTGAGACTGGTTGAACACACAAGAGTAATTTGAGGGCAAGCAGTCTGCTTCATCGCTGCATCACTGCCAGCACCAGTCAATCGTGAGGCACCCACAGGAATCTGAGCCCACCAGAAGTGGGTGTTCTCTCCCCAGTTCTAAAGCTATGGGGTCCGGAGTCACTCCGGGACAGACGCTACAGAGACCACAGGAGCAGCTGAGGGCCAACAGTGGCAGGGGGATTGCACAGCCCACCCCATGGGACTGATGCAATGACCCCCTCCTTGACTTACTTCTGGAAGATGCCATCTCCCCCACCACAGGACAGGGAGGCCATGTCACTTGTTAATGTATCTGTGACTTAAAGTGTTCTTGGCATCCAAGCCCATTTAGCCTCCACGCTGTCAATTTGATCTCAAACCTTGGCAAGATTATAGCAAATACATATTAAAAGTAGAAAGAAAATCTGTCACATCTATATATAGCTGTTATAGACACGCTAGAAAAGAATGGGTGCATGTGAAAGCACTTGATCATCACTTTGGTGGTTACTAGTCTGTACATTGGCAAATTATTCTGGAGGACTTCATGAATAGAGGTCCACCACTAAGCATTCTCAGTATAAATTTTATTTCTATCCAAATTGTTTTTATCCCCAAAAAACTCCTATATGAATTAACTATATTCTTGCCCACATTCTTTCTGGGTTCCCAGCTATCTCTATATGAGAACCTTTCAGAGCCGGAGTGTTCATTTCAAAATCAGACCGGCAGAGAGGGTGCCGTTATTTTCATGTCACAGAGGTATAGCCACAGGTAGCACCCTCCTTGTTCACATCTGCACAGCCCACACTGGCCGCTGACAGCCAGCACTGCACTGAAAGCATAATTCAAAAATCCGTTAAGTTTAACTGATGAAAAATATATGTATACACTGAAAACAGTGTTAAGTCTGGGTTTGATTAGTGTAACTGACACATATACATTTACAGGTCCAGACGCCAGTATTCTGATTAGTTTTAAATCACTATAAATAACTGCACAGAGCAAACTGCAAATATTTAGCTAAGTTTTTCTTTTAAATCAACTTCAGTCAACCAGCGCAACTCATGTTTGTAGACAGGGTTCCAATCATTTGGGCACTTTTCAAAGTGAAGAATTACAAAGATCCGATCATTAAATTTGTTTCTTTCCACATCTCAAAAATAATGACTACCCTTTATTAAGGTACTAGCAGAGTTATCTCACCTATACACTAGATTGACTGTAAAAATAAAAATTATGTGGTTCTGGCTTAAGGCAAAACAGAGAAGAAAACAAAATCACAAAAATCACTCAGCAGAAGCTTGTAGCACACTAAATGCAGCCAAACTCTCACTGTAAAAAAACCTAGCTGGATGCTAATGCTACTGTTCGCATGTGAGAACTGCTGTTGCAAGACAGAAAAAATCTAAATGCCCTTTTTAGATAGAACCCTAATTTCCTTTACTTCCTTTGAGGAAAAGCAACACTGATAGTTTGTTAATGGGAATGACTGATCAACCACATCTATCCATGGAAAATAAAGGTTTATGAATTTACTTACTGCTCCTAACACTGTGAGAGAGAAGTCTTACAGCCTTATAGCTCAGCCACCAATTTTGATGACAGTAACAAGCTGCCACTTTCATACTGGAGCTGCAGAAGACAAGGAGCTCAAATCACATTCTAGTAAATAAACGAGCTGGTTTGCTTTTACTAAGGTGGCCTGTATCTCTCAGTCCTGCTACACTTTAATGATCAAAAGGTACACAATACTTCCTCTACTGCAAGTTCTCCTTAAATGATTCCGTTCAATCTTAAACCACATTTGGGAATCCTGATAATCCAACCATTTTCAAAAGCTGTGATTTTCACGATATTTTCCTATAGATTTAGACATTTATCTCTAAGCAGACAGCACAGAATACGTTCACAAAACCAAACATGAATATTAATATAAAAATGAATTAATTTTCACTAATTTGCATACAGTTAGATAATGTGTCTACATTAAAATAGAAATTTGGTAAAATTATAAGAATTAAAACGTGTTCTGTAATGTCTGGATAGAGAGAAGAGACTAGAATGCAAAGAACATACCTGGAGTTGCATATCAGCTGCAGCACACAGCTTTTTGGACTCACACAGTCTTGACACCATGTTTTTTGGTAGTGGCTTGAATAAAAAAAAAAAAAAAAGTCAGAACATATTTAGAATTGTTGTGTATTTGTAAATAGTATGCTTACTACTAGAAAAGGCTAGAGACGCAAAAAAAAAAAGACTCTTGGTGGTAATAAAAACATATTTGAAGTGCTTTGCATTGAGGAAGGAAATCTCATTTGCTAAACAACACATTAAAAGGCAATTAAGATATCGGCAGTAATTTACATAGCGATCAAGAAATCACTGTGCGTCAGTGTTTGTTTTTCTATAAATTGATCCTATGTTCTCTTACATGCCTGTTAAAAATATTATGACTATCTTTAGAGATAAAGAACAGATGGGGCAGTTAAAGTCCTCCCAGGTCATCCTGACTAACCTTCAAAAGCAGATATTATAATAGATTCTCCTGTTGGTCTTTGAGCATAGTTCACTTAGATTTACACAAAGGCCCACATAACTCCCATTGAGCTGGAGGGATTTTTGTACGTTCACCTGGATAGCATCAGGTCTTCTACCCTAACCCATATAAAAATGTTTGGTCATACTGAACAGTAAGTATCTACCCTTTGAAATTTTTAACAAAGTTGAATTTCTTCCACGTCTATGGCAATAAAATTATCTATGCCACCACAGGCTGAAAGTCAGAGACATTTTTCAAGTCATTAAGCAAACTCTTTTTGACTTTCTATCCAGACGTCTACAAGTACACTCAAAGACTTTTTAATGCCAGATTTTTAAGAAAATCTGTATACGAATGCTTGACCTTACACTTCTTCCACTGCTTCCTGAAGCTTTTCAATACAGGTTTTTCCTAGTAAGCATATTCTTGGTTTTGCTAGCAGTTTTATTAACCGAACATATTAAATATGGTTAAAATAACTGTGTTCTTGCGAAAATATTAGGAAAGTTACTACAAGTTGTACAATGTAATACAGATGTTTGGTATTACACTGAACTCTAAAAGCATACCTACACTTTTACAGTGTGTTGAAGTGTTTAAGAAATAATACATGAAAGTCTACAGATCCTGATGGCAGAGCCATATGTTTAGATTCTGTGCAAATTATATGACTTCAAGACAAACAATGTTCATGTCCACAGAACAAAAACCCAACTCCAGAGAAGTTACACATAAGTGAGGAAAATGTTATCAATTAACTCTGTGGAATCTGGAAGTTAAAGTAGATAAGAAAAACTCTCAAGTTGCACAGTGGTTTTATGCAGAAGCTTGCCAAGGCTTGTAACCTTTTCTCCCAGACAAACGTAGGCTGGGTCAAGAATGGGATAGAACAACACCCACTATTTTGCCTGTCATAAATGTGCACAGCTGTTAAATTTCAACAGAGAAAAATGAACCAATGAACATGAAGTCTGTCTTACAGTATATCGGTGTTAGGCCAGTATGTACCCTTCCCAAATACAAAAACTCTGTTTCAAATTACATGATGATTTTGGACTACTAGAGTAAGAGTAAATGGGCAGTTATCCATTGTAATAAAGGCGTTAGCAGCTGCCTACTTTGACGTTCCATACTGGATTTAGTATTGTTCAAAATACTAGTTAATTATGTAGAAAAGTTATTAAGGCAAGAAGCAAAGTAGAAAAAAATTACAAATGGTAAAAACTATTTTGGTTGGACAAGTTTTCTCCTGGCTCTATGACCATCTGTTGTCTCATCCTCTTACACAGAGTGAGGCATGCACTTCAATGACTTTTCATCCTGGAACTAAAGCACATGTGGGTTTGCAATAACACAGTTTCAGTTGTCATTCAAGAAACCCTTGTGTAAGGAAACCTACAGAATTTTGAACAGATATTGTTATTAAGCACCAAACCTATCAGCAAGTTTTGGCAGCTTTTCGGAGGCTTTCATTTCCTAGTGAAGAAGTGCAGTATGGACTTAAACAGAACTGATTTCTTCTATGGTCACCTGTATTTTGGATACAGTAAAGTATGAGAAAACTGGATGGGAATTCTTAAATTCATAGAATCATAGAATGCTTTGGGATGGAAGAGACCTTTAAAGGTCTTCTAGTCCTGACACTGTAATTTGTAAATTAAATTGACAAATTGTAATTTGTAATTGTAAATTAAATTGACAAATTGTAATTTGTCAGTGTTAAAAAAGCTGAACATCCAAAAGCTTGGCAACAGCAAATATGTATATTTCACACAGTTATAATTTAAGCGTGTTAAAGCCAAGAGCACTCCTACCAGTAAGGTCAAACCAGCTCTTTCAACATAATGGATTTTCAATTTTATATTTCAGCTATATTAAATGATGGTAAGAGGAATTTAAGTGCACAGGCTTTCAACGGGTACACAAAATAAATAGAACAAAAGACTTTTCTAATTGGCATTTTGGTAAACCACAGTCCCACAGATCCTCAACAGAATTGGGAAATGCAAGTTTGCAGTTCACTGGGGCACAGAGCAGCAAGGTTTGGCGATGCGGACAGACTCTGTACGCTCCCTGGGAGAGCTGGTCACATCCAGCCCTGCTCAAGAAACAACTGAAGCAGGTCTAATCCTCAGTTCAGAGCTAAGCATTTCTTACAGACTTTCCACCCAAGAGAGTCTTGCGTTCTTTTGACTGAAATAGCTGACCTCAAGCCAGAGGACTGCTAAAAAGGCAGCCTCTGCATTCACCTGTTTCTTCCTTAATTCTGCTATAAGCATCTATCTTATTCCAAATTGAACTCCTGAGGGGGGACATAGAATGATCATTAATAACATATTAAAATCTCTTTGCAGAGGAGATGGCTTAGCACCACCTTCTAGAGACCAAGTAAAATGTGGGTAATACCAACAGCCTCCAAGAAAATCTTTTTATCTTTTTTGTAGCCATATGAATATCAAACAATGTAGATCTACTCTGCTCTAAAGATCAAACTCTCATGTTTGAGCAGATTAAAATCAATAGGAAATTACAAATCACTCTTATGACAATACCTATTGACAAAAAGGCACAGGAGAAAGACATAAATGTTCTTTTGTTTAAATCTATCAGTGCTACTGATCCACCTCAAAGATTGTGTTGTGATCATAATTCACAAGCCAAGCGAATTTGGCACCAAAAAACATTGCCAAAATTCGATTAAATAGAAAGAATGATAAAAAGGAGATCCCTTATTTTTCCCAAAGCACCTTTGGGATTTTAAAATTTAAGATTTCAGGGAACTAAAATCAGACTCCAGAGGGTTTTTCAAAGACCACCACTCCTCTCCAAAGTTTGTTTCTGTGAATGACAGACATACAGATATGCTGAGGTCTTGAATGTACTGATGAAGATGTACTGTTTCAGGCAATAGAAATTATTTCTCCTTGCTCCATTACGATCTCGCACCGCCCCTTAATAAGCAGCTGAGTGAAGAAAAAAAATGCATCAGCAGGATTATTTTACTTATCCCAAAAGATGAGCTCCCTGATAAAACCAGAATCAAACTGTCATCCTCATTCTAAAAGAAAGACTTCACAGAGCTTTGGCTAAAACTATTTTAATTGAATAACCATTCAGTTTTTTAAATTTAAACACTACATGCTTTACTTCGGGTTCCACTTTTCCATCCTTCTATATTAAGTAACTTTAGGATCTTGGCATGAATTTTCCAGCATGTTTGCCATGGTGGCTAAAGAACAGAATTCCCTATGTCTCAAAGCATGCTTAACTCCTTACTGCTGTGTAGTAACCGTGACACATTATGACTGTTTACTGTCTGTGGGCTTATTCTTGTAATCATGCTAATACAATACTGCCTTTGTAATTCCATCTCTGTGAAAAATGAAGTCAGTTAAATCTGAACAGCTGAAATACTGGCCTTTGTTCAAGAGAGCCTCCAAAGACATGCAAGGTTAAAATTATTTAGCTCGACAGACCTACCACATATCTGTGCACTTAACAAACAAACACAGTGATACCGAATGGTACACGCACCATAAGATTGTCTGCTTAACCATTGTTATGACCTCATTTTGGTACAGCTTGAATTCATGAGCTTACCTGAGAAATTCAAACTGAGTGACTAATTAACACAGTCCTCTCCATTCCTTTATTTTTCCTCAAGGATTTTCTGTTTTGAGTTATCTTTAAGATGAAAGGAAAACTAGGCTTGCTACTTTCTTGGAACAAATATTTTTGTGCTGGCCAGCTTTTTGAACTGAATTCACAAGACTTGCTCCTTTTGCCAGAAGAGCTTGCAAGCTTTTTCACTCCTCAGTACTCAACAGCAGAACCATCCAAAATGCACAGAGACAGGCTTTCTATAAACTTCCAAGATATTTTGGACCAGATCCTCATGATCCACATCTATATGCATAATGCATTCTCATCTTTGAAAGCCTGCCCACCAAATCTTTTTTCTGCAATGCTACTAAAAAGCAGTTTTCAACAGTTCATATGTTTTAATAATCAAAACAACACCTCTTTCCCCTCCTCTTCCCATAAGCATAAGCACTGATCCTCAGCGAGGACTGCAGCTCAGGACCAATCCTTCTACAATTGGCTTTTATGGCAAAGGCAATCAGAAGCTGAGACTACGCTACCAAATTTTTCTGACGTAATTATGTTCAGGAGGAATGTTTAAAAATGACACCACCTAATACTTACATGCAAAAACTATAGCACAGATGCAGCAATGCAAAAATGCTTTTTCAAATTATCTGCACTGCATCCTCAACAAGCTAGGTCAGTAAAAAACTCTCCTTCGGTCAACATCTAGCAGAGCTATGTTGGTGTAGTTGTTGCAGGAAAGATCCTTCTTGCAGAGAAAAGCTCAGTCTCTCTATTCATAAAAGGAAACTTAAGAGAAGTTCTCATATGGAACAACATTTGGATGAAATGGTTTAACAACTTTCACATTTAACTGTTTCATCTACCTTCCTAACTTCCCTTTGAAAGGGCATAAAGTGAACTCATTTTTCTTTCAAATAAGTAAAAAAATGGAGAAGAAAACGTTGATTCAAATTTCCATTTGCACACCAAAAAATTAGTCAGGGAACAAAGACAGAAAATGTAAGCCCCAAAAGGCTTTTTGTGAAGTTGTAAACATAAGAGAGCTGGGATTGTCTATTCGAAGTACTTTGAAACATATACACAACAGATAAAAGTAATTCCTGCAACAGTCACTGAATTTCAAGAACAGAAAAGATTACTTCAATCTCTTTGTATTTAAATGACAGATGCAGAAATCTGATATCAGATTCTTAAAACTAGCTTAGACGAACCGACATAAGGAAAAGCAGATTTATATATGTTGGAGAATGGCTTAAAAATACATTCTAAGTTTTCAAAAAAGCAGTTAAAAGGAAGCAGTCTAAAACCCTCAAGAGCCACACCGCAGCTTCAGGCTCTTTTTCTCATCTTCCAGCATAATCCATTCTTGCCCCCTTCAAGACTGAATTTCTACATTAAACCTCTCTCAGTTGCTCTCTGAAAGGGCAAGATTTCACCACCAATAAACAGAAGTAGTTTTTGGAAATGCCAAATGGGACACAGCGCCTGGTTCTTAGGTTTTGCACTGCAACTAAACATGGTTTAGATTTGTTAAGCCATTTTGAAAATACAAAGCCATAAATATTGTTCCACAGATCTCTTTCAGATGTTTTAGTCAAGCTCGTTCTCTGAATTCATAGGCAAACAGATTAACTCCACAATGTTTAAACACTACGTGAACTTTATAGAGAACTCTAGAAAGTAGTGTTTCTAGTATGTGGATTCAAACATACAAATGATGAACACTTGTGAACTAAGTACTTTTAACTCCCAGATTTCAAGGAGACTTTATCACCTCTGGGGAAAAAAAAAAAAAGAAAAACAGATTTACCAAGCGAATTTCTCAGACAGTATCTATTAAAACAGAAGTTATGCAACCTAATTTTCTAACTGTTACAGTGGAGGCAAACATAATTCCACTTTCACAATACTGAAATATACTGAATGCTTAGTATTGGCTAAAGAGCTTCAATAAAGTGTAACACTACACAATTTAAGAGGCTTTCTTGTTTTTGCATTGATGTGTAGTCTATTATTAACCATGACATTTGAGTACACTGAAACTTGCCTCAATCAAAAGCACTGGAAAAAGATCTTTGGTAATTGCTTACTGGTTTGTATTTTTGAAATGGCTGTACAAATGCTAACCATGTTATGCTGCCATGCATTAAAGCAACCACTGAAAGTCACCTTGTTCCAAAGAGTGCTGTTTTCTAAATTCCCCATAGAAAGTAGATCCTTGCATTAGACTGCCATAGAATAGCTTTATGTAAAAAAGGATCAGAGTTTTAACGCAGAGACTCACAACTGCCAGAATCTAACTAATCTTAATCTAACTGTAAATAAAGCACTATACTTTTCATCACAAAATATTTCAATCACTACCCTATACTGTGCTAAAAGTGGGAGTTTTTAAACACTGCAGATCATTTTCATTTATTTCCATGATTAGGTACTTTATTGTAAGACAGACTCTAGACAGTTCAATGATGAATAACTATTTTTGTCAAAAGTTATCTGTAGTTAAATTAAAACATTCCATATAACTTGATTCACACAGAAGCTGTTCACCTATTACACTAAGTTTGTGTAGTGTAGAAACTACACAATCTTTCTTGGGAAAAAAAGGTTGAAAGTTTTAAATATGTAATTGGATCCTTGAATATAAGGATCTGGCATTCTTTTACAGATTACATTTATCTTTTCTGCAATGAGAATATTAATATTTTTTCTGAATAATTAAAATTATAATATTAAAATAATTTCTATCCATTGTTTATTTCTACTTTAAACATTAATAACAAATAACACATGAAATTCTTTTCCTGAATACATTTATTCCTATTTTCAATATTTTACATACTAATTTTCCCTACCTGTCCCGTTTTATAATGCCTTGCAAACTGGTTAACCACTCGATAGTCATTTGCAAAGTACTCCATCAGAATTGAGGGAACTTCAGCAAAATCAGTAGGACATCTGGTTCCTAGAGGTAGAATAATTGTACACATTAGCATTTGCTATTTTCATCAAGACAAATAGTTAACTCTTCCCAAAAGGTTTTGCAACTTTCAGTCTGGACTTTTGGTGAACTTTAATGTTCTTTCATTTATTAAGTCAATATTTTATTTCCATAGCATTATTGTACATATTGCCAGAAAAGCTTCATTATAATCCTACACATTTTACTATAAATCACAAAGTAAAACAAAATATTTGAACAGCTGGGTGAGGCACCTTATAAAGCTCTGGATCACACCCTTTTTAAACTAAAGCAGACTGCAGCCAAACTGGCCCTACATGAAACACCAAATCTATTTAAGTGTCCTAAACCTAAATAAAACTACAATGTAAATAAAACTCTGCCTTAATCCCATTCACAGTTACAATTTTTAGCTTCCATCTGTTTGCTGAGCTTCCTTATGCTTTATGTTAACCTCGCTTTATAATACCAAGTCATTCACCCAAGGAACACTCTTGCAGATTGAAAACATGTTCTAAGGAAGTGCAATGAGATAATATCTTAGCAGTTAGTATTTTCAAAAAGCATTTTCCCAAAAACCTTATTGACTCTAATCTTTATCAGCACCTTACACAATGGAAGTTATTAGGAAGTATAACACATCACCAAATCAAAGCTGCATTTCTAATTTCTATAGTAAAGTTAGAGATGTAAAAAGATGTTGCTTTAATAATGGACCCACTGGGTCATAACCTCTATCCCTGTCTGCTAGAAACAGTGTCAACACTCAAAACTAGTCTTAAATGTAAGTATGGTTTTTGCTTCTACTATTCTTTCTTGAAGACTATTTTTTTAAAACCACTCCTTTGATCTTTACAAATCTTTCTCTACTTTTTAATCTGAATTCATAATCTGTTTATACGCAATGTTTTCAGACCAATACTTCTCTTTAGTATAAACAGCATTTCCCACACTGTTTTTTACCTCCTAAATTGAGAGAAACTATATTCTCTCTCAGCCATCATTATCTGAAGGCAAGATAAAGTCTAAAAGACTATCCATTTTAGGTCTTCTCTGCACCTGTTTCAGTTTGAATTCACCTTCAGACCAGAGACACAAAACCATGCCCAAGCATTGCATGAGGTTTCACCAGTATCTTTCTTAATCACTCTAATACTTATTGCCTGTTAGATACACCTCTCATGTAATTTCAAATCACATTCGCTTCTTTCACAGACACATTAGCTATTTGTAGTTCTGCATTAACACATAAAACTGTTCTTCTGTTCCTCTACCACTGTTGAAATATCCATTTGATAGCATAAATTCCTGTATTCTTTAAATGCATGATCTGCACTGTGTAGTTCTGAATTGGATTTTACTTCTAACACTGCAGTATCCAGTCATTCAGTTCTTATACAATACCCCAAATCCTTCTTTTGTGCCATCACATTTCATCAGTAGACTCTTTTTTGTTGTTGTTGTTTTAAAATCATTTTTAAAAAGCCTGAAACAAGGCAGGTCCAAAGACATATGCCTGCAGAACTATACTCATGTTCCCCTAGCTATTCATGCTTTCTCAGTGCTCCTTAATAAAGTGACAGAATTCTTTTAATAACCATTAAAGAGACTCCCGAAAAATTACATTATCTGAAAGTCAGAAAGGTAAAAGGTTGGGCAGTTATCTGGGATAAGTTAGTCCTCCTGTAAAATAAATGTAGGTATTCTCTATGCATGATAACTAAAATGGAATACAAGCTAGGTTTTAAAAAATGTTATACACATATGCATTAAACAATCAATAAATGCATATAGTAAAATGACAGATTAACTTAAAAAGAAGCACATCTTAAGTCAAAAATATACAGTATCATCCAAGTTTAGGGCCCATTAGCAGCAGAATGGATTCCTGAATATTTGGGAATGTTAATCAGAAAAGGGGGGCAGGGGAGAGTAGGAAAGATGTCAAATACTCAGTGCATCTCAACTAGAATGTCAAATTTTTTGTTCTCACAATAGTCTGTAGTCATTCTGTTTCCGCACTTTGCCACCCTGGTGTCTCGTAAGAGCAGATGGCATGGCCCCTAACAGAGATCCCTGGGACAAGCCATTTAATTGTCACACATTCCAAACCTTAAAAAAAAGGTTCTCTGCAGAAACAACATGACTGACCTCCAACGCTGCTTTTACAATGCTAGATCTGGGGTGAAATCCCCTGGGACACAGGACTGCCGGGAGCTAAGAGAACACTGAAACCATACAAAGGGGCTCATGGAAAGTTTGAGCCTCAAAATTAGCTATTTCCTGCCCCTTCAAGACTTTCCAACATGCAGATGAATATGGTTCACCACTACAACAGAACCCCACCAAAGCAGCTACTTTGGGCATATAAGTACCTGGAGGTCAAGAAGAGCAACACCACATGAGTGGAAGGGATGGGGGAGAGCAGTCAACCATCCCAAGGAGCATACAGAGCTTATACTGAAAGAGCATATACAGTGTTCATTTGTTTTAACAATGTCCAGTAGTGACACACTTACCAACAGCTCAGTCTATTCTAATTTTAAGTGGAAGACTTAAGAAAGAATATTTTGTCACTGGGTGCAAAGTATCTGTTGATAACACATAACTCTACCACGGACTCCCCTTTGTATCATTAGCATAATACAAAAATGATAAAACATTAAAAAAATCCTTCAGACAAGGGAGCTACAATTTCATCTGTTTGGTTGTGGGTTTGTTTTTTTTTTTTAATAAGTGAACATCTACTGCAAATGGGATTTTGAGCACACTATTTATAGAAGAGGATATACCAAGCTGTCTGCAGATAAGAAAAGTAGCAAGCCAGAACAGCAACTTTAGCCAGAACATGTCTTTGACCCATCTGCCACAACTGCAGAAGGCCACAGCAGCCTGCGAGCTGTAAGCCAATACACTCATTGCCACTGCTTGAGAAGAGGGACTAAATGACAAAAGGCAATATTCCTTTTCTGTGCATCCATTAAGCTGTGATTGCATATTCATCCATGTTCGTTCACATATGATAAAAGGGCCTACCAGTTAGCCATCCTTGCAAATACAATATATTTTTAATTTATCAACTTTGCTTTGATCAGAATCAACTAGAAAAGGCCTGGCTTTACAGATTTTCCCTATTGCCAGTGTATGCTCGGTTCAAGAACTAATTTACTAATTTTCCTTAATTCAATTTCCTAAATCATTTCCAACCCAGGATTCATTGTGCTTTTACACTAGGTAAAAGTTTAGCTCAATTTATTTTCAATCCTGCAACTATTCCATAATTATAAACTCCACATAGGGCAAACTCACAAGAGTGGATACCACCACTAGAACAAAGATTAGCAGTACAGAAAGAAGAGATACAAATGCCTAATTCTTCTTAGGAGAAGAAGAATATTCAAGGGTTGTTTGACTGGGTTTTAGATAATATCTGGGGATCTGATATTGTATTTTCAACTCATCGAAGATGTAGAAGTATCAACATGACTCAACCATTTCTGGTTCATTTTTTTTTTTCTTGTGTTTTTTTTTTTTTCTTTTTTTTTTTAATCTACTCCCGTCTTCTAGAAATGAAACATTTAACTAAAATAAAAAAACCCACTATTCTAACTTTCTTACCAGTGACATGTTGGTACCGAGTTCTTCCCAGCATAGAATGCATAGCATGTCCCATTTCATGGAAGAGATTCTCCATCATGCCAGGGCTTAGTAGCGTTGGTGCACCCCTTGTTGAATGTGGCAGGCTAAGCATAAGAACAACTACAGGCAGCTGGTACTCTCCATTTTCCCTTAGCCTGCCTCCACGAACTGTAAAGTGGCAATCCTTTTCAAGATTAAGGCAAACATATGGACAGCCAATGTCATTATATTAATGATATTAAAACAATGATGAAATTATTAAGTTAAACTTAAACTATTAAATCAAAACTAAACATATACTCAGTTACACAAGTTGAATTCAATGATCATCAACAGTGTTGCTCAATAGCAGCACACTGTTTCTCCCTGTTTATTATTTGCTTCATATTCATAAGGAAACCACCTTATTCCATAAAGAAAAGACTGTGTTCCTTTTAGAAAATAAAATTTAATTGTTTTTGGTTTAGAATTATCAAAACCTCTCAATTTTTCTAAAAAATATCACTAGCTCAAAGAAATTTACTGATGTGCCAAATCCATAATTTATAGATTAAGTTCTCTCCTCATTCTTCAGCAGTAACTTCTTTATGAAATATACTGCACAGCACTCCTAGTATATTGTGAAATATGAGCAAAACAGAGTCATATATTAAACTAATGTAGATTTAAAGATTGTCCACTTACCACCTCACTAAAGGTGGTAATTTGCAGATGCTTCTACAGAGTGAAGCGTCTACTGTATTGCATCGTATAGTTAATATACTGGCACTAGGCAGCATGAGTGAGTCAGTCACAACAGCTGGAACCATCTACAGTTTTAAGTAGAATTTTGTATAAAAATTAGTTGTGATTATAAGCTTTCACCTTTAGAGAGCATTAAAATTTCAGATTGTTTTTACTTGTAAATAGCAGGCCAGAAAATAGGTGTTTAAAAAAATCTACCATTTCTCTAAACAGACTTCTACGACGTTTCATAGTGCCTGTCGTTCTGTAGAACAAAGAGTCTGAGTTCAGCCTATCAGGTGATGTTTTTTAAACAAAAGGTTACTCACAAAATTATTTCACCTAAAACCACATTTGAAGTTACAGACTTTCCCTGTTTAAATTTAATTTATTTTAAATCAAGGTAACTTTTACTAAACTTACATTGAATGCAAATGGCCCCAACGCTACAGTTGTTACTCAAATAAAACCCATGCTGGAATCAGATCATAAATGTTACCTGATGTGGTTTATCAGGTCGCTGAAAGAAGTCACAATAGATGTATCCTAGCAAACCTTCAGTTTCATGAACAACAGCCTGAAGAAAAAAAAGTATCATTTCCACAGTGAAAGCACTGATAAGATGTATAAATTGAAGACATAGTATTCTAATCCAAAGATTTATAATGAATAAATGACAAATAAACTGAGAGCAATTAATGTAAAATCTGTTGGTAATTTTAGTTGGAAAAAAACATATACAAGATTCACAACTTGCCCCTCGAACTTCAGCCATTTCTGCATCTCACTCAAAACTAATTAGTCCCAGAGTAGTATTAAAAGTAACACTGTCTGTAGCCCCTAAATGACTTTTGAGAAGTCAACAATAACAGGAGCTGATTTACCATGGAAATAAAAATAGAAAGAGTAAGGAGTAATTATAAATTGACCCACAGGATATAAAGAACAGCAGCTCTTGCTGGAGGCTGGAGGTGGAAGAGGAGTGAGGAAGATCTGGCAGTGAATACATGGAGGGAAGACAACAGAGGAACCCGGGAATCTGATGAGTGAATTATTGCCCAAGTTTTTATTTCCACCCTCCCCTAAAAAGAGGGCAGAAAAATAAAGACACAAAACCCAATCTCAAAGTAAAGATGACATACAGGATAAAAAAATGAGGCAAAGACATATGACTCCTAGAATATGCACCCACAGCATTCTAGTCGTCTACAGTCACCTACAAATTGAAACTAAAAAACACTAGGAGGGCTCATTCAGAAGGACGGCTTAAAAGGTACAACAATAATCTCTGAACAGAGAAACTGCTTCTGATTCAGGCACCCTTCACACACAGATATTATAAAGGCCATAAAATCCCAAGCATATAAAGGCACTTAGAGAGAGTACAAAGCCCTTGAGGTCTAACTTCAACTAAAATTAGCCAACTAGTGTATGCTTTTGATAGGTACCCAAGTAATATAAAAACAAAATCTGATTCATGGCTCAGAGGTGCACACCCTCTTGTCTAACTTCCCTTTGTCGTTTCAGGTGCTGGGAACAAGAATACTTACCAACTTTCGAACATCTTCAGACCAAACCTCTCCTCTCTGTGTCTGTTCAGCATAAAGGGAGATTCCTAGGAGCTGACTGAACAAAGAGTTCAAACCTTCCATGCATGCCCCAAGAGAGAAAAATGGACAGTACAAGCCAGGATCAATGTTATACCTAAGGAAATACAAGAATCCCATACCAGTCAGTCAGTTGAGCCACATAAACTACAGTCTTCACCACCAAGTCATAGGATGTGACAAAATACACCAGGTAAGCCTCAAGAGCCTTATTGAGCATGTTTGACTTTATTTTTCAAATAGTAAAACTAAGTCACAGAGTAGTTATGGCACAGTGCTTCACAGTAACTCAATTTTTCTTGTATTCAGATCTGGATACCAAATTCAGCAGATGTTGACTATGATTTCAAGAGATGTGGCAAACACGTAGCTCAAACAGACCATGGCAACGCCATGGGTGGCCAGGCTGTGGCTTTTGATCCACAAGAGGCCACTGGCACTCAAGTGCCATTCCCATGCGAAGGCTGCACCATGTGACTGATGAGAAAATGGAGCTGGCTTTGGCTGTGGTGTAAGCCAAATCCTCAGCTAGGGCAGGAAACCAACCAGTAAGCACTGCTGACTTTGCAGGCTTGTCTTTTGCTGGAGCAATAGAAACACCAAGGAGACACAACCACCTCCCATGCGTGAATCACACCTCAAGCTATGGGGACTCCCCGAACCATGTAGAAAGTATCTTACAGCTTTAAGCCATGTGACTATTTTAGTATGTGACGTGGAGTTCAAACATGGCCAAGCTTCCTGAGCCTAACATCAAACAACTATGTTCAAGACACTGTAGCACAGAACACACACCTGGGGAGGAAGACACCATGCATCTGCATGCACACACATAAACTCAGAATGAACAAAAAGCAATTATAAAAGTAGTTCAGAGATGTATGCAGCCTATACGTGGGCTCAAACTTCCTGAGACTCTGACCCTAAAAAGTAAACCAACTACAAGTGTATCAAGCAAACAAAGGCTTTGCAAACTTACACCTTCCACAAGCTGCTCAGGGCCACACAACTCTTTGGAGACAACAACAAAATCAGAACTGGAATCTGCTTGTAGTTGTGTGTGCACCCCAAATGGCAAAAATGTTCTTGCTCTCTCATTTCACATACAAAGTCCAAGTGTTAAGTTATTTATACCATTTTCTGGGGTCTCAGAGTAAAGACTGTTTGTCTCTAGAAAATCACAGTCCCTGCCTTCTTTCTTCTTTCATGCTCTTGTACTTTTGGTTCTTAATGAAATGGTAACTAGTCACTGAAATTTAAACACACATCAGCTAGACTACAATAGCTGAACACCAAAGATGAGAACCATGTTATTTTAAGGCCTCTGATCAAAGGCTTAGTTCTAGACCAGCTACGAAAGAGTCAGCTGGTCCCTATCCACTTACCTGCCCCTTCTTCCTTCCCACTCCCACACACAAAAGAAAAGACCTAAAACCGAAGTCCACTGGGGATACTGCATTTGCCAAGGTGCTGCTTACAACTGCAGCTACAATTCCCTACCCAGCCTCACTGCACTGTGAATGCAGAGCAGGGGTGGGTTACTTCTCTAAGCCACAGTACTCCTTCTGGAATATGTCACTGTATTTTATTTTTCTAGTAACCTTTATATTACCTGGATAGCATACTCTAGCAGTATTTTGCAACTACCATAGCAACATCTGTCAAAAATACAGGTATGCTCAGGGGGATCTTATTAATGAGTATCAATACCTGAAGGGAAGGTGCAAACAAGATGGAGCCAGGCTCGTGTCAGTGGTGCCCGCTGACAGGACCAGAGGCAATGGGCACAAACTGAAACACAAGAGGTTCCCTCTGAACATCAAGAAACACTTTTTCCCTGTGAGGGTGGCTGAGCACTGGCACAGGTTGCCCAGAGAGGTTGTGGAGTCTCCAACCTTGGAGATACTCAAAAGCCGCCTGGCCACGGTCCTGGCCAACTGGCTCTAGGTGGCCCTGCTTGAGCATGGGGGTTGGACCAGATGACCTCCAGAGGTCCCTTCCCACCTCCACTATTCTGTGATTCTGTGAAGACATCACATGGAGCCTAGCACTAAGACCACACAGCTGCAGTATGAGATAGATTCCAGCTTTATCAGAGGAGGACAATGTTTCATACTACCTGCAAGGGATTACCACACTCAGTTGAAATACTGGATTAATGTGTTTGCTGGGGGGCTGAAGGGAAGGACTCTGAAACTACTTCATGTTTCATTTAATTTCTGTCAAAAACGCAGATACATATTAGCAAGAGAAAGCAGTGATATTTCTTCATGGATAGAAGAGCTGACATTAATATATTACAGGGAGAAGGCAAGTACTTATTTCATCTTCATTCTCAGCACTCCTTGAACACGTGCATTGTCCCCAGGAACTTACCCAATGATGAAGAGGATGTGGAGAAGGCTTTCTGATAGGTATTTTGTAATACACTGTCACTATCCAAAGTGGAGGTAAAAAATAAGTCTGTAATAGTTTTGTCTTTTGGAAAAGCGCTATACTCATCCACCCACGCAGGAAAATAGCAGTAACAGACTATACTGGCTTAAGGCAGACTCCCCAGGGGAACTAGTCCCCTACCCTGGCTAATGTTTGAAGATGTGACAATCTTGACATTTTGAGTACAATTAGGTCCTGATTAAACAACCATTTTAACAATAACTAAACAAAGTTAATGTCAGTCACTTCTGGTAGAACACTGTCAGGATCAAACCTTTCCCACATTTAATGAAAGATGTGTGTTAATATTCCTCTTGCCTACAGAAAATTGAAAAAAAGTTTTGAAAAACAACATTTTTTTTATACAGAACACCAAAAAAAAAAAAAAATGTTTCTAGTTCTGATCTCACTTATTTCTCCACTTCTGCCTTGCCTACTACACCAGTGTACAAACAAAGACCAAAGATGCTGAAAGATCCTCAAACAGCACTAGTGTCTTAGGACACAAGAGTGGTATTTAAATTACTTTTGGTCAATCCTGACAGCAGTCAGTGGTGATTATTATACCTTAAATTATCTGGCATCCGTTGTTTGTTTGTTTGTTTGCTAGCCACTGAAATGTCATAGGAGTTACAAAGAAAGTGGTTAAAATATGATAATATAAAGTAATTTTCACAATCAGATGATAATAATCAATAACACACTTCAAAATGAGTATCAGGTACTGAAAAAAAGCTACTGCTCCAGGAAGTGGATAGTGCATCTTCAAAAAAATCTTTCTCTATACCAGTCTATACTCACTAAGCAGTAATCATTCGCGACACCAAAACACTGATTTAATTCACAACTTTCGAATTTGGTCCTACCTCATACATGAACTTTCTTTTCACAAATCAAGAAAGATGAACTATCATTGAAGAAAACCTAACCCCTGATTCCAGGAAAACTTTCTCTTTGGGCTTAGTTAGGAATAGAAATTAGCCAAAACCTCAGCGATCTGAAGCTGATGTCCTATAACCAAAAACTCAGTTCCTGGAACTATTATTAATAGATGATCTTACCTTTCAGTGGCAAGAGCAAGCATATGACTGATTCTTTTCTGAGCCCCCACCTTCAAGATTTAATGCTACTCACTGCAGAATGAAAGGTGTAACACTAGATAAGATTAGAGGACAATGGGGAAAAGGGAAGAAATTAATTTAAAAGACTTGAATCTTTCCCAAAAAAAGGAATACTCATTGAGCAGAACAGGAAATCCTACAGTCTCTACTAGATCTGTAAAACTGAAGTCTGGCTGGAGGATGTGGGTGGAAAAGTATTTGGAAGAGTTTACAGACAAACTACATGCTCCCTTATTGAAGAGTCTTGCTTGATTCCAGGCATTCAAATGGTAGCAGCCATTAGCAACTTCACTGTTTCCAGATGACAGGAAAAAAAGCATCTGCTTGCTAGCAAATTATTACCCAACCTCAGTTATTCACAGCTTCATCACCTTAGTGAAACTGCAAGAACACAACATTTCCCAGGCACAGTATTTCAGTGTTCAAATTCATGCTAATCTAAACCACCATAGCACAACTTCTTGGCAGCAATGGGGACTGCAATTGTGACAGCAAGCCACACTTCTTTTCCCTCAGCCCTTTGAATGAAATTTTTAATGCTGTTCAAGGGTCTCGGCTTGTACCTTCAAAACACTCTCTGACCCAGGCCAGATTATCTAAAAGACCACATAAAACTCCAAGATGAAGACTTCTATCAATACACTCCTTTAGCACTTTAAACTGCCCTGTAACAAAGATAGAGCTTTTCTGTGTAGGATGCAGAGCCTTTTTGAGGGCTGATCCAAGACTGTAAAGTTAATTTCTCCTGAAGCTAAAGGGGAAACTCAAAGTTCACCATCTTCTATCCCAGGTGTATGGTGTTTCTTTGATCATTTTTTTCAAATGTGAAACCAAGTGTATTTGAAAATGCACACAAAAACCTCCCAACAAAACCCTACCAAAAGAAGGCATTCCACTGCACATTACTTCTCTATTGACAGAATGAAAGGACAAAGACTTTAGTTAATGAATTAACTGATAGTGACTGACTCTATATAAAAAGGAGCAGAGTTTCCAAAGCACTACAGCTTAGCCTGCCCCTGAACTGCTCACTGGTCAGAGCAAAGCAAGCTTCATAATATACATGCTAATAACTTTTGATGACTCTACTGCGCATATAATTATTTTTATTATATTACATGTTAAAGTAGCAGCCATTCTAAGAATCACTTTATGCATGATTTTCAAGCTGTTATCAACTGTGGGCTTGGATAGTTGTCTAGCTTTGCTTCTTCTATTTAAAACAACTAGTAAAAAATTCAAATAAAACTGCAAGAAGCAGCTGCTTTAATATGAGCACACTCTTTCTGGTCACTCTTTGGCAAGCTGCCTCTACATTTATTAGCCAAGTTACAATTTTTATCTCCAACAGGAAATGCATTCAAGTATTTTTGGGAAAAGAAATCAAAAAGGAAGTTATTACGACCCATACTGAACTACGCTAACAGGCATTCTGCTACCGGTAAAATTTCTGCTAAGGGTTACTGCTACTGGCCAGAAAGGTTAATGTTCTGGAAACAGACAGCTAAAATCTGCCTTGGAAACCAACTGGAGCTCCATTTGGCGACAACTGCAGAGAAGTGCCCAAAGACAGGTTTTCTTGTATGCTGTAATTTGCAGCCTGCGTGCTGCACCAGCTGAGCAGACAGGCAGAACACAATGGGGAGGATGATGCACATGGCATACTAACGCCACTAGCAGAACATTGTACTGCTGTCTCCAAAGCTGGCAAATACATGGGAACATGGTTACAGCACTTCCTAAGGAAGAAAAAGGATTCATGTCAGCTAAGCAAGCCAGGGCAAGAATCAAGCATCCTGTCTGGATACCCTTTCACTTAAAATATGAGTTCTGGGCCCCAGCAAGGTGATTCAGAGTGCTTTAAATAGGTACCTAGGATGCCTATGTCACCCTCAGGCTTAGCAAGGTACCAACTAGAGCTAACGAACAGAAGTCTTGAGCTCAGCTATGAGCTCTTGCTCTTCTCTGGAACTTAGGCTTCCCTGACCTGACTGCATGTTGTATACCTGAATCCCAAGAGGATGAACAGCACAGCCTTTTCCATGGGAAGATGCCTTTGAAAATGCCCGCAAAGAAGATGGAAGAATGGTCGTCTGATGAATCACAACAGAGCTTTGCAGAGAACTACATGCTCTAGTCAAAAAGATTTCTTACCACAGAACCTTTCTTCTAAGGTATCTGAGGTCAAAAAAACAGGTATGGATTGATTTTTGATACTTGCAGTGCTACAAAAAGTTTTCCCAACTACCCTTGAACTTGAGCACATAAATTTTTTTAAGCCCTTATGTGAAACTTAAAGCATCTGAATGCACTTCTGGAAGAGCAGGAAAAGGAAATACCAAAATTTCTATCCATTACAGACATACACACCAGAAAATACAATTATTAATCTAAAAGATGACTTCCTGAAATCAAGAAGGCATTTTTACATTACTAGACACTAAAAAAAAATTGCTTTTAGTTTAGATGTAGGAAAAATCCTATTACATGTATGCAAAAAAAAAAAAAAAAAAAAAAAGGACACTGGTATATAAATCTCACTCTGAACAAATCAGAAACAGCATCAATAAATATATACATGAACTCATCTACAGTGGAAAAGAATATTTTTCTCTATGCCAAACTTTCAGTTAGCTACTTTGACTTAAAAAAAAAAAAAAAACAAAACCAAGAATTAAAAGCAGTCCCTTTTACTGTAATAACGAACCTTATTTCGTTGTTCCTGTAGAAGTGCATAACTCATATGCTTAAATGTCCAAAACTGTGAAAGACTGAGAAGCACAAAAATGAACAAAAGAAGTGTGCTCTGCTTTCATTTTGTCTTAAAATGTATTCCAATAACTTAATTCGCTCTGAAAACCTGATTTCAAATGCCAAAGCAGTTGTATTTATAACAAAGCCCAGGAAAGAATGAAAATTTTCTTATGTACTTTATGTCAGAATGTGAGCTCAGAAACTTTACAAAAAGAAATCTCAGTACCCTCCTAAAGAAAGTCAAAATATCAAAGAAAACAGTAATTTCTTTGATGTCAATTCCGGCTTTATATTAAAGGATAAACTATGTTAAAAAATCCAGACACCTTACTTTTACAGTATGCAGCCCAGCACTATTTTTAAAAGAAGTAATGTAGCCAAACCAATTTAAAAACCAATTTTAAAAAGAAGTTAACTGACACAATGAGGTTTGGTTATTCTTCAAGAACAGCAGGCTTCAAACAAAAAGGCTGTGTCCCTGTGAAGAACAAAGATGTAGTATGTGATTATAAATAATTATTTCTAAGCTTGTATGACTTCACTGAGTCTAAATAAAATGCAGACTTCTAAAATCACTTTCATTTAAGCTGTACATTTGGAAGGAAACTAAGACTGTTTTGTATAGCATGACTGTCATCTGTTCTATTAATGCTTTTTATAAACTTGGACATTAGCGATATTTGAGTAAGGATCATTGTTCTTCAGAACATGAGCATTCAGACTCTTAACAATTGCAAATTAGCTGCTTGGCAAGAATTCTTATCGGTGGCTATTAAATGTAGTCCCTGATATATCATGACTTTTTTTTTGTTGTTGTTTTTGAGAAAAACTATTATCCTGTTGACGTCCACAAAAATACAGAACACTAAGTTAACTATCTCTAATAAAACAGATTCTGTCAAAACTTTCAAAGAGACTTGAAAAAATCTTGTTAGTGGAAGATAAAAGTGAGATGAACCCCTCAGGTTAACTTAAAGAGATCAAGACAAGGAAAACCCCTTCCAATTTTCATTACATGCCAGACTATGAAATTTAATTCTTTACCTGAAGGGAGACTCTTAACCATGATTTATAGAAGACTCTGGATTTCTTAAAAATAATAATAATAATAATAGAAAGCGTTTGTACTCTCATCAACCATAAACTAGCACCTATATCTCACATTCCTTTTTTCTTTCTGTTAATAGTACTTCACAGAATATTTTGGACGAGGTTAGGGGGTAATTTGGGATATTGGTTTGGTATCAACACTGTATGCAACTGTATGCACTGTATGCAACTTTTAGATTTGACTTTGTTTTCAAATCAACAACAATTTCTTTGTCCTTCCACAATGTTTTGAATAAAGAAATAATTCCTGAAACTTGAATTCTGCTTCACAGCAAGCCTTTTCAATAACTTTCAGGTTTTCCTCCAAAAAGCTTAGTGACTGGTAAGTTAAATGGACTTTTTGCACCTACACTAGTTGGTTTAATAGAAGGCATGCCTTCCCTTGCTTATAAATAGATAGCTATAGAAAGTTTTCCTTCTCTATGAGCACTTTGCTTGAAAGATTTCCTGGTTCTTTTTAAATTTTGCATTCTTTTCCACTTCAGCTTTCAATTTGAACAGAGTGACAGTTTTCTCACATATTCCACAAAGGGTCTGGGCTATTTTCCATATGTTCCCAACAGAGAACACTTTTTCATAAAACTAAAAATAATTTAACAAAAAGTAGCAATAAACAAGGTTGTTTACAAGTAACTTGCAAACCTCAACATTAGTTGCAGCTTTTAGCAACTTGAGAAACATCCAGTCATGTTTAGGCACCTTGGTATTGAATCTACCCCTCTGAAAAAAAGAAAAGTGCTGTCCACTCTCCCCTGAAGCCGGCAGCCTATGTACAGTCCCAACAAGAAAGAAGATGAGTTATTCCTCTTTTCTGCTCAACTGGTCACCCCAAGATCCAAAACGCTTGCAGTTGCTGTGGTGCCTTCTCTTTCCTACACAGCAGGAAACTGTGTAGGAAATTCGTTCATCTCCAAGGCCAGTCTTATTTATTCCTGCAGTCCCAAAGAGATGGACCAGCACAGAGTGGAATACCCTGCAAGCACATCCCAGTTGCAAGTTGAATAAAATCTATAACATTCTGGCAAAAATCCCAACAGTGAATTACAGCCAGCAAAGTCAGCCCAGCCTGGTAAGCACCAAAGGTCAGGGAAACAGGAGCCCACACCAAATACACTAAGCTCACCACTGGCGGTTCTCGTGAACAGTTCTGTGCCTCCATCAGAAGTGGCTTAAGCACAATCAATCCCACCTCCAAGGCAAATAGTTGACCTCAAAAGGTCTCTTCCAGTGCTTTTTTTCTTTTTTTATGACCCAGAAGAAGTCAGCAAGGCTACTGCATCTTTGCAAGATCAGGGCCTTGAGAATTATTTATAACTGCATCTGCACTTACTGAGAAGTAATAGGATTTAATTAATACTGTGGTACTTGCCGGCACTAAAACTCAACAGTATTATTTTTATAATATACATATTAGACATCTTCTTACTTGTTAGAGACTGAAGCATGTTCTAGCATTCACTGTTCTATTACCCTTAGCCTGCCAAAATTCTTGAGGTTCTCCTAATTACTCTATCTTCTTTTAAGATACTACTACCATGAATTTCAGACTTTTGTCTCCATTTTCTCTTAAATGTACATTTATACTGACATCTATTTTCTCTGCCACTTAAACCACAGCTACAAAAACATTATACTCTCCTAAGTGTGGGTTTAAAGCCAGAGAGGCTACTTACCATAACTTAAAAAAAAAAAAAAAAAAAAAAAAAAAAGTAGTAAACTATCCTGTTACCAACAATGGGAGACTTACACTTTTGAAGTAGGATCAAGTTTCCAGGGAAAAGACTTGCTGAAAGCTGACAGAAACAAAATTATTGTGGCTGAGTTTACAGAAAGAAAACCATAGTCTGTGAATTAAGTCTGGAGCTCCTCCTGCTGTTCAACTTACAAAACAGCAGAAATGGTCAGTAACTACTGTAGAAGCCGAGTGAAAATAAAGCGACCCTGTATGACAGCAAATGTCATTAAAATTCAATAGTCAAAATGCATGTGAATATCTTACATTCTTCAGAAGTAAATATCCAGCTCTTAAAACTAATTATGAGGAATCTAATGAAGGATTTGTTTCCTTAATCCTGTTCTAATATAGAATAAACATATATTTAGAACATAAAATATATAAATACATTTAAAATATACAGCCTACAGATATAAACCACACATATTAAAAATATGTCATGAGTTTCAGTGTCATTTGAGACAAATTGATGTAGCTGGTCAAAATCTGGAGAACTAAAGAGGAAGTAAAAGATCACATCAGGATCACATCGCCTGATGTTTGCTCACAGCATTGCTGTTTGAGAATATGATTGTACAGACCAAAACAGGAAACAGTAAACCTTTTTCAACATACACAGACACTGTCCCATCTAATATTTCTTGCACCCCTTCGTGCTGCATGTGAGACATAATAGAACGTTGCTACGTTACTTAATCAAGAACTAAACCCCCATAGTCTCTTTCTTTATACCTAGGTTTGTAAAGATAATCTGCATCTTACGTACCTGACAGTATCTAGAAACTATGGTTCTGTACATCAGCTGGAGCCACAGTGACAATAGAAGTCTAAAAGAAATACTCAAAAAGCATACATTTGCTTCCCTTTAAAAAAAAAAAAATTACTAAGCAGAAAGAAAAAGAAATTCCTAACAATACAGAAATCCACCACACAAACTACTACTGAATCCCAAAACACGACAGACAAAAATGTAAGCCATGCTCTGCACACAGCACTATTACAAATACGACCACGGCATTTCTGTAAAAGACATAAAGCTAAAAGTAAATTTCTTCCAGAAAAGAGAAACCCTTGAAGAACAAAATAATTCATCTATTAAACAAAGAATACTAAGAATGGGAGAAATGCATGACAGGTAAATATATCTTGTTTGAAAACATATTTTGTCATTCCATGATGCAATAACACAAAATAAAATAGGATACAATAAGTAAAAATTAAATCAAATAATTTATTTCTCTTATAAATAAATGAAACATGATACAATAAAAAAAAAAAGTATAAATTATTTTCCCGGGGGGGGAGGGGGGGGAACAAACAACAAACAAAGGAAAACAACATCACTTTTCCTTAGAGACATAATTTAATATTAATACTACAAGAAAATTGGCTCAGTTAGAAAGAGAGTAGCAATAGCCAAAAGTCAAACTCCTGCCAGTATGAAGCTTTGTGACAGATACGGTTCTCATCTTCCAGTTACTAAAGTGTTGAACTGAACATATCATAGCATCCAAGGGGCATTCAAGAAAGGATGTGGTCAAACAGAGGTAAGTACAAAGAAAAGATAAAGGATAGTGGACTCACATTTACATAGATAGTAAGTAGCAAACAGAACATCGTTTAGGGCACAGACATGACAAGGTATATTCCTGTCCTCTGGTTGTTGTAGGAATACTCTCTGACTCCTGCCTAGTTTCGGTCATAAAGTACAGTCACTGATACTATGCAGCGGAGAAGTGAGTTTTATTCAGGGCTGACTACCCAGTAACCAGTACCTTGTTAAACACCTACAATATGGGCAGAACAAATGTAAAGCATTAAGTCACCGCCAGATCAAAAACTTTTCCCAGAGACAGACCACTATACAGAAAACAGGACAGTGAAAGACCTAAGCCCTTGGTTTTAAGCAAAACACTGCTGCACACAACGGAGAGGAAAACTACTTTTCCTTTTCTGTCTTGTAGATGCTTGTATACCTGCCAGAAAAAAGTACTCCTGCTCAACCTGGAGGGAGAAAAAGGCTGGGCCCCAACCCTGCATTGTAATCAGGGAGGCCCTACACAGGTTCAGGAGATTCTTCACACTGATCCAGCTGCCAGACTTGGTGCCTGAATAAATAAAAAATAGCAAAGATACAGTGCCAACGTTTCGGTCTGTTTTACCTGGAGCTCTCCCTTCATAAAGCTACCATGCAATTCTTAAAGTAAAGTAACTTTATTGTATCTTTTACAAACCCTGACAAGGAAAGGAAATATTTTTCCTTCTAATGCCAAAATGAGCAAAATAATATATTTGTGATCATCAAAAACTCAATTACAATATGGTTAACTTCATAAGATGATCTAAGAAGGACAACAAGACAGTATCAGCAGACACTCCTCCAGGAGGAGAAAGAAACAAACACAGAGCCTTCTACACCTAACGCTCTAACCCTTATGGGACACACTAATTCTGCAAACAGGGAAAGCAGAAACTATAGGAAATGTAGAAAATAAATAGGATACATAGACAATAAATTTCATCAACATTTGACAGCAATGTTAAGCACTATGTAATTCTTGCGGGTTTGAAGACACTGTACAGGCAAGTTAAAGGAGATCTGTAAGCTACAAGATAGTATCTTGAACGAGCGTGACAGTGCTCTTCCACAGACTGCTATTGACTACTGCTAAGATGGGATCTGGAGCTAGATGGACCTTGACTCTCCTCCAATATAACCACTACTTCGTTACCGCTTTCACAGAAGCGTGTCTGCTACCTGTCCAGTTTAAAACAAAAGCAGCCACTCCCAGGCCGTGCCACTAAGGAGCAATCCATGCATACACGCTGTGGAGTGCCGCGTGCTCCGGCAACGGCTACCGGGAGCAGATCCAGCAGCTGGACATCCCTCTCCCTCCCCTGCACAGCAAGTTCTGCGCACCCAGGACACGAACGTTGCTGCACAGAGAGCTCAGTTTCCATCTGAGCATGCAGTAGCTTAAGAGAAGGCCAATATTAGAGCTGCTGCTCATAGAACTACTGCCTCAGTGACAAAGTACAAGAAAGCAGCAGAACAGCCAGGCCAACTGCTGGAATCCTTCCATGCCATGTCTATACTACCATAGCTTTTTGATGCAGAGTAAACCACTATTTTAATCAGATACATCCAGTCTAAGTTTGTTTAAAAAACAAAAACCTACAAATCTGCAGTGAAGGAAGATTTTTTCCCTCCCTCTCTTGTGAGAAAAGAGCAACTTCAAATTATCTTTTCCAACACAAACCTAAAAGGTCACTGCTGCTGATCTAATAAAGGCAACATGCAGGGCTCACGTCTTTCAGAGTTGGCATCTCATTATCTGCAAAGGTCTTGTGCACTATTTAAGTCTGTGTAAAGGATTTATTTCCCAGCCTTTGCAGGAGAGATGAGAATGAGTTCTGTTCATAAACAGTGAAGATCTAATCAAGAAGTTGCTGTTTCAAGTCTGCAGAAGGGGATGATAGGTGCATGTTCAGTAAGAAGTACACTACAGTTAAAATATGAAGAGGAGTTGGATTGTATTCAGTCATCAAAATTTAATTTTTAAACATTACTGCAGCTCACCTAAGAGCTAAAAGCAAAATGAGAATAAGGATTTTCTAGCTGTTCTGAAACCATTTCATCCTCTTATATCTTCAAAGAGAGCCAATACTTCCCTGTAAAACAACAGAGCCAAAAAATTCTACAGGCATTCCAGCAGTAACTAAGAAATGTCACAAACAACTGCCCCACCAGATACTCTTTATTTTTTCATATTGAAGTACATCTTGAAAGAAGGAAATCCTGTTTACATTGAGGACTTTCTTTATCCTTATTGCAAGGAATGAAATAAAGACACTCATTTACATTACAATCATGAACATAAGGAGCTTACCTCTCAGCACGAAGGACGCCACTATAGTAAGGGTGATCCCACGGCATCAGCTTCTGAAACAGAATTCCAGCTTATAATTACAATAATGGACAACAAGTGAACCCAAAGTAAAAGTTTTGTTTCCTTTGAATATTTTTGCTGTTTCGACAAGTTACAGAACTTTAAAATATAATGGGAAACATTCAGTGCTAACATCATCATCAGAAATAGCATCATATATCCTAACTTGAAACCTTTTTTTTAACATTTGCTTGAAGATGGTACTTCTTATTCAAATATATAATGGGACTTCATACCAGATTTCAAGAAATACACTCTATTCAAGTAAAAAGATAAACCTAGTTATGTACAGAATTAGGATACATACAATACAGTATGCAAACTGGACATGCATCTAACAAAGTACAGCCTTTAGTTTCCAAATGAGTCTATTAATCAATTCAAAACAAAGTAATATTAACTTTCACTACTTTATGCTTTGGTAATCTCTGTAGCATTTTGTATAAACCAATAGCTATCTTGCACACAATGCTTGGTTTTAATACAAACAGCAGCTAAGTAGTCAAAAAGCATTTGAAGCCAGAAGACAAAGTTTCTCTTTCTAATTATACTACATGTTGTTCATGTAATAAAATAGAGTTCATTTTTCTTGTAGAACAAGGTTAACTTATACTGTATTTTTAAAAAGAACCAAAACAGACAACAACACGTAAAAATCTCACTTACTGAATTCTGGGGGTTAAGCTTCATTTTCATCTTCGTCATCATTTCAAAATCTTTCTGAGTTCTGAAAAATATTTTTATGATGAAGGTGTCAATGAAAGATTTTTGAGCAATGGAATACATTACACAATAATACTCGATCCTAAGAAAATGCCCTTCATCAGAGATTGATAGTACTCTATAAAATGGCAGGCCCATATACTACAGTAAAAGAACTTTTCCATTCTGCTCCTGTCATTCAGGTACCTTTAAATCAAGTCCCTCATACTCTGGTTGTACACCTCCAAAGCATTTTCTTACAATACACCCCATTTATACACAGTGATGAAACTGTTATGTGCTGTGTGGAACTAAGGGAGGCAGGAAGGACAAACAGGGAAATTTGCTTAGAGATGTAAAATGCATGGAGAGAAGACCAGGAGAGGTGTTCTTCAACACTTAAACTTGGTCTTCTTGTTTGCTGTTGCCTGCGTTTCTTGGCACATCACTTGTTGCATTCAGTTCTGGGTGCTCTCTGATCGTAGGCAAAGGATTTATTCTAAGCCAATAGCTCCCCTCAAAACTCTCAGAAAGTCTTGCTTTTTGTTTCATCAGAGCATATAACCAGCAGCACTGACTGACTTATTAGTGCACAAGTCCCTCTATTATTGAAATGAAGAGTATGGTTAGAAAAATAACTTAGTGAAAAAGACATACCTTTTAGACAACTGGTCAGAAAGCTTCTCCAGAAACTGTCTTACCGTTTCTAGAAGTTAAAGAGGGGGAAAAAATTAAGAAAGTTATTTCTTCCCTTAAAAGATGTTAAGTTTACATCAAAACATTCCAAACAAAACGAGCTCCCTTAGAACAACAAAGTTCTTTTTAGAACAACAAACCATTCTGGTGACCACTGTGCCATCATTTTAAGAGAATTTGGTACCACTTTTACTTTGTTACATGCTGGGATAATGGCAACTTCATAATCTAAGGAGGGGCATTGATTCTGAACAAAAAAACCTGGTTCCTATTCAGTGAGTATTGCCATTGATAGAAAGCATGAGTATTGTATACAGCAAAATGTAACTGCAATAAGATTCTTCACTGGAAGAAGTATGTGTAAACTTCGCAAAAGAAACTAACAGCTTTTGACCTCGCACCTAACACAGTGCATTTGATTTCTCAGCGTGTCCTTCCACACATGCCTTATACCTGGATTTCTGGCCATTGTTCCCTGAAGAGCCCTGTGGGCAAAGGTGTCGTACCCAACCAACTGCGCCAGACTGTTTCGGCTAGCAAGCAGTTCTTCTAAACGGCTCAACTGCTCAGCATTTGGGTAAAGAAAAATCTTGTAAGCAGCTTCTCGCACCTAATACAAAAAAAATAAAAACATCGCATTACTACAGTGCAATTTTTAAAGGAAACAAGCGATGCAATTGAAGATCTGGCATTACAGCTGTATTTCACTGATATTGTTGGGAAAAGGCCTGAAGCCTTTTAGCAATAGTAATTACGACCGCCTGACAATTAGGGCTCTCTTATCCATTAAAGATGGAATGAGGAAATGCAATGAGACAACCTAACAGATCAAGACTGCCAAAAAGGGTCCTGTTCTCTGCTCCTGTCAACAGTCCCCTCTCTGCTCATTGCCCCCCTCCTTCTGCCAACATCTGTGCTTCTCAGACCACTCTGTGGGCTGTCTTAACTCACTAAAACTTCTGAAAATAAACCCAAATGAAAGCCAAATTGTTCTCTGCATGTCAGTTAAGCTGGCTTATGGAAGGATCTGATAAGAACCAGAGACAGGGTCAGAGGAGAGAAAAAAAGAGCAAGAGAAAAGCCTTATTTCTTTTGAAGCAGCAAGCTATTAGTCCGCCCATCTGCCCACGGACAATCAGTCTCTCTCCTATTTCTGGTTTGTTTGGGTTTTTTCATAACTCTCAAAAGAAAAAAATCATCTCAAGCCTCATAAAATTTGGTAAACCACTTTTTATGTTTCACAAACCAACTGAAGATAATCTTTACTTTGTACATACGGAATAGGCTTAAGAAATCCAGCAACAACTTATGCTTGTCTTCATTTGAAATTAGCTTCTCTGTTGGATAATATATTCAACAAGAATGCAGGTCCTGGGTTTATAAAAAATATGACTACAATAATTCACGAGTCATTCTGTACCTGTTCTAAAAAAGGCAAATAAAGTGAGATGAGTCCCCTTCCTTGAACATGGTTCAGCAGTGTGTCTCTGCAGCGAAGGCCAACAGCATACTGAGCTCTATTAGAAAGAGTACAGCCATCTGGTCCACAGACATGATTGCTTCCCTCTATTTGGTACTGTCCAGACTACATTTAGAGTACAATGTCCAAATTTGGGTTCCACAGGACAAAAAAGACACTGACATACTGGCGTGGGTCCAGTGTAGGGCCACCAAGATGTTTGGGGGCTGGAGCACAGGACACAGAATGGAGTCTGAGAGAGCTGGGTTTGTCCAGCCTAAAGAAGAAAAAGCTCAAAGGAGATCTTAATCTTTATCTACTTAGCAGTGGGGTGTAGAGAACATGCAGCCAAACTGTTCTTGGAGGTGCAGAGCAAGAGAAGATGTAATGGACACAAGCTGGAAGATGAAAAATTCCAATTTGATATCAGGGAAAAAAAAAAAATAATAGTGAGGATGGTCAAACAGGCTGCCCAGAGAAGTAATGGAATCTCCATCCTTGGAAAGTGTTCAAAACTCTACTGGACATGTCACTGAGAAACCTGATCTACTTGATCCTGCTCTGAACAGGATCAGACTCAAACTGACAAACTCCAGAGGTCCCTTCCAACCTAAAATACATGGTTTCCAAAGAGCCTCTCCAAAGATCTGACTCAGAGAACTGCATTCTTTAATTGATATATTACTCACAGCTTCAGTAGCAATTCCACAGATAACACTATCTTCAGGACAAGAGTTTATAGATGATATGCAATGAGTGTTATTCCTTTATTTACATCCTATCAGTGCCATGATTTAATTAACTTTTAATTTCTTACAGAAAATAAACATTACAGCTTGGGTTCCACCACTGTAAGCTTTTCTCTTTTTCATGGCAAACGATTTCAAAGTCACCTCGATTATTTAACTATATAGTAAGTGAAAACAGAATGCTTGAGTGTTGTAATACACTCTTGATCCTAGAGTCATATCTAAAAGACTAAGGAACCACTGTCACATTTCAAAGAGTCTAAATTAATTTTCAATTTATAAACAAACTCTAAATGAATTCTTTTCAGAAAAGTATCATTAGCAATAACTAAAATAAGATTATTCAGGATAATTCAGGTTGGATGGGACCTCAGGTGGTCTCTAATCCAACCTCCTGCAGAAAGCAGGGTCACCTATGAGGTAAGACCAAGTTGTACAAAGCTTTTTCCAGTCAGGTCCTGAAACCCTGCACAGATGGGAGAGACAGTATGACCTCTGTTTCACTGCTTGGATATCATCATCAGGAAAAACTTCTCCAACTGGCATTTCTCACTTCAACTTGTGCCTGTTGCCACTTGTTCTCCTATCATGCACCACTCTGAAGAGCCTGGCTCTATCTTCTCCATGATATCCTCGTAGGTACTGGCAGGCTACTGTCAGGGTCCTCCCAAAGCCACCTCTGCTACAGGGTGAACAAGCCCAGATCCCTCAGGCTCTCCTCACAGTGCCAGCACTCCAGCTGCTGGCCATCTTGGTGGCCTCCATGGAAGTCACTCCTAAAAAGCGATGAGTAAAGGGCTATAATCTCTTCCCTCAGTCTCTGGCTCTGCCCCTGTTCATGCAGTCCAGGATGCTGCTGGCCTTCTTTGCTGCCAGGGTCACTGCTGGCTCATGCTCAGCTTGCTGCTCAACAACCCTTTGGGCCTCTTCCACAGACCAGACCCGCCAGGCACTCCCAGCCTGTACTATTGCCAGGAATTCTCCCTTTCCAGGTGCAGGACTTCGCATTTGTCCTTCTTGAATTACATAAGGTTCCCACTGGATCATTCCCTCAGCTTCCAGGCCACTCTGCCCTGCCCTTCAGTGTATCGACTGTCCCTCCCAATTTACTATCTCCTGCAAATCTGGCAGGCAAGCACTCCGTCACTTCCTCTAGGTCATTGCTAAAGATGTTAAACAGGAGAGGTCCCAGGACAGACACCTGCAACACTTCTTTCATTACCAGCCTTCCAGTAGAGTACAACACTTCAACCACTACTCTCCGAGTCTGATCATGAAATGGGTTTTTTACCCATCTGGTTGTCCACCAATCCAGACTGTAATCTCCTAACTTGGATTGTTCCATAACCTTCCTAGGGATCAAAGTGAAGCTAAGTTGCCTGTAGACCCCCAATTTGGGGTTTTTTGGCCTTTCTGAAGGTGGATGGTACATATTATTTCCACCTGTCATTGGAGTTCTTCCCTGATCTTCACAGCCTACCAAAGACAGCAAGGCTTTCAAGGACAACAACCAGTTCTCTCTGGACCCTTGGATGCAGCTCGTTTGGTCCCAAGGACTTGTACAGGTTGAGTTTTCTCAAGCAATCCCAAACTGGATCCTCATCTACTGCTGGTTGTTCTTCTCTTTGAACCCTTTCACTAAGCACAGTGGTCTGGGAGAACTCATTGGTGAACACTGAGGCAAAGAAAGTGATCAGCATCTCAGCCTTACCTGTGTCTGCTGCCACTAAGTCACCCATCTTACTCAGCACTGAGCCCACATTTTCCTTGTCCAGCCTTTCAGTACTAATGCAGCAGTAGCTGCTCTTCTTGTTGCCTTTGATGTCCCTTGCAAGTCTCAACTGCAGTTGAGCTTTGGCCTTCCTGACATCATCCCTACATGTACAGGCAATATTTCTAAATCCTCCCTGTTCTGATTTCAGCTGGGATAAAGTTAATTTTTTTTTTCTAGCAGCTGGTATAGTGCTGTGTTTTGGATTTAGTATGAGAACAACTCTGATAACACACTGACGTTTTAGGTGTTGCTAAGCAGTGCTTACACTAGCCAAGGACTTTTCAGCTTCTCATAACCTGCCAGCGAGAGGCTGGGAGGGGGCACAGCCAGGACAGCTGATCCAAACTGGCCAAAGGGCTATTCCATACCATATGATGTCATGCTCAGTATCTAAACTAGGGGGAGTTGGCCGAAGGTGAACCACTGCTCGGGAACTGGCTGGGCATTGGTCGGTGGGTAGTGAGCAATTGCATTGTGCATTACTTTGTTTATTTTTTTATCATTCTTATTCTTTTCCCTCCTTTTTCTGTCCTATTAAACTGTCTTTATCTCAACCCACGAATTTTACTTTTTTTTTTTTTCTCCCCTCCTTTTTTTTCTGATTCTCTCCCCCATCCCACTGCAGGGCGGGGTGGGGGGAGCAAACAGTTATGTGGTGTTCAGCTGTCTGCTGGGCTAAACCACAGCACTCCCTTGTATCTTGTATCTGCTTCCACCTCATGTCTGCTGCTTTCTGGAGAGGAAGCTTTGTCATGAGTTCCTTGCTTGCCAAGCCTGGTTCCTGATATATCTGCTTGGCTTTTTAAGGATCAGGATGCGCTGACACTGAGTAGCTTAGTATCCTTGTGTGCTTGGAGGATGCTACCTTTAAAGAACTGCCAGCTTTCTTGAGCTCCTTTACCCTTCAGAGCTGCATCCCATGGGATCTCACCTCCCAGTTTACTGAATAAGCTGAAGTCTGCTTGCCTGAAATCCAGGGTCTGTATTCTGCCCCTCTTCTTCCTCAATCCATTCAGGATCTTCACCTCCATTATTTCATAGCTGCTACAGCCAAGGCTGCCATTGATTATTATGTTCTAAAACAGTTCTTCCTTAACCACATGCATTTGCCTCAATGACAAGTAAAATAACTGATAATGCACTTTTGTTACAGAGTATGCCAAAGCAAACTTGGGGAATACACACCAGATCGTCGGGACAATCAGCATGCAGACCAGCAACTTGTAGGTAATTGCCTTCAGCTGTAAAATTATACCGAATATGCTCTGGCAAAACATGTTTGTCAATCTTGTTGGGAACGTGAGTTCCTGTCAGAAATTCATTACATAAATCCAATATTCTGACGTTGAGGTTGACTGCCTTTTTACGCTGTAAGAAAAATAAAGTACAAAACACATAATATCTTCAGACATAGTACAAGCAGAACTCAAAAGTTTCTAAAATTTTAAAAGACTTTTCCAGAAATGAAGCAGAAAATACAACATTTAAGATGAGACCTACAGCATCAACAAAATCCTAATATAGGGCTGAAGTCAACAAGATCAGATGTTCATAAAGATCTAGAATTTCACACAGGATTGAAATTTGAAAGAAAATGCCTATGTTTCTACAGTAAGAAAATGTACAGTGGAGTCTAAGTAGAATTTACATAAGCTTTGCTAGCTGCTTGGAAAGCATTTATAAAACTATGCCTAATATGATTGCTATGTAAAACATAGAGGAGAAAAAAAGAAGCATCACTGAGACGGATAAATCCTACTAGCATCCTGAAAGAGACACAGAATTACAGTTCTCGTGTTACTGTTTGTATTGCACTATTTTCTGGAGACCGTAAAGCATTTATGGTATTTCAACCTTTTCCTGAGGAGTTTGTGATTTAGGGTTTTATCACCATCATTACAGTTTTTTCACACATTTAACTTTACTGTAAGATTTGCTTCAGTGAACTTGTTCATGTTAGTAGAGTATGCTCTCTATTGCCTGTGGGTCCATAGCTCAAAAGCAAAGGCTGAGGGTACAGGTACAACATACTTGTAAAGTCCAAAGAATGACAAAACCTGCAGATCTCTGTCCTCCCATTCCACCCTTACTCTTTAAAACACATCTTTTGAGTTTTATTTTAAAAAGCAGAAATTCTTTGTAGCAGAAGTAAATTTCAACTTATGACAGTGAAGGACTTATAAAGCCTGAAATGAGAATTGAAAAGAAACACTGAGCAGTGAGCAATAGAAGAAAAGTAGAATAGGCAGGGAAGGAAGAGGAAAACATGCAAAAATAAGGGGCAAGTGAAATTGTAACTGAAAGGGGATGAAGCACTGTAGAACCAATAGTTAAATCGGAAATAAAACCCAGAGGCCAAGTTTCAGAGTTGTTCTTTGTACAAAGTAATTGTAAAAATATTTTCTAGAAGCATTTTCCAGGTCACAAAACACCATCACAACCATGATCTTCAGAGTAACTTTACCACATGAATCGGGTAAAAGAGCCTTTGTACAGATCTTTTTGGAGGGGATGACTCAAATAAACAAGGTATTAACTTTATACAGGGACATGAGCTATGAACAGACATTCAACAGAGCATCCATACCACAAAGCATGGTGAAAGCTGATGGTTTTGGCGAATCCATCACTAATTACTGCAAAAGGATGTAAAAGCTCCAAGAGGGGTAATCAGACCATGCCCAGACATCCAATTTTGAACAAGACTTACAACTTCTGGTTATGTGAGCACCAAAGGAGAGCCTGGATACACACCTGATCCCTTCTAAAACACTCGATTAACCTGTCATCACAGTGCATGGGGTGCTGCTTTTTCCCCCTCTGTAAACAGGTTGTTCAGACAGCTAAGCAGCTATTTCAAATATTTGATGCAGACATCAATCAAAGAAAGCAGGATCCAAGGTCTTGCTTATAACTCTACAGAACAGACAAAGGAATGATGAGGGCCAAACTGGGAAGAACAGCCAACTAATATCTAAAACAACATTAAAAAAAACACACTTCGGAAGTGATTTAACATAGACAAAATTAATCACTTCTGAGAAGACAAAATTCCACAGAGGAAAATGGGAATCTTGGAGGACAAACTGGCCCAGAATCATGTGATTCACCTCCCACGTTTCGTTATCTGGTCTTTGGTAGTCAGGCAAATTTCTGTTCATATATTGTAGCCAAAAATTACCTTTTCTTCATCCAAGTGAATGCCACTGATCTCAAAATCAAACATAAAAAGTTCTGCCACTCGCCTAAAAATACAGTAAATCCCCGTTAAAACAGCCTCATTTGACAGCAAGCATAATTTCTTAACAGATTTTGCCCTTAGTAGTTATTTAGGTTTCATGTCTTTTACAGAGAATAACAGCACAGTTATATGAGTATTGTTATTATGGACACAGACTTCCTACATTTTAGGTCCTTAACAGTTTACTCAGTGAAACCGGATTTTTCCTTTGTAGTTATTTTAGTCGTCTGCATTGAAAATATCCTTCAAAATAATTCCACTACATTAATCTAAATGTTTAACCAATTTGTGCAAATTACCATTTTAATTTGACACTTCATTTATTCTAGCAGAACACAAAAAGACCTCTTCAAATCTAACATCCTTGATTATGGGGAAAGAAGGAAGAAGGAAGTAACTTACTCAAACATTAAGCTTGTCTAACCACGGCAGTGAAAAAAGAATTCAAAACTATAACTGAATAAGCAGCTAATAAAACATTTTACAGCAATCATAAAGTAAGATTTAAATAAATATACTGATAATCTGATTTTGAAAGATATAAATAAGTTTCTATAAACTGAAATCAAGTTAGTCTGTTCTCTACTTTTATTGCTAAAACCACTGATAAATACACCACAGTACAGCACCTCATTTTAATCAAAATGGTGTTATTGAAGAAAATCTTAAGTTCTCTTTTTTTTGTTTTTGCAGATTTCAGTTATACATCTTAAATATATCTTGCCTTTGCTCTACAGTCACAGAGACATCATCTAAGACTACACAACTACAAACTTCCTAACTCCTGTGCAGGAAATTTAGTAGTGACTAATAAATTAGTAACAGAGATGTGGTATGTTTTCCAGTTGTATTAATTAATTTAACAAAACACAAAATATAAGCACAATAAGGAATGATATATACTATCTAAAAATCTAAATCTATAAGCATTAATAAGTACCTGGTTTCTGGATCTAGGGAACTCATAACAGTTTCATCAGCTAGCAGACGTCTCAAACTCTGACACAGTTCAACATCTGTATTTAATCTGGGAAGATACAGAGTCAAAGAATCACGATTAGCAACAAACACTAGTATCTCAGTCTCTTCATATTACTCATTCAGAGGCAGAGCTTAATATTTATTAAAACAACATTAAAAACCAAGGACTGTATTTTCAAAATGCTTTCTGGTTCACAAGCACCCTTAAAAACTACAAAACTTGTATACAAAGGATGCGTGGACAAATTGGCATAGAAACCGGTCTCGTGCATCCAATGGGAAAATATGTCTGGATGGCATTTTGCGGCAAATACAAGTACAACTAAGACTGACAGCTTATTTTTTTATGCACAAAGATAATCATGGCAAAAGCATAAAGGTGGGAGAACTGTTTTCTAATCCTTATTTTGAAAGGACTCCATTAAAGGAAAATCTGTGCTCAAGTTTGCCATCAGATAAATGTGCTGCTGGCTGCCACTGAAGTAGACTAAGAGCTTACTATCCCCAGAACATTTCCAGATGCTCATCACTGTCCCTGTGCCAGACAATACTATGTCCATCAGCTTTGCTGGCGTGTTAACTACAAGCATGTATGTCAACCTGGATTATTGGGTGGGAATCACAGTGGGGAAATGAAACACACGCATAAACATCAGCATAGCTGCGGTGGGCAGCAGTCCCCAGTCTGACAGTCTGGAGCACTCACTTCTTAAATCAGCTGAGGTGCAGGAAGCCTCTGCAGCCTCATTTGTAAAATGAACTTAATAGTTACCAATACCCAATTCGGAGACAGAAGACATTGCATCATGCCTGTACTTCAGAAAAGGCTCTGTACAGAAGGTGCTAAACAAGAAGCCCAGCACTTTGTCAAAAAGTGGCTAAAAGCAGATATGTATTGTTAGTAGATCCTGAGGGATACCATTTGCCCATGAAAATGAACATTCCACAATAGCTAGTTTTGAACATTTACAATACTTTATGAACCTCTCAGGTTAATTTGTGAATACTTTCTTCTTTCTACAAATTTTAAATCTGCCATTGTATTCAGATATTAAAGTCATATTGTTATAGATGGTGTGCTCAGTTCAAGTCTTGAAAAATCCAGTTTCAAATGACACATTTCCCAAATACACTGGCAAGACCAAAGCAACAGTTTTTGCTGAATTTAATCTTAGAATTCTCTTTTTTGCCAGCCATGTTAGTCACAAGGCTTACTAAACAAACTGATGCACTGCTGTCCTCTTCAGAGTACAAAAGGCTTCACTGCCTCTGCAACTTACTGTGGGACATCAGGTCAACCAGTCACTGCCTCCACTGCTGTTAGGAATCCTGAAGGAAGCAGCAGACTCTGGGTCACCTTCACAGTACTGCTTGGTAAAACTTTCACTTAAGGCTACTCCTGAATGCCACAGGAAGGGAAGATGCTGAAAGGACAGTCTATTTGGAGATCAAAGATCACCCCTCTCAGCAGCAAGAGCAGAGAAGAAGCAAATCAGTTCACTGTAGTCAAGGACCACAGAGGTAACTTTCAGGACCCAAAGAAGAGCCAAACTTCAGAAACAGAAGTCTTTAAGAACATGTTCTATGAAATGGGGTTTTAAAGAAAGCACAAGCATGCCAGAGTAGACCAGGTGTATATCACAGCCCTAGACAAACATATCCTCAAACACTCATTTTAACAGGAGACTGTCCTTTCCTCTTTCACATATCCCACTCACTGGCTGGAATTCAAGGGGTCAGCAAACCAGAAGAAAAAGTGTTGTGAAATATAACAGCTTAAATCTTAAAAACAAATTAGCATTTTGTACATATGCTTTACAACAGCTAGTTAACTGTCAGAAATCCTAGAAAAATGTAGCTTTGAGTCTTTGATGGGTTTGAGTGACATGGAGTCAGTTGATAACTTAAAAACTGTTCAGAACATAAATTGAAACTAAAATAGAATAATCATTCATGAGATACTGTAATGAAGCTAAATCCTTAAATATCTGTAACTGCAAGACTGACACTTTGTTCTCATGTGCAAATCCTTCCTACATATTTTTTTGTTGATTGCTGTTTTCATAGATGGTCATACAGTAATTTTTAAAGATGCATACAGAAACAGAAAAAAACAAACAAACAAACAAAAAAACAAAAAACAAAACAAAACAAAACAAAAAACCCCAAAAAACCAAACATACTTCTCTACCACGGTACCAATGTTCCTGCAAGCATCTTCAGCGGCCTCTCTGAATGCAAAGTCAGGATGGGCAATTTTCACAAAATCAGCCTGAAATAGTACACGAAGAGAACAGTGAGGCAAAAAGACAAATAAAAAAAATCTTGAATTATAAACAAAGTTGCACTCAAGTAGTTCCATTTACATTAACATTTATTTCTACAGTTCTGTGCAATCTCTTTGCAGAATTTGCTTTTTTTTTCTAAAAAATAAAGCTTATTGGAAAACTGTGCTGACAACTATTAAACCAGACAGCGAATGTGTCTTTCCAAAAAATATCTTCAATCCATACTCTTCTTAAAAACATTTTTAGTATGGTGTGTATCTTAGAGTCCTTACAACACAGAGATACTCTAACGTATTTACATGTTATTACAAAAGATTTTTAAAACTAAAATCCACAGTTAAGAAAGCAGCACACCACCAAATGTGCACAGAGGGTTTGTTTTCAAATCCTTTTTACTCCTGTGTATAGACCATCAAGTTATGCTTTGCCATCATTCCTTAGTAGGAAGAAATATGTTTAAAGGGAAAACTCAGAAGCTCTTTCGGATTTAGAACAGGGTTTTTATCTGACTTACTGATTTTTAGTAAGTCTCCAAATACTTAAAGGAGTTCAGAAGGCTAGAAGGATGCTAAAAGGGGGCTGGGGAGCTAGGTGCTTCCATGACTGCCGACATGAATTCAGCGAGGTTCTGGCATTGAAATTATAAAGAATTAAAGATTAGGAACATATTTAATTAGAGATTAGGAATACATTGAAGACATTCAGCATGATCTTACAGAAAGTACATGAAACAAGCCTGACTTTGTTTAACAATATGATTGCAGTTTGATTGAAAAGGCAACCTTACAAACGTTATACACTTAAGCTTTTTACTTCTTAGAATCCCTGTTTAAAATCTTGTATAATATTGGCAGAAGAGGTGCTGAGTGGCAGATCTCAAAATTCCTGCCAAGAGATAGCAATCACCAAATTGCTTCTAGACAGAGCTCTGCAAGCTCTGCATCTTTGAACATATAAACCTGAAAGTAGTACATAGGAGGTAATTTTAACTCAGCAAACTGATACTAAATTATGACCTTTGAATTCTGACATTAGTGTTTTAACTTTGAGAGCAATCCCCTGTTTTCCATAATGTAAGTGATGCTGGAAAGCTTATGTATTCATATTACAGCTGAAATACAATTCTGGTTTCACTGTTATTTTTCTTGTTATGGTCTTTATACTATTTTTACATCTCTCTTAAAATTAACTGGACAGTTTGACAGGATTTGTAGTTACCTATCATTTGGTAAAAGCCTATGTAATTAACTTTCAATCAATTTAGTTTTCTGTCTTAACATAAAATTTCACAGAGCTGATCTGCTATTTACTGCAGTGCAGAAGATCATAAAATGGAACAACATGGTATAAGCTTATTAAGTCAGTCAGTTCAAAAGAAATTGCTTCAAGTAATAATTTAAAAAAGCAACTTACCAAGTCTGCTACTCTGCACAAGCCATCTGAAAGCTGATCAAAGATCATTACAGTCTCTGGCCCAGGTGGTGTTGAACATGCCTTCTGGACTAGCTGTTCCGATTCTTGCAATGCTTTGTCCTGTGCTTCTTGAAATCCTTCTGGACAGCTCAGTTCTGGAACACCAAACAGACCCTGCAGTGCAGAACAATGAAAACACATCACTACTGCCCTCCTCGATTTCTGCCCCTTTATTTCAGGTTGGAATTATCACCATGAAATTTTACCAAAATGACCCTAACTAGCATACTGTGACCCTTTACTAAAACATTCCCACGAGTGTCTTTCTAGAGAGAATAGTCACAAAATCAGTCAAAGACACCGGTATCACATGAAAACATCTTCATTTCCCAGAGCAAAACCTCACTGAGGTTCTTTTAGCCACGACTGTTCTCAGCAAACCCTCACAAACTCTCATCTTCCACACCAGGAGGTTACTCCTATACCTTCCTTTTCTCAAAGCATTTTTTACCTCACTTCCAAAGCACGGGCACCAGGCAAATCATAGGAAGTCCATATACATTCTGAAATGAGGGAAAATCAACCCCCTGAAGCAAAAGAGACTTATCAAGGAATGTGAGGACTAAGCCCGAGTGTCAAAACAGTGAATGAGTTGGCCAGCAACCCTAGATATCAATGGACTGCAGGCAATAGGACAGTTGTCTTAGGATCTCAAAGGAATGACCAGCAACAACTCAAAAATTTTATGGTATGAACAGTTTTATTCCTTAAGTTCTTATCGAGCCTGGCCCTGTCCAACAGGGCAAGGTAAACACACTGACTTGGGCAGGACAGACACAGACAGCAGTTATGTTCTGCATTTGTGGAAGAGTTAAAGAGGTCCTACTGCAGGTCAAACAGAATTGCTAACACTACTCGCTAGACAAGTTCCACAATACAGACCTACAACAGTAAAAAAAAATTAAGATAAAAGAGCATCTCTGCAAGCAATACACTCCCTTTGCAATTGTCCAACTGCAACATGAGCACCTCCTTACATCCTAACTACAGCATGTAACCGTACAAGGTACATGATTTCACACAACATCCATCCCTTCCCAAAGTTAACCTCAGCATCTAAAAATCACAATCTGGATGTGAAAATCTGCAGGCCAGTCACTTTACAAGGCACCTTCTGCAAACTCTTTGTTTAATAACAGTCAGTTGCAGGTTTGCATGTAGCTTAGAAGTATTTATCCAAGTACAATGAAAAGCTGCAAATTGACAGCTTGTCTGTAGAAGTATACCTTCTGAAGCAAAAGCATCCCCTACAGTAAGTATTTAGGACATTCTGAGTTGCTTTTTCCTATTTTCTTTCTGTTGCTACTGCTAAACTGCCTTTTTTTTTCCCCTAATGCTCTTACTATATGCTAGCCACCCCAAGACAGAAACCCTTTCCTCACACTTCCCATGTTTTAATTTATTATTTGGGAACAGGAACTGGACTGAAATGAACACTGAAAAAGATATTTTTATATATATACACGTGTATATAAATATGTGCACACAATATACATGTACCATACTTCACTAATGCTTGCTGTGTAAAAGACTCAAGACTGCCCCTCCACTCAGATCCTCAGCAGCCGATGCAGCGTCCTGCAATGTCCCAGAGAGCTCCCGGCCTTACCGCTGCCCTACATCACCGTTCACCCTCCCAAGTGAGCTCCTCCTGCGCATGTAGTTCTCTGTGAACAGGGACTGTCTTCTCTTAGAGATAAATTAGCCACGGAGCTCCTCTTCCATATGACACCAAGTTTGACATAAAAATTAAAAAATTACAAAAAAGCAAAGCCTCGTGCAGGTCTCTGTTCTTTAATGGTGTGGCTGCACGGCTACAGCATTATTCTCTTTCCTTGGCCTCAGCATTTACACCCTACCTGTCACAGCCGCTTTGCAAACCTGAAATACGCATCTCTATTCCCAAAGAACTCTACATCCTCTCCGTGGGCCACGCGAATCCATAATTCATTCCCTAGACCAGGCAAAGGCACAATATTTGACTGGATTATTTCCTGGAGCAAGACTTACACCAGCGTGCTTGCAGAGGCAGGAGACCCAGAAGGAAAGTTTCCCAAACAAGTGCTGGATCATAAACAGAGGTCAGATTTGTCCTCACTGAATCCCTTAGTCCCACAGTTCAACAGCTCCACCAGCCTGGGCACCATGGCAGGAATAGCTGAGTCTGCAGACTAACACCTGGATTTTACAGGTGTAAGTATTCTGTATGCACTGTGCCACTGGAAGTACACATCTTACGCTGTCCAGGAACGTGTTTAGATTCCCAGGACTCCCATTAACAAACGTCCCCATCTCACCCTAAAAAGAAATAAATCAAAAAGCCCAAGTGTCACCAGCCCAGCAAACAAATGCTTTTTTGCCACAAGTAACTGAATGTCAGGAATGACACCCAGGCAACAGGATGCCAGCAGCCCAACTGATTTTGAAGCACTGCCAAAGCGTGTTGGCATGACGCTGACAGATTAAAAAAAGACACAGACAGGTAAGAGCTGGGAGTGGAAGAGGTAATGCATATATTTATACCTATGGTCTCTACTGAGGCGCTAAGAAAATGTTTCAATAAACAAGGCCGTGATTTGCAAACTCCTGCGTGTCCAGCAGACAGAATGTTTTGTTTCATTAGAACTAAAGGGTTTCCTACAAAGATGTAACGCCTGACCCTCTGGTAACAGCCCGGCTGGCCCCGCCACCGCCATTCCGAAGTTTTGAAATAAAAAACCACACAGAAGCAAGGCAAAGCGCGAGGCCGCCGGCAGCCAGGGCCGCCTCCTGCCCGCCGCAGGCCCTTCCCCGCCCGCCGCTCACCGTCTCCCTGCCCGCCGCGCTGCCGCGCAGCTGCTGCTGCTTCGCATCGAAGGCGGCGCCCACCGGGCACCAGCTGGTGCTGACGGCCCGGCGGCCCGGCCCCGCCGCCCGGCCCCGCAGCGCCCGGCCCAGCGCCGCCGGCAGCGCCCGCCGGCAGCCGGCCAGCATGGCGGAGCGGGCCCCGGCCACAGGCCCAAGCGCTCCCAGCTCGGCCGCGACCTCGCCGCGTCTGGGCCGAGGCGAGGAGGAGGAGGCGGGCCGGCGGGCCCAGCGCGGAGGGAGGCGGAGCTCCCTGCCCCCGCCTCCCCTCAGCCCGCCCGCCCGGCTCCCTCGCTCCCTCCCCGGCCGCTCCGGGGCGGCTGCGGCCCGGCCTGGCCTGGGGCGGCGCTGCGGGAAGGGAAGGGGGCCTGCGGGGGCCGGGGGGGCCTGCGGGGGCCTGGCGGGCGCCGGCGCCGCGGTGGCGGTGAGAGGAGCGGCCTCTGCTGACGGGATTTTCTCCTACATGTTTTCCAGTTAAACCTATGTCCATTTTAAAGCGTTTTTTCGTCTAGATGCTACTGTGGCACAAACTTGTGGTCTGTGGCTTACGCGAAAAAATCTTGCTGAAAAATTCACATAACCCTTTCCTCTGTCTTAGTGTCCTAGGATCTCCCTCGCTGTAATTGAGCTGACGTGAGAAGTGCGGCTATTTTTCCTCAAGAAACCGACCCCGCGTTTCCTTGCCTCCCCGGCAGCGTCAGGGGTGATGGGAAGCCAGGCCTCACGCTCCTACTTTGCATTTGCACCGAGTTGCATGATGCTGACCCGGGTCAATTGGCATCTCTGCTTTATTCTCTTTTAAGGGGAGGCAGTGGGACTTACCAGCATCTTTTGTTGTATTTTTGAGTTTTAGGGAAAAAAAGAAACAAAAATTCTGAGAAAATTCACAGATACTAAACTTTTATGGCACAGGAAATACCGCTCAATCAGTTCTCCAGTATGTCTGCTTCAGTGTTGATTAAAGATTATCTTTCATTTGGGAGAATTTGTTTTGTACCGGCTCATTCTGAAGTGCAGCAGCATTATGCTGTATTTTTGCACCGGTATCACATCCGCCCACATCAGAGAATCCGCACGGCACTTGCTCCTGTCACTCCATTTCGCTCCATTTCAGACCTTCAGCTACACAGAGAGCAAAGAACCATATTTAAAAGCTGTAAAATCTGCCTGGCTGCAGCGAAACTCACTTGTGCCCCAGAGGAAGCAGCCCTTGTGGAGGTATCAAACTACACTAATTCCAAGTTTAAAAATTATTTTGAAATGGTTGGATGCAAACTAACCAAGTTTCAAGTCCATCTACGCATGCCACCTAGAAAGAGATAAACTGGCTTGGAAGTAACTGCTGCTTAATGTTTATACAAGATGGCAGGGACCCACATGTCATAATTCCAGAACCTGAAATTTTAGCTTTTATTTCATCCCACTTTCTTCTAAAACATTTGTCCTTCAGAACTGGTGTACACACCCCCTGTATAACTACAGTAAGTCACCAAACCAGTAACGTGTCAAGCCCCACACTGTAGGTTCTTAAGAATTGTCCTCTCTTGTGCAGAAGCTGTTCCTGAAACCAGCTGGCAACTGCAGCCGTAGAAACGGTTTATGCACATTAGAAATTTTTTTATTTTGAGTTTTAAAAAAAGAAGCAGTAGATTAGGACAGTTTAATAAATAAACACCTGGTACCTTCTGACTGGAACAAGGCGGCGTTCAATTCAAACTCTCCTGAGTATGGCTGTGAAGCCTTGAGCTCTGTTTTAGCAGCTGGTCATGAAAACTTCAGCACAATAAGCTGTGCGATGAGCAGTTGTGTGCCTGGTTTCCTACAGCTACAAGTAGTGTGATCCTACACCTTCCCACTGTGATGACTTCAGTAAAAAACCAAAATATTTACTCAACTTTTAGGGAGATGCCTAGCTGGTCCCAACCTGCCCTGCAGTCCTACGTCTCCCTCTCAGCCCTCGGCGTACCTCCCTGAATGATTTCTGTTTTCTGTTGAATCCAGTAGAAATTGGCCAGCAGAAAACAACTTTATTAGGGAGGGCTGAAGGACACAGACATACAGCATTCACAGATAACGTGGAATTACATGGCGGGCGACAGCAGCGGCTCCAGCGGGTCAGAGGTGCTGAACAGGAGGAACCCAGAGAAGGTGGTATCATCATCAGCGTCTGCAAACAGCCCGTTGAAAGTCTCTCCTTGGTGAGCCTGCAGCCACACCTCATCTCCTCCCTGTAGCTCGAGGATGGCAGCTCCCGAGGCCTGGTCCTCTCCACTCTGGTACCTGTCCACTGTGTGCAGCATCTTGATGCCGTTTTTAACTAGAGCTACTCGGACGTTCCTTGAGTAGACAGTGATGTGGTAGGTGAAATAGTAAACACCGGGGTATTTGCAGGTGAATTTGCCGGTAACTGAGTTGTAGTCATTTAGACTATTATACAGCACCTTGTCAAACTTGATCGGGCGATTCGGGGGGGGAAATTTGGTGGCAATTGTAAGGCCAACACTGAAAGCACTCCTTGGCAGGACTGCTGGGGCACCTACGTTCCCCTTATCTCCTCTGTCTCCTTTCAAGCCTCTTTCCCCCTGAACTCCTGGATTACCCTGTGGCCCCAGATCTCCAGTATTACCTTTAGGACCTGGATTACCAGTCGGGCCAATTGGCCCTGGGAAACCAACTCTTCCAGGATGGCCAATTTCACCCTTTGTCCCTTTTGGACCTATGGGCCCAATGTCTCCTTTTAGCCCCTTTTGTCCTTGCAGTCCCAGCTCTCCCTTCTGACCTTTGTAACCCACTGACCCTATAATTCCTTTTGGTCCCAGTTTCCCAGGTCGTCCTCTTTCTCCTTTATCTCCTTTGTTCCCCTTCTCTTCAACAGTCCCATTGGCTCCTAAATGAAAAAAAAAAAGACACTTTCTTGTGATCTTCCACTAGATTAGTGGGGCACAACATGAGTTTCAACATGAAGACACGTATGTGTAGGTGTGTGTCACCACTGTACATACTGTGCTCACTGTACATACAATTTCTCATACATTTAAGTGCAGGACAAGCATAACATCTGAAGAACCTACTGTTGTGTTAGAAAACAGGTGCCCTGGCTGAGAGCGGCAAGAATAAGCTCAAAGAAAGGAAGGAGTGATTTGTCTGCAGGCTGATGGTAGCACTGGCAGCTCACATCATCTCAGGCAGAAGCAGCATCTGTCCAGACACTTGTTTTCAGTCTTTGGTATACAAAATGGGGGAGATGGTTCGCAATTTAATCAGAGGAAGGTTCTATTTGCACAACACTCAGAACTTGCTTGCCATGTGTTTCTGTAATTTCTACGTGATGGAACTTTGCTTGGGTTACCTAGTTTGCTACTGCAGTGCAACCAAAGGCTTTTTGTCCTTGTTATTTGCTACCACATGCTCCATTTATCCTTTGTCCACTCTTGGACTGAAGCTCAAAGCCTTTGAAAATGCCCTGCTTGCTGCACAAGGGTTTGAAGGTGAGGGTCTCATGATGTGAAGGGCATGGCAGCAGTTTTTAGACAAAAGATACCATAATGATCATATACTCTATCAATCAGGAGAAGAATCTGATAACTTCTGCATAAGAGCCCCTGGCTTCTGATGTTAGGAATAATGCTGTATTTACAGTTTGCCGTTCTCAAGTTACAACTGAGAGTATTTAACAGCAGCAATGAATTGAAAACAGGTGAGATGATTGCGTGGTGAACCTCTGGGAAAAGCAGCGTGGGTCCATGAGGACAAGGACACAGGAAAAGAAGGTAGCTTTGGTAATTTTAAACAACTTTTGTGGCCTCATGTCTCACGCTACTTCCAGGACAGGGGTCGTTTCTAATAGACTGGAGAAAAGTCTGAGGGGTGTAGAGCAGCTTGTAATTACTCCCACGCAATGCATATACCATATGTTATTTCTCAGGGTCAGCTTCAGGATTTTGGAGAACCTGGACACTGTCTTTGGCAGGCTTCCATGCTTCTGGATATAAACATTGTCTGTGTACAGTTACTCTAAGGATGCACAAGTCCAGCACATCAGTTATTGAATGTGTGCAGAATGACGTGATGCCACTTGCACGATGGCTGACTCGCTGCTTTTATGCACAAGTCACTCTGCACATGTACATCCATCTGACACAGGAGACATGCTGCATGTGCATAGGTTGGCTAAAGAGGTGAAGTATACAGGATCTACTGTATTTTTAGGTGTATAACTTGTGTCTTCTACAATTTCTTTTAAAAGTCCCTTTCCCTGAAGTTGCATACATAGCGACAGGAGCCTCACTTTCCTGAGGTAGCTGCGGATGCGGTGTTTTCCTCAGCAGCTGACGAAAGGATCAGAGATGGGAAAGGTAGGATAACAGGCTTAGTGAACAAGTCGTAGGGCGTGAGAGGCAGTGGAATAATTGGAGACGGTGGCAAATTCCTCTTGTATTGTCAGCATATGTGTGCAGCCTTTACTACCTTTGGAAAAAGGCTTTTTAACCTTTAAGGTACTTTCGCTACAGCTAGAAAGTATAGCACATCCAGTGCTCACAAACACAAGGGCAGCAGTTGATATAGACAAATAATAAATTGAAACACTTCTTTTCTGACCTCGTTCACCTTTCTCTCCATTTGCACCATCTTTTCCTGGACTGCCAGGAAGTCCTGCTTCGCCTAGTACAGAAAAGAAAAACAGATTTTCATTGAACAATTAAATTACCAGAAAACTTGAGATGAATCCTTCTCTAATCCTTCCTCTTCAAGCCTGGCTAAACAGTAATGTAAAGAGTAGTCTTATTCCTCACTTTTAGTGGGTGTCCCTGCTGTTACTTTTATCTTATGGAGAGATTGACAGAGAGCACAGAAACCCTACTTGAGGACGGTGCTTTTCTAAGAGAGAGGGAATCCTTAGCATATGAAGGTGGGTTATTGAGATATGTAGAGGAGCTATACCCTGGTCAGGACCACCAACGTGTAAAGCTCTTGTCCTGTTGTTGCCTCCATCCATGGAAGATACCAGCAGGAAAAGGAGTGAGGAAGTCACATTCAGCAAGAAGCTTTGCGGGGACAGGAAGCCTAGTAATGAAACAATGGTAAACTCCCCTCTCAAGAAGAGACATCTGCAGGGGTTTGGCCAATGGTAATGAAACATTACAGTGGAATAATATTGCCTGTAGATCTGAGGAAGGCATTCACACTCTTGATCCCTGTATCTAGCATGACACAGACTTTCCACTCCTCTAAAGAGAGCAATTACAGAAATCATTTTTGTAGTAACATCACGGGTGACCAGGAGGTGTGTGATCAAACACCTGGATTTGCAGAATGCAACAGAAGAAAAAAGAGTTGGCAGTTTGGACGTAACCATATTCCAAGAGTAGCTCTCCAGCCATACGGACTGGAGAACAGTTCTTTAGCAGTTTTCGGCACAATGGACACAGTCCAGCATCTGCTGAAATTTCATTGACTTGATAGGGAACAAAACTAAGTCTCATGTATTTAACTGCAAAGGTGTATGTACATACAATACAAAGAATGGTACAGTCACCCCAATTTGTTCAAACAAAGAATAGTCAGTACAGTCATCATAATAGCTTAATTTAGGAAAAAAAGTTAGGGACTTTATCAGAAACCAGTGATACCGTATGATAACTCACTGGAGTAAAGTGAAGACCTTTATAAGATAAATGAAAATAAGTAAGCTCTAGATTTCCCATTTTTCAGATTTTTCTGGACCCCTGCATATAGAAAAAGAAGGCAGTTAATGTTATGTGCCTATGAAGAAGATAATGGAATTTTTTTTGTTTGTTTCTAAATTTTAAAAGGTTTTGGTTTTAGCCAGGCTAGGGCACTGAAAGCAGGAGGAGCACGTAAGTGATTGCTTGACAGAGAACTCTAAATCATTTTATAAACAAGAGAGTTCAAAATAACTCTTTAGCAATCACTGAGGTAAACACATAAGTGGGTAGACTTGTCTTTCAGTGGTCCAGGGCAGGCCATAAGTAGTGAATAACTTCATTGCCCAAATTATAAGCGCTGGTTATTTTTCAGCTGATCTAGTTTACTCTATAGCCCCACAAACAGTTGTGGTGTATAAGAGAGACGAGTCAAGTGGTAGAAAAAGGATCTGGTAGAGGATCCTGCCTATGCCAGCATAACCATCAAAGAACCGCACATCAAACTGCACCTTCAACACTGATTCTGCAGCACACGCTGTCTGTGAAAGCGTATGTACTTTTCTGGTGGAGCAGGTGATTCATTAGCTTAGCAACCCGGTCTGTTAAAGGCAGACATTTCCACTAGCTTGAAAGACAGTAAAACACTTCAGCACATTTTAAGTCAATGTCTTTTAGCCAGTTGACCTCAGTTTGGTTTATGTGCTAGATTATATACCCCACTGAAAAGAGCTGTGATTCATAATCCTTAAAACCAGCACTCAGTAGAAGGGTTTATATGTAAGTACAAGTTTGATCTGGATTGATTTGTGCAGCTGAGTTAGCCAGGCCCACAATAAGTGTTTGTGACAGGTTTATGCATTAAGCCCTAATGCCACTGCATGATGCCACACAATAACTGACCTAATATAAAGCCTGTTGGGGAAAAGTTCCGCCCTAGAATTTTGCAAATAAATTTGAAGCAGCAGATTTGCATTTGTCCTGTGCTTTGCATTCTTGGGTTGTGACACTTCAGATGAAGTGGTGTATGTCCACATGCCCACAGATTTATCGCCTTGTGCAACCCAGGCCTTGATATTCCAGTATGGATGCAAAGGCCATCATTATCCTAAGGCTTAAAGTACTATGGGAATTATTAGCTGTAGGATGCTGAGAAGATTAACTCTGTCTTCAGTGTCAGACACAAATCTCTGTTATAGCCTGTTAGAGCAGACATGAATGCTACACTATTTTTCAATAGTCTCCATTCCTGAACTTCCCTCTAGTAGCTCTTGAGTTACAGCAAGTAGGCACACTCAGAAGCAAGTCATACAAATGTAAAATTTAGATAAGAAAGGGAAATCTTCTTACCACTGCACACGTCTTATTACACCGAACAAGGTATCAGTTGTTGGGGTCTTTTTTTACTGGGCTTGAAGCTCTTTACAGAAATATAGTTGCTGTCTTAGAGATGTAGGAGTAGGTTTACAGGCTTTAAAATTTTCGAATAGACATAAAGATATTCCCAAAATAAAAGGTGAAGTCTTATTCTTTTGTTTTTATCCCATGGACCTGAACTCTCCATAGTATTAGCTATCTTGCTTTCATTATTAGGTCTTTCTTTGTATTTCCTTCTTCAAACAGTAAATGACAAATGTCCAAAATGTTTCCTGAAGGCTAGGCAGAGTAATCCCGTTAATGCAGAGTGACTACAGACAACTTTGAGAACTAATGGCATTGCATTCAATACATGAAATGATTTATTCTGAACATAGTACCTGTATCTCCCTTGTCGCCTTTTGAACCGTCACGTCCATCACGACCAGGTATGCCGTTGTGCCCAGGATTGCCGGGGATGCCAGGATACCCTTGGGTACAGACGTCCTGGTTTTGTGTTTCTGCTGTGCTGACTACAATAGCCAGCAGTATAATCCAGGTTTTCATTCTTTAGATAGGTTATACAATTTTGGCTGAAAGATTTAAGAAAGCAAAAGTACATCTGCCTAAGTCTACTTTAGAAGGAGATGCAGGGTGAGGGAGGGAGGGAAAAAAGGAAATGGGTTTCACCATGTCTATTGTTTTGTTTTGTTTTGCTTTATTTATATGTCTCTATAGTCCTGGAGACTACTGAGTGCTATTTCAAATAATAGTTTAATGGAAATATCAGCCATAGCATCATTATACATTTGAAACATTAACTCAGCTTTGCACAATTTAAAATATTGCTTAATTGCCTGTGATTTGGAGCATCAGGTTCTGTTTCATATTTTCTTATGCAGTATGATTTGTGGAAATAAGTGACTCTGCAAAGGGAAATTTTGATGCAGGTAGATGGTGAGCAGCTGAAAGTCACAAAAGCTCTGGGGAGGTTTAGAGCTACCCTTTATGTTCTCAGGATCTAGCCAGCAAACAAGAAAACAACAGCTCAGTGCATCCCATAGAGTTTCACACTGTTCTATTTAAACCATGACTGCATTGACAAAGCCCAGATTTCATGGATTTGGCTGAACTTCACCCAAATTTCAAGATCATAATAAAAAGGCAACTCGGGTAAAAGTAATTTCCCATCCATCCCCGCCCCCAGCAATTACAGCGAGGAATACACAGTTGCAGCAGCTATATGCTGAAGAACATCTAGTGACCTGTCTTACTGCAACCAAAACTGTGAAATCCCCATGTCTGGCATGTCTACAAGGGAGTGTGCTAATAACAATGTTGTTGCTGTCCTAAGCCCAAATTGACAGTCAGAATTTCAGGTCTTGGGGGGTGACTCAGGTAGGAACAGTCATCCCACGTTCATACACGAGGATTCATACAATGTCCTGTTTCTCTGAGCTGTAGTTTTGCTTACATAACATAGAGACATTCTCCCTCTTCAGAAATCTCTTTGTAAACTCCTCTAGCCAGAACAGTGCCCAAAGAGGAGCTATTTCATGGCCATTGCTGCCTTTCAGAACCATGCAGAAGCCTGTCTACATCTTCCAGCTTCCTCTTTCCTATTTCAAAGACTTCCTACCGAATGGCACCTTATGCATTTGGAGCCTGTAAAGAAACCCTTCTTCTCTCCAACCTTTTATCAGTGTTGGCCATTAATAACCCATTATCTATCTATGTAACAGCTTCTTAGGGGGAAAATAATATAATTGAGCCAGTCAAACAGCTCATAACGAAGAAGAAGCAGAGGTCTTAATGCCCACTTGCCCATCCGCATTTCTCCCTGCACCTACTCGTGACTGCACAGTTGTACCTCTCATCTCCCAGGAGCTGGCTCTGGTGCCACAGGAGGTGAGCTAGGGCAATTCAACCCCCTAATGCAGCACAAAGTAATCATCTTTTTCTCTTTTTTTTTTTCATTGCGGTTAGTCATCTACTGGGTTAATAAGTTGAATGACCTCAGAGGGGGTCAGAGCTGGAGCAGAGTCAGGGCAAAAATGTGAAGGATGAAGTAAGAGAGTTTTTTTGGCAAAAACAAGTCTTTAGTCTGGTTCTCCCCCTTCATGTAACCGTGCTACTTAAAGTCCAGCTTATATTCATCCTTTCATTAGAGTGTGCCTCCTATATAATGTCCTTTAATATAGGCCCACCAAAATACATTTAATGCTTAATTCTGGACACAGATGGTTTAATTGAGTGTAAGAGCAATTACTGGGAAGAGATTAGACTGAGGAACAAAAATCAAATAGCAACAAAATTCATGCCCATTTTATTTGGAATAAATATTCATAAATGTCTAATGCACAGAAGCTTGGGCTATATAGGTTAAGTACTTGTACAGGTAAAAGTGATAGTCAGAATGAGTAAATTTTACATAATTGGCTTTTGAATTGGGTCTGAGAACTTAATAGTAAGATCAGTATTCCTTTTGAAATATTAACTAGCATTGACTAAAAAATGATGTCTTCTGTTTAATCTCTTCACCACCATTTCTCAGTCTTATGAAACAATGCACACAAATATCATGTAGAGAGACTGGTATGTTCTCAATAAGAATAATTACACCCTGTTAGTAATAATTGATTTAAATATTCTTTTAACTTAATTTATAGAGGAAGACCTTAATTTTGGGACATGTTCCTCAATCTTTTTATTCTGTCTTCAGAAAAGTTCCCCATTTCCCAACAATTATTGGAAATGTGATTTATGATTCCTTTGCCAATGGTCTACAGAGAAATGTTTGATTACCCACCAGCAAAATCCCACGTTCTCTGCTATTGCTGGTTGGCAATAAAGAAAGTTGAAAATAGATTAAACATTTGCTACTTCTGAGCTCTATAAACATTTGCTGCCTTAGTCAAAGGACTCCAGAGGAGTGCAAGAGGAAGAAGTGCTCTGTATGATGCTGTTAGGATATCATGCACCCCACAGGGAAGTCTGACTGTCCTTGTCCACTGACAGAAAACCCCATTCCCAGTTTTCTAATGGAGTGTTTCTTGCCTAAGGCATAGACAGTTTGGTCCCCATACATGCATTCCTCTTCACAAGCTGCCAACATCAGTATCATCATCATCATCACTACCATCATCGCATATATAGGCTCTTTGGTCTTACCTCATTCACTTTGTACTTGCAGTGTTCTTGGGCATCTTTAACCAGAGTATAAAAGCTTCATGTAAAGGAATGCACGCTTCAAATATGTGCCTTGAGGACAAGCACTTGTTTGGTCACTAAATTCTCAAAGGTCAGCGATTTAATTTTGAGAGCTGTTCAATAATTAAAACAGAGGTTTAAACTGGAATCTTCCTATTTATTCCAATATTAAGCTAAAGTGCTCTGTACTTTGGCTTTTACCACTGTTACGTGAAAGAAAATTGTTAAAATGGATTAATAAGGCTTTGATTTGCCTGTTCCGTTATACAAATGCATTATACAAAAGTTAGCCTTTGACAGCTTGGATGGAAGGCATGTCTCATACCATTATTGTGCTGCAAAAAAATGTAATAAAGTTAGTTTCTGTATCAAGCAATTTACAATGGAATTAGGGACAAAAAGACTATAGAAATTAAAAATAACAATGATGCTGTGAACGTGACATTACAAATATTAGGTGATTATGGAAAAGAAACGACAAGGTTGAATTAAAGTAAATACACTGAATGAGAAAGAGAGCTCTTCATGTGTAATTAGATGACTCCCCATCTAGCCATTCAAGCATCAATCAAAGCTATTGTGCTACTAAATTATATATTATTGGTAACTAAATCTGGAGGAGCCATAACTTGATACTTAACTGTGTCTTCTTGAGATTACTGAAGCTGCTGCTGTCTAAGGACTAGTGGAAGTAAAGCAGCTGAGCGTATCGTCAAATCCTTAAATGCTTATCGTGGACAGTGAAGGATAAAACCAATAGTAACAGGAGTTAATGTGTTATAGGAAGCGGCCTTAATTCACCCCTGTTGGTCTGAGTGACTGAAAACACTGTGTCTGAGGGGGTTCCCACACTGCAAGGTATGATATGTGTGGTCTGCCTATCGAATAAGGTATCCTCAGCACAGCTAAGCAATGGATAGTTTTCACTAAGGTCTTCACCACCACCCTGTGGCAATGAGAAAATATTGCAAGCGTTCTGGTGCCCTGGTTTGTATCTGGGCCATTGTATCTACCCGCTCTGAGGAAAAGGAAGGACAATGTGCAGCCATTAGCTGCTCCACTTGAATGAACTTCTGGAGCCAAATTAGCCTCGCTGCTGTGCTAATTGAGAAGAAGAAATGAGAGCCACGACAAACAATCCTTTTCTTTTTACCCATTAGGCACCATCTGAAATTTTCTAAGGTTGCTTAGCCTCAGCCTCCTCTCACACTTTAAAAGTTTGAGACATTAAAAAGTAGCCCACCCTGCCAGCTTAGTGCTGTGCCCTCAGTGATCTGTCCTGCCATGCAGAAAACCTGGATTTACTGACAAGCCTTCCCGGCTGCAGGGTGCTGGGAGAGCCGGGGGCTCTGGGGGGACAGCGGGGGCTCTGCGGGGACAGCAGCGGGGGCAGCAGGGGCTCCTGGGGCATGGCAGCGGCAGGGCCTCCCGGGCGGCAGGGTCCTTACGCTGACCCAAAAGAGGCTGTGAATTTTACAGTGACAACAGTCACAGGCTGTCTGTCCCAATCCTGAAGTGAGAATGACATAATTCATTAGTTACATCTACCTTGATGGACTCTGCAGTTAGTCCGGTTTGATGCTTTTTTAGCAGAGAACCAAGAAAACTGCTGTAGGAATGGCTGTAAAGGCAAACATTGCATCAGCTTCTCTCTCGTGTGCCTTGTCTCGTCACAGAATAACGCCTTGGCAGTAATTACACAGTAGCAAAAGTTCATCATTTGTTCTTAAAAAACGTTGCATCTGAATGGCAGGAGATGCAGAGGTTTTTTAGATTGATTGCTGTGCTAATTACCTTTGTTAGGAGCTGAATATGGCAGTAATGACCATGAGATGGGTAGTTAATAAAGGAAGATAGATATACGCAACCTTATTAGCGGAGCACCTTCCAGACACTTTTTCGGTCCTTCCTGAGTCGGTATCTCCAAAGTCTGGGGTATGCTTATGGGTAGAGGCCAAGGTTAACTGTGCCTAGCGAATCTGTCTACTGACAGTTCACTTCAGTGTATATATGGGGCCTTCTGCCTTCCTATGTGCCAGAAACACGGAGGAATTTGGCATGTGCCTGGTTCTGCCAGCAAAGTCCCTCAGGAGCACCTGGAGCTCCTCCTTCCCCCTGAAGAAGTTTCAGCTTTCCAAACAATCACTAGGAGAAAGAGTTGATAAATCCTACATCATCTTGTGTTTCTCTTCTCAGCGAAACTCAGCCCTCGGAGGGCTCTGCTAACCTCTGCCCTCTCAGATTTGCACTTCTGAACTTTGCTGACACCAGACTCCAGTGATGTGGACACCTTCCAACCTTCATTCGTCTGCAGAGTGGTTTGTCCGTCATTGCTGGTGGCCCACTCTGAATGCTAAAAACATTAAAATGACTCAGGTAAAACCTTGCCCAGGTGTTGTTGTCATGCCCCTTAAGATTTAAAAAAAAAAACAAACATGTTGTGCTGACAGTTTATACAGTTTTGGCATATACTTAAAATTGCATGTTCTCTAGCTAGTTAGAATAACTGAATTTTGAAAAATATTTAGAAACACACTAAATATTTGTGTGCTTTCCTTACAGGCTAGATGATGTGCAGTTTTCCATTGCTGACTTTATAATTTCTCCTTTGGTACTGTAACATAAAAAGGCCCAAATCTTTGTCTCTGTTACCAAGCACAGACCATCGTGTAGCCTCTAAAAAAAAAAAAACAAAAACAAAAACAAAAAAAGCAAGACAAGCAATGCCATTTCTGCACGAACTAAAAGCTCCACCTGATAGATAGCTCTCGAAGAACTTAAAAGCTGACGGTATGGAACGATCTACAGGATTTAGCCTGACTGCCAAAGCATGAAATAAAATGCACAAATGAGCTCACCGTGGCCAGATGAATGGCAGGCTCCCTAGAAAGCCTATTGATCACAACGTGCTACTCCAGTGTTTGCTGAAGGTATGTTTTTCGGTCATCCGATCTACCTCACTAAGTGCTCAGACTGTGCCTTCCACTTTGATATCGGAGCACTCAGCGCACCTCCCGCTGCAGCAGCGGCACTTGGGAGGCCTGGGAAACTCTCAGCTTTGAGGTGAACCAAGAAACAGAGATAAGAGCTTGACATTGGAAAGAGGAGGAAAGAATCGGCAAACCCAACTATTCTGCCAGTGTTTGAACTTGCCAAAGCATTTTTGATGAAAAGATTTCGGTAAGGTATGTTATTTTGTTAAAGCTAATGTGTCTCGGCAAAACCTAATTTTTGACGCAGCCTTGAGCAGGAAGGACGCACGCACGCCTTTCAGATGTGGTCCCCTGCTCTCTCAGAATAACGAGAAATTAAAAACTTCCCTGAAGCAGAGCAGTAAGTTGACTCTCCAGCAGCATTGCCCATTGCTCTAACAAGCAAGCAGGTAACCCACACACACTTACAGAACACACCTTTTGGGTGAACCCTTTCAAAAGGTTTTGCTTTTGTTCCAAAGAAAACAAAATTTAATTTTCCTTACCTGAACGACAGTACTTAAGTCACCATCCTCTGTTAGCAGGAACTTTATTAACACAGAAGCTGCATTTGCATTTACTTCCAAGGGGTTCTGTGGGAGCTGTCTGCCAGGACAAGGTAAAGCACGGAGACCGCAGATGCATATGGCTGAGACAGTAACAAGGATGGGTTTTGCCTGAGCGATGAAGACTTCAATCCCAGAATCTGGTTTAGTAGTTGTTAAAATGAACTTGTGCTGCTAAGTACTATAGCTGTTACTGGAAAACCAAGAGAGGAGGGTGTGACATTTTTTGCTTTAAAATAATAAAATGGCAGTTGATACATTTTTGCATCACAGAGGATATTTTGTAGACAATAAAAAAAACCACAACAATTTTAAAACTGCACAATAAAGTTTTATAAGACACAGCTGAGGAACTTCAGCTTTGTACATTATTTAATTCAAACACGTACAGTAAGAGAAAAATAATGGGAATGTAAGTTCGTACTTATTTCCAGAAAATAGATTCATTTGACAAACAACGTTCCAAGAGTAAATAAACCTTGTAATGCAATTACTTCAGAACAAATGCACATCAAGCTACTGCAGTCCTATACATTGTACTTCAGCCGTCAACAGCCAATTCATCTGCTCTGTAGCCAAGACACTTCATTTACAACATGTGTAACAGCACACAGATGGTAAGATGCACAAAGCAATGTACGTAAGATAACATGTTACAAAACACTTGTCAAAATAAAATATATACGCAAGTCATCCCTAGTATTTACAACAAATAGTTTTAAATTAGAGATCGTTCAGAAGGCATCTCCTACATACAAATGCCACACATATAGAAAAAAAGCAGAAAGGCAGTCAAAGAAAGGTACTGTGTTAGTTATGGCTAAAGACCTTTGGCTCCAAAACTCTGTTATAATTATTTTCAAAAGACAACGAAAATGTGGAACATTTGAGTAGTCTGTCTTTGAACGCCGTTATTACACTGACCACTAAAACTCAATGTGAAATTTAGCATGGCAAGAGCCACTTGTAAAACAATCTTAGTATTTTATACATCAAATGCTCAGAGTCAGATGCAATTATGGTTTGGCATTTTCCTAACTCAGTGGGAACACATTTGAGGACAATTACATTTTACTGCATCTCATGCATAAAGTCTGAGGTTATTGGGAAGGCTCTGGGCTGTGCTTTACCTAAATGAGGCACAAATGTGCTTAGTAGTTGCCCTAGAACTTTCTATAGTAACTTAAAGCATGCAAAAGCAAGAGGAAAAAATCAGATGTTGCCATCACACCTTTCTGATGGTATGTAAGTTTTGTCATCAGAAGGAGGATCAGGGCAAGAGTTGCTAGAATACAAACTTTTACATTTTAGCTGCAACTCTTTTTCCCACAGACTCTAAAGTCAGGCTGAACCCCAAGTAAATATTTGTCTTAATTGTTGGATAATGTAATTGTGTGTTTTCGTTTAACTATAATTTGTTTAAGATTATGGTGTGGTCTAAATTTGGCCTGTCTTGTTATATTTTATCTTAAATCTATTGCAAAGTCAGATTGCAACGAAAGACACAGAGAATATTATTAAACGACCATGTCTATATGTAGGGTACTATGTGTAAAACTGTCCTGAGTAATCTGCACCATGAAACATTTGCTTTTTATCTCTCTGAAATTCACTTCTTGAGAAAAAAACTGCTGCATCCAAAACCATATGCAAACATTTCTGTTCACTTTTAGGGCTAAGGCACCAGCACTACTATGTGGGAAGAGCCTTCATGGGCACTGACACATCAGAAGATACATCCCAAAACCTCCTTTTTTTTCCAGCCCTCCACAGAACCAAGCCCTGGAAGGAAACAGGTTTTAGCAAAGACACATACGTAAGTAAATGTGGCTCTCATAATGTCTTCAGATTCAGCTGGGAAAGTTTCTGGGCGAGCACTGCAATCCAACTTCAGACTTTTTTTTTGCATCTAGAACAAGTCTTTCAAAATGTGATTATGAAAAACATCATCTCCATTTCCACAGTATGTGCATCACTTTGGTTTGCAGGCCTGAACGTGGCAAGTACCCACAAAAATGGGTATGTAAGAAACACAAAAGGGTTACTCATTTAAGGGGAAGGGCATCCATCCATGCCTCCACTTGGAAGTCTGCTCCTTGTGTTTAAATTGAGCATTTAGAATTATCTTTTAAAAGAATCTGAACAGAAATGGCTTGTTTTAAACATCAAAAGAAAAATACAACCCAGGCAGCTTTTTTCACTAACTTTCCCGTGCATTTTCTTTAAGCTGGATCATTGAAAATGTCAGCGCATATTTCCAGTTCTTAACTGTTTCAGGTCACCTTCCAGCGCTATGGGAAAGCACAAGCAATGAAGTTCACTATGCAGTGAACAATTCGGCTGAGCATCACCAGACTTTGCATTATTGCTGAGCTATATACACAAGGCATTTGAAATGTACAGTTGTCAAAAGATGTTACTTAAAATCAAAACCACAAACCTGGGCTTTGCAGAAGTTGCCACAAAGTTATCAAATCACAAAATCTAGCGACTAGTGGGCTTCACAACACTGATGATAAATAAAAATATAGAGGTAACAATAGTAGTAGGAACAAATACATGTTTAAAATAAGGCTTTTTTACATCGTTGTTAAGATGCCTGGCCTGTAGCTCCTTGTTCTTCATATATTACAGACTCATGACAAAGCTGATTGTGTCCATTGTCAAAGAATACCCTTGGATCTATCCGTATCAGCAGATAATGCCCCTAATCAGCAGCATAGGATAAAGTATTGTAAAGACATTCATAGCAAATCAGTTCTGAAACATACGGAGTCTTTCTTTCCTTCCATATTACCAGCAGTCTTGTCATCCTTAATGAGAGCTATCAAGCAGAAATGATCAGTGCTGCAAATACCAAGATCCTGTTTCTTCCTGGTGCCTTTTTAAAAGTCAGTCTCCCAAATCAACTTCCTGTCATAGGCAAATCGTAGCGATGCAAATCATGTATTGCATACACTGGCCAGAGCTGACCTTAATCGAGTCAGGTTCCTCCCCTTCCAATACAGACTGACGGCTCTGAGACAAAAATCCATCTCCTGTCCACACAATTTGTCTGTCCCTTCCAGTAAGGATTTCTTTCTTTGTGAAGAAATAGTTGGTCAAAACCCATTGTCAATTTACTGTGTATAAGAAGCATGGATCCAGACTTCTTCAATATATTTACATTACCATTCATCCATTTTCTAAGTCAAGCTATATGAATACAAAGTGTGAGAACTATGTAACATAGCCAGCAGTCAGCACGTACTGTCTCAACTCTGACTTTGTACATTCACATTATCTCCATTAGAAAATAGAAAAATACTTTTTACACAGAGAAATAAGCATACTGGAAATATAAAGAAGCGCCTTTCAGGCGAAGAAGTGCGCAAAAAGCGATATAAACGCTCTATACTGAAGAGCGTATGTGCATGCAGTATATTGCCATGCCTGAAAGTAATCCATCTGAGATGCCCTGGGCTCCTCTTGTTTCCACTTGTGTGCAATAAATGCACATATTGTTATAGTCCATTTCACACTCTGTTCATGTTTCTATATGACAGAATAAAATTTCCCTGTTCCAATCTGGAATATGGTAAGGCCTTGCGGGATGTCTCCTGCCATTTGGCAACTGAATATAAAAAGACAGGAAGGATTAGGGTCCACTAAATTCTGCAACAGCTGGTTAATCACATGGGATGTCTCCACCTGATTTTAATGGGTGGTCTCTGCTCAGTGCTCCAAAAGGAAGGAGAAAACTCTCCTAAGATTCCTTGATGATATACCCCTAAGGAAAAATTCCTCCCTATCCTAAATATGGCCATCAATATAAGGTTAAGAAAAATGAAATGTTACAATGACCTGCATGATTCCATCACTACTTCAACATAACTAAGAAACAGAGATCAAATACTGCTGCTTCAGAGTAACAGCAAGTTGTCTTTGTCAGAAGGGAGACTGCTCTTCATCAGCAATGCTGACACTTGGCAACATTGACTTCAGAGCAGTCTTGAGGAACTTCATTCTTCTTCTAGACAAAGGTTGTATTTCTGGCTCAAGGGAGCCCAAGGTTTCCCCTCCAAAACTGGAGATTCACTGAGCTCAAATAAGCTTAACCGTCTCTCAAAGGTCCTTCTCTGGAGTAAGTCTCCCTCCATGCCAGTGTCCTTCCCAGGTCCTTGGCCTCTCACTTTTTAAAGGGGGTGAGTTTGTTGAAGGTATGCCAGAAGAGGGATGGCTTCCGCTTGGGTTCTGCCAGGGCAAAAACCTGCTGCTGCGGGATGCTGGTAGGCACAGTGATGTGGCGCTGATGAATAGGATGCAGGCTTTGGTGTGGAGGAGGCACAGGACACCCGTTATAGCTTACACCTGCAAAAGGAACAGTTTAAGAAAGTGTATGAGTCAGCTAGCAGAGCAACCAATACTGGGAAAATCTAAGCACAGGACCATGGGACAAATTCAATGGTCAATAAAGCCAGATGAATTTTGCCATGATCTTGAATGGAAGCACTACTAAAGGTTACCTTTTCTGACGTTTGACTTTTTAATTGCTGCATTGACTTGGCTTAAGAAGAGAATACCAGTAAAAATAACATTACAGAATTACCAAAAATAAGCAGCAGTTTCACATAGCCTGGCTATATTGTTTGCACAAGTAAATTCTGGTATTTCAAAGGAATGACTTAACACAGTAGATACTCGTATTTTAGTCTACTCTTAGAATAAGGCTAGGTAAAATATTGCTACCAACAAAAATGTTATTTCTTCAATTTGGAAAATACTTTTCCAGGCTAATGTTCTCAGACCTTTCTGCACTCTGAACAGAATCTCCTGATCGCTATTTTCAGCCACTCCCCTGAAAATCTGGACAGGTTTTATAGGTAACTAGTGACTGATAAAGAGAAAATGCTTTAATAATATTAATTCCAGGGAGCAGAGAACTACCTAATATCAACTCCTTCACTCCTAAATTCAGACTTAATCTGGTCGCGCTTGCTCAATTTATTCTCTCAACACACTAGAGACTTACGCAAATTTGACTTTAAGACGGAAAAGGACAAAATCACAACATGTTTTCTCAGAGAGAAGAGGAATAAAAAAGCTGTTTCTGGAGAAATAAGTTTCCAGTCCATCCTTCCGTCTGGTCTAGGACAGGAGGAAGCCATTTTGAGTGTGTTATCATAAATACAGCAACACATGGTGTGGAGAAAGAACTTTAGGATATTTTAAACACAGCACAGAATTGCTAAAGAACAACAAGCTGTTTGAGGAAAAGCAAAGGAAGTAATCAGTAACCCTCATTTCTAATTCAGTCTCTGCATGCATTTTCTTACATCCTTAAATAAACCACTTGCCCTACCTCTTGAGTTTCTTCTCTAATACAAAGAATACTGACTTGCCTGTCTGAAGGAGACTGGGGAGCTGATTTAGTACGCAGTTTACAAAGGCATTGGAATTTGATATTGAAATACAGGTTAATGGAAATTATTTGAACTCCATGAAATTTTTTTAAAAGAAAGAACTCAACCATAGCCAGACTGTGCTACTTCCTAACATAAAGAACACTGGAACACAGTAAGAACGTAAAGCAATTCTGAACACCTACCTTTAATTTTTCCATGCCTTGACTTACGGGCATTCTGCATGGCTTGTTTCTTCTGGTTTTCTGAGATTTCCATTCCTATGTCAAAGTGTAAATTAGGGCACTGGTATAAAAATACTGTATCTAATACTTGATTACATTAAATTAAAACAAATAAGTAAACTATATTTTAAACAATTTTAGTAAATCTTGATATTAATATACCTGAAGTTTTTAGAAGTATGTTTTACTTTGTCATATAAATTTAAAGATAGTTTTTCACTGGGATAACAATAGGAGCATTAATTTGCCTGTAGATTACTGGGAAAAGCTGCTTTCCAGTTCCTGCAAATGGCAATCACTGGGGAACTAACCACACAAAAAGTTCTTTTTATAGATAAATCCAGATAACGAGATTAAAAAAAACCTGTAAATTAACACTTCTGAAAGCTACAAGCCACCAAGTAATAGATCACAAATGCAGAATCTGTTTCTTTTTTCACTCACTCTGAGCTAACTTGGGGGTAACAAATTGAAGTCACTGGTATTGCAGGAGTACAAATTTGGGTATCTTTCCCTCCACTCAGAGGAGACAGTATCACATAATCTGCCAGACCCCGAAGCAGGCTGTGACGCAGTTGTGGCTGCATCAGACTGGGGCTGGAGCCCTCACTCCGGTTTCTCATGTACTTGTTTGCATCCTTGTATGACTTACATGATGCTATAGTATGTGGTCAACCCTATACTATTTGCTATCATGTGATAGGTGTATGACTGATCTGTGCTGAGTACAGAGATGACAGACATCTGCTATGAAAGGTGACTGGTATCATCTGGAGCCCATGCACAGGCACTCCAGTTTCCTCTCCCTGTGTAGAAGACAGTTGAGATACACGGGTATGTTATGTTTGCACAAGGAGACAACAGGGTGCACATGCTGTCACTCATTTCACTCATATGCACGTAAAGAAGACAGAAATTGCGACTCAAAGTCAGAATGAAGCATCTGGTTTAGTTCCATTTTGCATCTTCCTGTACTTCTCTATACTTTTAAAATTCCCTTTACTTTTTTAGCCTGAACTTATGAAGAAGTTATTACAAATCAGCCTATCAACTTACAATACAACAGCAGTTAGCCATAGTTTTGGGGTAGCAGAAGTTCATTTTACTCTGCAGGTTTTTTTTCCTTTATAGAAACAAGGAAACAGATAAAAAAATCAAAGCAATTTCATCAACAGAGATCAGACCACTTTCTTAGGGTTACTATTAGTGGTTTGGAGAAGGATTTTCTGGCTGTAGCCTTTTCTTCCCATATATTCATAAAAGCTAAGAAAAGCTAGATATGGTTTGGGAGACAGTGACTCACACTAAAGTGTCTTTGAAAATAGAAGTAAAATGCCATTTGCAGTTCTGAATTGGAAGAGTATGTATTTGTTCTCTGAGTGGTTAGATTAGAGGCTTTGTGTGAAGTCCAGCAAGATAGCTTACAAAATCAACAAGATAAATTTAAACCTGAGGTTGAGAATACTGGCACCTTTCCACTGGTTTTGGCTAAAGGAAATGTTCAATTATGCCAAAAAAAAAGAAATTTTAGAAAAGAAGCAGTCTTCTGGGCAATAAAGAAAACATCCAAGCCACTGTGACTCGCAAGACCAGATGGACATTAGCTATTACAACTCAACTAAACTATCTTTCCTCTGGTTCATGATGCCTGTGCCAAAACAGGTACATCGCAATAATGAGTTGCAACATTTGAAAAGCAAGTTTCTAGAAGGCTGGATGTTACATGGGCAGAAAAGACTGCATGTGCCTATGTGCCATTATCAAAAATACAGTTTCTCATTATACTGAATTTTCTTCACTATATTGCACAGTGCACGAGCAGCAAGCACGGTGGACCCTCCCTTGCAATCCTTGCGCTCAGCACCGTGGGAATTTGTCCTAAATAAGGGTTAGTGCTAGTATGACAGATGTCATCATTATCACTGCCACTACTGTTGAATATCCTATGTTGATTTTCATGAGGTCCCAGTAGAATAAATAATGACATTCAAGGCTGCAGCGGCTACACCTTTGCCGTTTCCTCATGCTTGGGGATTTCTGCAGCAGTGTCACTTAGAAGGAATGGTAACACCCCACTGCCTGCACAAGACAGACCTGCTGCTGCCCAGGGCAAGCACTAGTGTCAGCCTCAGAAGCATCCTGACATACAGCATTTAGCCCATTCAACATACTCTCCCGGTGCTCCATAAAGCAACCACTGCAGGAGGAAGTGTACATACAGACTTGAAGAGCTCAAGAATGCTCCTCAGAAAGGATAGGAATGGAAAGTGTTCACATTTTATCTTCTTTTGCTCAGTCCTGCTCACAAAAGTGCACGAGCTGTGATTTATTCCATCTTGTCTTTCCATATGACTGTACTACTGTTCTCATATGCTGGAGCGGAGGCTTTCTGTAACTTTAAGAGGGATTGTTTGGACACTCATCAGCAGATCCTCTGCACTGCTTTATTACCTTTATTACCTTCTGATCACCGGAGCAGGCCTTATTTTTGTCATATTTACAACAGCATCAAACAAGAGAAAGCCACTAAGATCAAAAGGTTTACATTTGTAATCTAAGGGTTATTCCTGTCTTCGTATTCTTCTGAACAGGTGTTTTAAGTGAACATGGAATATGAGATTTGGCATCTTGTTTAAATTTTAATAATTTCTGAATTATATCATCCACTTCACTGCACTTCCAATTTTAACCTGCTGTCATCTAATGCCTAAGCTTGAAGAGTGTTATAAAAAAGAGAAGTTCTCATGAAGTCAACACACACAGATGCACTAATATTTTCATTACTTCTTCAGGAATATTAAAGAGAGTTTTATTTTCCATATTAGTGTTGCTGCTTTCTTTGTGTATGTTTTGCCAATGAAATTTTGCTGGAGCTTTTGTCACTGATCTTAAAGGAAGCATGAGACTATGCAAAAAAAAAAACGTAAACAACAATCCTAAATGTACATTCACACAGAAGACACTGTCCTTAGAGTGCCCCACGGGCTGTGGGTCTAAAGCTGATCCTAGGATTTGCTACGTTTTTCCCTGCTCACTCAAGGTTAGGCTTCATTTCTCTGTAAACGGTGCAGTGGTGCTATTGTTGGGTCTGTAACTAGTGATACCATGCAACTGCACAGGTCTCCTGGACACGGGAGGTACCATTATATGATATGGACAGTATAAATCTACAATTATTGCTGCTTGGCTTTATGAACAGATGTTTTGGGCCAATGATACATACGAAAGTTCTAGGATTTTGGATGGATTTTTATTATTGATTGGTCTTTGAGAATTGCATCTTGTCATATCTCGTACCTCATTCTGCTCCGTAATGCACCAGAATCACATGGGTTATGCTATGACACTGATGTCCTAGCTAACTGCCCTGGACCTTTGGCCCACAATGACAGGGCAAACACACCTGAATAGGCTTCACTTACACAGCTAAAGGTCGTGTCAGGTAAGAAAGAGACACCAGTCCCAGAAGGCAGAGTGCACATCTGCACAAAGCATAAACAAGTGTAAAAGCAAGAAATTCCCCTTTGTTTTTTCCACCTTTTAGAGAGGAAATCCTTCCACTCACCCATTTCCTTGTCTTCCCGAACTCTTCTCCTTTCACTTTCACAAGCCTCCATCCATCTCTTTTTATCCCCCTGTTTTTTTGCACAGAACAAATGAATCTCTTCTGTTGCTCTGTTTATTATCTTAAAAGCATTCTTGACATTAATGTTAAAGTCTTTGTCTCTGCCATCTTCAGTGTCCACAATTTCCATCTCATCCATGTCAATACGATCCTTATAATACAAGATGTCCCTTCTCAGTAAGTCCTTCTTACAGAACACAAGCTGATGGTCAAAAAGGAAGAAAGTCCTCTGCTGGCTTTTGCCTTGCTTTGATATTTTGGTCAGTTCTCCTGAGTGGATCAGTTCTGAGCTTCTGGCCAAAACATCTGGTCCCTAAGAAGACATATATATGCAGTAAGTAAATAATATTTTAAGGTCTTACTGTGTGCCCAGCCAGTCTCATTTTATAAGCAAGTCTTCAGTTCATTGTTTTTTCTTGTATTTTTATTATTAGATTTGAAAATGTCATAGAATGTAGGTAATTTCATACAGGCAAACTCAATGAATGTGGTTCTGCTCTACTTTATTTCTGCATAAATCAGGAGGAATCTCATTAAAGTCAGTGAAGCAGGTTCAAGTTCTGAAAGAACTACCAAAAATCCAAAGGAGATTCTATAGGTCTAGCATTGAAAAAAAAATCCATTTTGTCATCTCAACCCAGTATCATCTCAAAGACAAGCGTCCATGTTAATACACTCTGCTCCTCCTGATTTATAAACAAGGTAATTAGTAACAGAACCACTGCAAATGAAGCAACTGGACTTTTAACTAACTGAGCAATGACCAGTTGAAAAGTAGACACTATAAACTACCTACTACGCAGAAGAAATATCCTGTAGAGGACATGAAGTGCTGTACACAGTACCTTTGCTCAGGAAGGGGACAGGCTGACACTCACCTCCCAGTCTACAATAGAGACTTGCCAACGTGCAATCTTGTCTATGCTTTCTAGTCTTCGTTTTCGCTCATTGATCAGGCATGCTACATTCTTCATAGCCTCATATGCAGCTTTTATGTTGTTATAATCACTGTGAAATGTAGGCACGTTTCAAAGATCACTTATGCAATGAGTATGATGCAATCACAAACTGTGACACAGTGCTTGAATACGTCCACATTACCCATTTATCCCTCTACTCGGGGTACTTAAATAAGAGAAACCTGATTCTCAGATATCCTGAATGTGACATAGTAGTCTGTACAATTCAGTGCTACTGCATGGCTAGGCTTTGTCCAGGAGCAAATTATTAAACTGGTGGAAGGCGGCAGAGGAGGTAAATTAATGAATTGAAATACTGTCTCTACTGAAAACAATGGTAGAACTCCCATTGACCTCAGTGATAGCTACATTTCACTGAAGGAATTTGTTTTTAAACAAGATTTTAGTGGGATTTTATTGGGAAGGGCATTCCTTTAATTGTGTTTAACAACTGTATTTTCTCCTTCTTGTTCCCAATGGCTGGGTCAATGAACACAAACGGAGAATGCTATGTGGGCAGAAAAAAATACCAAAAGCAACCTCAAACAGGGTGAGTGAGGAACCCAAGAACATGGGCACCAAAGAGAGGAATTAAAAGAGACAATGCTGACAAAGTGGCCTGTTTTCATGGAACAAGTGTGTGAGAGCCAAGATGGTCACCTTCCCCTGCCTGCTCCAGGTCAAATGCAACCCTCCTGTCCTTCTTCCATTGCTCTGCTCCCCTCCTTCTTTCCCTGAGCTCCCCACATGCTTATGAATCTCCCCAACCTGTAGGCAGGCTTTCCTTCCTCTTTGAATACCATCCATCACTCCTTCACCTTCCTCAAATCCAGTTGGTGGCCGGTCACAAGTGGTGTTCCCCAGGGCGCAGTATTGGGGCCAGTCCTGTTTAATATCTTTATCAATATGATCTGGACAAGGGGATCAAGTGCACCCTCAGTAAGTTTGCAGACGACACCAAGTTGGGCGGGAGTGTTGATCTGCTGGAGGGTAGGAAGGCCCTACAGAGGGATCTGGACAGGCTGGATCGATGCGCGAAGGCCAACTGTATGAGGTTCAACAAGGCCAAGTGCCAGGTCCTGCACTTGGGTCACAACAACCCCATGCAACGCTACAGGCTTGGGGAGGAGTGGCTGGAGAGCTGCCCGGTGGAAAAGGACCTGGGGGTGCTGGTCGACAGCTGGCCGAATACGAGCCAGCAGTGTGCTCAGGTGGCCAAGAAGGCCAACAGCATCCTGGCTTGTATGAGAAACAGGGTGGCCAGCAGGACCAGGGAGGTGATCATCTCCCCGTACTTGGCACTGGTGGGGCCACACCTCGAGTACTGTGTTCAGTTTTGGGCCCCTCACTACAAGAGGGACATTGAGGTGCTGGAGCGTGTCCAGAGGAGGGCAATGAAGCTGGTGAAGGGTCTAGAGCACAAGTCTTATGAGGAGTGGCTGAGGGAACTGGGGTTGTTTAGCCTGGAGAAAAGGAGGCTGAGGGGAGACCATATCACACTCTACAACTACCTGAAAGACAGCTGTAGCAAGGTGGGGGTCAGTCTCTTCTCCCAAGTAACAAGCGGTAGGACAAGAAGAAATGGCCTCAAGTTGTGCCAGGGGAGGTTTAGACTGGATATTAGGAAAAATTTCTTCACCAAAAGGGCAGTCAGGCACTGGACCAGGCTGCCCAGGGAAGTGGTTGAGTCTCCATCCCTGGAGGTATTTAAAAGACAAGTAGATGTGGTGCTTAAGGACATGGTTTAGTGGTGGACTTGGCAGTGATAGGTTAATGGTTGGACTTAATGATCTTAAAGGTCTTTTCCAACCTAAATGATTCTATGATTCCAAGTGGAGTCTCTGAGAAGAGAGAAGGAAAGAGACAAATTTCTTGCCTTAGAGTCCCAGCAGAGCAGCTGCCTTCCCTCCTTTATCAGAACACCTCTTGCAGAAAAGGGAGCCAGAGGTAGAAAACAGCATAAGCCAGAAATAAATCCTGCAAAGGGGTCAGCCTCACTGTCCTTTTTATCTGCTTCTGTCTCAGTTCCTATTTTCATCGGCTGCCGCTGATGGATGCGCTTCCCTTCTAAATCTGCGTGTTACTCTCCTCTCTCTATTTATATCTATGGAAACTCTTTTCTGCCACACTGTATACAAAAAGTGAGATTAACAGTAACAGGATCCTACTAATGTCAGGGAGATGGCCCACAGGGTGACCGCATGATATCCACGCTGCTACTCTTGCCCTTCCTTATCTCAGTTCCTTCTTTCTCTGTTGGTGTATACGTTATTCCACACTTGCTGCATAACCTGTGGCCTTCACAGCAGGCTGTGCACATTGGATCTTCAAACTTTTTATGAAAACAAAACAAAAAACTACAAAAAAACCCCAGTTGGCTGGAGCTTTACCAAAGCTCCGTGTGGGTGTAAGCTTGCCTGTTTGTGAGCATCTCTGTGCACTGGGCGCCTGTCTGTGCTTGTGGGCATCTCTGGGTGCTGTGCCACAGAAGAGGAAAACGGGTACTATGGGTGGAAGGTGGCAAGACCTTGCTGTCACTTCATCTGCAGGGTTAATAGCTCACAGAATAATCTTTCTAAAATTAGTAGCAGTGAAAGAGATACCCATGCTAGTAATTGTTATTGCAGGACTTCCCAGGTAGCCACAGAACTGAATGGAGGCATTTCACACCCGAATGTCAGTACTTCACATCCTCTATACTTTGCTCCTGGCAAAAATCCCACGGGGATTTTTTGGTGCTCTCCAAGGGGAGTTTTCTCAAGGTTAAAGAAGTGCAGAGTTTGGCCAAGGAAGCACTGCCTCAGGCTGCATTTGGACTTTGAGCACAGGGATCACAATGGAACATTTTTCTTGCAGTTGTACAATGTAAAAAGGCAGACATTTAAAGATAAAATCTTAATTTAGTCAAAGATTTAATCAGCTCAGGGCATACTAGAAAGGTTAATAACTTGCAACTTCAATTCTTATTTATCCCAGCTGAAAATATAATATCTGGACTTTATTGCAAATAAAGGCAATGTTTATTACTGATAAGTTTCTAAAAAACATTACTTCCAAACTTGCTCAGATTGTGTTTTTTCCTAAGGCCCTCTTTAACTTTTCTTGTGTCCACAACATTTATGCAGCTTCCCCCTTTCTTCTGTGAATTTCCTTCTCCTTCCTTTCTTTGACACATTGGCTTTTTTTCACTCGGATTTACACCTCCCTTCCTGCATCCTATTTCAGCACCTTCTTCCTTTCCTTCTCCCTCTTTCAATTATCCTCATTCTGTCTTGCATCCTGTCAGCCCCCTGTGCTGCATTTTCAGGTAGATACTGGTTTTGTTAATACTTGTGACAGTTCCAAGATGCCCATCTAGTACGGAGCTCCTGTCTATAGTGGTCAATGGGAGTTTTGTTCCTGATCTCAAAAGCCTCAGTGTTGTGTCACCCACAAAGCTTGAGTAATTAGGTGTTATTACTATTATAAGATTTGGTTTTTTCATTCTCTCACCTGTGCTCCTGAGTGGTGTATTTGAGCAATTCTGCAAGCTGCAGAGGGTATTTGCAGATTTTCTGAACGGGCGTGAGAAGAAAACCATCAATGGCAATGTCAATCATCTGCTGAAGCAAGCGACAGGCCTCAAAGAAGTGACGGTATTTGCCCTGTTTCATTAGTTTGGAAAGTTCAATGCAGGCACTGGGATGATTGTTACAATACTCTGAATAAATAGCAAAGCCTTCTTGCTATAAAAAAAAAAAAAGTCAAAGCTTTAACTAAAGTATTTGTCTATAAAGGAGGAAAGATAGTTTTGTAAGATCTATTATATCTAATTAGATTAATTAATCCATTTCCTATATCGTTTCCAGGCTGATCAGACCTTGAAACTATGCAGAAATCTACTTTGTAACTGTCAAAACTATGTTCCTTCTTTGTAAGAACACAGAAATAGAGACCTCCATTGAGTCAGGATAATCAAACCCCCGTGAAGAAGTACTTTTCTTTGGGGAAGACAGCTATAGGCTTAGCAAGTGTCTATCATGAACTCACAGCCTCTTTCCCCATCACCTTCTTTCCTTATTTTCTTTAGGAAGTTTTTGCATGCCCAATATGAGATCACTGCAAATAGTTCAGCTCACCAGTGATCATTACAGTTTTGAAAAGGAAACTTAAAATTGTGTATGAAGTTACATGCTTGCTAAAGATGAGGAGAAGTATAAAACATTTAAATCTTTAACTGTAAATTATTTTACATTCTAAAATGCTATCTATACATAGTTTAGTATTTGGTAAGCACTCATTACTAAAATCCCCTCCTAACATGGTAACTTAGCATTTTCTTATCATATTTTGTTGATATCATAAATAAAATGGACTTTTGCAACGTACATGTTGAAGAAAACATGACCCTATTTCACTTAGATGAGGTTCTTCTTTGTTGTACTGTTTCTCAAGATCCTTCAGAAACTTCCTTTGGAACTTGTAAATATCTTCAATATTTCCAAAAATGGTGCTTAACTGAGCTGTGGTGAACATTCCTGTATGTTTGCGACACTGCCGAATATAACCCTGGAAATTAAATAAAAAAAACTCTTTAGTTTGAAGATGTGAAAACAGGTTCTACCCTGAACAAGCCCATTTGAGCTCGCAAAACCCCTGTGATCTACGGGCAGGTGAGTGGTTTCCCAGCCATACATACACACATGGACACACAATTTCAGATTCGCATCTGAAATGTTTACACATTGATTCTTGCAGTCCAACTTCTCTCTCCCAGCACCGTAAATGAATCAGGGAACCAGAAACCTGCAGAGTGTGTAAAGCCCATTCACACCTCCTTGTTACAACTACCCACCAAGCTGGAGGCGAGCCCGGTGGAAGGCCCCATGCATGCTACTACTTTAGCTGCCGCGCTTTTTCATAGCAATTTCTCTGTGCCGTAACAGTTCTTCTCTCTGCAGGTAAGAACAAACCCTAAAACAAGATACTTTCTACTAGGGCTAAAGTACTGGTTCCTTAACAAGCAGGTAAGTAGGGCACAGTCTAAGCCAGAGAAGCAAAATGAAGAACATATTGTAATGCATTCAGAATGCCGCTGTTTGGTAAAATCCATACAGTATTGGCAAGAGGTAATAGTATTGACAAGACTGCACATAAAAATACAATGACTTTTCCGTTTTTTTTTCTCTTTACTTGTAAGAATATCACAGGCGCCCAGTTCACTTTATTCGTATCCAGTGTTAAGTAGATACACAACTGCGTCCTCCAGTTTTAAAACATCAAATTCTGCTCTGCCATCAGTAAGCGACATTGGATCACATCAGCATTCGCATAGCTAAGAAGCAAAGGTACAATCGGGCACCTCTTAGGGCTGAAACACGCAGCAGCAGCTGCCACGCACAGCCAGCACATCCTCAGGTACCTGTTCCACAAAGCTGAGCGTGGCGAGGAGGATGCAGTGCAGGGGCTGAATATCCAGGAATAGCTGCTGTGCTCATACTCTCGTATCAGTTGTGGCGCCAGGGTACAGATGAGTGCGAAGGTTAACCGGTATGATAGGGGTTATCTGCCAGGCTCCTCCGTTTGGCTGCTTTCAGGCAGGTCTCCCCCAAATCGCTTTGGGAGCAGACAGCTGTAAAAAGCCTTGCAATTGCTCCGGTGACGTTTACCAGGAAGCAACCCTGACTATTGCTGGCACTGTTATGAATATTCCTGTCTCCTCCACAGCCATCTGCTCCGAGAGCTGTGCAGTGGCTACACTGCAAGCCAGCTACCACATTTACTACTGTTAGGGGGATAACTCCAACAAGGAAAACTAATTCCTGTGCAGCTCCTATAATGTGCACTGAAGACACTTCTTGAATGTAAAATGCTTTTCTGGGTATACGCCAGCTTCATGATCCTGACTGCACCAGCCCTAGTGATTCATTCTAGTGCAGAGCTTGCAAATTTGGATTACTATCTGCAGTAGCTTTTCTGGCTTAGTCTTACTTGAGTATATTTTCAGCCTTATGCCCTGCTTGCACCACCCTACAGATTCACTCAGAGGAAAGCAGACCATCTCTACCCGACATGTTGAACCTGGAGCACCACCTCTCTATTTGGAAAATGTGTGTTTGCTCTCTTGTACTAAACCCAGAGGCATGTCAGATTTAAAAAAAAGAGGTACAGAATATATGTATTAGAGAAAATTAATTGTTAATATCGGTCTAAGAATTAATAGGTCAGTAAAATATGAAAGTCATGTCCTAGAATTCAGCTAACCATGGCAGCAACACAGCTGCCTGTACAAATTCCTCCCTGATCTTTTAAGCACGCAGTCAAGCTTACTAGCTTAAGCAAATAGTGAATCTAAATGACAAAACTTACATTTAATGCTTTAAAATTAGCCAATTAGCAACCAATTTTTGTCTTTTTGTTTTCCCTTTTTTCTTTCTTCAAAATGCATAAAAAAGGCCTGATCTAAAAAAAAAAAATCAGAAAACACTGCTGTCTTGTCTACTTTGTTGTCCATGAAAGAATCTAATGATGAATGGTGGACTAAAGGATGACAACATGACAAATACAGAGAGAGACCTAGCAAACTAAGGGTACAAAGAATATTTTGGTAGGTTGCTTAGCACCCTTCCAGATGCTAACCACAAATACAAGTCAAATACAGGTCAAATGCGTCACAGTCCACGTCAGAAGAGGGAAACTTAGTGAAAAGTATTAAGAAGCTTCTTGTCCAAGGGTGGGCCTCCAACAAAATCTGAACAAAAAGCAGAATCCCCCCCACATTTTATGGTTCAAACAAGCAAGGTAGTTCTAAAACACCTTTAAAGACTTCTTCATAGCTTCTAAGCATCCAGCAAAAATCTCTTTGTCGGAGAAAACGAAAAAAAATCGCACCCAGAAAACATTCTCTTTGCAAGTTACTTTCAAAAAGTTTTGTCCCTGAACTGTAATTGATTTTCTTAAAGTTACTGAAAGTTTTCTATCTAAACCAAGTGGTAAAAAGTTCTAAACCACACTTCCTTCTCTCATTATTCTGGAAATAGCGGTCAGATAAGCAAAGCACTTTTTCCATGTCAAAAGTGGAATGTTTTTTTTTAAAAAAAGGAAGCAGTGCCTTGTGGCAGTCGGCAGAGAGGAAAGCCATAAGAGGACACAAGAAGGGTCTGACTGACAACCCCAGAAGTGCAATTGGGAATATTTTGATAGGAGAAATCACTCCGGTTCGCAACTTATATGGGATGTTTTGTTCACATTAGGTCAGCAGAATGCCCTCAGGTTAAAGCATGTACCTCACAGATGTCCTTGAGATGCTTGATATAGACTCGTTCTGTGTTCATAATTTCCTGTATAACGTTGGTTCTCATCTGATCCTTGTTTTCAGCTATTTTCTGACGATGTTTGCTAATATCTGCATCTTGTTCTTCATCCTGGTTACTACTACAATTTTCTGGCACTTCTTCCTGATTAACTCGCAGCTGCAGCCAGAACAAACAAAGCAAACTAGAGTAAAGCAGCAAACTTTCACAAAATGTGATAAAACTGTTACAAACTTCTTACAATTAAGAGAGGACTTGCTACAGAAATGTTCCCATTCTTACCTTATAGAGAGGATTCCACAACAGGATTTCTCTCATTGTACCCACTGCTTATTCAAATAAAGTGTTGAGACTTCTGTCTGGTTAAATACATGGCTTTCCACTCAGTATCGGAGAGATACCATGTTGTGTTGCCTGTGTATTTTTCAGACTTAAGCTTATTTCTGACCCTTACTAATAGTTTATGTGTTATTTTGGCCAAGCCAGCATATGGGTAAAAATTACAAAAGCAGACAACTCAAACATTTCTAAATAGTTTCCACCTCCCCAGTTCACCATCTGTACAATGTGGATAACAGCACCTCCTTTTTCGACTTCTGTCTCATTGCCCGTGTTGGCTAGAGATCTAGGAAGGGCAAAGGCAGGCACCATCTCTTGCACTTTGTGTAGTATTTCATACAGTGTGGCCCAAGCTTCATTACACGCTCTCAAAAAGTACTTTAAATTAATTTCTAAAACATAGTTCAATTTTATACGATTCGAGAGTTATACTGTCATTAATCTGGCTGAGTTCTGACTGGGGAGTTCAGACTGTGAACCAGATTCTTACACAATGTTGTGATAATAAATTAAGCCCTATTTTACCAAGAAATCCCGGCAGCATAGCTTTCCCTGCTCCCTCATGAAATTTGCTGTGTCCTCTCCATATACGTGGATTGCTCCTGGTTGAGCTTTCTGCTGCCCTCATTTCTGCTTGAGAAATCCCTTTGGTTACAAAAAGACCACACAAAGGAAGAAGCCAGAGTAAAAGGTGTCAGAGGAGCTAAGTGATTTTGGGGTGTGATTCTCTATTGCTTTTTTCTTTGTGAAGTCATTAGGAGTTACACCACCGATGTTCAGATACAAAGATGCTGAGGATCAGGTCCTTCACTTAAATGTAATGCCATGACCATTGCTGTTGCACTCAGCTAGGAATCTCTTGTGACGATGGTGCAAAAGCAAGAGAGTTACTTACCCTGACAAAGCTAGCTGGAAACCAGGCTTCCTTGTCCTCGTTTCTTCCCCACCACCAGTCTTTGTTGGAAGCTTCTAGAACTCTAATGACATCTCCAGCTTTGAAGCCCAGCTCTTGATCATCCATAGTCACATGGTCCCAGAGAGCTTCCGCGTAGACAATGCTGCCATCGCTTATCAGCTGAGATGGGAAGAAAATGAGGTTGTGAAGGACAAAAGATAAACAAGAACTGTTGATAAATTACTAAAAGATCAAAATACCTCACTAGAGTGCCCATGATTAATCCTATTACAGGATAAAACTAAAATTCTGGATTTTCACAAATCTATGCATATATTTATTAGTGAGAACAATTAAAGCCCTACTCCAAAGCAGTTACATAGGCTAATGAGTTACACTCCCAGTGAAGTACTAGTCACTGTGCTCTTCCCTTGGCATCTGCTGATGGGCCCTGCTAGAGATAGGACACCATGCTGCTGGATTCTTCGCTACACTGGCTACTGCCATAGCACTTTTTATTAATATGAAACCTCAGACCTGTGGACCCCCCCCCCCCCCATCGTTACAGCAATGAAAAGCCCAGGACATTACCTCATTAATTGCTAGCTGTTCCCCTCCGGGCTGCAGGTACCTGGGAGTGGCTTGGCAGAGCTCCTCGTAACTGTAATCTTCCTCACTGCCATTGTCATCCACTAAGGCCGAAGATTCAGTCCCACCATCTGCAGCAACTAAAACAAAGGTGCAACAGCTGTTTGCTTCATCATTTTTATGATTCCCCCAAAAAAACAATGCAAGAGGAATCGCCGAGAAGTTGCCTTTATTGTCACGAATATAACAATAACAGCAGAAGTGGAGGGCAGCAGAGCTCTCAGGAAAAGCACTTTTCCGCCATTAAATACTTTTTTTATTCTTCTTCGGAATTTTCTCTTAGCAGCTGATGAAACTGAGAAATTTTCCTTTCTGTGTGTGAAAAATAGAACTACAGCCATTATTGTTTCTTTTTTTTTTTTTACCCAGAGGAAATCTCAAATGACCTGAATCAGAAGGGAGGTCTCAATGCCATTTCCCACATGGCAGATGAGAAAGCTCCAATGGGCCCCCGGCAGTCAGTGGGGGCTGCTGTCAGTCCCAGGCTGGCTGCCGTCACATCGTCACATCTCCTGCAGGGACGTAAGGACCCAACACCTCCGTGCCCACCCACCCGTGAGAGGGGTGGGCAGCCCACGCCGCAGCCCCTGCCCTGAGCCGGCTGCCGCCACCTCTCCCGTGTGCCTCTCCCACTGAGACACCTATGGGGAGGCCCAAGGGGACAGGGAGTCTGGACTGAGCACGGTGTAACTGCCTGAGAAAAAACTTGTTCTAATTGCCCCAAATCACAAAATATTCTTGGCTTGACAATTGTACATTTTCTGAGCAAAGAGGCAGCTTTGTGAAGAAATAGAGGCCAGAAGTAAGATGGGCTTCATCTTATTATGCAGCCACATAAACCAAGAGAAACATCATGTCAGTGACTGTCACTATGCACATGTAAATCTGCAGTTACTGTATAAAACTGTACAGCCCATTTGGGGTACATCACTGGGTGGCAGATCCTTTTGGCGATCATCTCCGTACTGGCAGATGAAGAGGACTGGGGACTGATCTCAGGATCAAGTAATCCTGACTGACTCAGGCCCACGCTGCTCAGTGCTAGACCCTTTCAGAGTAGGTTTGCCTTTGAAAGCCAGCTGTAATGCTCAAACTGATCAGGGGATGAGCTAGTAATCAAGAAGCATTCATGACCCGTGGCCCAGTGCTTGAGGGCACTCTCTGGTCCTTGTTAATTCATCCCTAAAGATTTATTCCTGTGGCAGGTCCAAGCTGTGAATAACTACAGAGTCTGAAGATCATAAAGTGCTCAAAAATCCAATTTAAAAAAAAAAAAAAAAATTCAGAATGGGCTGCTAGCACTGAACTCCTTTTCTAATGGTTACTGTGTCCCAGATAAGCTGCCACGCAGCCTGCAGAGCATCTCTCTCACTCCTGAGTGCCTGGCAACAGACCTTTAAGCAGAGTTATGGAACCTGCCACTTCCACCCAGCAGCAAGGCCAAGCAGCAGGGCCATGACCCTGCTGCTTCTCCGCCCTGCTTCAAGCCTGGGTACTGCCAGCCTGCCAAGCTCTGGGCTCCGGATGGGTGAGAGTCGCAAAGAGCTGACTCCTGGCTTCACTCCACACACCTACACAACTAACAGGCACGCCGTTGCCTATCCGTTATTTACCTTACAGGGAGAAACACTTCAACCCCCTCCTTATGAGCACTCAATAGCATCAACAGCATCTTTCGTCATTTGGATATTAAATTGCAAAAGAGATCAAAGCTGATTACTGCACACAATCACTAAAAAACCTGAAAGATTTTTCTTTCCTTTAAAAGTTGCAAAATATGGCATAGTCTTGATGTAACAGAACGTGGCTATTCAACCGTTCTCTTCTACTCCCCAGCATTTTAAATATACAGTCACATTAATGGTATAATCTGCCTAACCAGGAAGGATGCAAAAATCCCTATTTAAAAAACCAAGATTTTTTTTTCCCTATAGATTCATAAATCTGAGCACTGATAAACTTTTAAAATACATCTTGTGAAACTTACTGAAACTGCTTTATTAAAAAAATCTGCAAACAAATAATTCATTAAATCAATTTTTAGCTTTTAAAGCAACACCAAAACAAATTAATCCCAGTGATCCTTTAAACATCTCCACTGTGCTATCAGTACTGACTCTTGGTTTGTTCCAGTAACAACAGCACATCAAAATAACCTAATTCATTTGGCTCCAGATGAAAAATTACTGCAATTTTGGGACCGATAACTGTTCATTATTCTGTACCAAATCAACAAGCTTACATTGTCTTCCTAGTTAGACTCAAGAGAAAATCAGTCGCTTGCATTCTGCATCTATTCCTCTATTGTTTACAGACAGAAAAATCAGAGGTAGGGGTGGGCTTTCCTGATCGCACCAACGGGATGCAAAAACTTAAAAGACAGCCTGGGACTGATTCTGATCTCCTAGCAGCTTTGTCAGCAGCGTAAGGCTGCAGGCTCCCGTGGATGACACGGTATAAGCCTGATCAGAATCAGGCCCCCTGACTGCCACAGTTTATCAGTTCAATCTAAAAACACTGCAAAAAATAGCGAGCGCGCGAGAGAGAGAGCATGTTCTACTCACACGTACCCATCTGAAGGCTCTCCAGACTCCAAAATCGTGCCATTCCCCCCCTGGCTACCATGCTGCCGTCAGACGCGACGCCAGGGAAAAGGTTTGACCTCTAACAGGTGATGCTCAGTCCTAAAGGGCTGGCAGAGGACCACAAAAGGCTCTGAGCTACCAACAGCACAGAGAATCGGCCTGTTCGCTGCCTTCAGCTCCCAGCTGTGCCTCCGAGGCTGAGCCCGGCTGGCAACTGCCAGCGGCGCGCGCTCAGCCTGGCCGCCGCGAGCTCACGGCTCGCTGACATCATGGGGTGCCCTTAGGGAGGAAGTTCCAGAAAAGAAACAAGAACCTGGCTGCCTGGCCCCGGCCGCGCTGTGCCTGCCGCCGCCTGCGCTGCCCAGACCGCTCCCAAAGTGCCTGAACATCTCAAACGCAGCAAGCCAAGGAGTACATTTGTTTTTCATTAAAGCAGCTTAATGCGATTTCAATCTATATTCAAATGACTGCAAAGGAAAAGACTATTTGGACGGGAGCTGGAAGTTCCTTGCATTACAACGCTGTTCGGAGTATCGGTCTTTGTTATATTATACCGGTTAAAATTCTAGTAGAAGTAAACAATGAAGGTATTTTTTGCATTGCTGTTAAAACTTTTCTTGCTTTGCAAGCAAATGCCATATCATTATTTAGGGCAGAAGCAGCCAAAGTGTTAAGGCTGCAGCAGACTGCTCCCAGGAAAACAGAGGCGGACAGAGACATTTTCTCACTCAAACTCCAAACTTAATTCAGCTGCTCCAGAAAATAGGGAATGAAGCTGGAAAGTACCCAAACAGTCCAACTTTCACTGGGACTGACCCAGCCAGAGCACAACCTCATTCATTCACCATGGGCCAGCATTTACCACCCTTACATCTGCGCTGTTCTGCAGTGAAGCTGGATCAGCCCATGCACTGGAAGCAAAGGCAGGAGCTGCTCCCATCAGCAGAGTGCAAAGCCTGCCGCAACCTGCGCTTGTACACAGCACTACATTTATGGTTTGGAAAGCTCCGTAATCTTCACGGCTCATTCTTTACCTGCAAACTGAGCTGCTCAGCTGAGCCTGTCCTTTAACTGGCGACTGCCTGCACCAGGGACGTGTTCACAGAACCCTGGCGGCATTTCTGCACACAGCGACCTCTCAACACCCACTGAAATCACATGGCTCCCCCCAGCGCTGCCTCAGACGGAGAAAGAAAGGCCAAACATCGCCCTGCAATATTAATGCCATCTTCCTACAAAAATCCAGGCTGTGCTGCACTGCACAGGAGACTGATAGGAATTCTCTTCTGAATCCCCAAACTTCCCTATTATTTCTGGCTGCAAGGACACTTGTTGGATAGCACAGTAAAAACAAGCTACTGCATAAGATGTTTATACACAGGCCCACACATTTTTCTCGGCACAATTCATTAAAAAAAAAACAACCCAGCAAACAGAAGTGACACCGAAGTGCTGATAAACCTGGGACCTGCAAGTGACGGCTTCACACTTTTAATCAGCCAGAGCGCAAGCTCTCTGCCATGTCAAACCCCTACCTGCAGGGGAAAAACAGCTGAACTGCCAAAGGAAAATGAGATCAAACCCCATGCAGCTCTTCTAGAAGATACATTAGAAACAAACTCTGAAAAACAGTCATTTGATTTCATTTTTGCAGAACGGAACAGACTCAGTGCTTTTGCCCGATGACTAACCCAGTGCCACCGTGGGATGCTGCCGGAGGGGGGGATCTGTTCTCCCTCCTCTGCAGGGGCACATCTAGCAACTGGGCAGCCACAAAGGGAACCACCACAGAAGTACTCGTTTGGGGTGAGCTGATGGCGGGCTCGTTTCCTCGCGGGATCGGCCAGGGACAGGAGGAGGCGCAGGCTGTCCTTTGTAGTGGCAGTCCGCAGTGACCCTGACCAAACGCAAGCCGAGCTGGCTCACCCACCGGGCAGGGCACTGTGAAAAGCCTGTGGGTAGCACATACTAAAATACTACAACTAAAAGCTAGTTTACCCGCCTCAAGAAAATCCATTTCTAGATACCCCTGTGTATCACAGGACCCTCCACCCTGGGGCAGACCAAAAGTCTGTCCCCCCCACGCTGCTCTGACAGCAGTCAGTAGCAGATGCCCAGGGAAGAACATAAAAATAGATGAGGCATGTAATGGCATTTTTCTGATGTACTTTCCTAAATTCCAGCTATCTGCAGATCAGAGTCAGATCCCTCCTGGGGCAGAAGTGGTATCTTTGTGTTTAATGAACTGAATTTTTCAAACCACTTTCTGAATTTCTGAAAACTTTTGGAATGTAAAATACCATGTGTAGCAATTAGTTTCATAGTTTAATTTTATAGAGTGTGAAAACTATCTTTTATTTTGAACTTGCTATCTGATGATTTCATTTGGTGCCCTTTAGTTCTTATATTATTGAAAACAATAACTATTATCTGTTCATTTTTCCTATGCCAATCAGACTTTTATTTCCCTCTTGTCCTTTTTTCCAAGTTGCAGAGCCCTAGCCACGTTAATCATTCCTCACACAGAGACACTGAGTAGGTTTTCTTGTCCTTTTGCCTTTCTCTGTATCGTCCCCTGTAAAAAATGCCTTTTGAGGTAGAAAGGAATGGGGAGATGGCCCCCACATGCTACACCAGTGGCACAATTGGGCTTTCTCTTTTGTTCTCTATTGCCTTCCTACAAATTCCTGCCCTTTTATTTACTGTTTTGACTGTTACTATGCACTGAACTGACACTTTAATTATCTGTTAGGATTGCAAGATCTCTTTGTGAATGGCAATAGCCAGCTCAAAGTCCATTCTTCTGCAAGCATACCAGCTTGTGTTCCTCCATGTGCACTACCTTGCCTTTATCAACACCGAATTCACCTGCCACCGCTGCAGTGCGTCGTGTCTCGGTATTGTGAAATCCTTCTGCAACTCTGTTCAAACAGCTTGTGCTTTTACTACCATAAATAATTTAGCACACAAGCAAGAATTATAATTTCATTCTATACCTCCCTTCCCACATTAACATCTGACTCCACTCGTGAACTCTCTCCTTTAGAATACCAACCACTTTCCTCCTCTCCGTTACTTAGTGCTTACTCACTTGTTAAAGCATGGGAGGATCTTCCCTCTTATCCCAGGTCTCTATTAAGACACATTTGTAAGAGATCTTGCCAGAGGCTTTTGGAGATCCAAGTAGCCTATACCTACTGAATCCCCTTGGTCACATCCTCGGTGGTTTTTCTCAGAAAACCTAATCCATTGGTGGGGCACAGCTTTCCACTACATTGGGTACATGGATTCTTCTTCACCATAAAGGTCCACCAGTCTGTTGATGCTACTCTGTTATAGATTCTAAGTCCTAAATACATTCTTTATATATTCTACGTACTATTACGTCAGACTCACTGGTCTACTGCTCACTGGATCCCTCCTGATACTTCTTTACAAATCGTTATCCCATTGCTGCCTTCTTCCTTGTACTGAGGCAATTTTTTGAGAAACGAATTCCACGCTGAGGCAGTAGCTCAGCAATTTCATTCTTAAATCCCTTTAGAAGTCTTGGTTCTGGCAATTTGCTACTATTCATTTAGCTACTCTAAAACGTCTACTGACATTTTGAGACAGACATTTACCTAATTTCAACTCAGGTTTTATTTCTCAGTCACTTACAAGGCCTACAAACTGTCTGGTAGTCTACTGGGTTCTCATATTTTTTAAAAAGGACATAGTTTTTATATCTCTAGCAAATTGCTTCTACATTCCTGTAGCTTTACGTCAAAATTGCTAGAGGTTTTTTTTTTTTTCCATTTGGATACAATTCAACAATCTGAAGGATGCCTTTTTTTTTTCTTCCCCTTCTGATAGATTCTTTTCACCTGTTTTTAATGACAAAACCCTTTTCTGGTGTTTCCAGATTCTGTTTTGACAGGTGACATGAATTTGCTCTAAGCATCTAATATGCTGCCCTTGAACACTCTCTGTGCTGCCTGCAAGAATTCAACACCTTTTTCTGCTCCCTTAAATTCCTTTGTTACATCAATAACTCATCACTTTTATTTACTTGCCCTCTTTTAATTAAAATACAACTGTATTGGGTTTTTTTACTCTTCTCACCCCTGCAAGGATATTGGCTCAGAGTGCATTATGGACAAAGAGGGCAAGATTCATTATCTGTCTGTATTTGGTCAATGAACAGCACCCTAAATTATCTGCTTCTTCCAGTCAAGGTCAGCTAGCTTAGCTTAGAAGTCTATGGAGTCAGATGAGACACATCCCACCCTTACAGAGCAGCTCTTACGTGTGATCCGGCACACACCTCATGAACAGTTCAAGAATTGTCTCCCTTACTGTAGGTCTCCTGATTAGCTGCACCAAGGAGTTATTTATGGTAAACCTAAAAATGTAGCACCGTGCCCCATTACAATGCTTAACCCACACGACAGCAATTTACATCTCCTTTTATGACCGTGCTTGCTGCCCTTGAAACTTCTCTGGTTTCCTTCGTTTGTCACATTTACTATCACCACCCTGGTCATCTCAGGTGGTTCCTAATTAAATCCTGTCACTATACTTTTTTCCATTTAGGCATGGCATTCCAGTCCATGGATCCTGTGACACTTGATGATACAGTCAACTTGTTTATCTGATTTGGCTCTTAGTTTTTCTTTAATACATTAGAGACCCTCTTTCACTGGTACAATCTTTTCTGTTATTCCTATACAGCTTGCACAATGGTGATATACTGCTTCTGCTTCACTGGTTATCTTCCTTTGACCAAGTTTCTGACATATGCCATCTAGCTTCTTTAAAAATATGTTTATTTCTCCATCTTACTTTTTAAACTTCCACTATTACTGGCAGGGTTGCCTGTTTTTCTAAATCCTCTTTAAACAACATTTGTCCAACTGTTCCTGAATATTCCTTGCTTGAGTTTTGTCAGCTTCTGCCCCATCCTTCCTTTGAGGATGCAGTGATCGTTGACATCTCCTGTAAAGGATGTGCTGTCCTATACTGTGCATTATTTCACCTTGCCAGTTTTCCCCTAATTCTTTGTTTAGAAACTACTCCATAATCTCTGGATTTGCATGTCAGCAGCCTGCTTTTGTTTTGGTTTAGAAAACAAAGGATCTTTTTATTTCAAATGTTCCTTGGTTCATAAATAATCTAAATGTCCCTCTAATGAATTTTCTGCATGAAGGTGCCTGGAGGTAAGAAGGCCTCTCTGTCTTGACACTGAGTGTGGTACTGGCAGCACTTTGGACAATTTTACCATTGGGCTCCTGGTCTTTTAGCTTCTACCTGACAGCTTCAATTTTGCCTCCTGTCCATCGCACTCTCCTTGGCACCCACCTGCCCCACAGCTAACACCTGCCCTCCGGAGTCCCTAGGACTGCCTAGGTGCTTCACCTGATGCACCAGCTGCTCCCAACACACTGCTAGGTCCTGTTTGCATCACCAAGCCCAGTATCTATGTGACTAACAATCCCATTACCCACCAGCATAGCTTTTATCTTTTCCCATCAGTTAAGAGTCCCATCCTTCTAAGTATCACATAGCCATCATCCTCCGGTTCAGAGGCTTTTTTGTTCCCAGCAACACTGGGACTGCTTAGCCTGCGGCAGTGGATTTCATGATGCCCCTTCAGGTCCTGTCCATGAGTCTTTCTGCCTCCCTGAGGTTTTCAGGCACTTTGGCCACAGAATACAGCAATCGCCATGGAGCTGCTTGCAGCATCGGAGGTATTCCACCCACCTCCTGGCAATCACAAATACGGTGCTCAGTGTAGTAACCCAGGAATTTGTGTTTCCTGCATATTGTCAGTACTACTGACATCCTCACGCTTTTGGGGTGGGGGAGCGAGGACAGGGTAGCAAGGAGATGGTAGCAAGTAGGGAACTGTATTCTCTCGAGGAGTGATAAATAATTTCTGTTTGTTCACTTCCACAGCCAATAGCCTGTTTGGGGTGGGGTTTGTTTATTTGATGAGGGATAGGGATGAAGAACCTGAAAATCTCCACTCCCCAATAGCCAGTTTGTTTGCACCTCAGCTCCTGAGCTGCACTCCACACAGGCTGAAACCTACTCAGTTACCCAACCTTGATGAACTGGGAAAAGCTTGACAGTAGTTCAACACTGTGGGCAAACATCCAGGACAGGATACTACTTGAATTAAAGACATTTAAATGTATTCATCTAAATGCCAGAATCCACATTTGAATGAACCATCTAAATCAGCAGGTATTGGTCACAATTAAAACAGCTGAGAGAGCAATCCACCTCATCCAAAGGCAGTTCCTATCCTAACCTTTATTGACTGCAATGGCTAGGGCCTCAGATCAGTTGTTTAAAGGTAGATACTTAGCGCCATTTTAAGTATTTTGGATATCCTGCTGGCCTCCAGCTGCCACTGAAGAAAGGAACAGGTCTCCCATAGGTCCTCTGTCATATCTGCCAGCTGCAGGCAGGTACTCGGGTGTCCCGCACATATCTGGACCCTGGAGTGGGTAACTGAATCAAGCCCTAGACCTCCACTGCCTGTAACTGGTATTCAAATGTTTAACTCTTATGTAGGTACCTACATTTAGACTAAATTTAGGTGACTTAAACCCCACCTACTCAGAGCCTATCTAAAGGAGTTCACCAATTAATTTAGCCAAATTCAAGTCCACGGTATGCAAAAAAGATGGGTTAGTTTTTAAGGGACTTATAAAAATTGCTCTACTGTGATAAATAGGTAACCTCTTTAATATAATTTAAAACTTGTAACCCTTTAAGCACAAGAGTAGCAATGTAAGTCTCAAGGGAAGTTTCCCCTATGTGTTGGCTGGTTGTTATTCTGTCTCTACGGTATGATGATTTACTGTCTGGTAACAGCTGCTTTTCTAAAAATTTACATCTCCAATTCTATCTCCCATTGTTATAAAAAGTAGACATGCAATGTGTTAGGCTTTAGCCAGTAACTAAAATAAGATACCACTGGTTTTCAGTGCTTGGGTTTAGAATTTCTTTCTATAATAAAGGGCTTTTGTGCTATCGAATTTCACTGTACATGAGCAAACAAAAAACTCTCACATGTTCAAAGACAAGGAAATGCCTTGTGAATTTAAGAGAAAAAGGAAAGAGATCAGAATGTGTGACACTAGTCACTTTATTATTTTCTGCTGGAGCTACTTGACAGATCTTTGCAACTGCTCTGAAACTGCGAAGCCCATGATATGCCCCAGTTGCTTTCAGGGCTTTGATTCCAGAACCTTTTCCTGCTCAACTGCTATGTTTATTGTAATGAGTCATAAAAGTCACATCTAGCATAATCAATATTGCTTTGGCTTCATTGTCTCGAAAAGTGGCAGAAACCTTGCTTTGTGTATTTGTCATCCTGTTCCTTATGTTTAGGAGACCAGTTATTCGAAAGCTAAATACCTGGAAAGATACTACTCTCAGGCAGTTGTCTAGGTAACTAATATTATTTCATGTGGTTTCCAAACATGAAATGGAAAGGATAACTAAAAATAAAAAAGGAATCCCTACTCTGTGATGTGTAAAGAGTCTCTTTTCGAAACGAGCTCATGGCAAACCTGTTATTCTGTGAGTGGCCCTTCTCGAATCAGGGACTGAGAACCACGTAATCTCAGCAAGGGTTGCAGCATTAGATGTCGAATTTACCTTGATGTCTGATCCGGATCACTAAGTATACTGAGATACATACAGCAAGGACACACTCCAGATATGGGTTTTAAAGTAGTTCCCAATATTTTACTACAATATAAATTAAATATAGTATATATAGTGTATCTCATTGCTATAGTTAGAAATTCTCACCTTCTGAAGAAAACTGTCATGCTCTATGGAAGACTGGAAAATGCAGTTTTTAAATGCTCTTATATAAATTAATTCGTAGTTGAGTGATATTTTTAGCAGAATTTGGATATCATTGCAGCTAAAACTTACCTTAGAACCATAAAAGCCAAGTACTGACTAGTAAATACATGTACAATTTTAATAAAGAAACATTGAAAACGGTATTTGTTAACTTTCCTACTTCAGTCATAGCAAGCCCTGATCCAGATACCTTTACTTATTCTCTCCACAGAGAGGCAGAGTGAAGGCTCCCAGTAGTGTTTTGTTCACTATTAACAGTGAAGAATATAAAGTGAAAATTTTGCTTTTGTGTCCGACTGTTGCCAGTGAAACATGAATAACTGTTTAGATTATGCTCACGGTGGTCTGAAAGAACACAAATGGTACAAACCCAGGTTCTTCTGGTCCCACCTGCCAAGAAATGTTCCACTAATACTAGATAAGACTTTCTATTAACTCAAGATAGCATTGCATGCTCATAGTAAACAATTACAGAAAAAATACACAGGGCACATCAGAGTCTGATAAAGGGTACTGCTTCTGAAAAGGCAATCTTTTCCAAGAATCTGTCCATCATGCCCCAGAACCCTGGCTGGGCTACACTCACCACTGAGTCTGCAACTGCAACTGCACACAGTTCTCTGAAACAAGCTGCTTAATAATTTAAGTCTTGCCTATCTAGGTAGTTAAGGTGAATGCATGGCAAACAGCAAATTAAAAATATATGTGTGGTGTAGCTATGGTTCGGGTATGAACTCAAGCATATTAGGCCTTACTTTATTCGTATTCTATTATTATCTTCAGGCAAGTATGTGAATAGAGAGTGGAAAATACAGGAGTGTAACTGGTACAAAAGAATAAACCATAGCAATGTCAAACAGTAGATGTGAAAAACAAGTTTTACACATACACAGCAGGAAAAACTACTCATGAGAAAGTCATAAAACAAAGCGGCTTCGCGGGGTACTACTTTGTCACCGAGTTTGCACCCTTTTGCATTTCACACTATAACCTACTTCCTGACCAAGCTGGGGTATGAAGCTGAGATCTAGAAAGTTAAAAAGACTTGCTCGTCTTACCGTTAGATGTTCTCATCTGCCGCCTTCGTCCAACCCGGTCCAGGCCGATGGGGGTACTTTGTGAAAAGGTGAGGGGCCGGAACCTGGCTGAAACAGCTTTGTAAGGGGGTACCTGGTGCGCTGGAACAGGTGGCCGTGTTACAGGCTACAGAGAAAACAGGAAAATCCCGGATTAGTAAAGCTACCAGCAAGTTCAAGTGAGCAAAACTCAGGTATGAAGTAAGGTTTCTTCAGATAGTCCAGCTAATTACAGGGGCAGTAAAATTGCCTACTTTGAAGTGACGTTGCTTAAACACCGCATACCATATCCACCAGCACTGCAGAAAATATTTTATTACATTACAGTTCTGTTACATTAAAAACTCCTTAGCCTTCTGTTATGATCAGACATGCTCTATAATTTTCATCTTGTAACACTCTGTGCCCGAACACTCTGGGATCTCACTGCTTTGAGAACAGCCTGCGCAATGCCGGCTGGCGTTGTAAGCACACGTCTGAAGGGAAACCCAAAGCGAAAGAATGACCAGAAATGCTACGGTTGAAAGTTGTGTTCATTTCCTGGGACACTTGCTTTCTTCAAATAAATGTATTGCTTATAAGCAAAATAAACATAGTTTACAAGACAAAAACAATTGTCTAAATGATCCTCTGCTTTGAAGATCCCAGGAGTCTCATTAAAAAGAGGTAATATTAAGTTTACTCGTAACTTTATCTGGAAGCCATTTTCTTTAGTTAAATCTTTCATTTGCTTAATTATGATTAGAGAACCAACCCCTGTTTTATTTCCAAATTGAGTCTAATTTTATGTCATCCCTGAACAACTCCACATTAGCCAGGCTGAATGACCTTGCATAAACATTCAACATTAAACAGCCAGACCTCAGCATATGAACTCCAGAGAAACTCCTCCTTACATCTTCTCTTATCTTTCAGTTGTTAGTCATCATAGGCCCTTCTGTCAAGTAATCTGAAAGATCAGGGTTGGTTTTTTATGATCTCTTGACACTCTATTATGAAACCAACAATTTAGTATTGTTTGAAAACGTTTTCTCACACCTAAGCTGTCAGACCAAAACAAAACACAACAAAGAAGGAATTAGCATTACACTTTTCAAATATTCCCGTGGGTTTTCAAAGCTTTTAAGAAAAAAATCAGCAAGGTGAAGATCAGTCTTTGAAAGCCCCACATAAAATACTTCTAGCACATGTATTCCTGCTTCATTAGTCCTTTTTTACATTCCAGCTACAAATTTACTTTCTAATATGACTGCCAAAAACCGCTGTGTATTGAATACGATTTAAGTACAACCTCATCTTTAAACCTCATTTCTTCAGTGCTTTGCAATATACCAGGATCCTGTCACTGAGTAACACCACCAAGAGTAAGTCCAATATATTGCATCAAATAGCTAATAGAAGTGATGGCAATTACTATATGCAAATAATTGGCTGATTAAGCAACAAAGCTATTTATTTCTGGGCAACTAAAATTTTCTTGTAAAGCTTCGGTCCAGATCCCTTCCCTGGACAGACAAAGACGTGCTGTTACTCAGTGGCAGGCCTGGGAAGGCCATCATTTGGGTTAAAAATGTGTCCCCGTTGGGAATGCCTCATAGTTTTGGTCTTGACCACAGTGATCCAGCAATGTGCTCGTTTAACCCCAGCCAGCCCTCACAGCAGCATCGGAGCACGGAAAGAGTCAGCTCAAATAGCTGCCTTGATGCATGCTCCTTCATTAATAAACTGATGCAAGCAAGGTTTGAAGAGAGATCAATTTGTTTTCAACAGTAAATGAAGGGCTTGGAGAGTGCTAAATCACTTCCATGGTACAGCAAGGATTATTTGGGTTGCCAATACCTACTATCCATTGAAATCCATCTATTATTCTTGACTAAGATGGCCTAGAATTTATAACAATAATTTTCCCGTTTTTTTTTTTTCCTCCAAGCTAAGTAGTGATATAATTTATTTTAAGATATCCCACTTATGTAGGGTTTGAAACTACAGCCTTTGCCTGGGTAAAAGGTTCATGGGCTTCAGTTGGAGTTTTGCTTCAAGATGCGTTTTTTTCCATGGGAATTATAAAGTAAAAATGTGCAATATACAATAACAATCCTCATGTTACAAATTGCTTTTCACAGGAGACTTAAAATCCTGCCATTGTTTCAGCATTTGATTTCAGTCGGGAGAGTACCCATGAATGATACTGTATTGAACTTCCCAGCAGGAGATGAAGTAGCATGAGAAAGATTAAGAAGATTCAGATTCCATTAATAACCACTAGAATCACATTTTTTGAGGATGTAAATACCATTCCTTTTTTTCTGTTGCTTTATCAGCTTGACAATTGCTTTAGGTAGGAGTTCTCCAGCTTCTCCGCAAAGTGGAAAACACCTGACCACTGCAGTATTACAAAAGCCTGTGAGCCTGAAGCTTTGTAACCAACTACAAGATGGGGCCACCACTACATCAGAACAGTAAGTTCCTCTACACATCATACCCGCTCAGAACTACCTCCAGGAAAAAAGGAGCTATTTTTATCTTTCAGAAGTTTTTATCAATCTCTTACCTAAGCCAACAGAGATGGCAAATAAGTATATAGGTACTGCTCAAGTACTAACTCATCCACTCGCTATTTTCTTACAGGCTTCCTACGTTCCATCAGATCAATTTAGTAGTATATAAACAAGTACATATTGTTTTTTCTTTTTTTTCATATTCACGGTTTTCTTAGATTAATGCCACAGGTTTTGAACAGGCCTGCTTTTGGAGAATTTCAAATGATCAATAAATTACGCGTTACTATCATATTGTTTGTATTCCTCTGTTCCTCAGGACCTACACCCTGTAAGGGGAGTAAACACACAGCTGTATTACACACAAATCAGCTCTTATACACCAATATGAGACTTAATAACCATTCCAAGAAAGAAATAAGGTTAATTTACAATACAAAAAATATTATGCTAAAGTCAGTATCAGTTTTATTCCATGCTGGTTTGTTTTTTAACAACAAGACAAAGTAATTAGTGACCAGGAAAGCAGAATTGTAAGTACATGATGTCAGCTTGACAAAAAGGAAGGAAGAGAAGGAAGCATCCATTCTATTTTCTAGGCTGAAGACAGAGACAAGGAAGTGAAAGGGTCTTTTGCAGTTTGCAGAGAGCACATCTCTTATCTTACTTGTGTCAGCAGACCTTCTATCTCTTCTGCCGGACCGCTTCCATAGAAATTGACCCCACCTATTACGGAGATGGGTCTTCTTTTTCGCCCTCTGTGGTAGCCTACTGTATTGCTTTGGATCACAGACCCGACAGAAGCCAGTCCTGGCTGATTTTCTCCATCCGTGCAGTCTGTCTTCTGAGACTCCACCGCAACTGCATCTTCTGGTATAGAGAAGCTTCTGATCGATATTTGGCCATAGTCTGAGAGAGGTCTGGGATGAGATCTTTTTCCAGAGCCCCATCTCCTGGGTGTGACCTTTTGTGTGTCTGTCTTTTCTTCATCGTGGGATGGGGACCTCTTCCAGTGGTCATCAGAAACAACCTTTTTAAATGTGAACAAGTCAAATAAGCCACAGCATTTTCTGACACTTAATCATTTTTGAGTTTTTCATATGGCAGATCAACTTAACATTGCTAAAAAGAAAGCATTACCATAATAAATACAATAAATGCAACTGACAATTCAAGAAGAGAATAACTTTGCAAAGGAAAGACATCATGATGCTTGTGTTGAGTAAGGTTAACACCCAACCATCAGCACCTCTTAGGCAAACATGACTAATAACACCAAAAACTCACCTATTACCTCAGCAGTACAGACAGGCCCCATCATAAACACTGAATTCACTGAATGATGTCTTGGAAAGACAGCTCTGGCACTCACAGGACTTGTTCCTGTGCACAAGTAGGATGTTACATGTAACACCAGTAAAAATAATTCAGCCAGCACACTGTGTTTCTGGACTTTCTACCAAGGCCTGTAGTGACAGGATAAGGGGCAGTGGTTTCAGACTGTAAGAGGGTAGATTTATATCAGATATAAGGAAGAAATTCTTTACAATGAAGGTGGTGAGACACTATAACAGGCTGCCCAGAGAAGTTGTGGATGCCCCATCATTGGAAGCGTTTGAGGTCAGGTTGGATGGGGCCTTGAGAGACCTGATGTAGTGAAACATGTCCCTGCCCATGGCAGGGGGGTTGGACTAGATGATCTTCAATGGTCCCTTCCAACCCAAACCATTCTATGATTCTATGATACTCCTCTGCTTTACCTCTATTCAGTGATGAAAACAAACAGTAAGGTTGCAGTTTGACTGCTTGCCAATCCCACGTAACTGTAAACTGATACCAAGACGGGCAGTCACACCCCGTCCTACCACTCACTCCCACGCTCTCGCTTGGGTCACATCTAGAGATTGTGCAGCCATGTGCGAATTGGGTGAGTGAGCTCATCCAGTTTGAAAGAGAAAAGCTAATTTTCTATATGCTCAGGGAGGTTACAGTCATACAGAGTAGGATCAGAGATACATTATAACACAAATACAGGAAAAACTGATGTTTTCAGAGAGGACGCTTGGAAAAGGAGCACGTTGTTCCTATTTAACAGCACATCTGGCTCACGGAGGTTCATGCCTACAGGTATCATAATTGCACTGGTACTGCAAGTTTTGAAATAAAATAACCTCAACTGAAATGCTTGTTAGAGGGAACATTTTTAAGGATTTCAATGCATTTGGAGTAATACTGCCATAAACTTTTCTAGCAAAATCCCTGCAGTTTTTATTTTGAGAAAAAATACTGCACATAAAAATTTATATCCACTTTTCCCTCAAATTTCCAAATTCTCAGCTTTTCCTTGGCTTTTCCTGGCTTCTCTATAAAGAACAGAAAAGAAACAGAGAGAGAAAGGTGGGTGTTTCTGGGCTGGGTGGCAGTTTGCATGAACACCTGATGAAATGAATGGCAAACTCCAAAGCTGTGAGCAAGTGAATGCTGCCCCAAGTTCTCATACAAATTATGAACTAATTCTGACTTTTTCTTTTTTTTTTAAATCAGCCTACTTCTTTATTAGGATATCTTTAGACTACCAAAGTGCATTTCTGATGATGTTCAAAGCTAATAAGCATTCCAAAAAAGAGAGGCATCATTTTGTCTGTCTCTGGCTACATTTTCTTCATCTGTTTCAGACCAGATGAAGGCATTTCAGGTATTGCATATTCAAAGCAAACATGCAGCCTAGAATCAGCCTTTTACAATGATGCCTGTGAAAGAGGACTTATCTTCTGTCACCTTCTTCTCCAGCTACCGCCTTCAACCAGGCCAGTACAACTCTGATGAGTCTTTTTTAGAAGGCCACCTGATACAGTGGGCAGATTTCACTTTTTATTTGAAGGACAGCTTAAGACAAATTTCACTGTATGAAACCACTTCAACTAGTAGGCAGAGTTATTAAGCAGTCAGCATTTTAACATGATTACTGCAATTAAGGTATGAAAAATGATCAATGTCATACAGTGCTCTACATTCAATTATTTAACTTACAGCATGAAATTTATTCTAAATAGAGCACTTGCATAAATTCTGATTTCTATGGCGTCACACCTGTCATTCAGGCATGCTTCAGCTTCTCTGTTGGTTTTAGCTTAGAAGCAGTTTTAATAGTATAAGCAATTCAATAGGGAGCACCTCCCTGGTGGGAGCACTGACACAGCTTCAGCAAAGCTGTCCCTTAAACCAGCCCCTCCGAGGTCAGAGCAGAAAAAATGCAGGTTAAATAAGGTTCTTACCTCAGAATCAGACACAGGTAAAGGCTCTCCACATATGCAGTGACTGAGAAGGGAGCTCATGAGAGTCATTTTATGTTTTTGTTTTGCAGTCTGTCTTGTCCGTAAGAGCTACAAATGTGAGCACGCTCTGCATAACCAGTCAGGCAAAGTTCATCCCATGATCCTGTACTTTTAGACTGAGGAAAGGGCACGTCATATGTCATCTCCTAATCTGCTTTTTACACCCTTATCTTGAGCAATAACATTTGCAAAGAGAGGACTGCTCTCCTTCTGCAGCACTCCACCTACAGTAGTGATCTAAATGACAGCAAGATTAATCTCTGCTGTGCAATGAACAATACTGAAGGACATGTATTTTTAAACTTAGATCTGTAAACTGCATTGAAGAATACTAATAAAACAGAAAACATAATCCTCTCATAGCAAAAATCAGAGGAAACCAGACTGATAACCTCACATTCCTCTAAGTGACCTACTCAAGCAGGACCTGATCAAGTGACCACTTACTAGTAGGAATAAAACATCCAGCACACAACTCATAGGCTCCAGTATTGCAGTCACTTAAGCATAAATGTGATTCTTGACATCAATGAAAAATTCTGAGGAAACAATTTTGTTCCACTTGTCATTGGCTTTATACTGGTGCAGCACCACTGACCTCAAATGACCTCTTGATTAATCCCTTATAAGTGAAATCAGGTTTATGTTCTGCAATTATTATCAGTAACGTCTACACACATGAGTAGAGATATACACAGCACTTCATATAAAATGAAAATCAAAAAAAATGTCATGCACTGACTCATGCATTATAAGTGTTGGTCAAAAACATTCAAGGAGTTTCAAGATTTCTGAGAATTAAAGGTCTAAGCTGAATCCACACTGGGTTTTCTGAAATTCCCACCTGCTAGTCTAGCAACAGCACAGCATCACCAATGCTAGCAGCTAGCAATCAAGATTATTCATCTTGTCTTTTAGGCCACATCCTAGGTTAGGTTTCTTCTGAGACTGCAAACACAAACAGCTCTACTTATTTATACTGAGGCAAATTCATTAATTTTACCTGAGCAGCTAAACTCCTACAACAGCATATTAGTTAAATTGTTGTATTTCAATCATTTTCCTTTTTCCTGACAGCAGTATATGTACAAATGCAACCATTTAAAATAAACATTTACTTTGATCCAGGCTACGCTTTTATTTGCTATTGTTCCCATGTAGTATGTCACTCCTAGGATGGGATTCAGCTCCAGATTCACACATCTAAATTTTGACGTCTGCAATGGAGGTGTCTGTATGTTAGCTAGATGTTAAAGCTGTCATCATAGCCTGTAGAAATCTGGGTGAGCTTTTGTTGCCTAAACATAGGCACCTGGGGCCATTTCAAATGTCCTAAGGCATCTAAAATATCTCCACAGAGCATGCATCATGCAGGTATGACACAGGACCTACGGGAGGCATGGGCCATCCAGAAGCAGCCCCTGGAGATGAGCAGGAACCAGTCAGGGCACCTCCAGCAACGCTGCGTGCTTATGTTCAGGCAATCGAGTGGAGTCCCCAAACAAGAGTGTCAGCCAAGCCTACAGAGCACTACAGGCAGGAATCAGGTCCCAAACCTGATTGCAGGTAGATGTAGATGGCACAGCCAACACTGTGGGGAACCCTACTTGGTCCTCATCTCCTGCCCCAGCAAGGTGCAGCTTCCCCACAAGGTGCCTTCCAGCTGTGTGCAGCTGTCTTGGACACCTGCCCCTCATTGCACTTGACAGTTATTTTTAGGTAACTTGGCTCAGCTCTAGGTGCCACTTTCAGGTGTGCTCTTTAGGGTGTGCTCCCCAGGGCCCCCTGACCGCACCAACCAGGCTACAGCGGGAGCTTTCCCAGGCTGCTCCCAGGTAGAAAACTACACCGTGGAGTCTGAGCCCAGCCAGACCAAATCTCTCCTTTGCCAGGGCCCAGACTGATTTCCCAATCCAGGTACAGCAGCTTCAAGGACTCGATCATGATCTCACTCAACTCGACCTGGCACTGATACAACCCTGTTGCATCTACTGGCACATGACTGCTGTTGGCATTCCCTGTTACTCATTAATACCAAAGTAAGCAACATCAGCATCACCAATGAAATCTTAGCATAGCCTTTATAGCCAGATCAGAGCCAGGTTCTACAACTACTACTCAGACTACAGTGTATATTTGATAAATTCAGCACCCAAAATTGTCTTCAGAGGGAGCACTGCCCAAGGAGCATGAGATCTGATCTGTACAGTACTGATAAAGTGTTACATGGATGCAACTTTTATCAGTGAAATGGCAAAAAATTGCCAGTACCTGAAATTGCATGGCAGGACTTTTGCTGGCACAGTTCTAACAACCATGAATAACCCTTCATCCTATACCTGACCACACTCTCCACTGCAGAAAAAGCCCAAACTGTAAGTCTGACCCAACACAGCCCACTGCTCACCAGCTTGCTGCTGTTGGTATGCTTGTGACTGCTGACATACAGCTGCCATCATGATGGCAAAGGAAAAACAATACCTGGGTGATTTTTTGTTAATGTTTATGCCAATAAACTCCCTACTGAAAATAAAATCACCACTCTATAAACGTGTTGATGCCTGTGTACATTCCTGAGGCTCCCTGCCTACTAATCTGCATTTCTACCCCTACCATTACCTATGTGGATTTTTTAAATCTTATTTTTATGTTCTAAATGTACCGATACAATTAATGCTTCATAATGCATACATATAGACAAGCATGGCAGTATAAGGGGACACTTAAATCTTCCGAAAGTTTTTTCTCTACCTGCCAATCTGCTGGGAAGTCAGAGGTAGGTGCCTCCTGGACAAGGACCTCCAGCCTTGCTGGTCTCGAGGGGAAAGCGCATCCCCCTCCCTTCCCTCTGCCAAAGCCGCAGCTGTGCCACAGGGCCACACAGACAGGCTGCTGCTGCTGCCCATGAAGCCCCAGGGGAGCGGATGCTCCAGGGTATTTCATAGCTGTTTTTCACTAAGCAACTGACCCCCTTCTGCCTTTTTTTTTTCTATTTAGCTCCACAATAAGTTGCATAGTGGCTGAGGGAGCTGAGGTTGTTTAGTTTGGAGAAGAGGAGGCTGAGGGGAGACCTTATTGCTCTCTACAACTGCCTGAAAGGAGGTTGTAGCCAGGTGGGGGTTGGTCTCTTCTCCCAAGTAAAAAGTGATAGGACGAGAGGAAACGGCCTCAAGCTGCACCAGGGGAGGTTTAGGTTGGATATTAGAAAAAACTTCTTCACCGAAAGGGCAGTCAGGCACTGGATCAGGCTGCCCAGGGAAGTGGTTGAGTCTCCATCCCTGGAGGTATTTAAAAGCCGGGTAGACGTGGTGCTTGAGGACATGGTTTAGTGGTGGACTTGGCAGTGATAGGTTAAAGATGGGACTCGATGATCTTGAAGGTCTTTTCCAACCTTACCAATTCTATGATTCTATGATTCTTTTGGTATCTCTCTATTTTTGAGCTGCCTGGCTGAAATGCAACCTTGCTAACTACAGCTGCCTTTTTCTAATCCAGAGAAAGGAGATAATCAAAATCTAATCATGTCTTTGCAAGAAGTGCATATTCATTTCCAAATGAAATTTATAAAAAGGTGAGATAAATGAAACAGAATAATTCTGGCTGAGAATAAATTACAGAGAAAACCTGAGCAGGCTGAGAAGTATCGGAACACGATTACTACATATTTTCAGTGAAAACTGATAATGGACAATCAATCAGTCATGTTCTTTGTAAATCACAAGGCTTAAAGGCAGAAAATGGAATATTTATAGGGAAAAATCGCAGCATTTGTGCTATTTCATGTAGATATCTCTGTGTTTTGATCACATGAGTACACATTTCTGTGTGCATTTAGGAGTCTATATAAAAATGTACAAACTTCTTATGCTAGCAATGACAGCTATATGCCAGTATTATAATTGGTTATTATTAATTAGCTGATATTTCTGTATAACACATTAACTGTCAAATGCTAGGAACCCAGTGGTAATATTAGAATTGATCTGTCAATTCATATAAGCTAGCAAAACTATGAAGGACCAAGCGATCATGACCTAGTGATCACAAATTATTTTATCAATCACCTTCACTTAACAGAGTAAAAGTCCGGACAACGTGCCTCCACCCTGGTACATGATAAAAGGCAACCTTTGCACTTCTTGTTGCTAAATAGCAGTGGGGGAACATTAGTTGAAGCTCGTTTATCATCACTACTAACTGAGGTCAAAAGCTTGGTTTATGTTTGATGGACATGATCAATATTTTTATTTGCAAACTGTTGTGACAGACACAGAGATTATGAGATTCCAGATACCTTACAGCCTCCCAGAGAAAATGTATTTATTGCTTTCTTTCCAGGTTTTATAAAAAGATCCTGAAGAGTTATGAGAGCCCAGTGATTCCCCGTTGATCCAACGGGCTGACAATTTCCAACAGTAATACCATCACAGCAATAGTTACCATGGAAATGATTGCTTTTACTGTAGAAGGAAGCGCCCATTCAGTCCATGTCTGCATCTTCTATCACAAAAATCTTCTATTATTAAACCAGTCCAATTCACTTACAGGAAGAAAATTTTCATCTATTCCTTTCTAATTAAATGCAAATTGCGCTATATCCTTTTTCTTTACATGCCTATGCCTCCTCTGCCACTAGCATCTTTTCTTTGTGATTAGCCTTTGAGAAGACCCCAAATAAATGCATTGATTATCTATCCCTAGGATACACGGTGCTATTCGACCTGTGATCTGCAAGACAGAATACAATCTGTGAAACAACTGCAGAAAAATTGTTTAAGAACATATGCATTTACACCTATACAAACAAGCAAAGCAGAAGAAATCAAAGTAATACAACCATATTAAAAATTCAAAGTAAGCTTTAGCTGCTTGGAAGTTATAAATACTATAGCAAGATAATCTGCCTTTTCTTCCCTTCCCCCCAAAAATTCAGTGGACCCACAGATTAAAAATTTGAAGAACACTGCTTCAAAGGGGGACCCCCTAAATTAATACCACTGCACTAAACTAGTATGAGGTCCTAGAACAGATGCAAGAAAAACTACGTCAGACAGTAAAATTACATTACTGTGCCTTGTAATACGGTAAAATCAATCCCTATTAGCAACACAAACTATTGTGGTAAAACATTCATTTTGGAAGTTTTAGAAATTGGGAAAAAATTACATAATACTGTTCTTGAGATTTGTTCACTCCAAAGCAATTGTCGTACTTTAACTAATAAATACACCTATAAAACCACATTAAATCATAGAATCATTAAGATTGGAAAAGACCTTTAACACCATCAAGTCCAACTGTTAACCTAGCACTGCCAAGTCCACCACTAAACCATGTCCTCAAGCACCACATCTACTCATCTTTTAAATACCTCCAGGGATGGAGACTCAACCACTTCCCTGGGCAGCCTCGTCCAGTGCCTGACTGCCCTTTCGGTGAATAAATTTTTCCTAATATCCAGTCTAAACCTCCCCTGGTGCAGCTTGAGGCTGTTTCCTCTCGTCCTATCACTTTTTACTTGGGAGAAGAGACCGACCCCCACCTGGCTACAACCTCCTTTCAGGCAGTTGCAGAGAGCAATAAGGTCTCCCCTCAGCCTCCTCTTCTCCACACTAAACAACCCCAGCTCCCTCAGCCGCTCCTCATAAGACTTGTGCTCCAGACCCTTCACCAGCTTCATTGCCCTCCTCTGGACACGCTCCAGCACCTCGATGTCCTTCTTGTACTGAGGGGCCCAAAACTGAACACAGTACTCGAGGTGTGGCCTCACCAGTGCCAAGTACGGGGAGATGATCACCTCCCTGGTCCTGCTGGCCACACTGTTTCTCATACAAGCCAGGATGCCATTGGCCTTCTTGGCCACCTGAGCACACTGCTGGTTCATGTTCAGTCAGCTGTCGACCAACACCCCCAGGTCCTTTTCCACCAGGCAGCTCTCCAGCCACTCCTCCCCAAGCCTGTAGCGTTGCATGGGGTTGTTGTGACCCAAGTGCAGGACCCAGCACTGAGCCTTGTTGAACCTCATACAGTTGGCCTTCGCGCATCGATCCAGCCTGTCCAGATCCCTCTGCAGGGCCTTCCTACCCTCCAGCAGATCAACACTCCCGCCCAACCTGGTGTCATCTGCAAACTTCCTGAGGGGGCACTCGATCCCCTCATTCAGATCATTGGTAAAGATATTAAACAGGACTGACCCCAATACTGCGCCCTGGGGAACACCACTTGTGACCGGTTGCCAACTGCATTTAACTCCATTCACCACAACTCTTTGGGCCTGGCCATCCAGCCAGTTTTTTACCCAGCTAAGAGTATGCCCATCTAAGCCATGAGCAACCAGTTTCTCCAGGAGAATGCTGTGGGAAATGGTGTCAAAGGCCTTACTAAAGTCCAGGTAGACAACATCCACAGCCTTTCCCTCATCCACTAAGCGGGTCACCTTGTCATAGAAGGAGATCAGGTTGGTCAGGCAGCACCTGCCTTTCATAAACCCATGCTGACTGGGCCTGATCCCATGGTTGTCCCGTATGTGCCATGTGATGGCACTCAGGATGATCTGCTCCATAACTTTCCCCAGCACCGAGGTCAGGCTGACAGGCCTGTAGTTCCCCAGATCCTCCTTCTGCCCCTTCTTGTAGATGGGTGTCACATTTGCTAACCTCCAGTCTACTTTGACCTCCCTGGTTGGCCAGGACTGCTGATAGATGATGGAAAGTGGCTTGGTGAACACCTCTACCAGCTCCCTCAGTACCCTTGGGTGGATCCCATCCAGCCCATAGACTTGTGTGTGTCTAAGTGGTGTAGCAGGTCGTTAACCATTTCCCCTTGGTTTATGGGGGCTTCATTCTGCTCCCCGTCCCTGTCTTCTAGCTCAGGGGGCTATATAGATACAACAACAAACAAAATTTGGCCATGTATTTCTAAGGTGTTTTTCATGCAGGTTTGCTTCATTTAACCTGATCCTTGAAAGCCTGCTTATCGTAACCAACAAGCATAATGCTCTTCCTCTTAGCAACGTGACGTACCAGGATTAGCGAGTTCACCTTCGTAACATCCACAATTCACAGACAGGAGCAGACACAAAGCAGTTAAGTCATGTAAGTCACAGAGGAAGCATAGGGCTGAACTGGAAATGACAAACGGATCTCATGACTCTCAAATCTGTTCTTCAGCCTCAAGGATTTCCTTCGTCCTCTCCTCTAACTCATTTCCAAAAACCAAATCAGCTAACATTTCCGACTGGCATAGGGGAGTTTGCAGGGAAATGTATTTGTTTTGCAGAAATAATCTCATCAGTCATGTAAAAATGCAAGCATGCTAAAACCAGAAAACTGTTTCCGCTAGTTTTCTGGTGACTGATACTAGGGGATGGCTGGGTGATGCTCTAACGCTGTCCCTTCTTTACTTCAGTATCTGAACTGGAACAGCAAGCATGTAGTGTATAGTAAAGGAGTATTCACATCCTCTGCCTCTTTTTAGAGGATGTATAGGCATTAATAATGCCTAAATAGATCTGTAAGTAATTTCTAAATCGACTCAGAACACCCCAGATCAAGTAACATGACTAAAAAAATCCATTTTCCTTTTATTTGGCAAAACAAGCAACTTTTTCCAGGCTTTCTTTGTAGCATCTGCTGGCAAACCTCAAAAGCCAGATGGTAACTACAGGTTGAAAGTGGAACTTTATGCTAACAAAGCAAAACATAAAAAGCCGCAGGCCTTCAAGTCTCTTAAGTGTCTCTCCAGGCAAGATCCTCTGGTTCCCTCCCCTCTCCACCCTTCCAGAGCAAAGCCTCATCGTCCACACCCAAGCCCAAGCCCAGCCACTGGCAGGTCCCAGCAGCAGTCACAAACTCCAGCTAGCATGGGGTAGAGCTGCCCCGGACAACTCTGTGTCTGCAAACTATTACTTCCTAGAGCATGGTGTAAGGGTGAGGCTGCTGTGGTTGAGCTTGGAGTAGGAAGAGTCGAGGCTGCTGTGCTCGGTCTCCTCAGCGCTCAGCTGGTCTCCGACCCTGCCACAGCATCGCGCTCAGCATCCCAGTACTACGAGCAGCACAGAAGCCTCCGGATGCCAGAAAGGGGAAATGCAGGTGGCTCAGAGGAAACTCTGCAGCTGCCTGAGCTCAATTTGAACATAGCAACCTCCTAGCGTCAAGATGGATTTTCAACGCTGACAACTCAACACCATGCTCTATGTAAAAAAAAAATTACATGGCCAGAAGTGCTGCTCCACTCTCTGGGGTACTGTTACTCCTGATCCCAGGGTGAGCAGTGCCTGGGTATTACTGAGGTGTCAGAGGAGAGCAGACTCAATTATCCGACACTTTGGAAAGGCAGACAAGCATATACAGAAAGAGAGCAGCTTGCCCCAGCCTAACTGCAGTGGAGTTCGTTTGAATTCCCCCTTTCAGCATCCACAGACCCTTTCGCAGGCATGAAAATAACCCCTGGATTACTCTACCATTTTTCAGGAATGGCCAATTTTATTCAGCACTGCAGTTACTCAGTCTAAAATTTAACCTGATCCAGAATTCAGATTACTGTCACCACTGCCTTGTTTTTCTTCTTCCTAGCAGAGGATACAGCAACAAATGATTACAGGCTGTACTGAATGGCAGACAGCTCTGCTGCAGTGAGTTGGAAGAGTTTTTGCTGCGACAGGAAGACACACGTATCCTTTGAGGGCTCCCCTCTGCATCATTTGAGTGATCGGTTCTGCAGTTTGGGTTTGTAGCAATGCACAGTGGTTTCTGGTTTAGCTCTGGGCAAGCGCTCTCGGAAGTCACTTTTTGAGCAGCTGTGAAGGGTGGAGACATTGCGTGAACATATCCTGGCTTGTGCAGAGCAGCTCAGAGAGTTTAGCGTAAATCCAATGTCACTCAGTCTAACTGAAACCTCAGTTTGCCATCAGAGATGCTGCCGAGAGCGTGTTACAGTGCTCTGCTGCTCTGTCCCTAGGCCCTGTGGCCAGCAAGACCAGAGTGCCACTGGAGCCTGGGTCCTCACTCCAAATTATGCCCCATAGGAGTAAACCTTAAGTTTAAAAAGTTCCCACCTTTATTTACTTTATGTAATCACCCTTCACAAGTTAGCACATTTTCAGTTATATAGATTAAGCCACACTCCAAATTGCATGTGGATGAACCAGAGGTGAATAAATCCAAAAAGAAGAGTTCAGACAGCTGAAACCAGCTAACTCCCAGCAGGTGCGCTCATGCCCAGTCCCACAGCGCTCAGGAGGTTGCAGTAGGTACCAAGGATGCCCATCCTCAGCTCCTGGCTGCCGCATGGTCCTTGTGGGTATTGAAGATGACCATATCCAGCCGCCACCCTTTGGTCTTTCATTGCAAGGACACATTTTGAAGCACGAAATCAGGAGGATGAACATCGAGGACATAGCTGAATCCTCTCTGTATTCCCACCCATACAGCTCTTCTTCCTCTTCTCCTCTGTAAGCTGTCCCCCAAGTTAAACCATCTGTGCTCAATATTTAGAGCCCAGAGACCTGTACAGGAAAGACCAGCTCAGTTCTGCCAACAGCTGAGCACTGGGGGACTGCACAACGTGGATTCGTTGGAACCACTGCCTTTCGCATGGCACAAACATAAATGAGTCAACAGACAGGCCTTAGAGCACTTAAAATACAGTCTGCAAACAAAATGTGACTCAACCCTAATTACAGCAGAGTTACCTCTTTACTATAATTTATCTTTCACTTATAGTCATGCAGATAGGGTATTTAAGTAATAAAAACTCTGGTGTGCTGTGAAGCCAGATGCCAGCAAGGCAACTTAAATAGCAGGTGCTCTAAGAACTTGTGAAAGACTAGGTGAAATGTCAAATAACTTGATTTGTCTTTTTCGTAACAAATTCAGAACAGTGTTTTGTTTAGGCAGCCTTAGTGGCCGACATGTGCCAGTCCAAAGCAAAGGGTTTAAATTTTTGTTACTTACAGTGACATGGGGCTCTTCTTCAGGAAAGTAAAGACTATACAAAACAGTCCAAATACAAACTTGTACTTAATCATCTCCTGATGCTATTTAAAAGCAATATATTGAATATAAGTGACAGTGGCATAAAGCAGAGACTGGGAAAGCATGGGCTGTCACAACCAGCTATGGTGACTCACCCCTCTGTAGCTTAAGAAGTGCTGCGGCATGGATCCAGGCTGCACTTCATTAGCCCTTGCCTGTGAAGCAACCTCTGGCAGGACCAACAACCGAGAAGGCCAAACACCTCCCTGCGCCAGTCCAAATCTTGTATTTTGGTGAAACCAACAAAGTGACAGAAGTGACAGGATCTCAAGACTGAATCACATAGGAAAAAAATCCCCAAAACATCGATTCAGGTAAAAGGATAGACACCCTTGCATGAATACTGCAAAATCAGCTTTAAAGCATCGGGGAAACGCGAGGTAGGAACGTTTAGTTTCCACATTTGGGAAAATATAGAGATGGACGAAGTTCCAAAGACTTCATTTGCCAACTAATCTACTAGATGAGTGGGTAAGGAAATAATCTAGATTTGCTTCTAGCTACAGCAGCCAGTCCTGAAAGGAGAACACATTTGAGCCTGATTGCTTAGCACCTTGTAAGCTTTGTGCTGAAATATGTCTCCAAGCCACAGAGGTTTTAGTGGCTGTACTGGAATACATACCATCTTTTACATGAAATCCATACAGAAAAGAAGATGCATGAAACACGGAAACAGTGCAGATTTGTCCGTCAACACAATATATTTAAGGTTCAGACAAAGTCTTGAAAATTCAGGATTTGCATGGCTCAGCATTACATCTCAAATGATGGTTGAGAATTAGCCAAGCGCTTGACCGTCACAGGAATAACTTGCTGGGTGGGTACAGTTCTGTAACACGGAGGTGTAAGGTACAGTTCAAAACGAATTGTAAGTCAAAAGTTCAAACCCCAATGACCTCATCGTGTGAGTATGCGGCATTCATAAAAGTGCCTGCGGACTGAATAAACTCCAATTAAAAAATAACCTGGCATAAGGATCTTTGGTACCAAGCTACCTCCACGCTGAGGGAAGCATGCTGTAAAGGAGGAAATGAGCAACAAAACCCTCCAAAGAAATGGCAGGGAGAAACCATACCACTCTCCCTGTTTTGTAGTCACTCTGAGTGCCACAGCTTTAGGGTTGTGTATGGGATGAGGAGCAGGCGTGGAAAAAAGAGAGGACAGAGTTTACACCCCTTGCATAGTAAGACAGAAGTAAACACTGTCCTGCACAACTCCTGCTTCCAATACACAGCTACCACCTCCAAAAATTTTGGTTTTTTGGATGAGAAGAGAGATCTGGATGCAGCTGCGCCATTTGGCTGGCCACAGTTGTTTTGCCATACACAGAGGGCTCCGGGCAGCCCTCACAGCAGAGGGAGGGGGCCGCAGCCCCTCGCCGCTGCCCTGGCAGCCAAGGAGCCCACCCCCTGGCCACCATTTCCTTCATCTCCTGCAGGGCTCCATCCCACACCGGCCGCCTGCCCACTACACAAACCCAGAGCTGCCACCAGTGCACACTCCATATTTTAGACAACCGAAGCGAGCACTAAAAGGCACTCACAATTAACCTAAAATATGTTATAATACAAAGAGAAAGTTTAAATTGCATGCTAGACAATAACAGAATGTGGTGTTAAAACTAAAACTGCAGGAACTTTCATCCACCCAATGTACACATTCATTTAAAAACAGTACTGGTTTGTCGGGAGCCAAGGGGAGGGACAAGCTGAATTTCTCTTGGGTCATGATCACAGATCACCACTAGATGGTAGATGAGTAGCATTAATTCTACTTCCCTTTCATTCCCAAGAAATACAGCTGACATACATCCACACTAGGGCTCTCGCCTGTTCTGGCAGTGTGAAAGCATCTCCTTGCGTATGCTCTTAAGTGAGAGCTTTGGAAAAGATGGATGGCTGTGGCAACTCTGGGACTCCAGAAGAGGAATAACCTCAGAGCCCCAACATTTATACACATTGGGTTTATTTTTCCAATCTTACCATAGCTGCAAGCACTACAGTACACAAACTTTGCTTTTCTCCAGCAGAAGGACAACATTGATAAGCTCTGTAACCATTTACAGTTAGTTTGCAAAAACCATGCCAGGCTTTTAAAAGTAAGACAGCTTCACAGACATTATAAGACTTTACAGCATAAAAGGCTGAAGTTTGTGCAGCTGTAACAATTGCCTTTGTCTATCTCATACCTAAGGTATAAGATACTTCTAGTCAAACTGAGGTGGCTTAAAAGATCTCTCAGCTTTATTTTCTAAATGGTTTCCATAATCATACAGATCCAGAGGGATATTTGCCCTGGTGTATTTTTCCCAATGAGTAGCAAACCTTTCTCTGCTGCCTCACCCTGGGTAGCTCAAAACCACATTACTGTACGTTGCCGGGGCTGAGAAGAGCCACGCCATCTCAAACGGGTGCAGGATAAGTATGACAGCTATTCACCAGCACTGCCAAATCATTGCAACCGCTCCAGCGCCAACTCACACACTGCTTTAGGTAAGGGCACAGGGTAATTATGTGAACTTACCTCAGAGGTGCTGCAGCACATCTGCCCATCTACCGGGAGTATGAAATCATGCATTAGGTGCAGTGAAACGCTGGTGTCTTTGCCAAAACATTAGTAGCAACACACTCAGCCCAGCGTGTAAAGTACTGCTGTTTGAAATTTGCAGGCAAATAAATACCCAAATGGTTTACCCTCAGCATGGCTATCCTTGCACAGTGAAAACATCGGATACAACTGAATGCTTAAACTTCTATACTGTATCTTTCACGCTACGCTGCTCTACAAGTACTACCATATTCTGCAAGGCTTCAACAGGCAAAGTGTTTTACACTGAATCAACCCTATTTTAAAATATACAGACTCTTTAGAGACCTTTCAGCTTGGAAGGAAACACAGCCAGACCCTGCTCAGGCTGGTAAAATCTGACCACATGACAAGGTGGTATATCTGCAGGGTGCAACAGGCTGCCCTTGAAAACGTACACGAATAGCTTTGCTGCCAAAACTTTCTTTGATATTAATGCAGGAAGAAAAACTAATTTGATGTTAGCATCCAAAGAGAATATATTAAAGGAAATAATTGCTGTCAGCATATTTTAGCAATAACAAGCTGCAACAGCCATTAGTATTCAGGTTATTTTGCATTGTTTGCATTGTTTTGCATTAATAAAGACAAAACCTGTACATATATATATGCAGCTTCTAAAGCATTCTGCTTTCTTTCTTACCTCTTCCTTTTTCTCTTCAGCACCAGAGGCTAAATTGAGGCTCAGCTGAGAGTGGCTGCTTATGCCACTGTCTTCATTTCCATCATCATAGTACACAGTTTGCACCGAGTCCTGGAAGCAAACAGGATTCTTGCCCAGCTTCAGCCCTGGTACCTCGACTCTCTCCTCGCTCTCCGATGAGCTCAGTGACAACGTGCTGTGATGATTTGGGCACTGGAAATTCATATTGCACTTGACCTTCTCTGCAGTGGGACTTTGAGGCTTTGGAGTAGTCGGCCTGACTGGAATGTGAGGGTTTTCAGCCTCACATGTAAACTGCTGGGTAGCTTTTGGTTCATCCGAGTCCGAATAAAACACTTCATTGGGAAATGGACTAATGTCATTCAGCGTGGGTGATAAGCTATCAGAGTCTGGGATACCTGACGACGTCCCGAGGCTTTTGTCTTCAGCAACAGCTACATTCATTTCAGCCTCTTTATCCTGAGCAACCGTGGGGCTTTGCAGACAAGGTGTTCCCGGAAAGGAAGAGTCTGGACTAGATACCGGGGAAGTGCATCTCTTTCTGTCATGATCCGTGCTGCTGGAAACCCTGCGGGAGTAGTCATCGTGCAGTCTGCTGTTTGACCTTGTTCTCTGGGACTGCTCACTGGGAGAAGGAGCGGCGCTTTTAGGGCCATCCTTCTTCCATGCAACATCTGTAACGTTACTGACAAGTTTCAAAACTCGGTCAAAATCCTTTGCCCTGATAGGGCTCTTCCATCGCTTGGATCTCCTCTCGGGGTTCCCACTGGTTTTGTCCGAGTCAGCAGAAGTAACACTCACAGTCCTTGCTGGCATCTGTTTTTCATTTGCAGCCTTGAGGTCGGTGAGGTTTGAGGTGGACTTCCGTTTGAATGAGCTTTTTTTCAGAAAGTTCAAATTATCTGAACTTTTGCTTCTCCGATAAATGATCCTGTTGTTTTCAGAGTCTTTCACCAAAATTTCACAGATCTTTGGCTCTGCGATGACAGGTGATGTTGGCCTAGTACAGTTGTGATGACTCTGAACTTTATCCGTGTCTAGCAAGTTTATGCGCCCAGCACCATAAGCTCGCCTGATGCTGCGTGAGCGATGAGTATTCCTCAGGAAAGACTCATCGCTCTCCTCCGCATCAGAGCAGTCAGAAGCTAAACCACCCACTGTGTTTTGGAAATCATGTAGAGGTCCCGAATAGGAATACCTGTTTGTCTGAACTCTCACCACTGCCCCATTTGAACCATGTTTGCCTACACCGTTCTCATTTAAGATGTCCGAGCATTCCCTGGTTTGAATTCCTTGGAGAACTGAAGATTTCAACTTCTTGAAAGATCCCATTTTTCTGATGGAAGACAAAGCATTCCACGTCGATGAGCTGCCCATCAAAACCAGAGAACGAGGCCTGTCAGAGCTGGAATTAGCCCGTGTCCGAGGAGTGGTGAAAAAGCGCATGATTTTGGAAGGGCTAAGCTTATCCTCTTGGCTTTCCTCCTCATGACTGTTGCTGGTCCTGTATCCCCCATTATGACTGACACAGGTAGTCTGGTTTTGGGGCTCTTTATTATCCATAACTATACAAGTAATGGTGGTGCCATTTCCACAGCCATTCGGAAACGTTGTCATGCTCTCGATGCTGTACGCATGGGGATGGAGGTTGGGGTAGCTCAAAGCAACACTGCTGCCTTCACCAGCTGACCTCGCTGCTGCTCCTTCATCTGCCGCACCTTGGTTTGTCTTGCTTTCACATCGACTGGGTGAGCTGAGCTCCTCAGGTTGCACTGCCTGCATCAGGAAACACAAAAGCAACCATTAGAGACATTTCTTTACAAAGTCCGCAACTGAAAGAAGTGTGAGCCCCAGTGTAGGAAATAAAGGCATGCACAAAATGAAGGAGTTCTTTTTTGCCAAACAAAGGTGTGTTGCAGTGGTGAGGCGAAGACATTCATAACTCCCTCAAAGTATAATTGCTTTCGTTAGCAATTTAAGAGACCAGAATAATTTCAATATGTACTTGTTTCTCTAATGCTTAATAAGCTAATAAATTCAGTATGACTACCACACCTACCTTACAACACTAAATATAATCCACATACATGCTTAGAGAGAAAAACCCCCAACAACAGCAATCCGGTCTTCCTTCTCACAGTGCTCAGCACTGAGCCCCAAGACACACAAGTTTTTATCCCAAAAACCAAGCACGTCCATCAAGTGCCACCAAATCCTCAAACAGAAGGCAAAGAAGAGGAAAACAAACATATTTTTTCCTACACTTGCTGCTGTCGGAAGGCCGCATGACACTAGACTGTCTTGTCTCTCCCCTAGCAGGTAAACCCAAGAGTTACATCAAGTGCACAGCAAACTATTTTTCCCTAGCCAAAGAAAACAAGATTGAGAAGTACCTAAAGCCAGAAGCTGGCCTATGCTGTCATGACAGCACGATGCAAACTTGAATTTGGAAGTGACTGGAGTCTCTGTGGCTGGGACGTGCTGTGTAAGGGATCTCCCCTGACCCGAGCGTGGGAGAACCAGCAGCCCAGACCACACCGTGGTGCTTGGGAAAGCTGTGTGGGGACCGCCAGCCACGCGTCCCCTGCCCCGGCCGGAGGTCTTTGCCGGGCAGGCAGGTGCATGCACCACCATGCTACACAATGCCCAGAAACCACTGGGATGCCCAGTCCAAACCTGGCACCATCTTAACAACAAAGGCCATGGCACGGTTCCCTCTGTAAGGGCTGGTGGGATCTTCACAAACCTGCCACTGCCTGGGGGGGGATGCCCGTCCCCCCCAACGAGGAGAGCTGTGCTTGAGGGAGAGAGGTAGCCCCGGCCCCGGCTTTGTCTCCTTCCCACCCAAGTGGCCGCGGGGGCTCCGGGGGCCAGCGGGGCTGGGGGGTGGCCCCCGGCAAGCGGAGGGGGCCGGGCGAGGCGGGCGGCCGGCGGCAGAGCCCCCCCAGCCCGCAGGAGACGCAAAACCCCGTCGGGGTCTTTCATCGCAGTAAGACTGCGGCGAGCAGCAGCAGATCCGCACGGGCAAACGCCAGCCGCCTCGCCAAACGCGGGGGTCCTGCTGCTCCTGTCCGCGGGTTTTAAGGCTGCTCCCTCCTGAGTGCACTCTAAAAGAAGTTTTGCGAGCCTCTGCCCCTCCGGGGATAAAAGGATTTTCTTGTGTTTCAGCGAGACGCCTGAAACCTCCCTCGCCGCTGTGTTTAATCCCCCTCATTCAGAGGGTCGCGGCGGGAGCCCGCCGGGCTGCCAGGCCAGGCCGAGCCGAGCCGAGCCGAGCCGAGCCGAGCCGAGCCGAGCCGAGCCGAGCCTGCCCCGCTGCCGCACCCGCGGCGCGACAAAAGCCCGCCGGGCACCGACACCTCGGCCTGCCCTTGTGCTCTGGTACCGCTCGCAAATTTCCACGCGGCAAAAAATAAATATATATATATATATAACAATAATGAGAACAGGACGCCAGGACGCTGCCTCTCGGCAGAGAAGTTCCCAGAGAAAGCGGCTTTGGGAGAAACTGCACCTGAGCAGGCAGAAAGGGAGCGGGAGAGAGGCAGAACAAATACAGTGAAAAGGAACTTAAATATCACCTCACAGCGCGGAGCCTGCAACAACTTCCCCGCGACGCTGCCGCTGCCGGGAGGCGACCCGCGGAGCTGCGCCCTTACCTGGGGGGAGCCGGGGGACCCCGCCGCCGCCGCCCGTCGCCGCCGCCGCCCGCGCCCGCATCGCTATGGCAGCGGCCGCCGCGGCGGGGCGGGGCGGGGCGGGGCGGGCGGGCAGCGCCGCGCACAGGGGCAGGGGTGGCCCGGCGGGGCGGGGCGGGGCGGGGCGGCCCGGGAACCCCCGGCTCCTCCGGCCGCCCCCGCGCCCCGGCCGCCGGCGGCCATCGGCCTCGGTCTTCCCCCCGGGCAGGGCCCGCTCTGCTCCGCCCGCCCCGCGGTGGCTCCCGGCGGGCCGCCGGCGCTGCGCCTCCCTTCCGTTTGCCGTGCGCGACGGCGATGCCCCGGTCGCAAGCCCCCGGGCACACGGGGGTGGTCGTGTTTGGTACCTTCAAATGCCATGCGGGCTGGCCCAGCCTCACCGCTCGCTTGGCCTTTCTGGGTACGTGTGCTCCGCTCACCCTTGGTGTTGGTCATGGGCACAGGCTTTGCACAGGCTTCTGCTGTGTAGCAGGGTCGATTGGCCAACGCATGTACCGCTTCTCTCCCCTTCTCAAACACGAGGGTATTTTCCCAGCTATAATCTGCGGGTTAAACAGTCCCCTTCCTTACATGACATAAATGATCCTCCTAGTAAGCCCAAAGTAACTGAAAAAAGCCTCGAATCATCTGTCACTATATATCACCCCAGCAAAGTATATTTAGTAGCTAGTTGTATATTTTATAACAAACCAATCTGCAACATAGAAATATATTTTCATTTTGTATTTAAATAGGACTGGGGCCCCATTGCATTTGTGGTGCCAAACACAAATTTCTAACTGGAGAACAAATCAGCATATTTTCCTAAGCGTGTCTTGCTTTATTAAGCTTAAAGACTTAAATGGTGGAAAAGAAGCTCTTGCCATCAGCAAGCTCTTTCAGATACTCATGCTTGGTTCCCAGGCTGCCTCTCAGTCCCAAATCTGGACAACTTTTTGGTTTGCCACTGTTCCTCAGAGTGAACAGCAAGAACAACATTATATGCACAATCTGAACAGTGTCCATATACTACAAGGAAAATTTTATGAGACTATGCCTTACAGCCCCATGTCATGACTCCTGACAAAGACCCGTAACAACTGGTAGTCCTTGCTCAAATCGTTTATTGTCTAAAAATATTTCTACACTTGGGCTGGAGCTGTAGACATAACTAAAACTGTTTTAATGTACCTCAGGTAAGAGGCAAAAAGAAATGGGGACAACACAGAGTGCATGGTGGAGCAGACAGCCTGAAGAAGTAACGAAGGCCATCAGCCCCACTGCCTCTCCTCTGAGACTGGTGTGACTGCGCACGCTGTAATTACTTCTCTGGGGAGCAGTGTAGACATACTCTCAAAGGCAAGGTGTAGTTAGGGGATGAGGCAAACAAATGAGCTTAAGGGATGTAGGTCAAATGAGGTTGCAAATAACTCTGGAAGTGACCACAGGATTCTCCAGCAGTCAGCAGCACCAGGCACAGCCTGCCACCAGCCCAGGTCTTGCTGGCCTCAGCTGTATGGTACGCCCCATGGAAGAGTGAGTTTTGAAGAATGACTCAAATGAGAGGTTAAAGTGGTTGCTTTACAGCATTGGGCATGAGAAGCAAAGGGGAAATGAAGATCAGGACTGGAAATGCTCGCACAGGATGGAGAGGGTCCACATGGACCATCGCTGGGGATCTATGTTAGCTTGGGACTACCTGGGAGAAGTTCACAAGTCAGTGCAGACAAGAATGATCTGCTTCAGACCTTCAGAAGTCTCTGCAGGGGGACTCAGTGAAGGCGCAGAAACGGCCACGAGAATGACTTTAGCAGCACCATTAAGGGAAAGATTCTTTCATTTATATGAGACAAGAAGCGTATCAGAAGTTAACTTTAAAAACACTTTCAACAGGTCTTGTAAACTTATCTCACAGCCTCCCTGGTATCTCTAGGGGTCTGTGCTGGTTGCTTAAAAACTTCTAACAGCACTATTCAAACCTGAATTTCAATGGATTTATGTTCCTATGTCCTATTTCGATAAATAACCCAGCTATATCCATCACATTAATTTTGAATATCCTTTTTAACCCACAAGCCCCCGCAGAGAAGGGAACACCCACTTTCCTCCTGTGTCCTCTATCTACCAGCTGGACAAAAAGACAAAGCAGAAAAAACTGTTGAGCTGAACTGAACCACTAATTTGGGTCTCTCCTTTATCCAGCCAACAGCATTTCTGAAACTTAAGAAATTCTGATAACTTTGAGATCTGAACCCTTCTTTTAAATATATTTGAAGCTCATCAGCAGGTTAAAAACTGGTTGAGGAGACAGAAATTACGCGAGAAGCTATTGACAGAGTAACAATGTGCTCACAAGAACTTAATTTTCTTAGAAAGCCATGCTAAAAAGCTCACTTTGGATAATTAGGTGAGAATATCATTGTATGCCATATTTCCTAAATGTCATTACATTAAATAAAGGAAATACCTAGAAAATTGCAATTTCAGAGATAACGGTGTTTAGTCAATTAGACATTTGTCAAGTTTCTAAAAGTAGGTACTATCGTTTTAGTCTTCCAGACTTGTTTGTCATAGATTTTCTACTAGTAGTATGCTAAAACCCTCTTCAAACTCTTGGAGCTTCATTGAGTCAGTCTGTCCTTCCACATCTGCATACTATTTAGCAAGGCACGGATGCAGCACACTGAAGAGTGTGTCTGAGAACAGGATTAACTTCCTTCACTGGAGACCAATAATTACCCCAATCTTTTCTTAATCTGATTTATTATTTTTTTAAAGGCTGGAGAGAGTATATAGTGTTCAGGTGCCTTCACACCAAGGTTTAGTAAAATGATGCAAAGCAAAATTTATCACCAGGACTGCCATGAGAAAGAAGGCAAATCACTCTTCTGATTATAAACTTGAATGCTTTCCAGTTTTCTTACACTATTTGAAGAAAAACAAGCCATAGTGTTTCGTCAAAGTTACACACCAAAGTTTCAGTAAATCAGTCCTTCATATGGAAAGGTTTTTCTACAATCCTAAAAAAGCAAAATGTCATCCAAATTTCTGAATGAAAAAAGGTGCTTTTGAAGTGGCATTCCTTGCTGGTTTTCCAGCTTTTTTGTTTCTTGAGAGAATACTATTTGCCACTGAGAATGCTTGAAAAGGTGTAAATAAGAACAAATTCATAGCACTTACATAGGTATTTCTGAAAAACTAAGCTCTATACTGTGTTATTTACAGGCTAATAGTTTCACTCCAGATGAGTAACAAAGGCTGCAGTGAACTGAGAGGCACTGCCAGCATTACGTGTTATGGTTGACTAAGTACAGTAATTTATGAAGAGAACTCCAAGAATAAATTCCAGATTGGGATATGCATGAGATTTTTAACAGTGATTTGACGATGGTCATCACACTTACCGCAACAAAAATGAAATGCTTGTTTTAGAAGCTCTAAGTCTGTAATTTAAAAGAGGTTTAATGCGCATGTGACAAGGAATGAGAAGGATTATTCCAAGTGTAATACAGGTGGGAAAGGATTACAAAAAATGTGACATGCGAGAAAGAATATAGAGTTTTAATGATGAAGGAACAATCCCCCCCCCCCAACTTTTAATAGGTAGTGATACATCTCTTAGCTTTCTCAGAATAGCGAAAGGCACATTTATGTAATAAGAAAGTCACTCACTTAAATTTGAAAAATCTAAATGAGAATGATTATTTCTACTTACTTTAGAAATCCTCTCTTCCACTCCCACAACTCTATAATCTCTTTCATGTTTCTTTTATAAATTCTTTGTCAAAGTCTATTTTAAAGTAGTGATTTTTTAAAAAGGTACTCTTAAAAGAGAGTACAAAAAAAGAGCCAAAAGGAATAATTTCAGGAAAACATAAAAGCATTTGTCCTAGTTCAACAGCTATTGGGCAAGATGGCAAAGGAAGTGACTCTCTAAGACATACTCTAAATTAATGAGTGACCAAATTTAATTATTAAGATGCAAGATTACTGAAATAAGAGATCCTTTTGCTTTAAATGACAGTGTCTTTTCCAGGCTGCAGTACACAGCTAATGCTCCAGTTCTGCAATTTGCACCTTCCTTTTACATCCCAGGCAAAGACTCTCCTGCAAGCAATTAACCTCCAAGGAATCTTTACACACTGACAGGTCCCACAGGGGGAATTAAGCTGAGTCATATATCTACTGAAGTTAAAGGCAACTCTCACACCAACTTCATCGGGAGCAGGATCAAGATCTCAATTTGTTCAGTTTAGAAATGAGGGAAGAGTAGTATATTTGTGTATGCAAGCTCAAACTAACATAGGCTGCTAATTATTTTGATCTGTTTTATATATATAAACTGTGTGAAATTAATGTAGAATTTTTCCATTTGTGTATATCTGCAATCAAATTAGTAATAATAAATTGAAAGGGATTTTCCGAATTCAAGACCTTTGCTGTCTTGGCACTGAAAAAATCCATTCCAGAAAATGAATCATGTTGCTAGGGAAAACACCCAAAGGACAGCTTGGGTTAAATTGCTGTATTAAGTTCTTAATTTGCCCAGCAAAAGTCATCATTGCCCTTATGTAGGAAGCTGGTATGCTACTTCTGAAAGGCCCGTTCCTGTTGCATTTACTTTGCTGCTGATAAAGGCAATTACTGACTAAAGTGAGAAAAGTTTATCACAATTTGGCCTAAATCACAATATACAACAAACTGTTTTTCCCTCTAATCTTCTTTTAAATGTGCTTTGCCAGGCTGTTTTGCTGAGCTTGCTGAGCTCTGTTAAACACAGAGACCTAATTTAGGGAGAACACAATAGCCCGATGGAGTGACGCCATCAATGAAAAATGACCCTTGTGTACCAGGTTACCATTATCCCATCTCCGAGTTGCTCTTACTCACCCACCTACACCACTACAGCTGCATGCAACTTAATGATGGCTTCAGCCTTTCAGGCTGCTAGAATGCTATTTATAACCCCACGGGGTCTGACTGCGATGCTATTCTTTCTCCCCATCCTCAAGAGGCATTATTCAGAGAGCATGACACGAAGAGATGGCTGGTACTACAGAAGAGCAGTTTCCAATAAACAGATCATTGTGTTTAAACATAAAGAAGACTTCCCATTACCAATTAGGAAGGCTGAATTCCACCTTTATTTTGTGTCTCACAAAGTGTAAGATGTAGGAAGGAAAACGGCCATGGAGATGTAAAGTAGACAGAAATAAGAAGACAAAAGGATTAGTCAAAAATCGTTTTTTCTATACCATATATATTTTCTTTATTCTTTTTTTCTTGGAAAAAGTTATATTAGATTTTCTGTTAGATGGATGTACATTAAAGTGATATGGACATGATATGGACTAGGGAGGAAAGGGTGCAATCTCAGAAAAAGAGGTGGGATTGTCCCACTCTGCAGCCATTTGCTTTCTCTTCCTTCTCTGCTCTACCTGCCATCCCTTCCTATGTCACAGCCCTCCATGCAGCGTCTGATGGCCCTACAGCCATTCTGTATTTATTTTCCTTGCTCGAAATAATAGCATGTAAAAGTGACTATTAAGAGCTCTTTATCAACCTTCTTCCCCACCCACTTAATTACCCTGCCGTCCTGTCCTCTCTATTCAAAACTGCAGCCTTCCAAAATTACCAGAGGATATGAAGGTGCCTTGTTATGCAACCAGGAGGCCAAAATAAGTCAATGGAAGAATAAATACACAGAGAAAGGGCCTTGAAGAGTTTGAGGGCTGAGGACCATCTGCAGCGGGTGTTTGCACGGCTCAGGCCAGGGGCTGAGGAGCTGGTGCGCTTCATTCATTTTTGCCTGTGAGCCGTAGCGAGGGGCTGTGCATGGGTTTATAGGATTTTTGAGTGGTGGTGCTTCTCCCTGGGCTTGAGGAGGAAGCACAAGCAGCACCCAACCCTTGCTTAAATCATTCAGCTGTGCTGAAGGGAGCAGGGATACATCAACACCACAGACGGACAGTGTCCATCAGATATTAGAAAAGATGCAAATGCTTTAGAAGTGAAGCAGGTAGTGGACTTCATTAGGAATGATGCCACATCAGTAGAAATTATGCGAAGCTCTATAAGAACATCTTGCTTCTGATGCTTATTATAATAAAATAACAGGTCTCAGCAGAATAGTTGGCCCAGCGTGATGCAACAGAAATACCCAACTGGTGATAGTGCAGCTGCGCACCTTAGTTAACTCCGTGCTGGCCAGGGCAAAAAGCCCTGAACAATTACAGCTTTTGATACGTTCATAAGATCAGAACAGCGAATATCTCACTAAGATTAAAAGAAGTAGAAACAGGTAGGATTTGGGGGGAAGCATCAGGGTTTGTTGTTGTTGTTAATCAGTGGAGGCTTCTCCGCGGTCTTGATTCATGTGCTTCAAGAACGACAGAGGGGTTTTTTTTTCAATTAGTATCAATACTTTTCTTTGTTTAGTCTCTTTTTACAATGACAGACTTGCTGTCTTTGTTACAGCCTGAACTAAATTAACATTCATGGGCACATTTCTTGTGCCAGAAGATTGAATTACCATCTCCACCATGTTTCTCTTTCTTTTTCAGAAAAGAAAAAGAAATCTTCATGCTAATTCTACCTCTAGTTTGTCAATAACTTCTACTTTTCTTTTTTTTTAAAAAAAATTTACTCTATCAAAAATCCTGTGGAATAGAAAAGCTAGAAAAAACCAATTTGAACAAAGTGGATACCAGTGAAGTGCTACAACAACATTTACGTGCTGGGCCTTTTCAATAAAATACGTGCTCTGAATTTAGCCTGCCTGAAAACTTCAAAGCAATGATAAGCCTTTAACTAATAGTCATCCCTCTCTTTCTCTGGTGTTGCAGTAAGTAACTACTTCTGATCTAGCTGAAGATGTCCCTGCCCATTACAGAGGGGTTGGACTAGATGGCCTTTAAAGGTCCCTTCCATTCCAAAGCATTCTATGATTCTATTCTATGATTCTTTATTAATAAACACTAAAATCAAGAGTATTTTTTTAAAACATGGATGATCCAAGTTTAAGCAAGCTGACTGTCCATTTTGGCAGGAAAGGAAGGTACCTGATTTTAAAGATGCAGAAAACACAGAGTTTTGCTCACTTGAAAACTTATTTGTCTGGACATGGAAACAGACACATAAAAATTTATAAATTTTGGGCTGGCTTACTCGTCCTGTTAAAAACAGCCATACATACTAAATCAGATCTTTTATCAGCAGGACAGTCAAGGAAATCTCTTGCAGCCTGATGTTATTTGTAATATAATTGTTTCTAGGAAGCAATACAAATAATACATATTAACTGCCTCTATAAGATATTGCAGCTGCACAAGTTAGTCAGATTTTGGTGGGAAATTGGAAGAAGATTGTTTAAGATCAGAACATTGGAATTGTGGAACTGTCTTCCTATTAGAACAGTGTGGAAGAAAACCTAACTTAATTAGCCAGAGATAGAGTTAGTTATGTATATCTAAGGTACCAAATGGCATAATTGTCTGAAATAAGGGGGACTGGAACCGGTGCCCCAGACCTTTATGGCTCATACACCCATATTCCTATGAGTAGAGATTAAACAACTCTAGATTTTACCAGCCCTGAAAGTCATGGTAAATCGTCTGAAAAAAATGAAACCCCCATCTAAGGCAGGAAAGATGTCTTTCTTTATGACTGAGGCTGGGGAAGAGGGATTCTGGATTTTGTTTCTCTCTGACCTTGGCAGTTCAGCATACTTTTCTCAGCTTAAGTGCCATATGTGTAAAATAAGCGATGATAGGAGTAGTACCTTATAACCTATGGGCCTGCAAGGACAAATCCATCAATGCTTCTCTGGCACTTTGATGCTTACGGTGATGAGAGCTATAAAAAGCGTACACACAAGAAAATAATCCATTATCTACCCATGCAGAGGACAAACCCTAAAGTCCAGGTTTTTTGAAAGGAGTTCAGACTAAAGTGCCTGTTTCAAGACTGAATTGCCTATTTTGATGATGGTCCATTAATCTTCTAAACTGGAGTTTGCAGATCTGACTAATAATTTATGTCTTGTAAGAGCACAGGGTAGCTCTGAACCTGAAAGATTACACATTTCCTTACCACAGAAGTTAATTTATATTGGTGAGCTGCCTTTGCCTAAACATTGCAAACAGCAAAATGGACACTTTAGTTTTTGTCAGTCACACTGTCCTTTTTCAAAAGACCTTGTTAAACTTCAGGTTAAGAAAATCTAACAAGAAAAACCTTAGCAGCTGTTCCCTCAACATGCTGGAGTACGTAATTAAAATAGTAAGCTGGAGATGTGAGCCATGTTTCCAGCTCCAGTATGAAAGGGAGCCAGTTTGCACCAGTTCTGTGTTAGGGTTGTCTTTTGTCTAAGCAATACTAAATACCTGGGTCAGATCTCTTCCCACCTCTCGCTTTTTATGACATAATTCAACAAACTTTCTGTTTCTGTGCCAGGACTGCAACAGCTGCTTTGCTCTCTCCTGTTACCACACGCTGACCCAGAGATGCTGTCGCTCCCCATAGACCACCTGCTGCTGTTCACATCATCTCCTTCATCTACCTGGTCTCTGTGGATGAAGGTAGAAGTGATGGCTCAAGCCAACGTCAGAGCATGCCACCACGTAAAGGGAGAGATGCCGGACCTCCCTTCTGCTTTTTCCTGCCAGGCTGTGAGTTGAACCAGCTCCCCCGGCTGCACCCGGGCTGTTGCAGGGCAGGAGGTGGAAGGAAGCATCCAAGGGCAGGGAGGAAAGCACAGGAAGGCGAGTGGAAGCTCCTCCTTCCACAAGCAACGGGGCTCCTGAAATGGCTCCAGACTTGAAATTTGTCTCAAGAGTTGCCCAAGAGTGCTGTGAATTGGAAAGGGCTGGGTGAACGTGGAAGAGCCCTCAGCTTATTCCCTGTGCATTGTGTTTCAAAGCCGTAGGGTGCCAGGATGTGTGGGTGTGAGGTGGGTGTGCGGGTGGTGGTGCTGGGTGGGTGTCTGTAGCGGGTTTGCAAAAGAGGCACAAAAAACCACAATTCTGTGGCAACATCCCAAACAGGAAATATTTTAAAGTATGTTCTCTGGAAAAGCAGGAAAATACTTTCTCCAGAAAACAGTTAATTTCTTATGAAGTGCTGTTGTGTCAAATTCAGAGATTAAAATCAATCATTAAGATAAATAGAGATTTTAGTCTGCTTTACATTCACCCTCTGATTCAGTTTCAATTCCAGCTTCACCACAAAAATAATGCAATATAGTTCCAATGCAAAGACTGGGATTGCTCTGTACCTCAAAAAATACTGTTTTTAAAATAACTCAGTAAAGATGCCATCTAACTCTTTTTTGATGCAGAGAAAATTTTGGCAGGCCAATCTATGTTTGATTAGTTATTCAGTCTCATTGGTAGGACAAACACTGTGTAGAGTCTAACCTTTAGTATTATGCTGAAATCAGCTGGTTCAAAACCTGCGTTCACCAGTCTCTGTGGCAGCAGGGAACAGGGCCTCCCTGTCCGGCGCTCGCAGCCAAGCCATATGCAGCATATGTTCAGCTGAGCCACTGGTGACACCCCCTGTCAGCATCTGGTAATTTTCCTAGCAGGGACAAGATTCACATGAAAGCTTTAACTCTGAAAGTCCTGAAGAGCCACAGACTAATACATTCCAGAATAATTGTTTTAACCAAAGAGTCAGAGGTGCACCTTTATAACAAGCCAGTTTCAGCTGACTGTAGTATCAGCTTTGTACTTCACTGTACCGGGCCAACGGAAGATGCTTCATTTATCAGAAATCCTGCTATCATTCAGCTGATGATAAACAGCTCCCGTTCAGTGTCCAGCTCTCAGAGTCACAGATACTGCTGCCTGAGAAACACTGAAATAACAGCCATCCAGCTCCATGCCCAGTATTCTACATCTTGATTTTCCAACACTTAAGCAAAATACATCATACAAACACTTGGAAATGATGCAGAATTGACTATTACATTTTTCGTTGTTCTGAAGTCTAAGAAAAGGGGGATGGAGGGAGTTCAGGCTCTCCAGAGAAAGAAATCCTTCCTAAGGTTTGCAGTAAGACATAGCAACTTCTACTAAATCATTCAATATCCTAATGAAGCGTAGTCTCTTTTCCTCACCAGTCTTACTTCTCTCATTGCTTAGGGCACCAAAGCTACAACACTGTTACTAGGAGAAACCAACATGTAATTTTTAGCCAAATCTCTTTTTACTGGAACCTCTAAGCTTTTGAGAGCTTATTATTCCAGATTTAACCTGGTATTAAATAAGAGGAGAGTGAAATCCAGGCTTTACAGCAGTATTAAACAGCTTTGCTAACACATCGTAACGAAAGGGAATTAGCATACAACCAACCCCAGCCTCATTTCCCCTAAACCAGGAGCTGTTTTCCCAGGGAGGATATTGAGTACTTGTGACTACTTTCTGCTGCAATATTCTTACACGGAATCATGTGGTGCCTTCATCCTACGCCGAAAGTTTTGGAAAATACTTCACTGGCATCAGCAGTCCACTTTTGTTCCCATAAACTTCTACCTATTTATTTCCCCACTTTCTTTTAATGAGTAAACAACTCAAGTTCTTAGTGTTGCTAGCATAGCTAATTGTGCTTAAAGTTACACAGAAACCTCTCTAATTTACTAAAGACTCCTAAAAACTCAGTTTTGTTTGGGTTTTTTACTTATTCCCCAGGAAAGCACAGCAACCAACTTGACGGCCATTACTCCAAGAAGACTGCCAGGCAGCAAGTTGCTTAATCTTCAGTTTACTTACGTACTAATTTCATACTTCAATTTCAGTGAGAGTACATCGCCAGAGCTGTGATCTTGCAAACATTTTACGTATGCAATTCTCTGCTATTGCATGCTTAAAATCACACCGATCTCAAGAGATAATCCACACGTAAATGTGTGTGCAACTGGTAGTTAACTTGTGGGAATGAGGCCAAAGGCCAACAGTGTGATTGCTTATTTTGAAAAGATACGGTTATTAACACACAGGTGTATTTGAATTGAAGTGAGATTCCTCCAACAGTCCCTAGAACAGAACTGTGCCTTGCTCTCTGGCCAACCTCAAGTATAAGTCTGAAAGCAAAATGCAGGTTTAGTTTTTAGTTCCTAATTACCATTATTTGCAGGTGATACCAGGACCAAAATCAAAGGCATTTCCTTGCTTGCCTAGCACTGCAGGGTGTTGAACAGGGAAGGCAGGGGTTGCCTTTTTTGAAATATTTTTCCTTTCTTGTAGATGGAATTAAACACCATTACTTAAAGGTTTCAGGTCCTGTCTTTTTCCTTGCAAACAATGGAAGATTATGGTCTTCATCTGCATATAAAACAGCAAAACTAAGTTTTCAGAAACAGTATGTTACAGCACTTTTTCTGGGCCAAATGCATCTGAATTTACCACACAGACCAATGCCACACTCTTCTCCCAAAACAAGTTTCAGAAAGAGATTAATAATTACTACTGTAGTTTGCACAGGCTACACCACGGCTTGCTCTCGCTAGGATACATTTGGCCACTAAATATTTCTCCTGGCTTCCCAAAATGTAAGCAACAGATTGGCTTAGTACCCTTTGGTAAAGCCTACCTTTCAAAATGCCCGACTCACAGCGGACGACGGCACTCCAGCCCAGTGCCATCGGTGACGATGCACCCATGCAGGCAGCGCCAGCACCCGTGCACCCAGCTCTATGGCTGGGTGGGCTTCTGCCCAAAGGGGCTCCAGAGAGCTGGGGTAATGCCAGGGAATCTGCCCCCCGATGCCACTGCCAGTGGGATCCCCTTGAAGTCGCAGTGCACACAGCGTCCCGTTGTACAGCGCATAAGCGCAGCAATGAATAACGCCCAAATGGCTTTGCTAGGTGAACTGCACAGAATATCTGCAACTCTAAGAAACCACATACACTTTAACAGAGGGGCAAAGCCACGCTGCAGCCAACCTGCAAAAGATTAAATATTAGTCTCAGTCATGGTTTTGCACTTAACTGGAACAACTAATAAAGCCATAATTGTAAAATGTAATTAATTACCACCATACATACCTAAATGTTTATGTCTTCCAGCAGCCATTAACTATGAGATCTGTTGTTCTGGATAAGATTTAATCTAAATGTATGAAAATCCATTGCACAAAATATTGCCCAGTTACAGTATGAACCTTGTTCCAGGAAACCTGTTTGGTTTTTGAAATAGCCTGTTGTTGCCTGGATTCAGGGCTCAATCCTGCGAGGTGCTGAGCACCCTGCAAGCCCTTAAATGCAGCTGGGACGGAAAGGCACCCAGCGTGATCCAGAAGCAGTCAGTACCTTGTGGGATTGAGTCTTAAGTTAATATATAACAAACAGCTGCACAGCGGTGGGTGATATCAGCTAGTTAAACATACACTTAAAATAACTGTAACAACAGAGAAGCAAACATATTTACAGGCGCATTTCATTAAAATCTTTGTGATGAATAGTCTCATATGCAGCATTCCTACATATTTACCATATGAAAGCAAAGATTTGGCGAGTGTTCTAGTGAAAGTAAAATTAAGCAGTCAAGGCAGAAATACCATAAAGTTGCAACCAAAGTCTTCTGGTTAAATATTGTGCAAACTGTGAGTTGGTTATTATCAGCTGGAATCTACCCTGAGCAAGCTGCACCTGACAGCATGGACAAAATGGATGACCCAGAATGGCACATGCTAAATACACGTCCACAAAAATTAAAATAACAATATGAACCTCAAAACTTTACCACCCAGCTCTACTATTTGCAGGTGTCAGCAGCAGAACCAAATGCCAAAATCGTATCTGGTCATGTCTGGTCATTTACTGTAACAAATGAAAAAGGCAGAAATCAAAGGTCTTAGAGAGCTGCAAAGTGCCACAGGAAAGTAACTGGGTGTGCAGAAGGCACTGCAGGTGGGGAGCTGAGTTATCCCAGTGGCAGAACAACACAGTGCAGAAAACCAGATACATGCCTGCCAGAAAGATGGGACCCATGCTTCCCTGGTTTTGCTGCCTGGTGTACAGGGGGAGCAACTACACTCTCCTAGAGACCCACATTTATCCCGAGAGCCTGGCATCACATGCAGAAATGTGGAATGCCCCTGGCTTTGTGCTCTCCAGTCAGAAGGACCTGTATAGCTCCCTCCTCTATCTCCCTGTACAAAAGACAAAGTAATATGTAACAGAAGATCTGCCAGAATGTGATTCAATCTTCTCTTTTCCTCCCCAGAAGAAACAGCAACTTCCAACTGCATTTTTTTCTGAATTAGAGTAGCAAGATGTGGAGAATAACTGCAATCGTGAATGCAAGAGAACACTAATTCAAAGAGAAATTAACTTCTGTCTTACATTTCTTGGAGTTATTCTGTGAATAATCACAACGAGAATTTTTAATGGCAATATTACATTAATTTCTTAAAAGTAGAAATGCCAACAGATTTCCTTAATAATAGATTTACATATCTAAGATAATTTTCAAAATCTAATTAATAATTTACAATGAAGTATGAGGCTTCATATACGTCTCATGCAATAATTTGAAATTCAGATATTATTGAATTCCCAATTATTAGTTACGTTCATTTAAGCTGAAAGCTCTGCTGGAATCTCAGTACTAAGAAAATTAACTATATGAGAGTATAAAGACAGAACTACAACTCCATTATGTTTGATTTACGCTCAAAGCCTTCAGTGAAAAGGAGGAATCAAGCTTCTCACAGCCATACTCTTCTTATGCAAGGCTGGGCTTTTACCATTTTAAGCCTTTTGAGTCAGATACAAGGTCCACTAAAGTTAAGGGGACTTTCCTCTGCGTCTATAAAACTTTAAGTAAAGCTTATCATAAAGGCTAAGTCCAAGTAATTTTCTTAGTCTCAAATCACTCACCAGGGTGCTTATCTAGGATGTTGCCATATGAGTGTTGATTTTGATCGTGGTCCGGGGCAGGGGGGAGGGGAGGGGGAAGTGAAGAAAATACCGCATCTTGCTTTGCGGTTTGAAATTTTAGGAGAAACTGAAATGCAAATAATACTACGTGGCACAAGCCGATCTCCAGGTGCTTCACAAGTGCAAAGAGAAGGATCGGGATTCAGATCACACAGGAAAAATAAAAGTGACAAACAACAGAGGCACAAATGTGATAAATGCCTTTTCTTGCAGTTTCTGGTATTCCTGCCCATGAAACCTTGCTTATACTCAGGATGTCAAATGCTTTTGTAAAAGACAGACTGAAGTTTAGAGAGCTATATGATGCTTAACCTTCTGGCAAGGCTAGCAGCAAAGTCCAGTCCAGTTTTGGCAACTCAGTAACTGAAATATCTTGATGAGGTTCCCACTTAGAGGACAATAGATCATTATATTTGTACCTGAATTGTACCTGCAAACTCAGAATCTCCAAGTACTTTATATTAAGTTAAACCTTTCATGTGTATGAAGTCTGTTATAACATTTTCTTTTTTTTTCAGAAATTTCCTTTGAATTTTGAGCATGTCAAATTTTGATCTGATGATTTGAGATGCTGACATTCAAAATGTGAAGTAGTCAAAATACAAAAGCAGTGTTCAGTTTTTGGTGAAGAATATTATGGAGAATAATCACCAGAACAAAGAACAATCAATAGAGCAGACTTGTATAAAAAATTTACTTAATGCAAATCTCAAGAGTTGATTAGGACAGAAGCAACCAAGACAGCAAGAGGAACCTACAGAAGGCCAGTAATCAACCAGTCACAATATCTGAATCTGAATTCTCTCAGTGCCAGGAGGCACACAAGGCGCGAACATCGTTCTTCCACTTCGATCGGTCTGCGGCTGCGTGCTCTGGAGTCAAGGGCCACAGCGCAGTCTTCCGTTGGTTTTTTCCTCAAGACATGACCGATCCAGTTCCATCTCCTCCTCCTCACTTCATTACTGATTTCTCCATCTCCGAGTTGATGCTCGTCGTTTCTGCAACTTTTTTTTTTTTTTTTTCCGGGAGGAGGTAGTTGGCCTCCTGCCCAACCCCCATGACTTGGAGGGCCAGTGGTTTTTCTGTCAGGGTGGCCTTCCCTTAGGCTGCATTGGTTCACGGCACCTTCTTCAATTTTATCCGGTGCACCCTCCAGAGAGGGATCCCCTATCCACCACCCAGGGGACGCGCCTTCTAGCCGTGCAGCCCCAGTCACAATAACCTGGTTCAAAATCACAAGGAAATCAGAACTATCCAGGCCTAAGGACCTCATTTTTAGAAGTGCAATACTGCATTGTACTACTTCCATTCTATGGTGTTGTATCCAAATACTATAAACTACGAAAGCATACTTTTCCAAAATCAGTGGGATTTAGGGGCTTATGTTACCTACACAAGTCAAAGCAGAAATAAGGCAAATACATCTCAATGGAAAATAACTTCCTTGTCCCAAAACAATTCTTACTGTCTGAAATTGTGACAAAGAGATTTCAAAACACTACGCAGAGAAATATAAATATCTGGCTTACTGAGATCTAGGCACAGAAAGTGAACAAATGTCCAATTGGGTGGAGTCTAGCAGAGTTATATGTTAGATGTGTGTACCTGCTTGTCACAGAATAGCAGGTTGGGTTGAGGTTGGAAGGCGCCTCTGGAGATCACCTAGTCTAACCCCCCTGCTCAAAGCAGGGTCAGCTAGAGCAGGTTGCTCAGAGCCGTGTACTGCCAGGTTTTAAATAGAGTTTTTTTGAGTGTCCAAGGATGGAGACTCTACAAGCTCTCTGGGCAGCCTGTTCCAGTGTTTGACCACTCTCACCATAAAAAACATTTATTCTTCTGCTTAAATGAAATTTCCTGTATTTCAGTTTGCGCCCATTGCCTCTTGTCTTTTTACTGGATACCACCGAGTCTGGCTCTGTCCTCTTTATCCTTTTTACCTCTTCAATCCCATCAGGTATTTATACATGTTAACAAGATACCCCTGAGCATTCTCCTGTCCAGGATGAACAGTCCCCGCTCTCTCAGCCTCTCATCATATGTCAGATGCTCTAGTTGGTGTATCAGGTACTCCTCCCAATTTTGTATCCTCTGCAAACTTGCTGAGGGTCCACTCTGTCCCATCATCCAGGTCATTAATGAAGACGTTAAACAGTATTGGCCCCGGTACTGACATCTGAGCTATACCACTAGTGACTGGCTTCCAGGTGGACTTCATGCCATTGATCACAAGTCTTAGAACCCAGCAGTTCAGCCAGTTTTAAATCCACCTGACTATCTACTTATCTAGTCCATACTTCATCAGTTTGTCTATAAGCATGTTATCAGAGACAGTGTCAAAAGTCTTGCTAAAATCCACCGTTTTCCCCTTGTCCACTGAGCTGGTCATTTTGTTGTAGAAGGCTATGAAGTTGATCAGGCATGGTTTTCCCTTCGTAAATCCATGTTGACTACTCCCAATCATTTTCTTGTCCTTCATATGTTTGGAAATGGCTTCCAGGAAGATTTGATCCACCTCCTTCCTGGGGACTGATCTGAGGCTGCTTAGCCTGTACTTCCCCAGATCCTCCTTGTTGCCCTTCTTGAAGACAGGAGTGACATTTACTTTCTTCCAGTCCTCAGAAGCCTCCCCCAGTCACCGCAGCCTTTCAAAGATCATCATGACTGGCCTTGCAATGACATCAGCCAGCTGCCACAGCCCTCATAGGTGCATCCCATCAAGTCCCATGGACTTGTGCATTCAGCTTTATTTAAATGTTCCCTGAACTGATCCTTACTGAGGATAAGTCTTCCTTTCTCCATGTGTTCCCACTCAGGGCCTGGGATTGCTGAAGGCTGGTACTACCGGTAAAAAACAAGGTGAAGAAAGCACTGAATACGTCAGCCTTCTCCTTGTCCTTTGTCTCCAGGTCCCCTGCCACATTCAGCAGTAGGCCTACATTTTCTCTAGTCTTCCTTTTACTGCTGATACACTTGTTGAAGCCTTCTTTGTTGTCCTTTATGTCCCCCACCAGATTCAATTCCCAGTGGGCTTTGCCTTTCCTAACCCCGTCCCTGCATGCTTGGACAGTGTCTCTGCATTCCTCCCAGGTCACCTGCCCCTGCTTCTACATCTTCATGGTGGGTTGACCTTGGCTGGCTGCCAGATGCCCACCCAACCACCCTCTCACTACCTCTCCTTAACAGGACAGGGGAAGAAAATAAGATGGAAAAGTTCGTAGGTCAAGATAAAGACAGGGAGATCACTTACCAATTACTGTCATGGGCAAAACAGACTCCACTTGGGGAAAACTAATTAAATTTATTCCAACTGAAATAGATTTGGATAGTGAGAAACAAAGGCAAATTAAAATAACACCTTCCCCCCATCCCTCCCTTTTTTCCGGGCTCAGCTTCATTCCTTCATTCCCCACTCTTCTACCCCACCCTGCCCAAGTGGTGCAGGTGAAAGGGGGACTGTGGTCAGTTCTGGTCAGTCCATTGCAGTTCATCTCTGCTGCTCCTTCCTCCTCACACTTTTCCCCTGCTCCAGTGTGGGTCCTTTCCATGGGCTGCAGTCCCTCAAAAACTCTTCCAGCATGGGCTCTCTCCATGGGCTTCAGTTCTTCAGGATCAACCTGCTCCAGCATGGTTCCTCCCTGGGCTGCAGTTCCTGTTAGGAGAACCTGCTCCTGTGTGGGCTCTCAAAGGGCCACAGTTCCTTCAGGAAACACCCACTTGCTCCAGGGTGGTCCTCTCCACAGCCTGCACTATGGATACCTGCTCCACCATAGTCTCTCCACAGGCTGCAGGGGAATGTCTGCTCTGGCACCTGGAGCTCTACCTCCTCCTCCTTCCTCTCTGACCTTGGCGCTCACAGGGCTGTTTCTCACACTTTTTTTCCTCACTGTGCAGCGTTTTGCCCCTGTCTTAAATACTTTTTCGCAGGGGCACCACCAGCTTCCCTGATGGGCTCAGCTGTGTCCTGCAGTGGGTCCATTGTGGAGCTGGCTGGAACCATCTGCATCTGGCATGGGACAGCCCCAGCCTCTCCTCACAGAGGCTGCACTGCAGCCCCCCACTGCCAAAACCCTGCCATGTAAACCAAACACACTCTTGTATGCTTCCATTTGATGTTTGAGTTCTGTCAGGAGCTCCTTGTTCATCCATGCAGGCCTCTTGCCATCTTTGCTTGATTTCCTGCTTGTTGGACTGGACCATTCTTGAGCTTGGAGGAAAAGGTGATTCTTGAAAGTCAACCAGCTCTCTTCAGGATCTTCTTCCAAGTAGTTTCCTGAAGAGGCCAAAGTTTGCTCTCTTGAAGCTCAGGGCTGTGATCCTGCTATTTGTCCTGTTTCCTCCTCTCAGGATCTTATACTCCATCACTCTTGGTCACTGCAGCCAAAGCTGCTCCCAGCCTTCACATCCTCAACCAGATCTTTCTTATTTGTAAGCATAAGGAGGTCCAGCAGAGTGCCATTCCTTGTTGGCTTCTCAGTCACCAGCGTTGGGAAGTTATCCTCAATGCACTCCAGAAAACTGGATTGCTTGTGCCCAGCTGTGTTGTCCCTCTGGCAGATATGGGAATGGTCTAAGTTCCACATGACAACCAGGATTTCAATCATGTGATGGTTTAGCATCTGGTGAAATTCATGGTGCTGCAGAATTTCTGCCCTTGATTGCTACTAGGTGGAAATCTGTTACATTTTCAAAGGACCATTCCCTCTCTGGAAACTACTATTACTTTTTACAACCACTGCCTGCAGTCTCAACCAAAGCAAAGAAGGCTTCAGAAGGCTTGGCCACTAAACATGCTACTAGGATTAATATGTTCATACTGGTGATCTGAGTTTAGGCATGTTAATGAAACAACGCAAGGAATACTTGCTCATGTTTCCCATGCTGTATACGTTCTGTAAATAAAAGAGTTGGCTTTCAGGGATGTTCATCCACTACTTTTCATTAGCTTGAAATTAAATTGAAAATATAGAAAAATGGAATAACAGTTCACTTACCATCAGTTCATGCCAAACCTTTTACTATAGTCAGAACATAGAAAAACTGTAACAAAGAAAGCAATTGGAAAAAAAAGAAAAAAGTAGGCACATCTGCATGTTGCCGTATCAATTACATTAAGGCATCTCACTCTTAACAACTCCACACAATACAAAGCAGGCCCTGTAAGAAGGGCAATCCTCCCTGCAAATATTTAGGTTAGCAGTTGCAAAGTAATCCAAGCACAGCACCATTCATAAGACCAATTCATCACCAGGTCATACAAGGCAATTAGGCCTGGACACTAGATGCAGAGAGGAACAGATTAGCAACCACCACCTGAAAAGATGTTTTAAGTGCTCCTAGTTTATTTTTAACAATATTTTAAAGCCTTTAAGAAGATTAATTCCTCAGCCCAAGAGCTGAGTACCTCGGTGCTGCTAAGGTAAACCAATGTACTAATTGAGTCCTCAGCAGAGGAATATTCTCTGTAGGGCTTGGAAGTGATACTGCTTTGATACTGCTTTTGTCAGTACACAAAAAACACCACTGTCCTTTGCCCTGAAAGTCTGATTTTTTTGCAATGAGATGAAAAAGTTTCTACAATTTTCTCTCTTCCTCTTTCTCTTCCTCATGCTGTCACACAGAAAACACACAACAGATCACATCCATAAAAGCAAAACCTGTTTATATGTATTCTTCAGTGATAAGAGCTTCTTTTGTAAGGAAGACTATGCAAAACCTTCATCAAAGACATTATCTCTTCAGTACCATCAGTGGTGAGTAAGGGAGTTTCTAACACTAAGGTTAAAGTGCAGCTGATATAAAATACAAGAAATATATCTATTTTGAAAGATACCAGATGAGATGTCAATATTTAAAATAAAACCAGATAAACTAGAAATAAACAGTGAAAGATCCAGGACAAGACTTTGAGCCAGATTTCTGAATCTCATTCTCAAGAGAAAGTTGTTACGTAGGACCTGCTGCACTAGCTTGGACCAAAAAGACATCTAACCAACTCTCTTGTCTCCAAGTGACTTAAGGAGGAACAAGAAACAAGATGAATACAGAACAATTTTCCCTCTATTTTACTTTCCCGTCTTCCTAAATCAGAGGCTGCATGCAGAACACATCATTTTCTAGTTCTGTTGGGGCAATCTTCCATGAATTTTCCTGCTTCCTTTCTTTTACACTAATTCTTTGACCTCCACATCCTTGTATTTCACTGAATTCCCATAATTAATTTGTACCCTGGGTGAAATGGTTTGATTTTAATGTCCTGCCCAGGTGATGCCGTGTCTGTTTGAAAACCTAGTCCTGCCGGAGGGTGCTGAGAGCTGGGTGCCTCCGGCCCCGCAGACGTGGGCGTTGAGAGAGGGGTGAAGGAACAAACAGGAAGGATGGGTTTCCAGGGGAGAATGAGAAAGGGGAGCGCATTTGGCAAGAGGACATACAGGCAGATATGCAAGTTAAGTTTCTGGACTATTGCCCGAATATTTAAATGACGGTCGTACTTGCTTCTTGTACCATTAAGAAGAGATTCCTGTTTTTTAAAAATCTCAGTGACTGTAATACCTAAATCATAAATAAATAATTCATCCCTTAAAAGCGTGTTGTTCTTGATCTTTTTTCTTCTAGCTTCTCCACATGCTACTAACATTTTGTGCTGTCAATCAGCTTTTAAGTAACATATTTAACTCACTCAACTTTTTTACGAGCTGGAAAGTGAGAGCCCTACTGATGAATGCCACCAGTTCCCCAAAATGCATCGTTCCTCTATCAGCAGCCAGTGTACCGGGAGCCATCACGTTCCACATTAACCTTTTCTCTAGTGTGTTACACAAGGGTGTACCAGCAAGGTGTTTAGCCAACTTGGCTATTTTCTTCCTGGATAGCTAAGCTGTTCCATCAGTAACATAAACATGTTTTAACAACACAGCAACAAACCACCCAGCATGCCAAGGAGTCACGGAGGCCTTGGTTCATTATCGGGAGGTTACTTTTAACGACAAGGTCCTGATTAACACACTGGAACAGGGCAATAGCTTGCTTCAAACAGTTCCAAATCATTGTACTTAAAAATGCTGACCCTTGTCATAAGCAAGGACAACAAGTGGCAAAGACAAAAAGAAAATTGTTTCAGTTCTGAGTAAGTTTGAAGTCCTATTACAGGACTTTGCAGAAACCCAGTAATCTATAAAAAACAGCTTTCAAACATTAATTTCGTAGTATCATAAACAGCCTAACTTTTCCCTTTAGTCATCCAATTCCAAAACTGATGGTATTAGACAGGAACTTATTTTTAAACAAGGTTTCTATACACGATTTGTCTTTAAACTTTTGCATTGCTTTTATTTTCCTAGTTGGTGCAACCTAACATCATAATTATCATAATCATTATTATCATCATTAAGATTTCAGTCTGGTTTATTTAATCTGTTAACTGGCTGAACCATTTTACTCACGTGGTTTGCCCAGAGACAGCATTATCTACTTCTTAGAAAAAGCGTTCTGGTTGTAATTCAGTCTCTGCAACAGTATTAATGCAGGGAGAGATCCTGGCTTCATTTGAAGCTCTTAGCTTCAGTTCTTCCATATGCAAGTAGAACATGAAATTACCATAATTAAGAGCTAGTAGAAAATACAAGAGAATAAGGAAGCACGCTCCTCAGTCATGGAAATGCTAAGCATGGTAAAAATGAATCCAGGATCTTTTGCAGAGAAGTTTCCTTCATTAGAAAGAAGGAAACATCTGACAAAATATGTGGGTGAAGTTCAGCAGCTGCTGCAGGGTACCTGTCCTGCCTCAAGTGGGTAGCTGGGTGGGCTGTTGAACATATGAATTTTGAACATTATAACAGACTCGTATTTTCTACTCCCTCACATGCATAAAAGCCTTCTTTGTTTTCTTATCATAGGAAATGGAGGACATATGGAAGGGAAGAACTTCAGAATATGTAAGCAGTGCTGGGAAGTTTAATCTAGATCTGTAGAATACAAGTAAAATAGAAACCACTGGGATGATTAATTTATGAAAATCTCTACTCCTTAATTTAATCAGGAAAAACAAATGAAGAAAGCTGACCAAGATAAAGAATGAATGAATGAATTATTAAATCTAACAGGATGCAGGTGATGCCTAGTAGGCAAATCAAGGTCACTTTGAGCTAGATTTCAGTGGCCTAGTCCAATAGGACAGTTTGGGTGAATGAAAGAAATGAGTTGGCTTTGTATGAGACAGCTGGTTCTTGCACACCAAATTAACTCTTACTTGATGCTACCTGTGCACACAGCAGTTGGAAAGACGGCCTCCAAAAAGCAATGCTGGTTGCCAGGAGCATACGTAAGGTGAGCCCTGTGTAGAAGCAAAGCCAAGTTACAGTGTAGTTAAACTGCTCTTGAATTTGTTTAACGTAATTAATCAAATTCAGTATGTTTTCAGGGAGCGTAAAGCATTTGCACAACACAAAGAAATATGAAAAAAATATAGCAATGTCAAATATGACGTTCTGACTGTCTATGAAAAATCCGGGATGAGATCAAAGAGTCTTGCCTTGAAGGTAGCAGCAGTGGTCCCACAGACTCCATTACAACTGCAGGTCAGACACCTTCAAACTGACTCTCAGATACGGAGGAAAGATGTAACACAGAGACAAAGATCTCAGACGCAAGGGATACTGGTTGTATCCAGGATTAATGAGCCGCTAGCACTGTAGATACCGACCTTTCCCTGCAGTTTTTGTGTGCTGAGGGCCCCTCATCTCTTCACCTGAACCTCAGACTTAATTACTTCAGCAAATTGTACTAGAAAAGCTATGCAGATCGGTTAGAAAGCGTAAAATAAGCAGGTAACACTAAATAAATTTGTCAAAATATATGAAGTAAGTGTATTTGTCATGAAATTTCATTGATTTATCAGTTTCTATAAAGACCATTAGAACATAGATTTGCAAGAGACTGTGGAAGGACCAACTCCTTGCAAGATCAAGGCCGCAATATACCTGTAGTTATCTGTCAAGCACGTGAGTGAAATCGTGCATTGTCACTGTTCAATTCGCTTCCTACTTCCCAAATGCAAATTTCTTATGAGAGTGGTACAGGCTCCAGTTCTCTGGTGGTATAGTCTCCAGTTCTCTGGTGACTTCTTTAATGCCGTGCAAAAGATGGTTTTCTGTTTAATGATACTTTGACATGAATGTGTCTCTAAGGGAAGGAAAAAATACTTTGTTTGATCTGTTTTTTCTTAGTAACTCTTTGCATTCTGGGTCTAATTTAACTAATAACCTAATAATTATTTCTTTGTAAATCATAGCGAGCATTAAACACACTAAGTCATAGTGCCTTGATAAAGCAGGTTTAAGAACTTGAAAATGTGGCAATACCTTCTGGGAGAGGGTAAAAGCTCAGCTTTCTCTGTCATATTACTTGTGATTTTTGGACAATTTCCATTTGCAGCCTATCCATTTAGCTCTCAGTAGTCATGTCCTTTCCCTTCCTGGGATTTCATTGTCTTCTACAACTTCTCATTTATCTTGGCAAACTTGGCTTTCACATATCCCACTCTGCTAGAAAGTTCTCTCTTGCTGCCATCCTCATAACAGTGCAGCATGCTCTGCATAGGAAAGAAACCATATTGTGGATTCCCACTTGTAGTAGATTGATGGAAATACTTTTCATTGCCTTCAAACATAAGAGTGTTAGACCCAATGACTAATCAAAGCAAGCTCTTCAGTACAGTTGTGTCTCCATTTATGGTCACCCTACTTAGATTCAAAATATTCTTGTAAAACATATTCAAAATTTATTCCAATTCAAAGCCAAAGGTTGCTATGGAACCTGTGCTGAGAGCAATAGTGAGAAACTTCACTGGTTCAAAGATTAAGTGTCCTGAAAGGAAATCTTAGACAAAGCTGAATTTTCAGAAACTTTTTGGTGTTTTTCATTAGCAAGAGGTATAACATTCTTCTTCCCTTCCAGTTTCCCACCAGGGAGACAAAGGAGGGAAAGAGACAGGGGAATTTTAAATTATGTAACATCTCAGACATATAATTCTTTCTAATGATGTAGATGTTTTCCTTGTTAATTTGGCACTATGTGCCAGCAGTATGAGTACATACAGATTTAGGAGACTTTGTTCAACAGACTGGCTGTTGAAATTTGCATTCCAGTATTGCTTGGAGCTGGCTTAAAATTGTGTGACAAGTAACTCTTCTTATCACAATAATGCATATTATTATCTGTTAATGTGGCTTCATGCAATGACAATTTGGGAAGCAAAAGTAAGCCATGTTTTGTGTTCCTATTGAACCACTGTGGTATTTGACTGATATGAATTGGGGGTTCACTCCTGTAAACTGTTTTCCTTCTCTTTAAAATAATCCAGTTAGTACAAGTGGAACAACTCCTCTAGGACCACATACCTACATACAGTGTTAATAGTTTGAGGACAACAGCAAAACCTAATTCTCAAAAGACCAAATAATACAAAGGACTGTATCTCTCCCAGAAAAAGTATTAACTAAAATTAGACATTTGACGTGCATTAGCAAGGATGATTAATGAGTTTTTCAAATACAGACTGATACCATGTGACTGAAGAATAGAAAATGTGATGCTTATATTTAAAAGAGAGGGGGAGGGTTGCCTGGGCAATGAACTCTGAACTCTGACTCTGAACTTGATAAGATTTTACAGTCAAATCTGAAGGCAAGATTGGCTGAGAGAACGCTGGGGAACTTTGCCCCAAGTGAAGAGGAATCATGTATCATGAAGAAGTAGATGACGGGAGACAGGAACGGTAGCTGTGCACAGTGAAAAGAGGAAGGTAATGCAATTTCAGGGATCAACCAGGGATCCAGGAGGAGGCAAAAGTGATGTGATGGTCTTTATGAATGTAGCAGGAAGAGCAAACACCACTGAGGCCTGAGGAGATCACTCGCTATACATGTAATTATGCAGCCCTTTGCCTCTGCAGGGGCGTTGGGCTGTCGTCCCCTGAGTGATGGTGACCCCTTCTCCTTGCCTTGTCCTTTAAGCACTCTGTTCTGTAAGGAGCTATAGACCAGGAGCCAGTAACAGAAAACACAGTTACTGTAGAGTAACTTTTTTTTTTTTTATACAGTGACTTTTTTATCTATAGAAAAAAGCATTGTAGAGATCACGTATTCTGAGCCACAGACAGTTTACCTGCCTGCTTCTTCCTGATACAGACCGTTCCCTACTGGGGGAGCTTAGCATCTTTCACTATTTTTTTCCTCTGTGGACTTTTTTCCCTAGGTAACACCTAGTCATTCATCACCACTAGATACCTCTTCTCCAGAGAAAGACTTTTAATTGTCCTCTGCGCTATAGCTTCTCAGTGCAGCATTTTCATCTGAGGTGAGCTCCCCAAAGCTAACAGATTTTCCTCTTCTTCTTTTGTTTCTTTTAGTTTTTTTCTTGGGGAGGAGCCAAAATTATTGGTTTTTTTTTTTCCTCATAGTCAGTATGGCTCAGTGTTGGGTTTTTTTTCCTCATGGTCAGTATGGCTCAGCTGCTGGCCCAAAGAATCAAGTTGTCCTGTCTTTTTCCCCAAAGTTCATAAGAAAAGGTTGCAAATACACCCCAAAAGCCAAAAAAAGCTTCTGCTCTTTCAGCCTCTGCCTTGCTCAGCAGAGAGCCACTCAACTGGGCACTCTTAATGCCCTGAGATCTATAGTCACACCTCTCCTTACACACATAAGGCATAACATGTAGGAGCTATTAAAACTCTGCCTTTGAGGAATTCATATAAGGAAGACTTACAACCAATATACCACAATACCCTTCACATTCTTATCACCTACCTAGTACCTCTACCTGGTGTTCATCATTAAAATCATATATGTGTGTTTATACTTGTATATATATAATTATCCATCACAGCATTCTTAGACTGTTACAGTATAAGACCTAAACATGCATGACATGAGCCAGGTTCGCTCCTTGGCTCCACGCTTGTCTCAGTATTTTGCCGTTCAACAATATTCTAGGTGAGAACTGTCTTTGATTTGCTGCAGGAAAAAAAAAAATCTATATTGTTTTAGTAAGTGGTGCCAGCTAGTAAAGCTCTACACAGAGTGATAAACCTGTCACATCTAGAAATAAAATACCTGAATCGGCAGATTAGAACTCGTGTGATTTTTCTTCTTGCTTCATTTTACTAATTGGTCAGTTGTGTCAGGTATTTTGCTTAAATCTAAATCAGACCAAGAAGACATAAAATAACATTTCAATGGTTCAGGTTGTGCAATTTGGGCTACTAGTTTTACATGGTGGAGATTTACATTGTCTTGGCTAAGCTTTGAATATATTGCCTTATAAAACTGGAGCAGACGCCGCCCCAACAGTGCAAAGTACAGACTAATTTCTTTGAAGATGGGGTTGCTTTTGCAAGCTGCAGAAAAGGGTCTTCAGCCTGCCCCTACTAAATCGATTCACTACACAACTACCATTCAAAAGCTGTCCACGCTCCACAGAGCATATGAAGATAACTGCTGCTGCCCTATGCTGCCACAGGAGCTCACCGACAGCTGTAATTCTCATCTAGTTGGGAAGCTTGTTAAAATCCCCTAATTAAAAACCTCTATGGCCTTATTCAAGTCAATCTCACAGACCTTGACCTTTTCCCCTCATCTGGGACACATATAGGTGTGAGACTTCTCTGTATCGCAGCAGACGGGAAAAGCTGTTAGCGTCCGTCTCCCAGATACTTCATCTTCCTACAAATACTTACGTCTTTGACTCTTATTTTTGCTTTCAGTAAACTACAATGATGCTATTTCATGAAATATAAAACTTCTGGATCAGCTGTCTGCTGATCAGCAATTGCATCACTATTATTTTCTTCCAAAAAAAAAGTAGATATTCCAGGATTTGGAATCATTAATTGAACAGGGAACAGATAAAAATAATGCATCTTCATTTGTTTACAATAACAATTTTAAAAGACTCACAAAATATAAATATTTCTGATACAGTCACGTTAAATGTGTCTAATAAGCATAAATCATTTCCCTATATTCCCTTCCCTTCAAGTATTCTATCTGAAAATATTCACTGAGCTCATTCAGAGGCACTAACTTTTTATCTGAATAACAGGCTTAGTTTATCAGAGTTGCTTCGTAAACTCCTGGAAATGAGTTCTGCCTATGTCCTTCCAGGGCTCTGGAAATGGAATATGCAGAGGGAGAGTGGTATCAAGGCCTGGCAAATCACACTGTTCCTTGTGTGTTGAAATCTAAAGGACGGTTATATTTAGATGACAAAAACTGCACAAGAAACAGGGGCTGCTAACAGATACAGTAAATTGGTGATGTTCTTTTCAAACCTCATAGGACAACATGTCAGTATTCTTATGAGAGGATAGACAAAATCATGTAATTAAAGACGAGATCCTCCAACAAGATTTGTGGCCCCTCTGAGAACAGATGACTCTCAATGCCACTATCAGGAATGCTACCGCAAACTGGAAGAATGGTGACAAGTACCAATTAGTCACTCACGACTTTGGCATGTTTGATTGCTCTTCATTCATTTGAGATTTGCTTGCTGATTGTACTAATCCACTGAAAGGCAAAAGGCTTTGGAAAAGATTTACAAAGGCTACAAGGAAATCTTGGTATCCAGCTCCCTGAGAAGCTGGGCATCTACTGATGCACTATCTTCAGAAATTATGCCCACTGATTTGCTTCACCTAAGGGCATGAAAGAGGAGGGCAAGGAAACACTAACATGGTTTTGAGTTTACTTATTAGCCTTACCGGCTCAAATAGTAAATTTTTCCACCCAGAAATGTAGTCTGATTGGAAAAGGAGGATTTTGACCATTTCCCAAGAATTTCTAGATGACCAGCGGCTGAGCCCACCAGGGGCTGCAATGGGCCAACGAGACCCTCAGGCATGCCGCTGCCACGCGGGTGCACATCCTGCACAGAAGATGTGATGCATCGTGGGCACACAGCAAGTCCCAGGTTTCAGGGAGCATAGCCCATCCTGTGCGTGAGACAAAGTCCCTGTCCGTGGGCAGAATCACATGGCTCTCTTACACCTTCCCAGGATTCCTGTATCTCCAACCAGGAAATTAGATCGGAGTGTGGCGAGTGCCCACACCACACAGTGCAGCCATGGTTTTATGACTATCATCTTTCCACTTAGGTCTGGATGTCTCCATCACTGGTCTGGGTTCTAAGGTCAGTGTCCAAAAATGCCACCTTTACTTACATGTGTGGCACAGACATGTTGCTGTTCCTGCGAGATGGCAGCATGGTGCTTCATAATTACATGTCAGTAAATGAATTAAAATAAAGTTGTGCCCCCATCTGAAAAGCAGTACCTTCATCTCTTCATCTTTTTTAAGGGTGGCTCTGAGAAGACCATTGTAAAATTCTGGTCATGGCTACACATGAACTACTCTCACTGATGATCTGTGAGTTATCTCAATTTAACATCAGATATCCTAGCCTCAGGTTTGTCCGTCTCCCTTAGGTTTGACATCAGAAGAGCCATGTCTACAGATCAGAAGAGAAGGGTGTAACTTCATTCTCTGTGGAAGGAAGGCAAGGGCTCTATCTGTGGCTTCCTGACAAGTGAAGATCATGATAGTCCCATTTTGAAAAAAAAAAGAGCAAATAAAAGGCAGATTCAGTCTCTATAGGTGATGTTACAGACTTTTATCAATAACATTTTGTTTCTTTGAAACAGAGAGAGAATTTTGGCTTTTGAGTCTAGTTTGGGATCTACCCATGGGGTTTTACAGAACTGATCCTGAGTAGTTTCAAAATCATTCCCAAATGCAGCAGGGTTCTTGGAGTCTGAGGACTTGGAGACTCATTTGTGTACTCAATTTACTTCTGCTTCACCCCAAATTCACAAACTGTCACACCCATGCTCAGAGCAGGAGGCCTTGTACAGTGGTTGCAAATACCTGTTGAATAGCGACATGGTCTCTCCAATCCCTTATGAAAATTTAAAACTATTTGCAACTGAAAGTGACCATTCCTATGGTGTTTCTAGCCACGTTTGATTAAACACAGAACCAGAGCCTTCATCCATGAATGACATCAGTGGCAGCAATTCTTAATCAACAACTTCACGTGATTCCTCTGCTTCTAGGCTATGGCAGGGTAAATCTAGTACAAACAGGGAACAGAAACGCTGCCTTGTAAGCCAAGCAGGGCTGGACCAGCCTCTTAGGAAACCACGCGTGTCAGTACAGTGCAAAGTGTTGCTGGAAAGGGACATTTGGGGGTGAAACCACACGGAGCTCAGATACCATTGCCCATTCGACCGCCTTGTAGGAAGACAGGCAGCTTGGAGCACACAGGTTTAAAAGAGCTTTTGATTCAGTCAAGCCCATACACCGACACGGTGCCCCGCAGTGTGTCATTGCAGCACCCCCATTGCAGCGTGGGACGTTCTTGTTGCAGAAGGGGAAGAATCTAATCGTGATGGCACATATGAAGAACGGCTCAGCCCCAAAGTGAATCCAACAGTGAAGATACTGCCTAGCAGTACCGTTTATTTTAGGAGAATTTAACACTGATTTGAGGCAGAATCAAAGAACCTGATCCTGGAGCTCTTAGCAGTGAGATTAGCTGCAATGAGGCAGAGTGGAAGCCCACCAAGATGAATGGGAATTCAGTGGGCTTTGCATGAGCTCCCATATGGGCAAAAGGCTGCAGAAGTGAGACTCAAAGTAGACCACTGGCCTTTGCCTGTATAGGAAAGTTAGCCAGGACCATTCTACTACTAATACAGTTGCAGTGACCCAACACACTACATGGACATCTTTGCTGGACTGCAGGTTTCCATGTGACGAATTAGGGGCCTGAATGCAGACACGCGGCGGGGGGAGGAAATGGCAGGAGGGACTGATGGCACATGGCACGGAGCCTGAGCTGCACCGAGAGGGGCTGTAGGCTCTCACCCACTCCCTCCGATCCCCTTGCAAGTCCCCGCTTCAGCTGAAGAGGTATAAATTACTGCATTAATTTTACCAATAAGTTTTCACACATGTACAAACCCCTACACAACACAAATTATTCTAATTTTAGGATTTAGGTTTATAACCGTTTAGAAAGCTTAATTAGTTCATCAGTCACACCTCAAGATCCACGTTCATGGGCGCGCAGCTGTCAAAAAGCTCCAAGAAGAAAAGTCAAAGGGAAGGGGTAAAAAACAACCCTCCTTAGGTTAGACTTTGTATAGGCAGGGGAACCACTGGCCACCACGGCAGCTGCTTGCCTAGAAATGCTCTCAGAGCTCTGCACGAACCCTGCATACCCTGCCCTGGAGCAAAGATATAACCCCTGGCAGCTCTTTTCCCTTCTACGTGACATCGCTGTGGAGCCTGAGGCATTCCTTAGGAAACTTGTCGTGACGGGGTGCTTGCAGGGAAGGCTCGGGGTAAACAACGGTCCCCAAAGCGGTGGCAGAGCAAGGAGGAGGGGTGGCGCAGGCTGGTGAGCAGGCGTGAAAGCAGCAGCAGAATAGGGGTAGGAGAGCAGGAGTGGACCAGGCTGGGGGAGATGTGAGAGCGGTGGGGAAGGACCACCACACCAGAAGAGGCTGGGAAGAGCCAGGGGGTGGGAGGCGAGAGCCTCCGGGTGGTGATGGAGAGGCAAGAGCGAGCCAACAAGGGGGAGCTGCGTGTTCTCAGGGGATTCCTTTCTCGTCGGCAAAAACTTAGGGAAATACGCAGATTAAACAAGGGAGCAAAGAGCTATAGTAACGTGGAAAAGGCAGGTAGAAAGAAGTAAATTTCACTGAAACAGTTTTCACACAAGTTTTTCACATTTTTTTTTGTTTTCTGTGTATAAAGAGAGTGAAAAAAACCAAAGCAGCCCCAGCCACTTTAAGCTCAGAGGGTGAGCCAGCAATTATGCAGCTCACCTGAGGTCTCTCTGGCCTTGGCAGCACTGCAAGTGTTTTATTTTCACGTAGATAAACCAACCATTCATGAACAATTTCTCCAATGCATTAAGCGTAAACAAGCTTTCCTTTTGCACAGGTAAGTATTTCTTCCTACCCCTGTCATTTCCTCTCCTAAAACAAATATTTTTCCGTGTGGAACCACTGAAAGAAAACAAGTCTGAGGCTTCCCATTAATTACTGCATGTCCCAGGACTTCTCCTGCAGTGTCTGGAGCCAGGGTCCCCTGCCACACGTTTTATTTTGGGGAGTCTTTCCATTTTATGACTCTTGGAGCAACTGGTCGTGTTTATTGATCTTTCCACACAGCTGTTCTTTTCCTATAGGAGCACTGAGATGGATTTTGTGTGGCCTGATACATGAGGCTACGTGCTTCGCTGTTAGAGTTTGCTGATGCCAGTAACAGGAGTCGAGGAGGCAGCAGCTTTTTAAGACTCAGTTTGTGGGTGTAAAGGAAGCAGAAAATGCTACACACTGGCTTCACTTTCACTGTAAAAAAATGTGCTTGTGTGATGAATTCCAAAATCCCATGAGCAAACTAGCCCGAACAGGACTAGCTGTGATACATGAGGATGGAGTGGGGGAATGGCGAGAGACCTGTGCTGGAAACGGAGGGGTGAGGCGTGGGCAGCTGCACAGGAGAAGGGCGGTGGAGCATCCGCGCAGGACAACTCCAGCTACACGCGGGCGGCTCTCAGCACATCTCCTCGTGTCCCAGACAGCACTGAATTCCCCTCGGCAACATCTACCCTTCCTCACTCATCTTAACTAATTTACCAGATCAGACATGAACAGGAATGACCTCATGTAGGTACAAGACCTGACTCATGCAGTAACAAAAAACACAAGCGCTCATGACCCCAGAATAACCCCAAACTGGGGATAGCATCGCTCGACTGTGGATTATGTTTCACAGTTTTCCGAGGGCCGGAGTCACAGGGGACTCCAGAGCTGAACACCCCAGTCACTGCGGCCAGGCTTCAGACCGGGAGGGCGAGCTGCCTGCCCCGGGAGCCCCCTCTCCGGCCAGGGTGCCTCGCAAGCCGCAGGGACGCAGCCACCCCTGGGCCACCGCCGCGGCGCCCAGGCAGGCACGCTCGGAGGCTTGTGGGTGTAACAGCGCCAGGACGCTGGCGAGGGCTCGTAACTTAGGGAGGGAAGGGAGAAAGAGCAGGAAAGGAAACTTGTTAGAGAAAATACGTCTTACCTCGCTGCGGACTCCTCAGAAGGCGCAGCAGATGCTTGCGTGTACAAATCTTTCCCAAAACCCAGATAAGGATCTCAGCTCAGCGCAAAGAAAAGCAGGGGTGCTCTAGCTTCCCCCCGAAACGCCCCCGGCCCCCTCTGAGCAGCCCAGGTTACCCTCGGTGAGGAGCCCCAGCCCTCCACGGCTCCGCCGAGCGCTCGGGGTCTCCCAAGGAGCCGCTGCCCCCCGGAGCCGTTCCTCTGCCTCCCCTGCGCCCAGGGGGAGGAACAGCTGGAAGAGTGTCAGCTCAACACGCTCCATCAATTCTCCCTCAGCCTTCTGCAGACGTAGGGCCTTGAGAAAAATGCCTAAATCCCGTCGTTTGTTGACATAGTAACCACGTAGAAGTTTTTGCCCCCCTCAGAAGCCATCCGCATAAAACAATTCGTTATGAGAAAGATTTCTCCAGCCTGCAGCGGGCTGGTTTATATGGTTTTATTTGTCTAAGGAAGAAATAAAGAGAGTGAATGTTTATACACTAGAGACTTCACACCCAGACCAAGGGGTTGTTTCATTACAGCAGTTAATATTAAGGACTTCCACAACTCTTTGAAGGAAGTGTATTTCCAAGTAAAAGGAAAAAATCCATTATTCATATAAACAGCCCATTTCCAATGCGTAAGTGAAGTAAGGCTTTAGGAACTTTTAAGGAGGTCCCAAAATGTTTTGTATTTTTATCTGACATTTACATATATTTATCAGATTCCTCCAAAGATGCTTGAAACATCTTAAGAGTTCCCAGTAAAGTTTATAAAGCCACAACATACTGGGAGAAATAGCAGAGGGTCAGAAACAAGTAAAGCCTGTAGAAGGCTCTGCTCCCCCAGTCCTATGGAGATGAGCCCTATGGAGATGAGCTCTTTAGCCTCTGGCAGTGGAGGGATAAAAGAGAATTGTGCCGCAGGGATCACATGGGTTTTAATGCATCCCCTCATCCGAACTGCAGCCGCCGTACACAGATCGGCATTCAGATTTCTAGCCCTTTTACTGGTAACTTCGACTATGGGAGCAGACTGGCAGCATGGGCAAAACCATGCTGCCCCGCAGGGCTTTTTTGACCCCAGTTGCAAAAGGATGGGGGCGGGGGGATAAAGTAACAAAACCCGAACCTTGATACTTGGAGTTGAAAAGAGCTTTACAAGCAACATTTCGGTGTTTTAACTCAAATGCTGCCTTATAAAAACTGCCTTATTTACAGATCTCTTTAAAGGCATAATTCTCTATAATTTACTAAGGAAAGCTTGTCTTTGACCAGGGTTAAATACTTGTTTAAGCTTGGAATGAGCAGAGCAGCATAAAGAGTGAGAGATCTAGCATTTTGGAAGCTATAACCTCTTTTCCTCCAACCCTGAGATTTATTACAAGTGACCATAACCTTCCCCCCAACACCCAGGCATTCTCGTCTTCCTCACAACATACAACCTCCCCCCCCCCCAAAAAAAAAAAAAAAAAAAAAATCAGAGAAGTTCTTCATCCACATCTTTTTGCTGGAGTGTAGCTGAGACTCGTTAGTCATTTCCTGAGCTGTCATTTAAATGGAAAAATTCTCAGGAAAAGAAGAGAGAAAGAAAAGGTCTAAATGTGCATTCACAACTCATGATTTTGGAAGTCTTATCCCTTTGGGGAGGTTTCATTAAACTTTTTAAAGGATCGATTCCGAAATATAGTTCCAGCATCATTACATATTTCTCAAACTATCATCAGCTAATATCCTGAGCCAATACCAAATATAAAGTGTTATTTTAAATATTGTAAATGTTTTAAGAATCTGGTAGGTATTATGAAGCTTATAAAGCTATGGCACAAAAGCATGCTGCTGTGCAATTTACACTTACTGGATATATGAAGGCAAAATATTTTCAGTATACAAAATTTGCTTAAGTATTTAAAATATTTTAAAGCAACTCCAAAAGGGTGGACTGCTAGCCCCCTGCCCTGGCTCCCCAAACAATTCAGCTAAGCCCATGGAGTAAATGAAACGTGTTTGTAGCTCTGGTGGCACGGAGGTGGTGCGTGGGAGCTCCACTTCTGGCCAGGTCTTCTTGGGACTTGCTGTTGAGCTCAGCCTGACACTGCACCTGAGCAGCTGGTAGCTGTGAGCAACGGGCTCAAGATGAGCATCACGCTCATCTTCTCCTTGTGTCCCCTGCCGCAGCCTGTGTTTGCCTCGCACCGTGCCTCTGCTGGGGCCACTGGGGCAGCCGCTTCAGCAAGCTGATCCACTCGAAAACCAACCCACCCAGAAGCCGTAATTTTCCATTTCATCAGCTCCTTAAGCTGAGGTAACACAGTTGTGCAATGGCTGGATGCAGAGTCAGGGAGTGCAGGCAGATGGGTGGGCAGTGCAGTGGGACTGCAGCCCCCGCTTACACTAGACTATACATAATATTAAATTTCCTTTTAAGCCTTTTTGTGCCTTTGCTCTCTCAGTCAAATGGGACAATACTCTTCCCTTATCCTACAGACTGTAAGCCACTGAAATGCTATTGCATTGCAGCCGTGCAGGTGCCTGAGGAATGTCAGCTGGCTGAGCTCCGAAGGTCTGTTTCAGGAGGTGACTGAAGCACCTGTGGTCCTCTGCACATGGTATATAAAATCAGACATCACAAACTCAAAAACTCAACTTCGAATAACATAGTATCGTCTAGTAAAAAATGATAAAATATACAAGAAGTAAACTAGATTTATTGCTGTACACTGTACCTACCAAAAAAATACTCTGCTGTTAGCAAGAATATAAGTACTAAAGTCTCTCTGCTCTTTGGAAATTGAGCCCAGTTTCCATTAAATAAGCTATTAACTGGGGAAAAACAAACAAACAAGCAAAACCAAAACCAAACAACAACAGTGGTATACATCCTGCAAGTTATTTTTAGCAGGACTCTAGAAGTACCTTTCCTGGTAAATATACACAATATTATAGTTTGTGCTAAGATTGGTTAGCTGGTTTTTCTGAGTCTGTTTTTGACCAACTAGTGATGATATCCTGCTTGGACTGTTTCCTCAGAAGTTATATCGCAATTAGACTGTTTTATCATACATACATAGATAACCTAGAATTGTAGCAATTGGGCAACATCATCCACAGGACTTGATGAGATAACAGAAAGTTGCACAAGCACGCTGACTAGGACTGCTATTGAAGATGAACCACTATACTGATGAGATGGCAGAAAAGTCCTGTGTCCTTTTGTAACGGTGTTTTAGAAAGCAAAGGAGTGAAGGAGCACAAGCAAGGGGCTCTGGCCCAGAGCTGCAAGCACAAAGCATTAGCAGCTGCTTAGTGCTATGTTTGCAAATGCTCCGGTTCCTGTAGAAACACCTAATCCTTCCTGAATTCTGGCCAGCATTTATGGCTAAGTGCAGACAGTAAAAGACTGTTCTCGATTACCTGCTTCTTATCTGTATGGTCCATTTTGTGTGACAATGGATTTTCAGCTAGATTTTTAAAGCTTAATTATTCAGGCCACGTATTCGGCATCTATTTACATTGCTATGTGCGCCAAGGACCTATTTGGTGGGGGCCGCGGGTGGGGGGGGAGTTTGGGTACTGTCTTAGCCACAGGGAGCAAAACAAAGCAGCGAGAACATAGGAAACTACAGAGCCCTTAATGCAAATCGTGAACTTTCTATAGGCGTCCTTGAACTATCCTATAGAATGTAATACTGAGTTACATCCAGCAATGGGCTTCTCCAGTATCATTTCAAAAGTGTCGGAAAGGATTAGCAGATTGTCAGAGCTGGGGCTGAGACCTCCTTTCCATTTCAGGGCTGACCTCCTCAGCACTCCGACTGCACATTGGGGTTTACAGAATCATTTCCTTCGGCTCCTGCTCAGTCCGGCTGGATGCAGTCTGAAAGGCCTTCTCCATAGAAGGCCACAAAATACTGAGGCAAACTTAAAAGGCAAAACCCAGAATAAAAGCACACAGCAAAGAAAACAAGAAGGTTTGTGGTCCGCTCTTACAAAAGCTAAAGATAAAATTCCTGTTCGCTTTGAAAGGATGCCCCTTACACAAACTGGATCAATGAACTGAGCTCATTTGTGGCTGTTTCACTTGCCCAAGCTTTCTAAAATTTGTACAGGTACGCCTGTATGGTGTTCTGGAAAGTACCTTGGTATCACCTCATTGAACTTTATTGAATCTGGGCCCTACGTACCACAGTGGTGGATCTATCAGCTGTAGCAAATAGATATGCCACGCCTGTAGAGGCAGGTGCTGTATGTTCAAACTGGAGCACAAGTGCAATGTCTTTGCTCTTGACGATGAAGCTGTGCCACTCCAACAGCAGCTGCCGTTGAAAGGGCTGTCCTCTTCCCATCTCTTTATGCTGGAGCTGGCATTTGTCTGACTCCACCATCAGCTGTTTTATCTTGCTCACTGAGCAGAAAAATCTTCATTTTCTTCCTGTTGCATTGTTTTCCCCTGTATTATCTCCCTGACCTGCTCACCACAGAGTCAAGACAAGCATCAGTGCTGCTGCAAGGGAAATGGCAGGAGGGCACCAAAGTAGGAAAAGGAGAGAGGCTGCCTGGCACTTTTTGGCAGTAGTTATCTTTTAGCCCAGCTTAAATATGCTGCCTGGTTGTACCCTTAGGCCACAGCCAGAGATGTTGTCCAGGCCACAGATGAACAGGGTTAAGAGGTTATTTCTTTGTCCCTCCCACACTTCCCTGAAGATTACCGTCTCCTCAGATCTGCTGACAGGGTGGCACATTTTGTCCCCCTTATCAGTGTCACAATGATCTGGAAAAAATCTCCTATGAAAATCACTGAGGCTAGCCCAGATCATTTTCAGAGAACTGTGCCAGGGAGCGATGAAATGAGCAATTGTATCCCTGCATCAGAGAGTGAGGTTCCACAAGGTGCATGCATTAGTTAATGGGTTTTTACCACTGAAACAGGGAGATGAGTCTTCTCTCTCCCTTCTGGGCAGTGGTCTTCACCTCCACCTAACGCGAGCTCTGCTGCTGCTCCGACAGTTTGATGAGCCAATTCAGCTCGCTCAACTAACAGAAAATGGTTCTTTTGTTTTTCCTGTTTAATTTTCTACAGCCTGTGAGATGAACCGGCTCACACAGCAGTGACAGAGCATTCACAACATGCAGTCATGAACCAGGACCACGCTTGGGTTGGGGTGCTTCCTGATGGGGAAGAAGTGCTCAGGGAACAATAACATCTTAACATGGGTCAGCTGCAGCCTCACATTAACAACAGCCATTATTGCTATTTCCTAGCTGAGCCTGAGATCTGTCCCAGCACAGACTTTACAAGCCATGGTGAGTATAGATGGATGGTTTGCACAGCGCTGGAGACCTTTCATCTCCTCCCAAGGAAAAGCTCTTTCTTGACATAGACAGGAATAACTCCCATGAAAGTGTTGATTTGTTTAAACCTACTGTGCAGCTCCTTTGCCCTTCAGGGCCCTGAGAGCTTTGAGCCACCAATGAGCCCATTCAGACAATGCAATGCTTGTACCTGGACACACTGTCAGAGGACTGCAGTAGGAGAAAAATTAGGAAAAAAGAGCAGAAGATTAAATTCTCTCTGTCCATCAGACCTTTGTACATTCATTTTAATTCCTGCCTTCTGATTTACCAAGTTACCTTGTGATTCTTGTCTGCTTTGCTTGCAAGCCTACACCAGCTCCGACTCCAGCCCTGGGACACCGACACCATCTTCCCCCTCCCCGGTGGCACCCACCCGCTGATGAAATACACCTGCGCAGAGGAGGAAGGAAACCCGGGGAGTGTCAAATATCAGTCTAAAGTGCCAGCATAGCATAGCAGGCTGGTGCAGTCACCCCTGGCTTTGCTTCAGAAGCATTTTGGGAATGTCAGTTCTTTTTCTCTCGTATTTTTGTAGCAAATACTTGTAGGCTGGCATTCTGCCTCCTCCCTTGCTGGCTTTTGCACTGTACAGGTTGCTGTAGCTGGTCATGCTTCAAAAAGGGCTGAACACTTGTGGGAGTGATTCCAAATTACTTTCTAAATGTCCTGGGTACACAGAGGAGTAATCTTTTGTGGTAGGCAGTTCGCCTTCTAAAAAGAAAAATCCTTTCAAAGGTCTTCAAATACTAGTGTTCAAGTCTCTTGCTCAGCTGGCCCAGCAAGTTGAAAGACCAGTTTGCATGCTGCCTTGCCTGACAGTTTAGAATTTCCTCCTCTAGCCATGAATCTTCTGGGCAAAAAGTATTCAGAGAGGCAGGACTTGCAAGCTGGATGCTTTCCAAATCTCATCCTTCTTGTGATACAGCATCAATCAATCAATCAGACGCGGAACATTGTTCTTTAAACATGTGATATATCTGCACGTAGTCCAAGCTGTGACACCAATGCCACCAGTAGCCTCTGGAAGGAATTGTTTCAGAATCTGGTAGGTTTACTCATGCTGGAGAGTCCCCCAAAAAGGACTAACATGACTGCTGCTCTCCCTATTAACTTGTTTTCCCGATTTAATTCTCTGCCATTTTAGTGAGTTGAATCAGCTTATTCTGTAATCAGAGCAGTGCCAGAGCTGGCAGCAAGGTGAGCAGCAGGGATACGTGGTGAAGAAAAGTGGGAGGAAGAAAGGGTGAAGAAGCTGGATTTCATTCTTTTGGCGATACAAAACGCAGCCTAATAGAGGGCCAGAATGCGGGCAGGGCACAAAAGATCTAAAAGCTACAGATACAATGAAGGAAGCAAATCATGCTGTGTCTGTACGGGATGCTATAGTCTGAGACACTCCCGTGAGTAGCTGCTTTCCCATCCTGGGTATGTACAGGTTCAAGCTAACATGGGAGCAAAGAGTCGACTATTGCTTACTCTCATGTTCTAGGCAGTTTCGGCATGAGCCCACAGGTCCCCAGCTCTCTCCAGTCATACTGCACTGACTATTCAAGCAACCACAGAGGGAAAGTGTGGTGTGTGGCTGTGGGAAGCATATCTAATTTGTCCATTTAAGTCCCTGTTGAATAAACCCTCTTCTCTACACAGCAAGCCTTGCTCTTTGGCAAAGCACATGGACAAGTCTGGCTCCCTGGGCCCCTGGGAACACCAGTCAGGAGAGCAAACCCTTGCAGAGCCTGCAGCTCTGGTGGACTCTGTGAACCCCAGCTTGTGGCTGCTGTCACGCTCCCCAGGGCTTTCCACATGGCCTGCCTTATTTGGGATTTCCCATTAGCTGGGCTGTCCCATACTGGAGGGCTGATTACCTCATCTTCCAGCTACAGTGGTCCCATCCCAAAAGAATGACTGACAAAAACGATCCCTGAGCACACAGAGTTGACCATTTCTCAGCTGCCGTGTGGGAATGGAGAGAAAGCCTTTGAACAGCCAGCTCAGAAGACCTAGTGGTATCAGCACTGAAGTCCTGACAAGATGACTTCATATTTTCCTGCCCCAAGGCTTTTTGAGCAATATGTATATAAAAGCTGAAGCTGAGCATATTTTAAAAGTCATCAGTCCTATATGTAATCCGTGCCTTATTAGATTTCCAGCAATGCAAAGGGACTAATAGTTAATTTGGAAGCTACCTGGAAGTAGCTTTTTCATTTTATGCTCACCAGTATTTTTCCACGTTGCTCCATGTAACTAAATTAAGTGTTCTGATAACAGTGCTAAGAGCAGTGGAAAAGCCAACATATTAAATAAACTTGGCCACTTCTCATATTTTACATGCCATCTCTTGCTCACAGCCTGTGGGTTTAAATGCCTGGCAGCTGGATCAGGGTACCGAGCAGAGAGCCCTCGGCACTGGAATTCGCTCTTCCTTGCTTCAGCTGAATCTGAGTTTGTCAACCTTTGCTCTTATCTCTTCACCAAGGCAAGAAACACTGAGCTTTTTTGCATGGTACTTCATATGCTGATCTGCAACCCAGATGGTTGGAGGCCTATTGGGACCAAAGGAGAAGAGGGGCTTAGACCTACTCTGAGAAGTCTTTGAACCTCAGGGCTGCAGGTGAACTTCAGTACAGCAGCGATGTACTGCAGCCCTCCACTCCATCCACAACACTGCCAGGATGCCGAGAAAATCAGGAGAGGTTTTTTTTTTTCTGGATTGCCAGGACCATATTATTCTGAACACATCTTGCTCACCGATGGTTATTTTGGAATTTACTGCACAGGCTCTGTCACATTTTCTTTTCCAGCCTCAGCTGTCAGTTAGGGGTGAGGAGCTGGCCTCCCAAGTTGTCTGCCCCTGGAGCCTGGCAAGGCAAGGCAACGTTGGTGGCCAGGTAGCCCAGAGCAGGGCCGCAACTCATCTGCTGGCACTTGAGGGCAGGAGCAGGTGTGGGGAACAAGGCGGACTCTTGTTCAGAACAGAAACCTGTTTACTCTGACACTGGTGCCACACTGTGGGTGTTGTATTTACCATGCGTACCTGTACTGACATCCTGCTGTGTGAGTGCACTCAGCAAGCCCAAAATCAAATTAAATCGACTGTGTTATTTAGAAGACATTTACTCCTATGTGGAGGTACTTGATTACTTTGTTGATGAGAGCTGTGGAAATGTTAGTCTATTAAGGAAGGTGAAGCAGAACCACTTACAGATCATAAAAGTTTAGTAGTGGGGATGACCCCTGCAGAGTTTGGTAGCATCACCAGCGTGAAGACATTGCTGCTGTCCTGCTGTCCCTCTGGAAACTCGCCCTCTGTAGCTCTGTAAAGTCAGCAAAGCCAGCGCATCCTCCCACTTGTGACCTGTGGAGCATATCTCGCCAGGGTTTTATCTTCTTCCCCTCTGCGAGTGGTCGACACTGCCTGCCTCTCTGCTTATCCCTGCTCACAAAAACAGCAGCTCAGCTCAGCCTTTGCAAAACTCACTCCAGATTTTTGCCTGAATCGTTCTCTGAGCTGCAGGGGCCCTTGTGACATTTTTCACCCTGTTTTGCTAAGTAGCAGTCACGGCTCCTAGAGTCGGTCACATCAGGCTACACGTTTAGTTGTCGGTGAGTCAAGCACAGTGGCTGTCGGATTATAATTAAGCTGGTGCTACAACCAACAGCCAAATGTCAGTTGACACAGGACTTCAGCCTCCTAAAAGCATAATTTTCTCCATTTGTAGAAGGAAGGGCAGTTTTATGAACAAAGAGCTCAGCATATGCTTTTTATAAAGTCATAGGAAACTACACAGAAACCAACGTTTTTGTAGGGAAACATGTTACTGACAGAGGGAGAAAAAGCATCTTTGTTTTAAAAGAAATTTTTTTAAACCCCTAAACTTAGTGCCATTTAGTTTGGCTTTCTTGGCACACCCCGGGGTGTTTACCAGTGGGGATGAGAATTTACACTGTTCAGGCCCCTCGGAGAAGTGGCCGCGATGTGGCTCAAACCACCCATAGTTTGCTTACGGCAATGGTTTCCCCAGAGACTTGTGTTTTGGTTTTAAGTAAACAAATAGCAATACAATTAGGAGGATGATGACTCAGGTAAAAGTACACAGATCTGTTATATATAGCGAATATAGCCACTATATATGCTTAGGATTCCTCTGAGACTTTAAAAAGGCCCGTTAAGAGGACTGAATTATCACCCTTTTAGACTCCATAGGTTGCAAATTAAACAACAAGAATAAAGTTAATGTATTGATTTTTAAAATAGAAATACCCCTGCTTCTTTTTAAATAGGCCAAATGGCACATTTCAAAATAAAATTTTACTACTTTGGACATAAATAGCCTGAATTTCTTGCTGATATTTGCCAATTTCAGAAAACATGACACTTGGTTCTACCTAGAAAAGGAAAGGGTGCGGGGTTCACCGCTAATCTCTTTCCCGTTTGTACAAAACCCAAACCTCTGAGCTGGACTGGACCTCTAGGCCTTTCCATGGGATGAAGGATTCCTGACGATGCCTCCCTTTCGAACCTGTGCAAAGCATTTCTTGGGCACAGAGTAACCGGTTCCTGAAATGTGCGTCTTCCCCACTTAGCTTTACTGCCAGGGCAGTGTACTTGGTCAAAACAGGGGATGTACAGCACCTCTAAGGAAGGGCAGCCATGGAGCTATTTCCTTTTGCAAATAATGTAGTATAAGACTCTTCCCCACTTTTTTGCATCAGTGCGTAAATATGTGTTTCAGTTCTGGTTATGTACACCAACAAATACAGTCATCCAAATGACAGCAACACAGTGACATACATTGGAATACACTTTTGCTTGCACAGCTCTCTGGAAACTGGGCTTCAGCAGCAGTTCCCTAGGAAAAAACAGGAAAAGCACACTGAAACCTTGTTCTTTCTACCTGCCCTAACCTTCTCCATGCTTTCCTTAGTGTATTCCCTCTGTAGTGCTGCAAGCAGACAGAGGGACACTTGCAACGAGCAGAAGTCACAGCTTCTTCCCCACCCCCATCAGTGCTGCAGGCAGCATTTGCACACTGAGCAAGGGAGCGGTTGGGTCCAGAGGACAGCTGTGTTTGCTCTCTTTCCCTTCCTTACATGTGCATGCATATAGTCACCTTTAGGCAAAAAGTATCCTCAAAATCTTCATGAACACACACCGAACTAAGCTGAAGAGAAAGAAAACAATATGAAAGACAAACAAGGCTTGCCGTGGGCAGACACGTATGCCAATGCTGCCCTCAGCCACAGGGAGACATCAACTCCCAAACACAGGTTTCCTTCCCCAAACTCTTGGAAAGGGCCCCTGGACAAATGAGGGCAAGCCTGGGTCAGTGAAAGGAGGATATAGGTCTTTTAATGTGCAATGAGGCAGAACTTAAAGATCTACTGAAGACAAAAGAAAAGCAGGCAGGTCAATCAGGAGTGTCAGATGCAGCTGGATACTACGATGGGAACAAGGCACATTCAGGACCCAGACATAACAGGGACTCCATTAGTTGAATCCCAGTTTTCCTTCGCAATCCAGCAAAATCCCAAACCACAGGGCACTGAGCCCCTCCCAGCATAGGGCCAGGAGAAACACCTTGTCTTTGAGTCTGTGGTTTCTAGTTTGTGCTATGGTCCTGGAGACAGAAGAGCTACTCAAGACTGCCTTAGCCATGAGGGGAGGCTTTGGGATTCCCCATGAACTCTCAGCTCCCACCCATTCCTGCCTGGGTGTCACTCATGCCCCCAGTGTGGGGCTCTGGGAGGGGAGTCAGAAGGGGCAGGGGCAAGTGGGTGGGGATTAACATCTCTTTGGCATTTCTAGTAAATCCAGGCCTGCCTAATTATGCTTACAAGGATTAAAGATGCAAAACCTGCATCTAGATGGTGCTGTGCTGAAAGGCCATGGCTTACTCAAAAGAGGGCTTTGAGCTGGAAACGACCTGGGAGGTCAGAATCAAAATCCACAGTCGCCTTGCTACCTTCTCCACAGTCTGGAGCTAGGCAGAAACTAGTTTCAGCATTAGTAAAATAAGTGTAGGTAGTTACTTAGTGCCTCATTGGCAATTTCCATATTATTTTCTATTGCAAAAGACATGAATAGAGCTGAAGCAAATATGCCACTAGAGCATCTTCTCTCTTCATATAGTTATGTTACTTTGTTAGTCAAAATTGTCATGCTTTCAGAAATCGCAGAGAGACATGTAATAAGCCAAGACAGGCGGAAGATGCAACATGGCTGCTGAGGAAGGTAAGTGACGCTGATGTTACATTCACGGGAAAGCCTTTCGTCACTAACACAGATTAATTGGACAGGCACAAGCAATGTCAGGGTAACCATCAGGTTGGTCTCATGCCCCCAGAGTCTGCACTCCTCATTGACCTGTATTGCCAGAATAGCCATCTCTAAGAATCAAGAAATGGAAATTAGGGGGTAGGATAAACGGGAAACAGATACTGACCACTTGAGAAATGGGATGCATGGTATTTTTCCCTCAAAATTCATCTGTCTGCCCTGAGATAGTCAGGTGATCAGAAACTTCCAAAGCATCTATGACTGGGTCCTTCTGACCAGGTAGCATAGTCAGTACTGCCCCCAAATGCGTATTCATACTAATGGAAATGCTTCTTTGGCATCACATTTTAAATCCAAACACTGCATGTTTTAAATGAAAATGGTGGGTGACAACAGTCCTTTCATCTTCACTTCACAGCGTCTTTTAATCCTCACTAACAAAAAAGCTTGCTTAACTTTTTGTCATATTTCTGAAAGACTCAATGGAGACAGGAGTCTGAATTCATTAAAATGCTGGGCACAAAGCCAGCTCTTCACAAATAATAAGCAACAACAATAAATAATGAATGAATTTAGCACTTGTGAGAAGTATCAGACTTAACTGTGCCAGAGAGTCAAATTCTCTATTTCTCTCATCTAGAAAGCAAAGATAATACCAGCAGTGGCAGCTCAAGTACAGCCCTGCTGCCCAGGAGTGGCAGCCAGGCTTGGAAAGGCCACCTCTAAGCTCAGTGACACTGAGATGACATGCTGATACAGTCACTGGCCTGTCACTCTGATGAGTGGACGTCTTTCTGCAGTGACCAATGACACTTCCCCCTCATCTGCTGAAGTGCAATCATTCATTGCTTACTTGCAGGCCTACATCCCAGGGATGTGATGCTCATCATGTATCATCTCAAGAAAATGCCCCAAGAAGCCCATGCAAAATCCAGCAGCAACTGGAAAAAATTAAAAGGAAGGACTGAAAGGCATTCCCTTGTCTTTTACTTCGCCCTGGAGCTAGGCAAAAGTAAGAAAAAAGTTGTTGCTCAGAGTGCTGGCTTTATCCGAAGCAGTGGCTTGAGCCAGCCAGTCCTGTAACGCTGCATTGTTTTAATTATCCAGCTCTTTGTGGATTGTTTTAGATTATATGGTCTTATTACTCCCACTGATGTAGGAAATCCTGAGGAAAGGGCACATGGACTCTTTGTAATACAGTCTGTCTGGTTTTCAGCCCCTGGAGCTGCAAATTTTGGGGAACACCTGAAAAGTCTCAGGCAGAGCAAGCTGCGCTCCGGCCCTAGAAGTGAACTGGGAGCTGCTGGAGGGGACTGAGAGCCCCAGCGGAGCAGACCAGCGTCACATCAAACCAGGCAGAAAGCAATCACATGAGGAACAGCCCTTCCAGGGCCTGGGTAGATACAAGCCATGCATCTCCTCTTCTCAGTAGTCAAGAGCCAAAAATACTTGCATTCCTCACATCTACTGGCAAGCCATGTTCTGACATAATATTGACACCTAATAATGTACCACAGCTATTTGTGACCCTCCATAACCTCTTTGGCTCCCAGTAACCACTTCAGTCCGGAACTGCTGGGACTGTGAGAGGGTAAGGTATATGAGAAAACACAAATGTAGCTTCTTCCTCTTAAAACACTTTGTGTTACATCCCAGATTTCCAGAGGGAAAGTGGCTACAAAGAAACACAACATCAAAGTCCTACAGGGATTGTAGAAAGCTAACTACATATGTAGAGCTGGCTTTCTTACTCTGAATTGAAGATAACTTAAGTAATCAATTAAAGATATTTTGGTTAGACATAATAAGCCAGCTATTAAAAGTAATAAAGATGATCTTGCCTCTGCTCAGGGTGGATGATATTCTAAATGTCTAATTTCAAGTTCAGTGAAGTTACCTGATTATACACAGAGCAGCAGTAGACTTCTGGGCAAATCATTACAACTGCCTGCAAGGTACAGCATGGAACAAGAACAAACTGTTTTTTCAGACATCTGCAGGTTGGGGAGCTTTTCGTCTGGTCTTGATTACAGAGGAACAGATTCCACACTTGCATGCACTGGGTAATCAACAATAAAAACCGCTTCACACCCCTGTGCTCCAGCCCTGCTCAGAACAGGCTGGAAGGGAGAAGAGATTAGCATCCTGCAAACATCTTCCCTTTAGGAACCATGCATAAATAGCAATGTGGTTGGAAGTTCATTCCAGGAGATGGTCTATTCCACATGCAGCAGTATTTCAAATGCAGACAGCTCTGCAGTTCAGATCTTCTGAACCGTCTCTGAGATGGCAGTGTGACATGGACAATGTAATTACTATAATTACAAAAGACAAAATGGCAAATAAATCTTCTAAAACTTGTATCTTACTGTTGCTCAGCCTTACCAATGTTATTTATCTTTTTCTGTTTCTCAAGTGAGTGGAAAAAAAAAATTATGGCCTAAGAGAGCCAGAATACATCAGTGTTAGGTCCCTGCTAAAGCTGCGAAGGTGGGAGCACGGGGGGCTAGGCACACAGGAGCACGGGAGGCTGGTCACACAGAAGCACGGAGCCTGAAGATTGTGTCTCTGAGCTGCAGTCCGTTAACCATGGCACCCTACTCAGGAGCAGATCCCAAAGTGTGGCAGGGCTCGGCTCCTCTCTGCTGCTCGGTGCCTCTTAGGCAAGAGGCAGCAGGTTGCTGGACCACATATCATCTGCATCTGGCATGCAGGACCACAGGACAGGAGAGGCTGCGGTGGAGCTACAAAGGCATAGATGCAGCGGAGTAGGAAACCAGAGACAATTACGTGAGCCCCACACTTAGCACATCAGATTCAGCAAATCCTCTGCGGTGGTTTATAGTCCTGTAATTCCACAATGAAAAGCACAATAGAAAAAATGTGTTATGCAAACTGACTGATGAAGAACATACCAAGAGACCAGGACTGCAGCTCCGAAAGGTGCACACATGAGGAGGAGGGTGATAATACAGATGTGGAAGAGAAACCCATCTCCCTGTACACCAATGCAAAGAGCAAGTACAGTCTGGCCATCTGTGAAAAACACAAACCATGGCACAAAAGGTGAGGAGAAAGTGTTAAATGTCCTCCTGTGAGGGTCTCTGATGGACTGCTGATTTTGGTGCTAAACACTGACCCTTGAGGGCCTTAGGTGAATCTTTAATTCTGAAATTAGCTGACATTTATTGAGTCATCTTGTGGTTATGTAAAGCAGACTTCAAAGCTTACAGTGAACTGTCAAAGGCTTGGAGAAAAAACATGAAATCCAGCGCTGTCAAATCCACTCTTCTAAAAAAAAAAACACACTAAGTGCACATTTGGCCATAGGAAAAGTTGAATTTGTTCTTTTAAGACAATATGTACAGTCAGTGTATTCAGTTTGAATTCTCCAGGCTAACTTTATGCACTTACAATCTTTTTTGAGACCTAGATCCCCTAGGGATTAGACAGTGCAGAATGGGCAGCCCAGATCTCTCTTTGGGGCTCCAGGAATCTAAATTACATGAACCCTGTATGATATATAGCTGTGCTAGGTTTACCCCTGGGATATTTGAAGAGCTCAGAAGGCCAAGGAGCTTTAAAGCAACCATGATGCTCTCCTGATCCAGGGCTAACCAGGGGCTATTTCAGCCCTGGTGAACCTGGGTTCTCTATCACCTGCAGTGATGGAAGACTGGGCAGTGATGCCCCATTACACCTGCGGCACAGCCATTTACTCCCCTATTCCTTGCCTACCAACTACGTTTATGCAGGATCCACCATCAGCTTCTTTCCTTGTGTCTTTAGAACAGTTTTCTGTTTTATTGAGGCACTGGGAGTCTGATGTATCAGGGCTTAAGTACTGAGCTCTGTACTTCAGGTGTTTCTTTCACGGGGATTCATTTAAAATACAGTGCACTGACGTGTTTTTAAATTCCCTCCTTGGGTAAGATTTAAATGTTACTTTGGAAATGGTGTGTACCTCCAGGCAGCTCAAAGTAATTGCTATTTTATCTTGAAGCAAAACATCCTATCACCTTAAGTCATATGTGCATTGAACAAGGAGTCATTTAATGATACCTCAGTACTGGGTGAACTAGATATCCCTGTCTGAAGTCTACCCGGCTGGAGATACAAAAGATGTAAGGGGAGAAATCCCGCATGCTGCCAGCACTACAGCACCTAAATGTGGGGAGCAACATCCAAACCTAAAGAGACGTCTCCCTGTCGTTTTCACACAGAAGGCAGGCTATTATCAAAATACAGTGGAAGGAGAAAACCTGATACCAGGTATCTGATGGAGTCACAGGTGTGATAATGTAGCAGCTGGCAGAGGCAGCTATAGGACCAGCCAAGGCAACAGGGAAAAGGAATGGACCCAGCCAAAGATACCACCACATGGCCAAGAACTATGCAGGGAGAGGGGCCCACTGCGGGGCACTGGGAGCTGGCGCAATACCCTCCAGCCAAGCTCACAGCCTGCTGGGAAGCTTTGCCTTCATAGCTCAAGGCAGGAGGGACAGCCTGCAAAGATCCCAGAGCAGAAATCTTCAGACATCCAGAGAGCTCCATACATCTTTCATTGACCAGCTAGTCCCTTTCTGCTGCTCCGCTCTCATCCCACCATTGCAGCCTCCTTCTCTTTACACCTCCTAGAGCATCTTTCTCCTCTATACTGGCCCCCTCCATGTTATTCCTTTTTTCACTTACCTTTCTAGCTGTTTCATCCCCCCTAAGTAAGGCAACCTGGATGTTTTTTGCTGCAAACTTATTGTGAGATCTACCCTTTAGTACTGTCTCTCTTTCTCATGGTGTGAGCTTCATTTCAGATGTCAATATCTGAGGTCCCCTGTCACTAGAGAGAAAAAGACATTTCTAGGAGGAAATTTATTTTTATGATGTCTAGCAGACATCTCTCTGCCTTTTGCCAGATGAGTCCTATCTGTAACGTCTATTCCTTTTCTAAACCCATGAGGCTGAGCAGGGCTCTCTGCCATTCTCAGTTCGTACAGTGCCTAGCACAACAACAATCCTTCAAGTTTACTGTTTCATCAGTCTCACAATAAACATGACTAATAACATGTTTCTACTACACAGCAGTGTGTAAAACATTAACTAGACCTTTTTTTTCCAAAGCATTTTTGCAAACACCTTAACCAACTAATCCATATGGTGGTTAGCTACCTTTCTCCCTTTCTCCCCATTGCACAGAGATGAAGTGATGAAAGGATTCATGGGGCCACAGAGAGAGAGCAAAAGGAAGGAGCCTGACTGTACATCTTAACGACCCTACAGCTTACAAGTCTCTGCTCCCAGTACCACTAATACATTTTGCACAATCATTTTTCCATGCAAAATGCATAATCTGTTCCTGCTGCAATAAACAGAATGGAAAAGAGTCACAGAGCCAGGCTCCCTGCTGTTTCTTCCCTTTCTCTGGGTTTCTGAAGTCTTCAATCTTTTCTGCACAATGGCTTCAACACCGGGCAGAAGTGCTGAAGAGTAATTCCCATTCCCATCTGGTCTCAGGCCGTGTCCTAGGATGTTGAGCTGTGGGTTTGAGTACCTTCAGGTTGACCTGGGCCTCCCTTCCTTGATGACTCCTCCAACCTCAGGTTGGAGGTTTAAGTTTCTTGAGGTCCAAAAAAGAAGGTGCTGTTTCTATTTTGTGTGGTACGGCTAAGAAGAGTACTTAGTGCTGTCTTCAACTACCTAATGGGAGACTGCAGAGAAGACAGAGCCAGATTCTTCTCAAAGGTGCACTGCAGAAGGATAAGAAGCAATGGATTCAAGGTGTAACATGAGAAATTCTGACTCAATAGAGAGAAAATGTTTTTTACCATGAGGATATGGGTTGCACAAAGAGGTGGCAGAACGTCTATCTTCGGAGACATTCAGAAGTTGACAGGACAAGGCCTTGAGCAACCTGCTCTCACGGGAGGTGCTTTGAGCAGGAGGTTGGACTAGAGACCTCCAGATGTCCCAGAGGTCACTTCCAGCCTTCCTGATTCTATAGAAATACTCCAGTTCAGATAATCCCTACAGGAGGAAAGCTTCCCAGAAGACTCTCAAAGACAAGTTCCAGAGGCTGTGGGAGTATCTGCATTACACAGACAGTGTAGGACAGATGCATTCACATTAACTTTAAGTGCTCAGAAGCCACACCAGATAATGGAAACCATTTAATTGTGGCACTGTAACACAGGCTAATTTGCATTGCTTCTTTTTAAAACCTGTCGTTCAGCTGGGGCTTCTTTGTTTCCCTTCTGGGAGCAAGTACAAACTATACCAATACAGGGTGGTTTACAGTGTGAAGTCAACTACTTTAAAATGACCACACATTACTGATAAAAGGCTTAGTGGTAAATGTAGAACTTGTAGGCTTGTCGGTCTAAGCTCTCTTGCTTTTTGAAAAGGTGCTGTATTTATGACAAGGCTAAAACTAATTGTTTCTTGCCTCAGAGAAAACATCAGTTCTCTGTAGATGTTGAATTGGATGAAAAATTTCTGTGATCATTGCTAGAAACCCATTTTATTCTGCCTCTTCTGCTGAGCTTGCCACCCCTGGCCTCATGGAAGGCTGCCTGAGAATCATGGGAGCTCACTGCTTCTAGGATGCCATCAGAGAGATTTCTTTATGAGTATATCGCTGTCAGGTGTTAAATAGGCAGTTACAACCACTTTACAGTCCTAATGGTACTTGCATTTCTTTACTGCCAAATATTAAAGTAAAAATTGGAGAAGGCAGCAATGAAGAATTAGTCCACATAGGTTTCTGCCTAGCTCTCATTACTAATTAAGTGTGTTTCCTTCAAATAACAAGCACAGTCAGATTTCTGAGGGTGATCCATGCTGGCCTGGTTTATTTAAATTGATTAGAAGAGTAATAGTTACCTTCAAGAGAAGGTAATAGTTTAGAATAGAATAGAAGAGTAATAGTTTAGAAGAGTAATAGAATAGAAGAGTAATAGTTTACCTTCGACGGAAGGTAAAACTAAACAGCTTTGAAAATTCCACCTGTAGCAAAGCTAGACACAGTACATTTGTTGGTTTATTACTGGATTAATAAAAGGGGGAAAAGCATATTTATGGTGGTGCAGGATCAGCACAGGTGGTGTATTGTGCTGAGAGCAGGCTGTGGAACAGATAAGGTGGCAGAGTAACAGCACCTGTGGCCAGGTTACTGATGGGCAGAAAAGGCAGCGGTCTCTATCAGTAAAGTAGACTAGGAATGGGGAAAGGCTGGGCCAGTGCAGGACTGAGATAAGAGCTTCTATGTATAGTTGCTGGGCAGATGTCTCAAGAAATGCATTTATATTAATTAATTAGATGTACTCTATAATAGTTTTGTATTTAGGCAGTTTTTTATGTCAGATATTTATGTATGCAACTTAAATTGGACATTCTTTCTTTCTTTTCACTGGGACTTCCAGATTGTCTAGGTATTAGATGTCAGCCAGAAGTCTTCGTGTCATTTGTGTGACATTTACTATAGCATTTTCCTCAGCTGAGAGAAGTTTGTTGCATGTTGGAGCAGTATGGTGAAGTACAGCAGTAAACAGTGAAATGTTTATAATATTCTAGATGGACTACATTGATGATTGTATTAAACTGATGAAGGCTGGACAATTGCAGGCAGCCATAAAAACTAGATTGATGTTCCGTGAGCATTGCAATTTTTCTTACACTTACAGACTGTGTGACATCAGGTTTATATCAAATTTATCACTGATTATCAGATTCATAATTCAATTTTTTAAAATTAGTTTCATGAATTAGTACTGAATTCATCCAACATACTACTGAAATGAGAAGATTCATAAATTTGGGAAAAAAAAGTCTGGGATTTTTTTTTTTTACTAGAAAGCAACTGAGAGCTAAATTTCATTGTATTTATTACAGATACTCTCTACTAATTTAATGAACAAACTTTACAGAATTGAATAATCTCCATAGGGAAGCTATCACCAATGCATCAGATGTAGTTCAGAATGACCTTCTTTTGTGATGAAAGCTGCTACAAAAGTCCCTCCTGCAAAGCTTTTGTGAAAAGCTATGTAAAAAATGCAATTATGTAGGCACTCTCCCTTCACCATGAGGTTCACCAGCTTCACTTTAGAATATGCATCCTGCTAAGGCTTTCAGACTCCAGGAACAACCTTAGCCAGGCTTGCGATTGTCTCTCTTCTGTATATTTGTGTGCTTCCCATTGGATCTGTATCAGAATTTTGCTTCAAGGAAGTTCTGAGTAGTTTTAAGGGTATTTGAATATTTTTTCCTTCAAATTAATATAACAAACTGCCAAAAAAAAGTCTTCAGAAAGGCTGAAAGGCAAGATTTAATCTTGTTTGAATTATTTATGCCAAGGGAAATTTTCACTGTTTCTCACCCTCCAAATAATATTCTTTGAATAACTTCTAAGGATTTATCTAAGAATCTTTAAAGTGGAATCAGTCCTGCACAGAAAACTGAATTATAAAAAGCTCTCTCCATCCTTACCCTTCTTTTCAGCTTTGTTAAATGTGCAGGCTCTCCATGTGACAAATTAGTTCAGTTCCCGAGATTCCCCCAAAACTGTCACTATTTGTTCTGAAAATAATGCACTTTCATGTGTCAGAATTGTGTTGGCATCCATTCACACATAATAGGGTTACAAAGGGGATTAGTAAATACATCAGTGCTGTAAATATGTCGGTGCTGTTTTGATAAGAAGCCAGTCATGGGACATACAGTATTTATTTTCTATGCACTAAGCGCACTGGTATTTTCTGTGCACAGTCCCTTGTTGATTAATCCCAAAACATAAAGGGATTCACATTATAAGTTGCACAACATGAAGTTATAATAAAGACCATTTAGAGTGTAAAAAACCCTTAAGCCTGAGTTCACTCACAGTCAACCAGATACGTAAGACAACAAACAACTGGAACAACATTGAAGCTTTATGAGAAAATATCAAATTTACAAAATTCAAGTCTGTTTTGTGTTTGATCTGGGTGGCATTTGGCAACATAACTCAGAGCAGCCAGTACTTTGCCAGTACGTGGTGAAAACCAATTTACAGAGTAAAATGGTTATCACAAGCAATTACCAGCTTCTTAAACCCTTGGAAGAAGAGTTCCAGCCACAAATTTGAAGATCTAACATCTTTCCATGTAATTAAAGACTTATGCATATTCTTTCAGTGGAAGCTATAATTAATTAATCCCAAATTCAGCAGTGTTTAGATATGTATTACATGAAAGTGAGCTAGCTGATAATCCGATTAGTTAAGCAGTGGTTTTCCTCTGTGGTTTACAGATCCCTGAGGATCAAGGGACTACTTCTAAAGAATCTGGAAAGGACAGCTGTGGGAGCGGCTCATATTACACCAAACCAATACAATCCCAAGGCAATCACTGCAACAGGCTGCCCGACTGTCCCTACCACGAGCTCCGCTGCCTTTCTGGTGCCAGAAGCAGGCAAGCAATTGGGGAGCTGTAGGTCAGGTCAGTTCAGCTCACTTTCCCACCTGGAAAGCAAATTCACTTTCTGATGGAAACGACTCCTAGATCCGACTCAAAAAAAAACCAACAGGAAATGGAGAAAGAGAGAAAGAAAGGTGGGAAGAGGTTAGACTGTTTTAAGAAAGTCTGTAGTTACTGTAGTTACTGAAGGTTAGATGTAATTAATGTGAAATTGCACCCACGCTACTGTCAACAGGCATGCACGTTCCCTACAGAAGGCTCCATACTGTCAGTGGAAAACATTGAGGTTCCCCAAGACAAAAAAGCTTGAAAACCCTTTATACTGAGCCTTCTCTTGTCTCAGAAAGACTGTAGTTTTTAAAAAAATAAGAAAATGGAGAGAACTAGCATAACTAATATGTTACTACTATAGTAATTTTACTCCAAAGCTGAAAAAATGCAAAATATGCCTTTGACTGCCACAAAAGTCATTAAGTCTCAGCATCTCCTGATGGTGTACATTTACTTTGCAAGATCAGATGCTCAATTCTCAGCATCAATATCCTCCAAAGTCATCTAGCACTGCAGAGACTGAAAGCACATCAGAGACTCAGCAGCCTGAAAGAGCAAATATTCTGTCAAGTAAGTCTTATCCCAGATCAGCAAACAGCACATATCACATTGTGTACCCAGCAAAGAACGCGTGGTGACGTCATGGGCCCGAATATAACCTCCCCACCCTTCACAAAATTTATTGTAAGCATTCACAGAGGGAATATAGACCAAAAGGCAAATAAACCAGTTCTAAGACTTTGCAAGGCCTTGGTTTAAGTATTAGAAGTCCGCATCTGGCGGCATACTGGATACATAAAATTTCAAATTATTATCTCATCATGAAATCTCTGAAGGACCATTTGTCCTAACGCACTGCTAATTGTGACTACTTGAAATGGGAGTCTGAAAATACACGTCTGTTTGAGACACAAACTTCCACTTCTGTACTCTTAAACCTTGGGCGTTTGTGCACATGCATCAGCAAGATGGGTAGAAATGCTCACTCATGTACACAGAAGATTTGGGGGGAGTAGAGGTCCCCTTTTCAGTCAATAATAGCTTTTCACTTCTGGAAAATTTCAAGCTCTTGGGCATCCTCTTGTACCCACAGGAAAACAACAGGGGTTTGGGTGAAAACTAAAAACCTTGTTTGCCACTGAAGTGACCTCCAGGCTAGGAGAGGTTGAGGGGGGTTGAGCTGCATCCTGTTTTTCATATAGACAAAGAGGTTTAGGATGGAGTTGATCATCCTTTGCTTTGATTTCTCTGTTTTATGCTGAATTTGGGTCACTGTAATGCTATATGGCAGAAATATTCTGCATGGCTGAGTAAGAGATGTGTTTGATACCAACCTTGCCACAGATCTAAATCTGCACAGGGAGAAAGGATCAAACATGGGAAAGTCAGGGTTACAGTGCAAAGGCACTGATGAGAAGCCAGTGGGCCTCTCTTTCATCCCACACATGACAAATCTCTCACTTTGTTCTCCGAACACTGGCTGACCCCTCCACTTTTTGCTCTTTAACATGTTCCTATTAAGGGTACCCCCTCATCTCTGAACTTTTCATGTGTTCTTTCACTTCAAACCATGTTGTTCTCACGCAATATGGCAGTGTCATATCCCATGGAAGTCCTGGAAGCGCTAATTCAACACTGTTGAAAACACACAGGTCTTAATTGGCATTTACAGGAAGTTTTTTGCATCATAACTTATTCCAGCTTCCAGACTGCCTTTCATTGCCATGAGAACTGCTTAAAGACCCTTTATATCGCTTAAATAATGTAAAAAGTGTTTTCTATAAACAATTATGAGCTCCTCTGTTTCCTTTCTGTCTCTCCATCCATTTCTAAATGACATCTCTTGCAAACTCACTTTCTGGAGAAGACTGGGCTATATTCTCATTGAACATAAGGAGTATAAAATTATGGTCATATGTTATGCTCAGTCCACAGCAGATCTCCCTCTGCATCACAGAATACGGGCTGTTACATGATAGCCTGTTTCCAGCTTAATTTAACTAAGAGTGACTACAACATCACATAGTAGAGAATACATACAGGGCATGTGTAGAATTTTTTTCTTGGTTTAGAGCTATCTGTGTCACACTGTCGATCAGGTAGTTATAAGAGTATTTCACTTATGATGTTTTCCATTTCTTATAACTTGTTATAACAAACATGCATGTAGGTAAGTACTTTTTTGTTCACCCATGCCATCTTGCTTTTTAAAAAATCTGACCCTCTAGGTTCGCCAGTAGATATCTGTACAGAAAACACATTTCTGAGGGGCAGAGTGCTTGTCCTACTCTGGATTATACCAGTTTATTTGAGATACTTTTAAAATAACCATTAGAAATGTACTCTGCCCTCTTCCTGTCCCAACTGAAAGCTTACATTCTGAAAAACACCACTGTGAACTGCATAAATATACCAGACATGCTGGTATATGCTAAAAATTTTATATTACTTATGTGGGTAGGCCTGATATATTTCTGGAACTGGTACCTTGCTGCTGCCATTCCTTGAGGGTCATAGGATTAATACAACACAATTAAAATAGTTTTAGCTGTTTGCTATGATATGGCACCTGAAGTGTGTTCAGAGTAAGTGCTTCTAGTTGATCATTACTATATCCATAAAAAGTCAGTTACTCATGAAAAGAGGGTTTATATAGGGAACAGCTGTTAAATCCAGTACTTCTGATACTGTACCTATAATGTTATTTTGTGCCTGTGGACAATCCATGAGCTGTTATAATTCAGGTTGCAGCTCCTCTTTTCCTTGGACATCTTCCCTCTCCCTTCTCCCTTTCCCCTTCTGTATGTTGAGCTGAGCTTGGTGAGCTCTTCAGTGACATTATGATGTCATAATGATGTAAACCATTGCTACTCTTGTTCTCTCCCATCCTTGTTGTGACATACCTGGATTTACGATAGCCATGTCTTGACCTACAAAACCAAGTCTGCTGGGAATCCTTCAAACAGCCTATGGCAACACTCCTATCGTTGCATTGCTGTGCAGAAGATGGCTTTTAAGGGCAGGAAAGTCAATATTAAAATCTTGTTATTGCTGTGAAGCTGGACCTTGGCAGAAGTGGAAGTCCTAACAAAAATGGCATTCTCCAGCAGGTGGGAATTCTCTTAGTAGCAAAAGCAAAATACCTCGGTGGTGCACAGCTTATACACCAAGCAGCCCAATATTCCCACTCCCTGTATCCTCTCTAAACATCTTTTTATAGAGGCTGTTAGAGCCTATGGGCCATAAATATTCAAGGACTATTGTTTTACAAATGCATTTCAAAGCAGTGGCAGGAAGTTTGCTACTGAAGTATCATATTGTTTACTTCCAGAAATTATTTGCCGATCCTTTTTTATCTCATATATTTAAAATAAATAGCTTCTTAAAATTTAATTTCCGCAAAAAATACCACATGCGGAATTGGTCTGAGCTGGGAGGGGAGAAAATAGCCCACGTTTTTCAGTGGATTCCAGTTTTGCATTACCTACATTATCTAACAAACTTTTCTACATTAGTCTACACAGTCTTCTAGTGGGTGAATCCAGCCAGCCCCCAAGCACTGGCGCCCGATGAGCACTTCCCTGCTCCACGCTGAGAAAAGGGACGAAAGATAGTGGAGAGTAGGATGGGAGAGATACTTTGCTGCTCTGATGCATCATAAAAACAGCAGGAGCTGTCTCAGGAAAATGGCATAAGGGATCTAGCCATAGAAAAACAAATAAATAAATAAATAAAAATCCAAACCCACTAAGCACAAGCTTGAAAAGAATGGAAAGACAAACTGCTGCGTATTAGGGGTGTGAATTGTCAGCCTATAAAAATCTGGGGAGTGATCTGGAGTAAAAAAGCTTACTACATTATTTACTAGAAAAAGTTATTGTTTTTGTCCACAGAGCTTATGTGTGACCTTGGAGCACAGCAGCCTTTGGGACTGCAAGGAACAGGCCTGAGACCAGACTACACAAACATTCCCCAGAAACAAGCACGGAAAGAGCTATAAAATAATTAGATGTATTGGAGAGTTCCAGTCTTTTAAAAAGCTGCCCAGAAATGCATTTATGGATTATTCAGGTGACCTTATCCCAAAGTATCCTCTTTCTTTAACATCCTCTGAAGAGAGACAGGTTCAGACGAAACATGACCCAAGCAGAAATGCACTGCATTTAAATATGAAAAATCAACAATTATTTCCTTCCTTCCTTCCTTCCTTCCAGAGTGTCAGATTGAAAGATTTTCTCTGCTATCCTTGGAAAGGAGCCTGCAAAATTCTCCAAAAAGAATGTTCTTGATAATAATCCATATTTAATGAAACTGCACGGTGGTTATATAACCAATGCTGATTTCATAAAGAACCTAATTTAGACTTCATAAAGTACATAGTGCTTATGTTGGAAAAGCTTGAACATGTTTTACAAGGTCTGAACAGATAGTGTTATTGGCAAGAGATAAATGCTTCAGACAATTTGGTGCTAATATTTCAAGTCTCTGCAGAAAAAAAAAAGCAAATGTACCAAGAGAAATACTGAAAGAAATTAATCTTGGCTGCAGTTTTACCCCTTCTGATAGTGCTGAACAGTAGAATCATTCAATATTTTAATTACTTGATTCTGTACATTTGTTTCAGACAGTAAATCAGTTGATATAGATCACTAGTGGACTCATCTTGTGAAAAGTCAAGCAGTACCAGATAAGCAACCAAGATAAGCATTTTATTGCATACAACTAATGTTATACAGAGGTGGGCTAAATCCTCACCAACCAAGGAGATGGCTGACTAGGACTTTAGGGAAAAAGAATAAATGGAAACATCAGTACAGAACTGCAAATATTTCACAATACATTACATAGAAACATTATTGTTGGCTGTGAGCCTGTGCTCCGGAGAGGATGGTGGAGTCTGCTCTGTCGGTACACTTTGGAAATGAACTTTGCTTGTTCCAGATGGCTGGCTGGCTTGCAGAGCTGGTTTGAGAGGCTTGCTGGTCAGATGAATATCTGAGATAGAGCCAGAATTTCTCTTTTGTGGGGCTAGCTGTAAATGATGTAAATAAGGGTCACATTGTGTGTAGACAGATGTGTGGCTGAATGAGACGTGGCTGGCTCTAGGAAAGACCTATAATGAACACAGGAGCAGGTGATGGTATTAGCCTAGCTTAATTTATGCTGGTTAGTAAGTCTTCCATCTAAAAGTATTTGTTTTGGCTTTTCAGCACATAAACACTGCCAGTTTTAAGTGCCTTGATTTAGTGGGCCACTGTAAGAGGTACAAATCTAAATCAGGTCTCATACCATACCAAAACCAACCAAGTTAAAGAGATTCCAGTATATGTCCCTCTTACCTGGCAAAAACATAGCTGAGATTTAGCATGGAGACAACTAAGCAGGGCTTGATGTGGATTTGGACATATGTGTGGATTTTAGCTGAGTTAACACACAGAAAATGATCTGTCTACATTCACAACCAAAACCATGCTGTAATGGCATTAGGGAAGTGCCATAGCAGGCGGTGCTGCAGCCTGTTATGTGCAGGCTGCAGAGAGGGCACTTATCTCTGGCTTTTATCAGCATGGAGGTTATATAGATTACACGTACACAGTGTAAGTCACACTTGGCAGTAAATCAAAGCTAAGCGGAACAAGAACAGAGGTGCTGCTGGCAGACAGGGAGGCATAAGCAGACCCAGTGAAGTTTCATTTCATTTCATTACAGATATGCAGCCACAATCAGTTAAGTCATCCTGCACTTCAGATCTCCTGGAGTTTATTTGCAGAAGCTAAGCTGTCCCAAAGCTGCATTATACCTAATTCCTGTCGCCATCTCCACCCCAGGAGAGCTGGGAAGTTCTGTTGCAGCTGAGCGGCCACCTCCAGCTCTACTAATGGCAACGCAATGTATCTGGCGACTTTTGTAAGCTCCAGCGTATCATCTTGAAACGCAGAATAGCAAGAGGGCACGATAAAGAGCTCAACATTGTTTAGACGGTGAGAAAGACTGAGAAATGACTTGACCATATTGCATAATGTTTTTAATGGAAGAAAATACCAAGGAGCAGTGAAGAAGAGAGTAAAAGCAATTTGTCTGTCTTCTTAACGTGTAAGGGTGAGAACAAACAATTTTACTTTATGGGTTTTGCTCCTGGAATGCCAAGACACTGTCAGCATCTTCTGGAAATGGGATCCTGTCTGTGCTGTAAGGCTTTGTGCTACACTTTCAGTTTTTATCTGAATACAGACATTCATATGTAAATATATGAGTCACTAACTTGAACAGATATCCGTATGCTGTCATGATGGTATCATTTTTCATTTTCTTTAATAGCGGTATTTTTATTCTTAAATAAAAAAGACTTTGTGAAAAATAATTTGGTCTTATAAAGAATAAGCAATAAAAGGTAAAATGCTAATTTCCACACAGCTATTAATCCTGTAGACATATGTGCCATTTTGTCTAACTATACAGATTGGCCATACTCAAAAGTAATGCCTCTCCCAAAAATACATTCGAAAGCATCTTCCAGGCAACTCCTGGAAAATCACTATGCATATGAACTTCTGTCAGATACTCTCTGTGAAGCAAAGATTTTTCCAGACTGCTATTTTACTTCTGGGTTACTCATACATACTGGGGTACAGGGACAGGAAGACTTTGCATATGTTTAACAGGAAAACATTGTTGATTCAGACTAGTGCCTTGTCAGTCGCAGAATAACAAGTTGCTCCAGGGATGCACTGGGGTTTTGCTGAATTTTTAATGAACAACAAAATAATTTGCAATTGTCCTGAGCAGACTTAGGATGAAAATTATATTGAACTGGAAAAGCCACAAAAAAGAGCCTCAAAAGAATTGGAGAAAATGCCTTAGAGTAAGACACTTAAAGGGATCAAATTATTTAGTTTATCAAAAAGTCATTATACAGGAACTAGGAGAGTCTTTAATTTAGCAGCAGAAGCATAAGAATCAATGTCTCAAAGCTGAGACTAGGCAAATGCAGAAATAAGGCCTATTTTCATGTCTAAAATGGGACGTAGGCAAAATTGTGTAAGGCCAAAAAAACAAAGCTTCTGCACCTTCTTCAGCACCTCCACACTAAGCTTCCTGCTCAGCCTGAAAGTTTTCCACATGCCAGTGGTGGCTCCTCTGTGGCTGCTGGATGCCTTGGAAATGTGAGACTTAGCTGTGGGGCTAATCCAGTGACCCACTGTTGCTGAAAGGGAAGGTCTTCACCCCCTTCCCAGATGCATGGTGGTCCTTTCCACCCCTTCCATTTCTCAGACCTGTCTGCCAGACAATTTAATTCATTTATCCAGCAGGGAGTTATATCTGGGGTGTCTCATCTCATCTCATGGAGTTTATGGGTTCACAGGCTGCCCAGTGGCTGCTGGGTTTGGCATGAAGTCGGTAGTGGAAGCAGGTGATCTTCTGCCTCTCAGTGGTGTTCATCTGTTAGATCAGGTAACCTGACCCATTTTCACCTTAATTGTCCAAGACAGTTAATTGCATCCCCTGGCGAAGCAGAATTCACATTTACATCTTGTATCTCCTATACAAGTGAAGAAGAGGGGAGTAAGAGGATTCTCCTAATGCAGCTGGGCTGCTGTGCCAGGACCCCAGGAGCCATGGGACCTGGAAGAGAGCAGGCCTGAGGGTGTCTCACTGCCAGATGCCAGAAACTTGGGTCCCTTGGTTGGGATGGGCTATGATTGGAAGCTCAAGGTATAAAACCGCAAATAATTCTGAGGGTAGAGCAAGGAACCCAAAACCCCTTCCTGAGGTAAGTGCTGTAGCTACTGGGCTGCCAAGTCATGCTCCTTCTCGCTCGTTCTCCTTCTGGCCCCAGGTCTCAGGTGCACACAGAGGCTGCAGTATCAAGGTTTCCTATGAGGAAGAAATTTCAGGCCTGTAAAACTAAGGGGCTGCTTGCCTCAGTTTAGCACTAGTAACAGTGCAGTTGCACTGACTGTAAAGCTGCTCGGACACGTCTAAACCAGCTTAAAATGTGCTCATGCAGGTACTGGTAGCAGCCTTCCTGCCAGCACAGTGCTCAGGGCATACTCATTTATCTTGCTGAGACACACTCTCTGCTCTGCTCCTGAGATGTGCTCCTTGCACACAGTAGGTGTTCCGTGCATTCCTCCAAGACCCCTCCATGCCAGCCTTACATCTTTCCGAGTATCAGGCTCTTAACCTCTACTGGGAGAAGAGATAGAGACACAGTGGGCAGGAGGTGGACTTGTTATGCTGGAAGATGGTGCTTCTTATTTCTCTGATTTCTATACACCCACAAATATGGATGAAGTTGTGACTCTGCTGGAAAAAATGGAAGTTGTGTTTCCGGTTTTCAGCGTTCTTTCTTTTTTCTAAATTTCTTGAAAATCAATTGCATTCTGCACTTCACTGCCTAGCACTTTCCCTCAAACGCTGGATTAATCAGGCGCTGCATGCAAGAGTTACATGCGTTACAAACAAAGGCAGGTAGATGAAACCCAACAGGGCTCTGCAGCTTCGCTGTGTTTGGCTGGAGAGTTTCTCTCTGCTACACTGAGCGGGAAGAGAAGAGGCTTTGTTCATCAGGCTGGATCTGGAAAAGGCTCTCCAGGCTTTCGGAAGAATCCTACAGCCCTTGCTCCTGCTCTGCTCCAGTGCTGTGATACTAACAGGATCAGAGGGCTCTTGGGCCCTAATTCACAATCTTGGAATCTGAATTCTTCCTGCATTATCCTGTTCTTTCTCTCCTATCACCAGAGATTATTGTCCTGCTCACACTCCTACAGAGCTGATCTCAACTCTGATACATACTTTTCATTGTCACTCCCCCTTTTTAAAACAGAACCTCAAAGGCAGCAATGTTTTATATTGAACAGGGTATCTTTTTACACTGGAATACATTCTAAAACCAAAAAGTTCTCTATCAGGATGCAATACATTGGGAAATATACTTTTATTGTGAGAGAAACAAAAACTTGGACCTAAGAATATTGGCAGGATTGATTTAGCCTTACTTTTTATTTTCATACTTCCTAGTAATCTCCTCCTTCCCTTTAATCTTTTGTTAAATCTGTTAACATGCACTGAAGGCTGTTTGTACAGAAGCCTTCTCCTTGAAAATCATGCCTATCTTAGGGTTTTTACTGGAGGCAAAGATAACACATGAAAATGCTGAGGGAGAATATTTTCCAAGTGGGAGGGAAGCATATTTCCTTGGTATTTTCCAAAGTGTTCCAACATATGAGACTATTTATGACAATGTAAACAAAAAAGCCAATCTTCCTTGTGAAGAATGCAGAATCATCCTTAATTAATTAAACTCCTACTGTGAGCTCATAAATGTCAGGATGTTGAATCGCTGTATGTTAGTGGAGACTGATTGTTTTTATTATTTATTCCAAGGGAGTAAAGTAAGGTTTCTGAAATTCACAGCAGCAGCAAGCTACAAACATGGTGGAGAGAAATCATGTTCAATATGAAGCAAGATGTTAGTAACTACCTCTGAACTCAGTGGGTATGATAAGTCTGTGTAAGCCCTGCGCTTCCAGGACACGCAGCTATGAAGACTCCTAGACTCAGAGCTGGGTGCTAATGCCTCCTCGTGTGGCTGTGATGGGAAGGGCTACGGTCCCTTTCCAAACCACAAAGCCGTGGCTGCCCACAAGATGCTCCGCAAGAGTTGTCTGGGACATGGGTCTCTGCCAGTCCAGCCCATGACCAAGCAGAAGGACCTCTACATCGAAAGCCAGTGCACTCAGGCAAAAGGACAGGCTTTCCTCAAAGTAGTTCAGGTGAGAGGGCAGGCAGCTTTACAGGACAAACACACACAAACAAAACTGTGACGGAGGGATCCAGTTTATGCAGATGCATGTGCTGGGATACCATAAGGCTTTGCCTTAGTGGTCTGCCAGCCCCAAAAACTTCTCATGTTCCTAAGGAGCAGAAAGACAATACCAAGACACAATAATTTCTTTTACCTTTTCAGCCATAGGGAAGTCATTTGCAATTTCAGCTGGCACCTCTTCTAGCAGGGAACACTGCTGGAAGTGAGAGAAGCTCAGTTCTCGGGAAATAAGTAGAAGCAAAGAAGAAAGCACTCTTCTCGTTGCCTATTCCCTGAAACACAGGTCTAGCCATAGCTAGGAAGGAATTACTGTTGGCAGAACCCCTGGAGGAGTGCATTAGGGCCATCATAACAAATGCGTCTGGGGAAGCGTGTGTGAACCAAGCCCCCTCCAGAACCAGCCCCGGTGGCACGTCGCCATCAGTGCGCCGGCAGCATGGAAGGCAGCAGGCTCACCACACCTCAGAGGATCGCTGCAGGACTTCAAGTGATTATGCTGGAATGGAGAAAAGCCAAAGCCTGGCTCCTCCTTCCTCCTGTGCAGCTTAACAGCACTTGAATAAAAGTGAGGGAAGTTGCCCTTGTTGAACCAGTGTGGCAAGTGCCATCCATTGAGCATACTGGTAGCATCGTGCAGGCATCAGCATCGCGAGGGCCTCTGTGCCAGTCAATCGACAGTGTTTCCAGGGGTGCTTGCTCAGGAGATGGCTCCCCTGGTCCCCTTCCCTCCTGTTATGGCCCTAGTGCACACAGCTGTAACAGGGGCCAACAGCTGCAGTTTTGCATTAGCTCTTTCATAATGTCAGATTCAATTAGCAGAGCTACGAGAGCTTCTCTAGACATGACTGTATCTACTGCACTTAATAGAGTGAGACAAATGAGATTATTCACTTAATTCACTCAATTCACCGGAGCTGCTCCCAAACAGCTTTTTGGACAGGTTAATTTTACCTGGAGTGCTTTACCAGCCCCATTCCCTCTAAGGCCAGAGACACCTGTGCTAGCTCAGTGGTCAGACAACCCCAGAGCAGAAACGAGCAGCCGGGGAGGCAGGAAGGGACCACTTCTTTCATTGGACAATGACAGGTTTTGGTAGTTCAAAGTGCTCTTGGAACAACAGCGCAAAGCCCAAAGCGTCAGCACTGTAGAGAAACTGTACGTTTAAATTCCTTCGTGGTAGTAGTGCTGTGAGAACAACATGGCACATGAATACTATACATCTGAGCACCGCTCCAGCCAATACAACAATAAAACTAAAGCTTAGCTGATACCAGGAAAATCTTTATAACATCATTTCTAATGCTGATTCCTTATGAAACATTGCGTTGACTCATTTTATAAACAAAGACTTAATTGACTGTGTAGCTTTCAAACACATTATTAGGGTACTTTTTGTAACACTATATCATTATAACTGCAAAGCAGAACTGGTAGATAGCCTGCAAAATTCCCACAAAAGTAAAAACAAAACTCCTAAAAATATCAAAAAGTTATGTAACTGCAAAACTCCTAAAAAACCCCAAACCAAACTTCCTAAAAAATAACAGAAAACTTACATAACTAGAACTCAATTACCTCCTTAGAAATTCACTGTCAATCTAAAAAAGTGAGAACTTAAACAAAGAACTGTATACTTAGAAATACCGTAGGTGAGCAGTATCATTTCTCTTTCAAGTGAAAATGATTAAGGCTGCATGAAGGATGAAGTATGAAAAATGCATTGGAATGCCTGTTAAAAGAGGCTGTCAGAAAGTGTGGTGTGTCTTGGATTATGTTCACTCAAGGACTGTCAAGGGCAAGAACTTTAATGGCATAAAAGCACTGAGAAAAAAAGCAGAAGGTCTGGGCCTTGAGAGCAAAATACTCCACCAGGGTGTCTATTAGCAGCAGGCAGAGCTCAAAAGTTTTGGATGGCCTCTCCAAAATATGACTGCATAAGAAGTACCATAGCTTAATCTCAGAATATTCTTCCAAAATACATTTCAAAACTTCATTTACACTCCTGATGATCTTCTAGTGTTGATTACTATCCATATATGCAAATTCAAATAAATTAGGATTATTAAAATGCACCTGCTCCCTGCTGGATGAAACCTTCATTGTGAAACTGAGTGAAAACCACAGCTCAAAACAATACTCCTAGAGCTCAGAATTTATGGCACTTTTTAAGTGGAAGTGAGATATTTATGTTTTCTCTGCACTACTGCTATAACAGGACAAAAAAAACTCTCATCTGTATTATAATCATGTTTCAGTGCCCCAGCTGGAACTATGAAAAGCTAACATACAAGTTTAACAGCAGGTGAGAGAAGTATCATCACCTGTAAGTCCTTGAATAGCCTCTCATCCCTGTTTCTAAATTGAAAACAAACCTCTGATTTTATGAGTCATTAAAACTAATTACACTAACTGACTTAATTAAAACAAATTTTCTTCCATGTAGTTTGCTCCCCAAAATCTTGTTTTCTCTTCTTTTTTAACATTTTCAAAATCTATGTTTTTCCATGGAAAATTATTTAAAAAAAAAAAAGTTAACTGTATCTTAAGATTATAACTGAGTTCATTTCCTGGTGAAGGTCACTGTCTCACATTTGCGGAATATTAATTTTGAAGAGGCAGGAACGCAAAATGTGTGGTCTGTTTCCCTACAATATATAGCCAATATATGTTAATGGCCATTATTTTACTTTTCCACTTAAGCAAGTTATAATAACAATATTTAAGACAAGTCTATCATCTTGAGGACATGTTCTCAGTTATCCGCAGGAAGAACAGATAGACATCCACCTCTTGATCCTGCAGCTATGCTAGCCTTTTTCCATTAAAACTTTCCAGAGTTCCTGCCAAAAGCAATTGTGCAGTTGAAGGTGAACAGAGTTTAACCACTTTTACTTGGGCAGTAGAAATTTTAGCCACTTTTCACAGCCTGGGAAACAAAACATGCACCTTTATCCACCTTTTTATGTACAGCTAAGATACCGGTTTCCCAATATATCCTCACCAACACTGGCAATGGTGAAAAGGTCAAGTGGATGATGCACTCTTTAGGAACTGTCTTTGTGAATATTGTGTTTTCTAACCTGCCTTATACCACATCAGTAATTAAACTGCCACTGGGCGACTTATAATATCTGGAATATTCAATAAGGAAACAGTCTAAGGTGGACAAAGTAATAGCTTACCGAATTTCAAGTTCCTTTTGTAGTCATGGAGGATGTACTTTTTCATCTTTTTAGTCAACACTATTATTTTGTCTGCAGCATTGCTTAGCATTTCTTTACAATCCAGGTATCCCTGTGGGAAAATCATATGTAGATCCTGTCCTGCTCTTCCAGCTCATGCAGAATGAATGTATAACACACAAAAGCCTCAAGCAATTGCATGAAAGGTCCAAGTTTTCCAACAAAACCAAACCACTTTCATAGAAGGGGAAAGAAATCCCATATTTCTATTATAAATGATCCTTGACTGTCTAGGTTTAGTTCTGAGACAGGCTGAGGAGCTGCTTCATAATGGGGTCTTCTGTGAGTCACCCTGATGGATGGCTTATACATATTTACTGCAGTACTGGTATCCTCTTCAGTGTATGATGGCATGGCCTATTATCCTATCCTGTCTTAACAGGCATATAAGCATATCTTGCAAGAGTAAATCTATAGCATGCAATGGAATTATTCACATGTTTAGAGTTAGGAGCATGCCAAAGTGTTTTGCTCCATCAGGGTCATGTATTTTTCCTCTCTTTGCATGGGAACACAGCATGTAATTTTGCATGTGGTAGGATTTCAAACATCCTGTTTTAAGCGCTGGGTCCTTTTCTAGGTATTTGCAAACTACAAAGGGCCAGTTATAAAGATGCTTTATCAAAGTTATTAATACGTAAAGACAGGGTTCTTGAATAGAGGATATCCTTACCCCAGTGCATTCACTCAATAAGAAAAGTCAACCAGAACATCCAGAAGAAATAACAGTGGACATGAGGTATTAGTGGAATGAAGAATTTAGGACTGGGAGACAGACAATAGGAAAAATAAAATATTTCCTCATTTTCAAAGTTTTAGCATCTAATGTAAACCCTTTTCCATCCACTCTCAGCAATTCTTAAGATATGTCCTGCAAACCAGTCTTTTTACACTTCCTGTGCCTGCTATAGATGTCCAAATTTCCAACAGTTACAGTGCAGCAATGCCTAAGAAGATATGACTGTTCTCCAGAAAAATCAAGCCCTCTTCTAACCTGTGTGTTGCCCCTCCCAGCCCATGCCCACCTGATGGCTGGCATCCTGCTGGAGGTTACCCCCTCCATAGCTGTTAGCAGATACCTTTATGTGGTCACTCCCTGACCTGTCTCCATCAGAATGATCTGAATTACTTAAACTATTCAATCCAGCTCATTTTACTGGAAATGGGCTAGGGAGTGTTCATACAAGCAACAACAAGCAGGTGGAGGTGGAAATCTCTTTAGCCAGTAGAGATGTTCTAAGAAGAGCGCTTCTCTACAATTTAAAGTACTAAATCTGAAGTAATACTTGTAAATGTTTTTATCTTTAGCGGCCAGCATTGTCTCTATCCAGGATTTTTTATTATCCCTGTCACCACAGTGTCTGAGTCCCTCCTAGCTATTTACATCCCAAAGGACTGACAGCCTTTCTTCTGCCAGCTTTCCTGGTCTTGTAGGCAGGCACCCTGCCTGTCCCCTCTGCCTGCCCCTCACGTTGCTGTGAGCAAGACCTTCATGGCCAACCGTAAACGCCTCTGCAGGAATGTTCTGCAAATTAAGCAGGGTGGGACCTCCAGGATACAAGTTGCATTAGTGGGAGCATAACAGAAAATGTAATTGATTCACCTAATTACAATACCCCTCACCCTTGTTTGCTGACTTACAACGTTATCAGCCAGGAACTAGTAACACTGGGTGCATCTTGTAATATTGACTCTCTTCTCCAAGCTATTCTCTATCTATTCTCAGTTTTTCAGAGATTCAGTGGATTCAGATGGGAATTATATAAGTCCATCAGCAATTAAGGGAGGAAAAAAAGTGCCTTGATGAGGAATCCAGCCCCATCACTAATGAGTGTTTCTTCTGAAAGCTTGTGAGCCTTCTCAGGCAGATCTGCCTTTGGGAGAGTGATTAGCATCCTTTGTTGGACTAAGATCTTGAAACCACATGTTCTAGGAGATAAGTTTCTCCCCATGTTCTTACACAATTTTAAAGATTTTTTTTTTTTAAGAGAAAGACAGTTTTGAGCTATATGGCCCCTATCATCTAGGCTTATAGCTTCAAACATACATAAAAATTACCTGGAATTTCTTGCAAATGCTGCTTCACATCTTTTAACTTAAGGTTTCAGCAGAATCAGATCAGTAAATAATTTTTGGATGAAAATTGGGTGTCATTCAAATTTAGTAATCTGGAATTGTGTTTTCCTGGGGCTAATGTTAACATATTCTGTTCTTGAATATGCTCCTCTCATTTCATTGTGTTGTGTTCGGTGCATTATAAAAGCACTTTTGCACTTCAGATTAAATTTAGAGGAAACTAACACTGTTCTTCAGAGTGAAATTTATGTGTTTGGTTGTTTAGGACAGTCCGTAGTATGAAAGGAAACTTCCATGTATGATGTGTATGAGTAAATTCATGCTTTGTGAACCCGGTATGTGCTAAGAGCCCCAGGTATTAAAGAGCTCGTCTTCTGTAAAAAAATGGAGTTCTGAGCTTTTAAAGAATATGGAGTTTCCTGCACCAAGTTAGATTTTCTCTGTTGTATTTTATGTGACAGTTCCATTAAAAGAATAGCAATGACAGTGTCTTTGCCACCATTGACTGATTATCAGGGAAGAGAATGAAAGGAAAAAAACCCATATATGAAATACGTCAGTCATGTCAAAGACACTGCTAAGAGATATGCAAATGCTATCCTTTCTGTAGGAAGTACTGCAAATTATATAAAATAGAACAAAATTATAGTTAATACATCCTTCTTAGCCCAAAATAATTTATTTCAAATCATTGTTCTTTTTTATCCTATGCTAAATTACCACCTCTTTCTTTATATTACCACTTCCCAGAAATATCCTTGCCAGTTGTAGTATCCATTTCTCCTTTATTTTAATTTCCTTCTTAGATATTCATGCAGCCATAGTCCCATAACATTTTTACTAGGAACGCTCCTCTACTCAAATTGATATCAAAAGGGAACAACACTGAGACATGAAGTTTCACTTGCTCCCTCTTTAAAAGTTCCCTGGATCATTTTAGTTTGCTATCGCCTTTTGGTTTGTATTTTTACAGGCATTGCCAGAAATGTACCACACTAAAGCTGACAGACTATTATCAACACACTGCATTACAAGAAAACCTTCATCACTTTATCCATGTGATCTGATGTTACTTTGAGAAAAGGAATAAAGAAAAGAAAAAATGAACAGTATGAAAGTACTAATTAATAAAAGCAAATGACCTCAGTAAAAATTACCTTAGCCCTTAGTTTGGATCGAAATACTCTTCAGAGTAGCACAGATCATCTTTCTTAGTGTCACAGCTCATTTTCCAGCCCATCATGTTATTAGTTGTGAGAGGATATATGACCTGCTCATAATATTTCTGCCTGTATTGGTCTTTTAACAGAGCAAGAAGCCCATTCACTAACAAAGAAAGAGGAGTAAAACAAGGCTGATGGCTCACTCTCTCTTCAGAGAATAATTCAAAAAGGTTCAGACTCTTCCTCAGTTTATGCAGCCACGGCAGCTCTTCCAAAGTACCTGGAAAGGACCTGAGTTCGTCAGGGGCTGCAGCCTCATTCCAAAGCATGTATCAGCATCAAACTGGATTTTGAGACCGCTTGGCAACAAATATAACAGATATTGCAGACAAATATATTTTCAAACACTAAGCAACTGAGATGCTACAAATGTTGAGCCAGCTCTTTCACTGCTCTCAAGAACCTAATTTTGCTCTTTATTAACTCAGAAGAGCAATTCTAGGCTCTACTTCTGCAAGTATCTTTCTTACAGGTTTATTTTGCACATACATACTTTATAAAAACCCCCTAATCTTAATGGTGTTTTTGCAGTATCTGACATGACTACTGTATTTTCCAAACTGGTAAGGATTTATGTGTTACAGGAAGGTAATTAATAAATCCTGTGACTCTACAAGTATACCACAGACTTGTTCCTGTAATAAGCAGCTTGAATTCATTTTTTGTGTTTATTGAGGAGCATTAATGAATATGACTTTTTACGACATTTCCAGGAAAGGTGGAACAGAACAAAAGAAGGTCAATTCTCTTTAAACAGACATTAGTTCATAAATAGTTTCAGCAAAGAGAACAGTTTGTCCGTTCTTCTCCTGAGAAGTGGGTCAGAATTGTCACTGCTAACCTAATCCCTACGGCTCAGTCCTACTGCCTTGCATCACAAAATGTATCTGAAAATTCGGACTGTACCAAGCTGCCTGGTTGCTCTCTATGTCTGAGCTGGAAAATCAACAAAGGAAGGCACACTCAGGGAACTAGCTGGGACTTCTGGACCTCATGAAGCCCACGTGCAGGAAGGGATGAGGGCAAAGAGCAGGATGACTTCAATAAGCTCCAGAAAGCTCAGAAAAAATAGTCATATTTGAAAAATGTACCTAAGTAAGTAGAACATCATTTCAACTACTCAAGACAGGCAGAGCTATGAAAACGGTCACAGGCCTCTGACTCAAACGTGGACTTTGCTCAAAGAGCACTTCATGGATCTTGTGCTCTTTGCAGCTTCCCCTTATACAGTAGTGGCCTCTACGGCTACATTTGTTCTAGTACAGCAAACAGTGACAGAGTTTGGTCTCTTGCCCTGAAGGCAAGTGGCATGGTTTGACCATATCCACATTATTAAGCTTTCCTAGCTTCCCACAAGGGGCTTCATCCATGCTGCCTGGGTGCAGAGCAAGTGCTGGCTGGTCAGTGCCTGGCCCACGCTGGGGAGCATCCTAACAAGCTGGCAGTAAAGGCAACTGTGACCCTGTGCGTGAGCCCATGAGCTCTCCCTGCTTAAGTCTAATATAGACATAGCCTGTGTGTAAGTTTACTCTGAGGTACTTTACTTCTGTGTATACTTTCATTTACTTCACTGGAATTACCCAGGCAAATAAACTTATATAGAGGCATAAAAGTTTTTAGGGTTATGACCTATGTGCATCTTATAAACTGATGGTAGATTATAAGCAGTTAGCTTCTGGTGCCTCACAGTGTGTGGAAGACATCATGCACTTGGGGATTTGTCAGTCCTTTTGCAGCTTGCCGGAGTTTTCAAATCTAGCATTTTGTATTTGTCATTTAAACTTGGGAATGAATTAACAGGAGTTAGGGGGAGGAAAGAATTTTTTGCTGAAGAAAACGTAAATGGAAAAAATCATATAACAAGAAAGAGATAAAGGATATCTAAATAGAGATGTAAGAGGAGAGAAAAAACATCTGGGAGGATGACTGTTCACTGACTTCAATCCACATTAAATTGTCAGGCAATCAATCACACTGTATAAAATTCATGAGGTTGGTAATTCCTTTCTATATAACCACCCAACAGCATAATTCATTAGTACAGTGTCAGTACCCTCCCCAGCTATTATCTGATTCACTCCATAGTCTATCTGAAATGTAATATCTGAGTTCAACTTACACAAACCCTACAAAAACCTGTTCAACCATTTTTATGTACACATAAACAGGTTATAGCTGTGTTTTCTTGTTATGTTCTGTTTCTACAGCTCTTGCAGCAAACTAGTTTGCTGTGACCATTACTCTAATAATTGTACTATAGTGGCACTTCGAAATTCCTACCCAGATTGGGCTCAGTGGTGTTAGTAAACAAACAGAAGGCAAGAGAGTCCCTGAACCATAAAAAGTTTACAAGCCAAGGAGATGTGCCAGGCAAAGGGAAGAAGAGAGGAAGCACAATACTCATATTAAAATTGTACTCAAAAGAACAAGAAATAGCTTCCCTCACAGTCACAAACAAAATCAATTCTAACATCTAGATCCCAGTCTACTGTTAAAATCAAAAGCTACTTAGCAGCCATGGAATTAGTCCAAGCAATTATATTGAAGTGAATATTATGGACTTGTGCAGAGATAGCATCTCACCTCCTTGCTGAGCTGTGAGCTGCAGCACAGGAGAGGTAGCAATGTGAACCACTGTAAACCAGAATATACTCCGTATTCCCTCAGTCCCTCCATCCACAGGCACGCTGAATCCTCAGCACTGAAGCACTGGGCAAGAGCTGGGTCCAGGGAGGGCGAAGCAGGGAGCCCGAGCCGTGCACTGCCTCCACCCGCAGCACTCTGCACCTGAGGAAGGGAAGCACAGAGGCCCCAGCACCGCTGTCAGACTCCCTCCTGGACCCCAGGTAATAGCAGAGGGGAAGGGAGTGACAGAAGACAACAAAAAGAAGCGCTGCCAGATGGTTTATGGTACAATCCTCCCCCTTCTTTCATCTCCCAGACCTACAGTGCTGCTGGGAATGGAGAGGGCAGGGAAGAAGAGGAGGCTGTGGGTGGGAGAATCACCCACAAGAGGCTGGAAACCACTGATGCAATGAATTCTTCTTAGTAACAAAACATAAAAGAAAGATTACCTTCAGAAACCTCTAAGCAAATAAATTTTGAGTAGGGAAGAAATACAATAAATTCACAGACAATTCAACAGTAAGGGGAAAAAGTTTGTCAGATATTTTTCTCATCAGCCATTTGTCTGGCTTTGTTCAATACAGGCACTTCTGCAAATAACATTTACTAATTATCTTTGGTCAGCAAGATCAATCATACAGCCTTTGTCTTTTTCTAAGACTGGCCCTGCAAATTCTCTTAATCTGCAAGTAATTTGAGAAATCTTAATTTTCTGTTATTAAAGCAAGCACAATATTCCTGCACTATACTTTTTAGACTATGAGGACTGATTCTTCCCATCAGAGAAATGATGTCAGGTCAAAAGTTGCAGATCTTGCTGTTGTTTCTATATTTCATTTTGTGACAGAAATAAGAAAAGCGAGTATGCCCATTTGAAAGCTCTCCTCTGAAAAATTCAGGTTATGGAGAAAACAAGGTCTCTGCATTAAATTACGCTTTCTTGCCCTTTTAAGGTAGGTCTTCATACCTACTAAAGTGAGAAACAGGCTCCTTTCCCACATACACAAGGATGGTTGTGTGGTTGTGCGCGCACAAACGTGCACAGTGTTATGTCTCAGTTTTGTGTATTTTCCAAAAAGAGGATCTACCGCGGCACAGGCTCCCTCTCACTGTGCTCTGCATCAGCCATGTGGGAGCCACCGCTGCTCCTGCCTCCAGCCTTCTTCGGGCTGAAGCCTGAAGTCCTGCCTGCAATAACAGAGCACATGAACAGAGGAAAAAATTATTAAGCAGACTTTTCCCCAAAAATGCATTTTGAAAAAAAAGCTGAAAGGCTTCACATTTTCTTCAGTCAATGCCCCAAACAGGAAGATTTTAAAATCCTGGGCAGCAGTTCTGGTGCAAGGAAGCCTGTTGCCTGGTGGCAAGTCAAACTAGTCCGAATCCCTGCTGGTGAGTGAGGTTGGAGGAGATGTCACGCCCCACTCACCAAGCAAGTGACCTCATGGAGCTTCTCACTTCACCTCTGCTTATTTGTATCCCAAGAGCTGTGGGAAGCTCTTATGCCCATTCCCTGCCATTGGAGCCATGATTTCTGGCAAACTGTTCAAAACTCTTGTTGAGGCAGATGTACCACGCTGTCACATGCTTCATTTCCTCACGGTTTGTCATCCAAGCAGCTATGGAGTGTTTTGTTTGTGGGTTAAAACTAGGAGCCATACACTTGAGTGCCAGGGCCTTTTTAAACACTGTATTTGTGTTTCCAGGGAGGTAAAGACGAAATACCCTCTTGAGTCTCTCAGCTTATTGCAACTGGTGTGAGTGACACGCAGCAAAAGCCTGGGCTACCATATGGCAAATACAGAAATCTCTTTAGATTTGAAGAGACCAAAATGTTTACTGCTCTTTTTTGTGAATAAATAACAGAATCAAGAGATCGATAAATGATTTCTGGAGGAGGCATGCAATGGTCCTGAAAGTGCCACGGTTAAGTGTGTTTCGGTGTCATTTTTCTTCTAGTCAAATGGTTTATTTATTAAAAGGCACCACAGCTACACTGGTCACTCATTTACCAGTGTCATGCACTGACCAAGCTCCTTTATTGAGGTGTGCTTCATCCTTTCAGCACTGCCAATAAACACTTGTATATTCTTACTGTACTTGTCCATAGAAATCATCCCAGTTAAGTCCTCACTTTTCATAAGCACTACTTGGGAGATGACTGTATGACTATGTCAAAATAAGCTCCTTCAGTTTTAATCAGCTTCCCAGGCACAAGCTGGCAGGATGCTGCAGGTCTATTTTGTGTATTTCTACAAATGCAGAAAAGTCTTTAACATAGACATTGTGGGCAGCACTGAAATAATAAAGGGCATGGGTAAGATTCCTGCAAACCTTAGGCTGCGGCAGGATGTTTGACATTTCACCAAGTGCTCAGCTTTCTAACAGCCTCTAAGCCATGAATCAGTGCCAGTTGGGAGACCATTCTGGGAAGTATTCACGCTACCGTTCTCTGTTCCTCCTCTCCTCCCTGTGACCTCCTCTGGGCTAGAATAGTGCCAGGCTAGGTGAATCTTTGCTAATCCATGGTGGACCTTCAGTGCACGCATTTGAGTGAGACAGAAGCTGGCAGAGTTCTTCTGCGTCCTCTTACAGTCCCTTGTCCCCACTCCCACCAGGCACAGCTGCCTGTGCCAAATTTCATTCTACCAGCCATCAAGGTACTTGGAATGGATGGCAGTCTGCACTCTGCGTCCTTAGGCAGCCAGTACTTTCAAAAATCCCAGCCCAAATTATTTCTATGGCACATGCACAAATGTTGCAACAGAGCAGAAAATAAATCTATTTTTTCTTGTCTCAGAGATTTCCAGAGCCACTTGGACATCCTTCCTCACTTAGGGCTATGCTTCAGGCTTCAGTGAACGGTCCCTTCTACTAACAAATTTGTTCATGTATGCCTGGCATAGTTAAAATTATCCTAAAGTGGGAGAATGTCTTATTTTATGGACAATCTTCTGGGTTCCTCTAGGATCAAAAAATGGATTCTCTTGCAAAAAATGCAACGTAGAAGAGGAACACAGTCCCCTACAGCATGCAGCAGTGTCAGAAAAGCGTTAACTCCAAAGGGCGTCTGTCTGCTCAGCACTCAATGCCACTTGCCACAGCATTCTTGGATCAAAGGCCTTACAGCCAGGCTCTGTACAAAACCCTGTCCTGCTTCACTGAGACACAGAGGCTGGCAGGAGCGCACCACAAACGGACTGCCTTGGACCCTGGCAGCCATAGGACTGTGCCGGTTCAGAGTTCAGTGCAGGCTACAAAGCCCACCCTAAGCAGAGTGGCAGCTTCTCGCTGAGCACCTTGCTGGCACAGCAACCCAAGCAGCAGCAAGCAAGCTCACTCTTTTATGTTGCTTTGGGGTCAGGGCCATTTACACAAGTTACAGTCACAGTAGCCACTGCAATGTATATGTACATTTAGGGGTTGGGACTGTCCAAAGGCAGTGGGTAGTTATTCATCCCTTCCATACCTCTCTGTGGGGAACCGCCTCTGAGCATGAGGGTTACGGTAACAAGTCATCCCTCTTAAGATGTAGTTGTCTCTTCAAAAATCATTTTGGCTTTCTGAGTCATTCTTTCCTTGGATGATTCTGACTCAGAGCAGGGGAAGTTTGAAATGTATCCACTAAAATGCATTTTTTTTCCCAAGGATAAGATGGAGACTCCAGTCCCACCAGAACAGACTGCATTTTTCTTCTTGAACTACTGATAAATGTTCAAGGAAGGATCTGACTGAAAGCCCTGGAAACTGAAGTAATCAGCTTTTCTGTATAAACTGAGCTGCTAGCATCACACTGGAAGCGGTTTCAGTAATCAAGGGATAGCTTGCAGCTAAATATGACTTGATTAGATACATAAACTGGTCCAGATGAAGCTGGGAGCTCTCTCACTGTTTTATTCATGCAGCCATTGGGTCACTGATTCTGTATTCTGCTGCAAAATGGCACAATAAAGACAAAGCTTGTAAAGAGTCAGCTACAGAGGGCAGGTGTTAATCTTGATATTAAAGGCTGATTTTCTGCAGTGATTTGAAAGGCATAACATATGTGTATAGGATACCTCAGATGAATGAGTCTCTAAGCAGTGTGACAATTTTGCAGAGAAACAATTCCAGAAGGGATCTGACTCACCCACCGTGCTTGGTGCTATGGAAGTATTTTTTAGATTTAGAGATGCAGTTGTTAGGAAATGGTCCAGGGAGTCACTCTCATTGCTTCACATGAGGACATACCACAGTCTAGCCCTGAAGTTAGGTTGGTTTGGATAAAAAAATCTCAGGGTCAAAGTCTGCCAGCCACCTTGCTCGCACCACACACTTGCAGGAAAAGGTACAGATCAGGGTGAATTAATGTGACAGAATTGGACCATAAGTTAACTTCTGATGTACAAAAATGTTCTAGTGTAAACAAAAGTCTTCCAGGGACTCTGGCAAGGGCAAAGTAGAGGCTATTTCTAAATGCAGTAGTCAGTAGTAGAGATACATAGTTTGGCATTCCTGAAACCTGATGCTTGAATTTGTCTCCAAAACTGGCACAGCTAGAAGTTCAGGCCTGGTTCAAAGGAAAATAACTTTTTCATCACCCTATCTAGGGTTGTTTAAGATCCTTTTCCTTGCCTCCCACATGATATATATTCCTTCTTACTATATGCAGATCCTACTTGGATGGAGACAATAAAACCAAACAAACCATGAAATCTTGTTGAGTGCAAAACCATCTTTCCAGTATTACCCTGAACTTTGTGAGGCATTGTCACAGAACTGCTGCTCTGACACTGCAGGTATGTATCTCTGGAGTAAAAGACCGAAAACATTTCTCCTCTGTCCCTTAAGTGCCAAACACAGATTAGACATTTCCTTGGAAATCAGAATATGTGAGTCAAATTCTGTCTTTGGATGCAATGCTGCAATCAAAGAAGTCATGGCAAAACAAAGAAGTAAGCAAGTTTTTCTATCAAGTTTAAAGTGTGCACTATTTAGAAAATCTAAAATAGTAATTCAGTAATCAATAGCTATGTTAGTTTTTGCCATGCATGTAAATGAATGAAGACCTTACAGAGTCTTAGTTCTACTGGTGGAAATAACTGACTCTCACTGGTGAAAAAAATGCCTTTTACATGAGTGTGAACTTGCCAAAAGACCTGAGGATGCTCCAGCCTTCCCAATGGCACTGCCTGGAACAGCACGTGTGCTCCAAGTCACGTGCCATACCCACCGAGCTGGGCTGTCCCATTTCCCCTTCCCCGTGTGTTCTCCACACTGAAGCTCCTGCATTTTTAAACTGCGATTTAATGCAGGTTATATAAGAACAGCTGTACTGGGGCAAGAGGAAGATTTATTTAGTTCAATATCCTATCTTTGGCCAAAAGTGAATGTCTAGCAAATAGTATAAAAAAAACCAGAAAGCACATGGTGGTAATTCATCAGAACACTTCCCAGCCTTCAGCGGCTTCATGAGCCAGAAGTTGTGTCCTCAAATGTAATAGCTCTTCATGGATTTCTCTTGAATTTTGGTAAACTTGAAACATCCAGAACATCCTATGGCAGAACTACTTCACAGTTTAAATTCCTATTGGGTGACAAACCATCTCCTCTTCTTTATTCTAAACCTATCATATAAGCAAGAGATTCCTATCCATCCTCTTCATGGCGCTTATTAGTTTACAGATTTCTGTTGTATTTTCCCTTCATTTGTCTGTTTTCGCAGACCGAAGAATCCTAACTTATTTGCTCCTTGCATGGAAGCCACTGCATAATTTTGATCATTCTCGTGGCCTGCCTCTGGATTTTTTCCAATGGCACTATATGTTGCTGAGCTGGGGAGAGCAGACTTCTGCACAGTATTCAAGGTGCAGGTGATGCATAGCTTTGTTTATACAATGGCATCACAATGTTTTGCACTTTTTATTCCTTTCTTAACAATTGTTAGCATTTTGTTTGGTTTTTGGGGGTTTGGTTTTGTTTTTTTTTTTTTTATTGGTACTGAGCATCAAGCTGACATTTTCACAGAACTATGTACTGCAGGCCCAAGAACTTGGCAAGACAGTTTTATCATGACTATGTAGTAGTGACCATAGTGAGGTGCTGGAGGGTCTAGGGTTTCTGTGGGCCTCTCAAGTACAAATGAATACTTTTCACTTGGCAATGATATATACATGACTGTAGTACATGTGGGTTGTTACATAAAGTAGAGAAGAATCTGAACAGACAAGTGTTTGTCTCACTTTGCCTTTGAAAATCATATCACATATATCTACTGTATATGGCAGCTTGTACATACTTTATTCTTCTTAAAACACAAAAATAGCATGAGACATTTTGAAAAGCTAGTTCATGTACCTTTTCCAAGTTCCACAGATAATCCAGATTTCTGGTTTTATAAGAAAGCCTTTTTCCTCTTGTCAAACATGTTGCTCTGTAGCAAATTCAAATACATTATCTAAAACAGATTTTCAAGGCAAGAAAATTTTTGGATTATAAAATATCACAATTCTACACAAAGTCTGTTTTTTCTTCCCTTAGAAGAAGAAAAATACTTTCCAAAGCAGCCAGGGAAACATTCTTGTTTAAAAGGACTACATGCAGCTATAACATATATAGCAATGGATTTATTCCTAATGGATTGAGTGGACTCTATGGTAGTCCATTATCCATCATTACTGAACACTTAAAATCAAGAAGCAGTCCAAGATTTTGAATAGACGTTCAAACTCCTCTGACAAAAGCACCTGAATACACCAGTTGGTTACTTACCTGATTATATTACAATGGAGGAGACAGGACACAAGTGATTAAACACCAAAGTGCTTTTAAACACAATGCAGTTAACATGTCATTCCGATAAATGTTTGGCTGACTACAATATTTCAAAGCAGAAGACACAGTCTTCTGGTTTTGTGGATCACAGGCTCTCTTTGATGTCTCACAGCTATTCTCGCAGGGCAGCTCAGAAACTGTTCCATTTTAATCCATTCTGATTAATGCCACAAAATGAGTTTTCCTGACACCGGTAATTTTGCTCTGCTGGGGAGTGATTGAAGAGGATGGGTTTTCATCCCAGCACAGCCAATCACTGGCAGCCTGCTGCAACAAAGAGTTAACCATCTTCTTCAGCAAATGAGATGAAACTGTAACTTGTTTTCTTTTAATTAACTCCTCACTAGATTGCTCCAGGTCCTCCTGGCACCCCTCAGCTCCGAGACAATAGCAGCGCTCCCAGCTAGGGTAGGATTTTGGAGCACTCAGGTTTCCTGGGAGTAGACTTGCTCTGCGTGAGTCAGGTCATGTTTTTCTCACGCTGTCTGAGAATACTTTTGGAGAGACTGATTGTGGGCACAAGGAAAGTCGAACATATCTGAAGTCATTTAGACAGACTCAGCATGTTGGTGAGTCAGGATGACCAGCAAAGATAACATATCAGCAACCCACGCCGACTCCACTGTTCATAATGAATTCCTTCCTCCGGGTTTACCTTCCACTGATTACCCTCTTGGTTTTCTGAGTTTAGCATTGCTGCCTTAGGACTCCTGATTCTATTTTCGTTTATGTCTCTGTGCGGGCTTGATTGCTTTTTTCCACACAGTATATTCTTAGACTGTGGGGCAAACCGCAAGGCTTCTGAATGAGCTTTTAATGCACAGGGCTGCTATGTTAGTACACAACCATACAGGAACATTGCAGTGGTGGCAGGAGTTGGATCTGGAGAGGGGTCTGTGGTCAGGACTCCCACACAGACTGTTCCTGGGTAGGTGTATACACATGGGGTCACTGTACATGCCCAGAGCCTTCTGTACACATTACAGAGAGGAGGTTAATGCAGGCAGTGCAAATGCTTCTTGGCGGGGACAGACGCCAGCCTACATCAAATACAAGTGCAGGAGAGACTTTCAGGAAGGAAGTGAAGCTAGGTACTGGGGTACAATCTGTGTGCTCCTAGAAAATGCACAAAAAGCATGGAAGGTATGCTTATATGGATTTAAACTTATAAAAGAATATAGAATTAGTAGGTAAAGAGTGGCAGTATCATGTCTGGCAGGGGCTGCCATTCAGTGCAGTGAAGGGACTGAGCAGGCAGTCTGTTTGGCATGCGCTACCACAAGTGAATAAATCAGGTTTTGGACAAAATTTGTCATTAGTTTATACTGGTGCAAACTTATCTCCCTCTCTCTCTGAAATGATGCTGGTAAAGAGGAAAACAAAAACAGATGCCCAAATGAAAGGATAATGTAGATCTTGTTCAGATAAGAAAATGTGCAGTTCGTTATACATAAGGAGACGGTGTTCAGCTAGTGTGATGAATTCTTCCCACAAAACAGATATAAACCAGGTGTCTGAATCTGCTTCTGGAGGTGCATTTCCCTTCATATTGACTAGGCAAAGAACCTAGATGATCAGCTTATGCTATGCATCTAATTCATTTCAGAGCTCTACATTTAGGTGAGATCCCTCCCACTGAGCGTAATACAAAGTCCAGTTAAGTCAATGTTAATTTTTCCTGGGCTCTAGAACATCAAATAGAAACCATCATAACAGCTAAAATCTTATTCTCACCTGTAAAGCGTGGACTTCCAGAGAATCAATGTGCAATTATCACTGGTTTCAAATCAATTCACTGTTGATAACTGGTGCAAAACACACAGTCTGCAGTAACATGTTACCCTTATATTCAGGTGACAAAGACTGGTTCATTCTAGTTAGTACCTTTTTCACAATATACACTAAAATCACACCTGCAAATTAGGCTAGGCATCCTAAATAGAAAACAGGATGATGTGAAAAGAGATGAAGAATATAAGCCTGGTATCATTGGCAACATCAAGATTATATGACTTAAAAGTGTTATAAGAGTTCTTATATTCAAGTTGCTCACATAAAATAGGAAAAAATAATGTCATAATTACAGTCTCTTTGAGATGCCAGCACATAAATATTAATCTCTATTAGTTTAAACACCAGTTGAGGCAGCGATTAGAAAAGACCTAAAAAAGAGCATCAGACTGTTCTAAAGGCAGTGAAAAGCCAGGCAGGAGCCTGGTGCTCAGGCACATCCAGTAACCTCCACGCATGTTAGCACCCTGTCCTGGAACCCCGATGAATTTGCCTCACTCCAGATTGAGACATGTCCTGTCAGTCAAATGGGCCTGTCAGTCAAATCTGCACCACAAAATGTCTATTTAGTAGAGTGCGAAAAATAAATTTAACCTACACGGGTGTAGCAAAACACACTGGAGAATGTGCACATGAGGAACATTTTTTTCAAATCAACTGCTGAAAATCTTCTGAGACGTGCCGAGCTTTACAATGGGAGTGGTAGTCATGCTAGTCAAGAAAGACATTTTAAAGTTTAAAGATTTATATCAAAGTTAGGACAAAAATAATTTTTTCAATCATTTAGCATCTGTGTTTCTGTAACACAGATGGCTTTAAAAAAATAAGCCAATATATCATACAGGAATTAAACTTTAATTAGATAAGCTAGTTCTGCATTGCCAATATTAATTTATAAGAACTCTAATATGCACTGATAGATGGGTTGCTTGAATCAGACTGCAGGATTCAAGAGCTGGAATCAGTCCAGCACTTTGAAGTCTCACGGTCTGAAGGACTAGTTTTATTTTGGATTTTTTCTTGCCCTTCCCAGTTTTGGGAAGAATGGTGAATTATCTACTACCTTGTAACTTCCTGCACAACAGCTCAGTCAGGGACGCCAAATGAAGAGACACTGAGGTAAGACAGGTGATCTACCAGCAGTGAATCACAGGAAAAATTTAAGTTGGGAGGGATCTATGGAGATCTCTCTTCCAACTGCTTACTCAAAGCTGAACTAACTCAAGCAGTAAATCGGTTTCCTCAGGGTCTTGTCCAGTCAAATTCTGAGAAGCTCTAAGGAGGAAAGTTCCAAAGTCTCTCTTCACAACCTATTACAGTCCTTCAAATCTCTCATAGTGAACTCTTTTTTTCTGTATATCCAGGCAAAATTTACCTTGCTACAACTTTCTGCCATGGCATCTTGTCCTTTCATTGTGTACCTCTAAGAGAAGCCTGTCTCTGCCTTCTCCATACCTCCCCTCTAGGTAGTAGGAGGCAGCAACTAGAGCCCCTTGCCCTTCTCACCTCCATGCTAGGAAAACCCATTTTATTCAGCAACCCTTTCTATGCCATAAGCACCAGCTCTCTGACCATCTGAGTGGCCCTTCTGCAGACTCCCTACAGTTCCTTGACACCCCTTTTGTACTGGAGACCCCAAAATCAGACACCATACTCCATATAGTAGTCTCCTGAGCACTGAATAGAGGGCAACGATCACATCCTTTGGTCTACTGGCCACAGTTCTGTTAATAGAGCTTCAGCAGGTGTTTAATCATGATCGCTGGAATGGCCCACTGCTGACTCAGTAGTGTCAGCTTTATTAATATTAAGATACCAAATATATCAATTTTCATTTCAATTTTCCAGAACCGCATAGCACCAGCGTCACCTGCCTTCCATCTTCATAGCTACCACCATGACCATTATGCTTTGTATCACCAGTGGGTAGCTTTCTGGTCTCTTCTGGAAGGGGATGTAGGCAAGACAAGCTTCATCAGTTACCACTGCAGTGTCCAGGGATTAAACTTTCTTGTCCTTTTTAATATTATCAGTGTTACTACCACACAGCCATGAGCATGCCACTTTCCATATTTTCAACTCTAACTCAAGATCGACTTCTGACGATGGAAGGTTATCTTCAGCAGAATAAACAACACTCTTCTTTTTGGTGCTGTTTTATATGGCTCACTGTAAAGCTAAAAGCTCTAGAACATCTTCATTCTGAAAGTATATAACCACTGCTGAGCATACCAGACCCAAAGGATAACTCTATCCTGTAGATCTATCCAGACCAAAACCAGATAGATAGGTTCCAATAAGCATCTTGTTCAGGTAAAGCATGAAATCATAGAGAAGACTATAAAATTAATAATCAGATATGGCTGTGCAGACAGCTCTGCAAAGCCCACAAAGAGCTTCCTGCAGCTGAAACCTGTGGCCCCAGGGTTCAGCCATCTATTATCCCAAGTATAGCTTGAGGCAGCCAGGCTGTATGACATCAGTTTAGTTTTATTGGCAAAATTGTTGCTAAGGTTTTAAAAAGTACATGAGCTAAAGATTAAAAAAAAAAAGAAAAGAAAAAAAATGCAAGATGAAAACACAGGCAGAGATGTAATTGTTGAATAATAATTGGCAATAGTTAGCAACTCAAGTATTTGAGAGGGAAAATAGTGAACTGATATAAAACCCTAAGGAAAGAAAGAAAAGCAGTAGCAGATGGCAACTCAGCAACAGCAAGGACCAGCCAGTTCCAAGGAGCAATACAGGCCAACTCTTTCCCATTTGACTGATGACTAGCTGGCCAATAAATAATTAATTGATACTCTTAAGCAGTGTATATCCTGCTTGCAAAATGTCTTTGTGCATGGTAAAAATACCTGAACAAACACAATCACAGTAAGGAGGGGTTGCATGGCTGTCTTGGATAGCTTGAGACTGATATTAAGAAGCTCCAGAAGCAAATGTTCTCATTCAAAAAAGAAAAAAAAAAAAACCAAACAACTGTTCATCTGGGCTGTTAGCAAGAAAAGCATGTGCAAGTAATGACAGTGTCCACAGGACCTTCTCAGTCAGTTTCAAGGGGGTTTTTTTGGTTTTGTTTAAGGCTTGGTGTGTTGTTGGGAGTTCAGGGTTGTTTTTCACTGCCTTCTTCCACAGTTCATCTGTGTGCCAGGAAGACTTTCTTAAATCTGCTAGGTGACCGAGGAAGTGTGGTAGATACTTCCAGACATGAACCCACAAGGCTATGCAAGAGCAATACCTTACCACGACACACGTAAAGCTACTCTGCAGTCAGAACTGCATGCCTAAACCAGGCTCCCTGCTCACCCAGTATTGAGAGGTATCCTAGTGATACGCTTGCCACCAGCTCATACTGGAGCACTAATGCAGCCTTACTGCCAAGAGTCGAGACAACTTAACTCTCTTTACAATACAGACTAAGCAACTACAAAATGTTTTTATAGCTCAATTCAGCATGTAATCTCAAAGACATCTTGCTGTTTCTGACCATTACTTACAGAAACATGATGGCATGGGAAGGCATGACCAGGTCAGCACTTCCTCAGGGAGTCTAGTTTTGGTGGTAATAGGTGTTTTTGTTTCATATATTCTTCACCATTAGAGGAATCAAATGGGAAGAAAAGGACTTTCCTTTAATCATGTGTATACTAATTAGCAAATTGTCACCTTAATTCCAGGAGACCACTTTTAACAAAGAGCTTTGGCATTTTTTATAATGGCTTAATGTGAAATTGGTTTTCCTTTTTTTCTACTGCAAAAAGTTGTAAATTGCTTACCTGTTGTGGGGTTTAACCTCAAAAGCATATGTTTCTTGTGGGAATGGATCATCCTTACAGTTTTCGTACCAGTTTAGGTTTACAATGTGCTATGGGCACTATCTAGATGAAAACTATGAATGAAGACCTGTATTAGAATATTATTGTCCCAATGAAATGCAACATTTTGGGGAGTGAAACAGGGCATGCTTTCAGTAGCAGCAGACAACAGTTTTTAGCAAGATATTTAAGAACATTAATAACTTCCCTAAAAAAAAAAAAAAAGCAGGTGTGTAACCTGGCATTTTGCTAGGTCAAAGCTAATAATCCTTACTGTTATTCCAAGTGCTGCAAGTTCATTAACGAGCACAAGTTGACATTCACTTGTTTTTCATTCAGTTCCCTGGTCATAAAATTATTTTTTAATCTACAGGGAAACAAGTTTACTACTTCATATATAACTCTTCTAGATGTGAAACAAAAGAATATTTCCCTGATAAATGCATTAGCTAGATCGCACTCAGTGCCTCCAGGACAGTATTCACTGTTTTATTAATTCCTGTCATAAGCTGCAGCATTGTCCTGACAAACAGCTACTGTGTTCCCACTTTCAAAATAAGAGGCAGCAAGATGAGAGCTGATACATACTGAAGCTACAGTCAGTCTCTAGTGATACAGAAAGCTCCAGTTTCGGTGTTCTCTGCCCACACTACCTTCTGGTGGGCTTTAAGGACAAGTTCACAAGGCAGAGTTCATGCCTCCAGTAAATATGGAGTGAATGAGAAAGCACAATAAAATGTGTTAACAGCAAGGCTAAATGAAACAGCAGAACACTGTAGAGCTTTTTAATATCCAAAACAGCAGAGTGTGAATGCCTAGCTAACTACCCTTGAAAATAAAGTCAGTCATAAGTATCTTTCCCTTTGCTGACCAAGAAATTAGTTTAGAGGATCTGTGTTTCCCTTTCAACAGCTGTTGGCAAAACAAGTAGTCTTGTGGCGGGTGACACACTAAATGTCAATTTTTTCCACTTGGTTGGGGACAAACTGGAATGACTTTCACCAGTCTCCTGAGCAGCCCCAGTTCCAGGCGGGAGCAGTGCCATCAGGCAGCGTGCCGTCCCTGCTCACTCAACAACAGGCCAGTTCCCTGCTGACTAGTACCCTGCCCCATACATTGTCCTTTTCCCTCCCTGATCGCGGCACATGTTGCTAAGCGTGAAAACTTGAGGAAAATAAGCAAATCAGTAGAGAGAAATTATTTGGGATGGATGACAAAACAGTGCCCAAAGAGAATCAGTTCCCATCTTTGTTTATCAAGTCAGCAAAACCACTAACTCAGAAAGACTGGTGAAGCAGCTGTACGAGAACTAATAGTTTCAATTCTTCTAGGTCTGAGCAAACAGATTTCTTGTTTTGGCTTCACAGTGGTATGAGGCCTTTGAGTTTCACTTTGAGATCAGCATTCAAAGCAAGCCAGAATCTCAGAATGAACCTCAGCTGGAATCAATGACTTCTTCTGAGCTTCCACAACACACTTGGTATTACTCAACACATACATACCCAAATTGAGCAATCTTTCTCCAGAGAAGGGAGAGAAGTTTTATCCAGTCTTATTTGTTTTCAAGCAACATTTCAGACCATGTTCCCATTTAATTGTACCAATACAATTTTCATTGGAGAATCTTGGGTAAATTCAGGTTTTGATCGCCATCAGGCTGTATTTCAGTCCTTGTAACCAAAACGTCGGTAGAAACCAAGAGCAAACAAGAACCTAACGCTAGAGAACTGAGTTTTCAACTACATTATATGAATTGATTACACACTTCTTAATACTTTCTTCTTTATAGACTGTTTCCCCCCTCAATATTTTATATATTTTGTTTCTCAAAATTTGCAATTCACTCTTTGGATTTATATCTTTAGGAGAGAGAGGTGTATGTTGTTTCAGCTTAATGAGAGTGAAATATCAATTTAGCTGAGTGAAATATAAAATGTGATCTTTTTTTAATATAAAAAAGGACATTTGGATGTAGATATTTTGTAAAGGTGCGTATCCACTATGCCAAAGAACAACAGTATGAGCAGATATTTCATTCAGTAAATCAAATAGCCAACAAAACTCTGGATGTATCCTAGAAATATTCTATTTTTGTGCCTAACTTTGAAAATTGCTTACAGTATTCTCATTTCAAGGTTTTAGTCAAGATTCAAAAGTACATTTGGGGACTTCGGGATTTTTAATCAGTTACCCATAGACAATCAGTAAAGGTGATATATTTATATAAGCCCAGTTTGTCACCTTTATCCAGATTCTTAATACACTACAGATGCCTTGCACAACTCAGTATAGCACACACTTATGTGCTATAAGAGAAAGAGGTTCACTTCAAAATTAAAAATATTTTATCCCTATTTAGAATGGCATCAGGCAAAGGGAGAAGGAACCAAATAGAAGATAACTCTGTAAGCATTAAGGTAATTCAAACCCTCTCAGAACAGTCCCTTCAGACACTTTCTGAAGCATCATGCATTTGTACAGCTCTTACCCAGGTTCCATACTCTACAGTTGCTCAAGCTATCCTACAGTATGCCTCAAAGACCTGCCACACAGAAAGAAGTTGATTCTGCAGCCAAACAGCCAATGGAAAATATCAATACATCTATGATATCCCCTTTAAAATAAGGTGGTTGTTCAAGCAAACAGTTCACACAAGTGTGGTCTCTGGTACTGAAATTTTTCAAGCCCTTGCCTGAATGCCTGCTCAAATTAAACTAAACGTTTCCATAATGCCTGTCTCCAAGGTAAGTACAACAAGGGGAGACACACTTTTAAAGTATTTGCATCCCAAATATTTTCCTAATTTTCTTACTGCTACATTACAAGAAGCAATGCTGTGTGATTATCATTAAAGCTATTCTGAACATAGGCAACAAAAGATCAGAAATTACATTCATTCTTTCCCTTCAATGTTGAATCTCAGTGGGAACAGTTACATCAGTTTGGTGATACCTGAACCTTCACCAAAACATCTAGCTGGCCTTAAGAGCAGAGTGGAAGAGAAAAACCCCAAAATTTCATATTTGTACACAGTGTAAATCATTCCTTTCTTCTTAACTGTATTATTCCCATATTCCCTCAAAGGGCTTACTAGTTATTCATATCATCATCAATAACACTGTGCATCTGGTTAGAAATTATCATGGTTTGGGAATAAAAATCTTACGTAAGAAATTTTGCTTAGGAAATTTTGCCCATGTAATCCAAAATTAATTTGTCATGTTGACACATTGGTAATCACTTATGATTAGTGCTTTTTTTGTTTATCTCATTAGGTTCTACAGTTACATTACACATACATATTTGTGTGCATTTTCTGAAATAATTTGTTGCTTCTATTCACTTAAATGAAATATGCAAATTTAACTTTGCTAATTGTATTGGATTTCCCTTAGATAAGGAAAACTATCTTAGTTCTGTTCTTTGTGGTACCTCTAGTATAACTACTGATTTGCAGTAAATAGCATGTGTTTCAATTCCAGATCCTAGCAATCTTCACATCAAACGCATGGTAATATTGATCCTCCTTTGTGGTTGTTTTCCCCATTGCTTTCCATCACAGTCTCTAGTCTTGTCACTGAAGGTCATTTTCAGAACCATTTTCCTAATGAGATAAATTCAATAAAGTCATCCGACAGTTCAAAGACAATTTAAAAGAATAGGTTTTCAGAGCAGGAAAATGTCACTGCAAATGTGAAGACCACTGAGGGTCATTTAGGGCCTGCTTCAAGTGCTCAGCTCCTCCAAATGTAAGCCTTTAAATATATTGATAGAGAAAAGTGGAGATGAGTCTCGCTCCTCCACGTGAAAAGCCAGAGGAGTTTGCAGTCTGCAGCAACACACGTGTATAGATAGGAACTAAAAACTGTACTGGGTCAGAAAGTGGAATTTTTATAGCTTTAAGTTGTATTTTTGTGTGATTACTGAACAACAAAAAAAGGGATGTTACTTCTCTCCATCCTTGGCAAACTCATTACTGTGCTCTAAAGTGACAATAACAGTGTAACTGTTACTAATAACAGGCGACTGTTATTAATAACCTGCGTTTTTCCAGAGACCTTTTCCTGTGGGTGTTTTGAGAGCTGATATGCAAAGACCCTGGCAAAGAATCTAATCAGAGAAAACTGCCTTTTAGCCACACGAAGTTTGCAGCTGTCTCTATGCCAGCATCAAAGCAGTGCTTTAACAAGGGAAAAAAGGACATCAGGTCTGAGTGGCAGGGTGTACTCTTTCTAGCCCCTGCGAGCAGAGAGCCTGCAATGAAAAGAGCTATTATGGGACACTTTCAAGCACGCATTTATAACGTAACTCCACTAACTGACTCATGTCCTCCTTTCAAATACAGAAGAACATTTTAAAAGAAACTTTACCCAAAATGCCAGAAATGTGTAGTCTGTTTACTGCTCTGGTTATTGGTTTCTAACGATGCCAGAGGGCACAGCCATGTTTCCTAACTACTGAAGCTGGCATGTCTTATGAGCCACTTTTACACAAAGTGCAACTTTTGCTGAGAATGTCAGGGTGAAAGGCCACAGTCCCGTTCGACCATGTGCTGTGCTGGAAAAATGCCTCATCTTTTTTTCTTTCCAATATTGAATACTGCTGTAGTACTATTGCTGTGCCATCAGATATATAGTGTGTCTTCATAAGCTTGTCCTACACCTCTTTGGGTCACTTGTCCTGCACCTCATGGTTGCTCAGACCAAATGGTTCAACACAGCAGCACTCTTCTTTCCCAACAGCTACTTGTCAGCTCAGCTACTTGGGCAGGAGCCTTTAATAAGCAACCTTTGTGCCGCAGTCACAGACTTTTTGATAAGTCTCACCTGGAGAAACAGGGTCTGGTTTGTTGGTTTTCGTTCAGACAACAGTGGGCAAATAGCTCTTTCCCTCACTCTCTTCCAAATAAGAACCAAGAAAGAAGCAATGAACTAGTGCTGGCAGTGGCATGGTAAGGATGGGGTCTATTGGATGAACCAGAGAGTTTGTTGTGTACAGTACTGGTAGCAAATTTAATTTTTTTTACTACCTACAAGTAAACTTCTTCCTGTGTAAGGCACACAGTTTCCAGTGAATTTCTTTCAGCAACAATAAAATGCTTCTCTTTGATTTCTAGGAAATGCCCAAAACAGTTCATCTGTGACCTAGAACATCTATATAATATCCCCCAAAAATTGTAAACAATTAAGTGACACAGATTGTGATAAAATTTTGAATACCTATACATAAGAAATATTTCTGTTCAGCTTCTAAGGTTTCTCCTATGCATAACCTTCGTGAAAGCAATAAAACAAGAATTTAAGCAACCCAACAGTGCATGTGTTCTCGTCTTCCAGCCCAAGCAAATACATGGCCACTGCTGACCGCAGACCAGACCTGAAGACCAATCTGAAGTCTGTCTCCTAGAAATGTCTACTTTCTTGCATCAATCTACCAAACATTCCTCAAATTTCCCTCTGCTGACCCATTCACTGTGTTGTCCCCATGTGTACACTGTTAGTCATCTGAAGCTCTGCAGCATGCTTGGAGGGCTGCTGCGGTAGGCAGTTGTGGAAAACCGGCAGAGTTATAGTTGCAAAATGTGACTGAAAGCACACAGCAGAGATAGCGGCAGGAGATAACTGGCTACCCAGTGAAGGAACGGCACGTTCATGCTGCAACACTACAGAGAATTTCTTTGCTTCTGTTACTTTGGGATAAATCTGTGTGTGACATAACAATATGATGTTCACAAGTGGATTTTACTACTTCAATCTCTTAATTCAGTGCTTTAACATCCTATTCACTCAGTGGCCATATGAGCTGGAGCTCAGTGGTGTGCTAGTACTAATACACAGTTTCTGGGCTAGAGATAACATTAAAACTTATTTGGTGCATCTAAAAACTATAGATCTGCATGCATACAAACACTTCTTCACTTCAAATCTGAACCTGAACTACTCTGTACAGGTGATTCTTCTCTAATAATCAGGATAACATTATTTTCCCGCAGCAATAAATGCATCTTTATTGGTAAATTCTTCTAAAATTCCCCGATTTTTAGCCTGTAAAAGCAAAAAAGCTTGAACCATTTGATGTAGAAACTTTAAAAAGTCTTGTTTATATTTCTCTTTTCAACATCCTTTTTCTTTATAACTCTGTTTACATTTAAATTTTAAAGATGCAAAAGAGAACCAAATGTAAGACTTCTTTAATTTTATGTCAACTGAACTCGTTTTGTAACTTAAATTATACTTTCAAGGAGCAGCAGAAACACAGTTTCCCGAGTTTCTCATTTGACTTGAGAGCCAAAAAGTCAATTCCCTACGCCACTGAACCCATAAGGATTTCATAATTCTTGAAGAAAACTCAAAAAAATGGGGTCCCAGATATGTGTGTTTACACAATATCTCTAATATTTAACACTCTGTTTTCTGAAACAAATGATGAACCATGAATTCAAAAGATGAATTTACAAACATCTTAACTATATGTGTTAGGACATACATTTAGTCTGGATTTATTTATCGCTATACTGCAAATCACCCATTTTCTGAACAGAAAATGAGACCTTTCATAAAACATGTGTTAAACTGAAAGCATTTCTTGCAATCCAGGTGAAGAGATGCAAAACACTTTATGGCATGGCTGCTGGAAACAATAGATTTCCATACTTTGTCCTTACATGTGTAATTTATAAGCATATGTAAGAAAAATTATTATTTCCAAACATTCTGGCTTCATCCTTTTCCACAAATAGACTAATTCTTCTAGTAGGATATTTGAATAATACTTTACTGCAGTTAAAACCTTAAATAACACAAGTGTGATGAAACCTACACTATTCATGCAAAGAAGATATATTATTATCTTTTCTGCATTTCATCAACAGAGTTTTTCACTGGAAATAATTATCTACAATAACGTAATAATTTTGTGTTAGGTGGACATGATCAACTGTAGGCTAAGGTCATAATGTTTTATTATTATATTTTATTAGGGATGGATAGTAAAATTTATGGTACACATAGAATTTTTTGTCACGAAAAGACTATAATATTCTCAGTATCAAACTAAACTCTTCAACTACAGCTATTTTTCTCAAAGGAGCCTATGATTAAACTGAAGGCCAAGTCTAATCAAAAGATCTTAACTAATAATATGATCACATGTTTCGGGGCCCAAGTTATAAAGCCGTGTTAAGCATGGAAGAATCTCACTAATCAGCTTTGGAGAGCCTAAGGAATTGAATTTGAAGTAAACTCGTGAAGGGTACGTAGGCGCAAAATGTCTTTCTCCCACAGATGCACCTCAAGAAGTTGCAAGCACTGTGAAGTAAACCAGGCTGTGGCTGCCATTTTCTGATGAAAACAAAATCATCACATCGCACCATGTTTTAACAGTAAACTTTTAAAATGAAAGGCCCCCCACTTCCCCACTGTGAGATCATATCATAGTCAAGTTTTGGGTCTAGAAATGCAGATAACACATGCACACAAGAACACTCTTCCTCCTCTACATGGCTGAGGTGACAGGGACTCAGTATCATCTCCTGTCCAGGGAGAGGTTAGAAACAGAAAGGATCTTCTTCCTTCTGCCCATGTAGTCTGATGATTCCTGTACCTCATCATCCTCTACAGACCCTTCCTTTCCCTCACTTCTACTGCTGATCTGCACCTACTTCTGGCCTTCTTTTTCACAGAAAAAATCTCCATTTCAGACTAGCTCCTCATCCTTCTCTCTGCCTTTGATGATATTCCCACACCACACCTCCAGGCTCTCTGCTTACTCATCCTTGGTCCACTCCTAACTCCTCACATCCCCTCTTTCCCCAGTCTCCCTGTATTCTGTTAAACCTATCCCTAGGCTTCCTATTGCCACATTCACACTCTTCTATATCCCCAATATGGTTTATTTGCACCTACAGAAATACCCATCCAGTCACTTAAGCATCTAGGCAGGGAAACTCCATTCCTTTCAAGAGAAGGAAAACAGGCGCCTCTTTTAGTAGGCACAGTGTTATAACGAGGGCAGTAGAAGCCAGCATCACACTGTCTCCAGAAGTACTCTGATAGTTTGCACACGACAGAAAAGTGGAGAGAAGATTTTAATGGGAGTGCAAAGTAGCACAGAGCAATTCAAACCTTGAACATAAGGAAGAGTAAGATATATGAGCTCAACTTTGTATCAGATTCGTGAAATCATCTGCTGCCAGCTACCAAAGGCCAGAGGAACAGGGGTCCAGTCATCCAGATGCTCCACAGAGTCCAGAGCCCCCGGGTTATCAAAATAAATCTCTTTAACTGAGGAAGGATTATATTGACTTGACATGATTCAGTGTCGTTCTTCAGTTGTTCTTGCAGGAATGCTGGCATAAAATGGAAGCTTGCCAACATAAAGATGGATGACAGCAGGAGTTACTGTGGGCAGCAGGTCACATCCAAAGCAGACTCCAACACACTGCAGGAAATTGGTGCAAATAATGAGAAAGAGAGTCCAGCAGAAGTTGGGAAACTTTGCACTAGTGCTGTTTTCAAAGTAGGTCACAAGTTTCACATCTCAGGGGAGGCAGCTCATGTATATAACAAGATGCATACATTTTTAATCAGAACATGATCCATGGAAATATTTTGAGAAAGAGAAACCTCTCTACTTCTCCACATTTGAAGAACATCAAGAGGAGGCCTGTCAAAAAAGACAATTCTTGTGACCCACATCACAAACTTTCTCTGGAAAACTGGAAAATTGTGTGGACAAGAAACTTAGAAAACTGATAGCTGGTGACATTCTTACCAGCGGAAAATCCATTGGGTGCTGCTGCTGGCACTTTCTCCAAGTCACTGTGCAAAACAAACCACTGGACAACCCAAATGTATATGTCTTAGATCTACTCCTACTAAGATGACACCAAAGCTTCCGCACACAGATATCCATTAGATTGTGACAAGAAGAACCGAAGACCCTGAGAGATATGGTAAAATAAAGTTGCCTGAAGCAAAAAGACACTCTCATAAATTCTACATTTCTAGATCTTTTATGGCAAATTTGGCTGCAAAAATATCAGGTAGATTTCAAGGACAACTTGGATATGGTGCCACCCCAGTCCCAGGCAACAATGGCCTGTGCTCAGGTGATTCATAGAATCATAGAATGGTTTGGGTCGGAAGGGACCTTTAAAGGGCATCTAGCCCAGCCCCCCTGCAATTGGCAGGGACATCTACAACTAGATCAGGTTGCTCAGAGCCCCATCCAGCCTGGCCTTGAATGTTTCCAAGGATGGGGCATCTACCACCTCTCTGGGCAACATGTGGCAGTGTTTCATTACCCTCATTGTAAAAAATTTCTTCCTTATATCTGGTCTGAATCTACCCTCTTTTAGTTTAAAACCATTCCCCCTTGTCTTATCGCTACAGGCCCTGCTAAAAAGTCTGTCCCCATCTTTCTTATAAGCCCCCTTTAAGTACTGAAAGGCTGCAATAAGATCTCCCTGCAGCCTTCTCTTCTCCAGGCTGAACAGCCCCAGCTCTTTCAGCCTTTCTTCACAGGAGAGGTGTTCCAGCCCTCTGACTACTTTTGTGGCCCTCCTCTGGACCCACTCCAACGGGTCCATGTCCTTGCTGTGCTGAGGACCCCAGAGCTGGACACAGTGCTCCAGGTGGGGTCTCACCAGAGCAGAGCAGAGGGGCAGAATCATCTCTCTTGCCCTGCTGGCCACGCTGCTTTTGATGCAGCCCAGGATACGGTTGGCTTTCTGGGCTGTGAGAGCACATTGCAATCCCTTTACATAAAGGTAAGAAAGACATAATCAGAGGGAACAGAATGAGATAATGTTTAGACAATGTTTTCAAAACCTAATTCAATTGAACCTCTGAATGAGCATCTGGACATGGGAAGCAGAGGCAATTTCACAAGGTCCTTTGAGGACAGGAAATCGCTGATCACAAGAAGCATATTGCATCTGTTCACTATCGCTGTGGATTAGGGTGAAAGAAGAACAAATAATGTAGACAGTATAGGTACAAAAGCAGAATTTGAAAACCTGGCTTTGAATTTGCAATGCCACCTCTACAGGGACTGTTAACATTGCCACCTGAAAAATGCACATGGATCCTACTATCGGCATTAGTAGAAGTTTGTACTTTCACAGTGTAGTCAGAAGTTTGATGGAAAATATAAGGCTTAGGCTACTGTTGTCTTAAGAGGTTGTCTAAAAGCAACAAAAGTACAAACTCTGTAGAGAGGTCACATAAAATAAATACAGTCCTTCAACTGCAGGGAACAATTTCACCAAGAGAAGCAGAAATGTCATTCAGTTAATTTGCTGAGAAGCTAAATATTTTCAGAGTGCTTTAATAGTGTACTAGTACTTCTAAAGCCAATTATACAGATTTATCACTTCCTGGTATGTGCTAAATAAAGGGATCAGAAACACGTCTTCAGAACTTCAGAAAGTACCAAAATCCCAACCTTTAGGAACACAGTAGCCTCAGACTGTGGCTATGCAGAAATTAACAGTTATGCTGGGTTATAGCACTAGACTGGCAGAACATTTGTTCCATTGATCCTTGTTCTTCTTCAGGGTTTTGTGTTGATTCTTAGGCTGAAGCCTTTTGTGCTGGTAAATAGCTTCAGGAGAAGAGAAAGGATTAAACGAAGGCATTTAGCTTTTGAAGGAGCCTTTTCATTAGGTTATTTCTGAAAACAAAGAGAAGATAATGATGCCGCTGGTGTTCACAGGATATCATGCTACTTTCTTCCTTCTGTCTTCCTATTGTTTCAACTTGACTTGCCTTTATAAAATGCAGCACCAAGGAGAAAATAAAACCTGTGACCAATAAAATTATTCAATACCAGAATTATTCAAACTAATTGGATTCATATTTTGTTTTCTTCCAAAAGCAGCAGGGGAAATGTTGTTATTGTTCTGATGTTTTTTAATTAATGTCTGAGAAGTATAATGCTGGGAACAAAATGCTTCAGAAACCTGTGACGCATCGGCTCTTCTCCGAAAAGCCAAGCATGACAAGAACTTCGTGAAGAATTTATTTATACTGTTAATGTCAGACAAAAAAAAATATTTCAGAGGTTCTGAAACAAATCCAAGTTTCACATTAGCAGCGTGACGCGCACAGATCTAACTGAGGAGCCAAAGGCAGGAGAAAAACAAGGACATTTTCTGGCTATCCCACGCTACCGGCTGCGAAGCGCTTCCCCCACCGCGACCTCTAGCGATGCACCACCTAATTCCAGCTCAAGGCTCAGTCGGAGCACAGTTAGCAAGGGCCTGAGAATTTAGGTTTGCACATATGTTTCGCATTTTGCATGTAAACAACTCCTTCACCTGCACTAGATTAAGGACGCTTAGGAAGTGAGTGGGTATTTGATTGGGGAGCTTGATGCAGGCTGGTACAAAGCGAAAGGACATTCACAAACGCTCAATCAGATGAGTTTTCAACTCCCACACAATGACCAGGGTCATTCTGATCTGTGCGTTTGATTTGTGCCTATCCCCACTCTGGATAAGATGACAGTTTAATAGGGTTGAGAGAGCACATTTGAATTAATAATCTGTCTTAAAGGATCATTTGTAACTTGATTTGAAACAGCTATTTTTATAGCATGGTGAGACAGAAAGGTTTATATACTGTGTCTGTTTAATTTCCAGTTTCCTCTACACTTTCTGGCTTTGTTCAAAAACAAATACAGAAACACCAAACCACCTCAAAAATAAAATGTGTGCTTATTCTTAACATTGGAAACAAAATTCCTGCAGAGCACTTGTTCACAAAAAGCATTCAAAACAGTTCCTGAGGGGAAATATTCCAGAGAGGTTATGATAAGCCATTAGATCCTACAGTCCTAGCCATAGCAAAACGTTTCTTGGGATTTATTGCTTTTAGTAGTTTGGTGCTTCTGTAGTTACATTCCTTGCTCCCCAGTAGAGGCAACAGACTTGCAATGTTTAAGGATTCTGCTGCACCACTGGGCTGCAGCAATTCCCAGCCCAAGGCATCCAAATCACCCTCACTACAGTGATAGTCCAGTGGTCCAGTTCACAAATACTGAACCAACATATCATAGCCTGCTGTCAGGTGAAATCAGGGCTGGCTTACCTTCATACGCCAGACTGTATTTCTGTGACAGGAGCGGAGCCATCCCCACTTTGGTGGGAAGCTTGCATGTCCTAAGCTCATAGAAGGTCATAGAGACCACTGCACCTCTCCTCAAACAGCCCCTAAGTCTTGTTAAAGGAAATCTGTGTTTCAGGGGTTCATAAAACATAATACTAGATCATTCTAAAGCAAGCGATATTCAGCAAGCTCTCAAAGTACATTTACAAAGACTATGAACACATCTGGTAGCAAAATGTTTTCTTACCAGAAGTCGAGTAAGCTGTCCCTTGATCTTTGCTTATGTTCTCCACATTTTTCTACACAATCTGTGTAGTTCTAAAGATCATAGAGAAAAAAAACCCACTAATATCTTGCTTATGAAGATAAAATTCTGGACCTGTTAAAGCCATGAGGAGTTGCTACTAATTTTAATGGTTCTAGGATTTCAGTCATAAAATCTGTTAAGTTGATTGCATGTAGGTTCCAAATCTATTTTTCAAGTACTCTGTTTGAAAATAAACTGCAGAAAAGGTGCTTCACCATCATTTCACATACAGGTGTTATTGGTGTAGACATTATGACGAAGCTCATTAAAGGAAAAATTAGATCAAATAACAAAGGCAATTTCCTAAAAACAAAGATCATGGGATAGTTTCTTAAAAGAAAAAAAAAATCCCCAACACTAAGCCCATTTAAATTACTCACAGAACAATCTCCCACTCCTCACCAGAGACAAGATCTTTCTTGTCTCTAAACTAAATGAATTTGGTGGTGGCTTGGATAGCACGGGTGAAACTTGATGATGCAGTCTGACTTTCACAAGAGCTCTCTTTGTCAGCTAGCGGAGCTCTGCTAACGGGAACACAGGCACCAGCCTTGCAAGCCCCTGAACTTCCAGTCTCAAGTGAAACAGATCTTGGTCACTGCGAACTAAATATATCCAACAGCTATCAGACAAGCAGGTCAGTAGCTGGTTCAGATTAAGCCTCATTTTAGCTCAGGCAATTCCTTTCCCAGCATGTAAAAAAAATATAGAAGTCATTATAGCATAAGTGGGAAACAGACTTCTAAAGGCTTTGCTTACTAAATAACTTCTGTTTAAACTGAACCGGAATTATTGATTTATAAATCCTTTGGGGCAGAAATTCTTTACATCCATGTGGATAATATCTAACAGAATGCAGCTCCATTACGAATATATTTTGTGGATGTAAGGCACACTAAAATGGTAGCAAATATTTAAAAAGATCTCTATGCATAGATATGTCAGAAAGCAGCATGTGCTATCAAGGTCAGCATTTTGTCCCAAATGTCATTTCCCCCTGTTATTGGTGTTACTATGGTTCATCAGAACTCAGTCTGCAGCTCTGAAGTGAGAGGGAGGTGCAGTGGGGTATCCATCCCTCTACCTACACAAGTATACATGTCTTGCCCAATTTGGTAGGTATGTTTCATTGTAATATTGTAATATTCAAGTTTCATCTTGTTTAGACTGCAAAACAAGTAATGCTGGAAGTAGACCAGGTGAGTTCCCATTTGCTTTCTTCACCCATATTCAACAGGTAATTGTTGTAAGTTTAAAACACAAAACGTTCCACAAACAGGGAGTCTTAAGGTAAAAGGTGACCCAGCCCAAATGCCAAAACAGCATCATCCCTGTCTACTTGTGAAGCTACCATTAACACAAACCTCATACACAGACGTATTTCGCCAGTGAGCAAAACAAGACTTTCAATGCTGCAAACTGCCCTTGTAGGTTACTGGAGTAACAACGGCAGCAGGGAATGGTCCATTAACCTCAAAGGGTTGCACTGACATAGCTAGTTAAAAACAACAAAGGTCTTCAGTACAGATGGTGCTGTAGGTTTCTACATCTTCCTGTCCCATTAATAGTTCCGTAACTTTTGCTTCTTTTTAAGGTCTGAATCCACAGCTTTTTAAATGTCCCATGACACTCAGGGTCAGAAGCACAAATGGTCCAACCAGGGCATCCTAAAGCTGAAGAAGACCATCCCTTTATCTGGAAGAAAACAGTGGCCAAGGGATACATTTCTAATTCCTTATGAAGCCTTGCAAACATGTGTGCTTAAACCAGCTTCAGCACAAAGGATTTTAAATTGCATTGCAGTTACTATGTAACTTAGCAGGCTGGATCTGTGCTGCTTGTCTGGCCATGCTGCCAGTAAATCAAGGAATGTGGTCATTAATAATTTTAAGCGGATATATCTGCACACCCATTCTGATTCTTTGGACTAGACATTATCTTGAGGCTTCTGAAATAAATCTTCTCCCTTTCTGCTTGCCTAAAAGAATACAGCAGCTCCTCTGTTATTTGCCTACATCTGTGGTTTTTGTTTGGGAAACGGATCCAGCTTGACTTGACATTGAATTAGATCTCAAAAGAGTGATCCAAAGCCCGGAAAGCTTCTCCCTGGATTTACAAGGCTTTAGATTAGACCCCACGTGTCCAGACCACTGTATCCTTTCACCAGCAAAGATATTCAATCCTGTGCCCACTAGGGGCCATATAAGTTAATGACTGCCAGAGGGTTGCCTTTCCCAGGTTAACTGTCTGGTTCAGAATCAAATTTTCCCTCACTTTGGCTTTGGCCTTTTTAAAGGAATTAAAATTATGAAAATTATCTGGTCGGAATTTTCTTTTACTGGATTAGACTCATTCTGACTCCAGTCACGGTCGCTCTGCTTTCCAAAGTCATGTAGCAGTAGAGTAGCTGTAGGAGTTTGGATGTGATGAGCTCAGTACATTGCTTGGAACCTGCTCTTTATTGTGTAAAGCGTATGGATTTGAGAACGGAAAAGCTGCCAAGATACTGTATGAGCTACCAACCATATGGGCATCCAACCAATACTGGACATCAGGTAATATTTGGAAAACTTGGATAAATTGTTTCATTCTTGCTCCAGTTTTGCACTATCCCTGGCTGGGACAAGAAATTACAATACTTTGCAAATGCATCTTGCTAATATGACTGTTTAGATAAATATCCATCTTTCTGGATGTGTGAGAAAACTGAGCCACATTTCTGAGCTTTTTGAAATCTGCATTAATGGTCATCACATACTGTGCAGTGTATATCTGACCAAGAGAAAACTTTAAGTCTTTTTTGTGTTTGTAATAAATCTACTTGCCTTGGTGGAAACCTAATGAGGAGCCTGTTATGTCCTCCAATAGTTTCTCTCAGTTAATAACCTTTGCATTACTTTTGGCTGCAGGAAACAATTTTTTGTAAGGACGAGTTTTCATGTGTCTGGGTAGACATTAAAGTTAATTTCTTCAGTAATATTTGAAATTACTACTTGCTGCTTAGAGCATTAAAACGCATGAGAACAGAGGCACTGGGAAATCCTAATACAAACATTGGAAAAGGTCAGGCTTTCACAGCAAATTTCCATAATTCATTATGGATTCACTACACACTGACAGGCTGCAGTAAATTGTCTTGCTGACAAAACTGGAAAGAACAGTGAATGGAACAAATTGAACTGCTCACAACACAAGGACAGCAATGAGATCTCTAATTGGACAAAACTAATTCCTCAGAAGAGTTCAGGTTGCAATCTTGGACTCCGAGTTTTACAGCTGAAAGAAGGCAATTACAATATTCCAAGTGATTCAGGTCATGTTGCTTGAGCTATACATGATGTTTTATGTCTAAATTCTTCTAAATTACAGACTCAGTAAGTTATAAATGGTCACCTCCATTTAAAGCATGAGTTATCCAGCAATGTATGCAGTGCAACTGAGAGGAGGCGGCAATGGCAGCTTTCAAAAGCTGCTGAATACTTTTCTGTACCCTGGCCTTTGTCCTGTTGCTTTAATGGTTTTACTCTGTTGTTTCTTTCCTTCAATGTGGTATAAATGATTCCCTCTTGCTGGTGAGCTTTGGGTGTAGAACTGGGCAGAATCTCGAAGTCTGGAGATCATTTACTAAACCTACATTTTTCAGACTGGCTAAACATTGGCACAAACAAGAACATTAGTCACCGTCATGACTAATGTTCATTAGTAACATTTTTAAGCTCAGAAAGACAGCAGCTCAGATTATCCATCAGCTTAGACAACCAGTCCTTCAGTTACTGGATAAATGAACTGTGCATTGCTCACAGGTAGAAATGTTATTCTCCTGCTTTATAAACCTGATATTTGACAATATCTAACCCGGGATCTGGGAATGTTTCCCACCTCTTACATCAAGGTCCATTCTCTGGCTGAGTACGAAATGTTTGTTGAGATAAGACTCAAACATATACCATCACCCCTCCAGGCCCTGAACTACACTACTTCCACTGGAAAAATATGAGTAGGTGGGATCCACTGTACAGTCCAACACACCTCCCTATAAACATGACTGAGGGACCAGGGCTTTTGGGACACCTGTAGAGCATGCCAGGCCCACGGTTTGGAAACAGCAATGACTCTGTGTAGTAAGAGAGGGCTAAGCACACACACACCCTAGCCTTCCTCCAGAAGTGAAAATACCATGTACTTCCTAACCCAAAAACTTGGTCCTTACAGGTTCCCTTAATAAGACCCTTCAGTCAACAAAGTCTGCAGTGACCACTTTAAAGCCATTCTGAAAAAAAATGAAAGAAAATTGCAAAGAAGTTTTATATCTTGTCAAAAAAACAGTAGATATTCCAAGGCCTCAGTAACTGAAGGGAATGATGCATGAGTTTCAGGATGGTTAATGTTCTCTGTAATTCAGGAACAAACCCTGGTCCAAAACCCTTTGAGGCAGTGAGCACTGGACCCACTGAGTGCTCTAGTTCCTTCAGAGTACAGAGATTCATTGTGTTGAGGAGTCACTGGTTAATGGTTATAATAGTGTACAATAATAGTGTGTTATTGGAATAGCTAATCTGAGTTTGTAGAAGGCAAACAACTCCTGCAAACAGCTGAGCCTGTCATTGCTTTCTAATATAGTGATAAAGGTCAAAATGGCAGCTTTTTAAAGTGAAGAAATGCCTGGTTTAATGTTGAACCAAAGAAAGTATTAAACTCCATATACTTCAATACTCTTTACCAAAGCAAAGTCTACAGGCTACACATAGACATGTTCCTCATCTCCCAAAACACAGCTTCAGGGCTTTGTGCTTGCAGAAGCTGACTGTGCTGTCACCAGAGGAAGAAAGTGGCAGACATAGTGTTAAATGCCAATGCAACACCTCGGCGTTCAGAGAGAAGTCAAATTTTGGCATCCAAATGAAAGAGAACATTTTCATAAGCGATTGGTTTTGTAACTTTTGGTCTATGTAAATCTCCTGTTAATGCATTAGGACCTTAAAGAGGTTTAAATGATGAAAGCTTCTCAGTTTATCTTTGAGCTTACCTGGAGTTATAGTATTCATCCAGAGCTTGACTATATTATTGCCTGAAGGGTGGTGACAAGACAGTTAGAGAAGAGATAACAAGAAGTCTGTTGTACCACATACTCTATACCCTGGGCTACCTGCACAGATCACTGTTTGATTGGGTTTATCTAGTGATTTATAAACTTCAAATGGAAAACTTTTTGCTCACTCCAATTCCCTCTTTTAAACACTATTTTTTTCTTCCCAGCACCATTTTACTGAAAGAGGCAGCATGTGAGCGGGGGTAGCAGGGCCCCTTCCCTGCCATAGGGCCCAGGCAGTGCTAGTGGAAGGTGTACAGCCCCTCTTAGCTTTGTCCAGCCTGGAAATGAGCCAACAGATAATAAAAGAGAGGTGAAACATCCCACTTTAAGACTGGGAAATAAGGAAAACAAGAGAGAACTAGTTTATATTGGAGAACACTTGCTAAAATTCCTCCTCATTTGTACCCAAGTTCAGCTCTGCCCGCAGCCCCCTGCCACCGTCCAGGCGCGATGGGCAGGGGTAAAGCCTGCAAAGCCTGGCACAAGCCAAGCCCAGGGCTGGCCAGTGGAGGCCAAGGCTCAAACAGCCAGTACAGTTCACATCTGATCACTGCTGTTGCTGGATAATGTTCAAAAGCACTAATCTGTGAAATTCTGCATGGAGTCAAACAACGGGACTTTGAGTGTATTTTGAGAAATATGTTGGGCCCCTGCCTTGGCTCTTCATTCAGTCTGGGTGCTGGAAATCAGAGCCAGAGGAGGTGTAGTGACCAGGATGATCTGACATAACGTCCTTACAGAGCTACTCGCCGAGCACTGTAGGATGTAAAACTCTTTTCAGGAACATTACAAAAATACCACTGCCGTTATCAATATGGTCCTCTGAAAACCTCCCTTGGAAAGTGCTAGGTGTTAGGATGTTGATTTGATCACATCTAAATCAGAGACAGATAGGGTTGCCTTGTTATAGAGGACACAGGGAGGGATGCCTAAAAGCACAAAAGTAAATGGCATGGTCTTTCCAAAGAGTTACATGCCGATCTGTCACCTGTGTCCCTGAACCCAAAGTGCCTACCTAAGGAAGCTGTTCTACCCCTCCTCTCCGATCACAGGGACCCCACGGCCAGTAAGAGGGACACGTTTCCATCTCAGAGCAAAGGTTTTGAGCCCTGAGGAACTCCATGCAGTATCCTGTATTTTCTAACCCTTGAGATCAGTAACAGCAGTGGAGCCAGTGTAGTCTGATCTGCGATAGTTTGGATAAACAGGCTGGTTTCCTTGGGAAACAGGTCAATATTGCACTATGGAGCCTCAATAACTGCCAGAAGCCCACTAAAGCAAAGGATTATTTTTCTCCAGTTGTAAATAAACATTTTTAAACTATACTTTTCTGTCTGGCGCTCAGGAAGGAGGTGTTTTCCCCGGGAACAATTTTTGTGAAAAGCACTGTTAGCTTCAATGTAGCACTCAAAGACACTGCTAAACACGCCCTGCTGCTGAGACCAGTTTTGCAAAGACCCACCGGGATTCACAAGTCTGATTAAAAGTTGCTGGCCTTATCAGAAACTTGAATAGGGTACAGCTCAGGAAATATTTCTACCACATTTTGTGGCCATGTTTGGAGTTAAATGGTGTATGCAATGTGCATTTTCTCAACTGCCCACCCCCCAGCACTTGGAGGTCCCTGTCCCTGCTGCAGGGGTTGCTGAAGTTCTTCTAAAGCAGCAGGTAAATCATTGTGATTTACAGTATGGCATATTAAGATAAATTGACACATATTTCTTTAATATCCCAGGTTGTGATGTGATTCACAAGAGCTGTTATCAAAAGTAAAAAATGAAACTGTCATCAGTCAGAACTCTTTCAATGCCAGTTAATGTCATACAACCCTTGCTTCTGCAAAATATTAGGCTAACTTCAAAAAGGAGTGGGGGGCTGGACACAGCTTTATGCTCAGGTTGTATAAACATCGCACCAGAGTGCTCTCTTCAGAGGAACCCTGGGTCTCACTCATCCCTGCACCATCTCACCCTCATTTCTCACATGTCTTGTGTCGTGTCTGAACTAAAGCAGAAAGCACTTTAGGCCAGGGACCATGTCTTTTCATATTTTGTAAAGCACCTCGGATGCTTTTAGCTGCACTGAGACGATGGATATTGTATAAAGAGGAATGAATTATCACTGCCATGGAAGGAGACTTCTACACGCTGCCCTAAGTTTGTAACTGCTCCATTTATAATAATAATCATGGCAAGAGCTTCAGATAGTGTTAAATAAGGCATGAAGTGTCTAAATAAGTTATAATACCCAAGTATTATATACCCATGATTACCAAGCACCAAACATCTGCACTGGAACAGAAACTGAATCCCATGGGCAAAATATATAGCTGCTCTATCATGTCATAATGTGTTGTCATCAAAATCAGTGTTTCACATACAGCAGGTTTATTCTTTTTGGTCAGAATCCAAAATTTCACTTCCACAAGACAACTCCCTAACTTCCCCCATACACACACCTCTTTGTTTTGGTGCTGTGCCATCATCTTTTCCAGCCTCTGTACTACTCAAATCAACACTTCTTTGTCTTCAACAAGGACCTTGCAATTCCCACTTGCAATTTACTGGGTTTCTAGGCATTCTCTTCAGATGACAGCATTCAGTTCCCATGTATTTGCTCTTTCCCTACTATTTCGTACCCAGATTCATCTTGCAAGGCTATCACCTCTGTCCTCCTTTCCTAATATCTCATCAGGCCAGTAAAGGATGATTAAATGTAGAGCTGATGTTAACTAGCAACTGCACAGATTTTGAGTTTAATATTTGAAATAGCGCACATCCATCTGTATGTCTCTGTAGTTGTGTTGTTTGCATCTCTCTTAACAGATCTCCTGCACATTACTTATCTGCTTAAATTTTAAACTATTTGGAGGAAAAATCAGCACTTGTCTACTTGGGAAAGCAAATGTGATCAAGCAGAGCTTTGACTTCACTGTTTGCATTTGACATCAGCTTCTTGTACAGCTGCATTTATGCATTTAGGCTGTGGTTCCATGATGGCTTATCTAAGCACCACCAACATATAGATCTGGTATAAAATGGATCTGGTCAGACATGAGAACATGACTGCACTTCAGGCAGATTAAACACATTATACAGGAGAGAGTTTAAGCTGTGTAATCATTTCATGCTTTCATGGAGGCTTTATGCTGGCTGTGGGAGGGCAGATGTTCCTTGATACAGCATAAAAATGGAAATGTGCAGATTATACCTGTTTGGTCATAAAGCCCAACAGTCCAAAATGGTTTTGAACAAATTTGAATCAGCAGTGAGTTTATGTCAAATCAAAGCTTGGCTTCCGATGGTCATGGCATTTCTGACGAAACAGGAGGATTTGGGACAGACTTTTTAGTAGGGCCTGTAGTGATAGAAAAAGGAGCAATGGTTTTAAACTAAAAGAGGGTAGATTTAGACTAGATGTAAGGAAGAAATTTTTTACAATGAGGGAACAGGTTGCCCACAGAGGTGGTAGATGCCTCATCCCTGGAAACATTCAAGGTCAGGTTGGATGGGGCTCTGAGCTACCTGATCTAGTTGAAGATGTCCCTGCTCATTGCAGGGGGGTTGGACTAGATGACCTTTAAAGGTGCCTTCCAACCTAAACTATTCTATGATTCTATAATCCCTATAGGCGGATTTACCATACTGCCAAACCATGATGTTCAAGCCACTGACACACGCCCTCTTCCAGTTCTAGCTCTGTCAAATTAGGTCGTTAGGTCCACTAATGTCCAGGCCTTTCCCAGCACATCTCCCTGCCAAAGGATATGGACCAAAATTCCCCAGCAAAATTTAGGGTTGTCCCTGGAACCAATTGATCATCACCTCTGCCAAGACTGCAGCTGTAGGCAACAAGTGTCACACTGGGAGGACTTTATCCCCTGCCCAGGTAGTTCAAAACAACATACACGAACACTAACAACATACATGAACACTAACACCACTGACTGATACCAATGGAGCTGAAAGGACTCAGGCCAGCTATATCTGCTAAAGGCACAGAAAGTATTTAGGTATTTCTAATAATTGTAAGAAAATGGAAAGATTTAAAGCCAAAGGAGAATCCTGACAACTTCAGCTGAAATCCTCAGATACGTGGCTTAAGCACTGACAGAGGTATAGCCAGTCTCACTTGCGTTCTGCACTGCTTTCCAGAGCAAACTACCCTGCAAGAGGAGCAGCACAATACGGTAACTGATTTCCTTCCTTTCTCTTTCCATTCCAAAACTTTAACCAAGAAAGATGTTCTGACTCAGAATATGGCAAGCACTGGAGAAGGAATACATTTTTATACCCATAAAAAGCCATTGTCTTGTTTTAAATGATATTTAAATGACCTTTTTTTCATTTCCAGCAAATAAGCATAGAAATCAGTTTCAATGTCCAAGTCAGACAACAGAAGCAACTCTTAGGATTTTGGTCACCAACCACTTATTGATGGAGAAATGAGCACAAAGGGAATGAGTCCCAGAAACTGCTTACAGAATTGAACAGTGTTTGCATGAAGGAGCCAAAAATTTTTGCAATCTCCAGTAAGGTAGTTCAAAGTAGAGGTGGTACACTTGAAAACAGTAATGGCAGAATTTATCCGGTGACTTGCCACACATAGTTTGCGCAGCTCTAACCAGTACTGTTTTATAAGTGAAGAGACATTTCCATATGGGAATTACATCACGGTTTAGCAGCTTTCACTTTATCCTATCCCTCTCTCTCTTCCAGTCTCTCAGTTTAGCTGCTATCAGGAAAACGAAGCTGAGAAGTGTTGTCACAACAAGCCATTTAAATGAGTAGCATACAGAAGAGAGTGAGAGAAAGTGGTAATCAACAGCCCATATCAAATATAAAAGAACTAGAGCTGGTACAGCAGAGACGAAAAACAAATAAATTACTAGAAACAGCCTCTAGTAAGAATACCCATCCTGAACTTTCTGTGTCTTCAGCGCAAAGACAAAGGGTCAACATACGCGGGCAGAGCTGACCCAGAGCAGTTTTGATTTTATCGTGCTGCTCTGAATGTTGTTCATTTGCTGCATTGCAAATAATGGTCCCTTTTTGTCACCACAAGAACAATAACAGTGACACCAAAATGCTTCTCATGCCATTCAGTGCAAGTCACTGCAGTGATTTTGTTCCGGCCTCTACTTAATTCTTCTGTCCCGATTGCAGCAATATTTCCGTGGTTTCCGTGGTTCTTCTCCCTTGTTCCGAGTTGCACAACTACTTTGTTTACAGCTTGTTTCTTCTCGCTGGAAACAAATGACTCCAATCAAGCACTCCAGCCCTTTCGCATTCAGACAACCCCAGATGAAGCTCCCAGGGAAGGAGATGTTTGCTACCATCTGCTGGTGAACTAGAGTCGGGGATCAAACGAGCATCACAGACCTGATTTTCTGCATATAATACCTGATCTCTCAGCAAGAATCTGCCCATCCTTTTGAATCACATTCATTTAAGGGTTTGGTGCAAGGCTAAGAAAATACTGTTGTGTGGCAAGAAGCAGACAAAGGTGGGCGTGTTATACTGTAAGCAAATAACCAGGGAGAGACGGAGAAAGGGATTTCAGTCCTCTACAGATGAGCAAATCTCTGATAGCAGGAGCTTTGAGGAGACATGTGAGAGCTACAGAACTCCCAGAAGTTTGATGACAGGAAGAAAAACCTCAGTCTATCATCATGGCTCAAGGTTTTTTACCTTTTTTAGGTCTAAGATTTTTGCTAGAAATAATGTCATCACCTGAAAAAGTACTTGCTTCTATGGCAGTAGCTCCCAAATCAGGCATCATAATCCCAAACGTGGCAGTGTGCAGTGGGGTTCAGAGTTGCTGAGACAAGTATTTGAGGTCATAGACTACAACGGGACTGTGAATACTGTGAAGAGTGAATTTGTCAACCTCTCTTTTGGGTGCATCAAAAAGTGACAATATCAACTAACAAATATACAAGATGGGGTGCATCTGCACTCATGAGCAGGGGGAAAAAAGAGGCGCCTCACACATGCTTGTGAGCCTTGAATAAAGTTCATAAAAGCTGATGTACAAATATCTGGTGTATATATTGAGGAGCTCTTTAAAAGCAAAGTGGAAAAAAAGCATTTCAAATGAAGACTGAGAGCAATAGCTGTTTCTGGATATTTTTTTAGGGAACTTACTTACACTTGGAAGCATTTAGCAGCTCTGTGTTTAACAGTTAGTTAGAAATGAAACGGTTGCTGTTCAAGGAGAAATGCACTGTTCTGTAAGCTGAAAACGATGTCCAAGTGAAGAACAAGCTGAAATTCTTCCCTGCAGGTGCTGAGCATCATCAGCTCCATCACCTCCTCAGCTTTAACAGGATCTGGGGAGCAAAGCAGCTCCTTGGGCTAACGCAAGACCTTCCTGGATTCAGCCCTAGAGTAATGCATTGCAGCACGTGCCACGGTCATGCTTCCCTCCTTCTGTGTTCACTTCTCTCCCAGGTGCCATCACATGAGGATGACATTTGTCACCAACACACTGGCCTTCTGCTCACGGTCTGGTCCTTTGCTAGGGTGCACTAAATCCATAGATTTTGATTGTGAACTTTTCTGGCAGGGCCTGTTTCTGTTTGTACCGTATTTACCATTGTGGTTTTTGACACTGGGTGTGTATTTAAGCACTACCACAACAAAGCAATAACAAATTGTTCAGTAATGTGCACTTTTGCTGAACAGGGCAGACTGTAGCTGTATGTAAGTCTAACCGAGGTTTCTAAAACAGCAGCAGGGAAGGTTTTTCTGAGCCAGAAAAGCTGCGAGCTGCCGCCCGCTTCCCACGCCTCCCCTCCTGCCTCCCCACCGGCCCTTCACAAGCAGAAGCACTGTATTCAACCTGCCGCAAAAAGAAAATGAACTCTAAGCTCCCGATTTTTCTGGTTTCCTTATCACTGATACTGCTCCCTTCGCAGGATTCAAACATTGTTCCCACATCCTTAGGGAGGAGTTTACAACATGATTTCTTAGCTGCCTTTCAGACGTCAGGTCCCTGCCCCAACGGCTGTAACCGCCAGGGAGAGCGAGCCATTGTGCAGCTTTCGAAAGTTGGCAACAACACGCTTGGGTCGGGCTCCAACTGCCTGCAAAGCCGCCCCCAGCTCATTTATCTGTCCGTGTCATGGAGATAAAGCGCAGCATCAATTGGCAAGAAAGCCCTGAGTTGATCACTTGATCCCCATCAAGTGAATTTCCTGGCCTTGAATAGAAAGCCACAAACCAGCAGTTTTTGCTGCTTCTCCCCCTGTACGGTTCAGACAGGATTCAACAAAACTGAACCATCGACGAAAAGAGAAAATCAATAGGATTCAAGTGTAGCTAATCCTCAACGAGTGAGTGCATTCTGTAACTAAATCTGCTTGTACTCTGCGAATTTGAATTGCATTCATCTAAGCAGCGTGTCATCTATTCACAGGTTAGGAAATGGGTGATAGGAGTTTGTTGGTATATCAATAGCTGCATGATCTTGTTATCTGCTATTAAAGCCAGGTATATGACACAAACAGGCGCAACGTGAGACTCCCTGAATGTTAGCAGCAACTGACTGAAAATGCAACAGTAATTCACGTGAGTGAAACCTGAAAAGGCCTTTGAAGAGGGACTCTGGCCAAGCTGATACCGGCCACAGTCTGATTTGTGCAAACTTAGAGTACTCGAGAAGTACCAGTAGCCTGTTCTCTAAGGAGCAGGCGAACGAGCGGAGGCAGGCTGACACAAAGGGGTGAGAAAGGGCTGCCATGTCCGCTCCTCCAGCCTTTACGATAAAGGTGCTTATGGTTTACAATAAATACGCTTTTCGCAAGCATTGGTGCCTATGTGAAAAGGCACGTTCAACTCTGAGCCCTTCGCACTTGTCAACAGCCTTTTCAGCTGTCACTTCCCTGGAGTTGTCCTGTATCCATACCTTCTCCCACTTCTAATTGAACTAGTTTTTACAAAACAATGTCTTGACAAAAGCAGTGGGTTATATGCCCAACAGAGTGTGAAATGTCTGGAACAGGAGTTCTGTCTTCCTTCCACTAAAATATCATATAAATGAATATTTTACATATAATTAGAGTAGGCTTTGGCCAGAATATTTTTCACCGATACTTCTAATGAGAAATTAATTTCTAACAGAAATGAAAACTGCATAGCATAGGGCAGAAAGATAACAATTTGTGACAGAACTTGCACCATTCTTCCTGGCCCCAGGACGTCTGCTACAGAGCTGACACATCCTCCTGGCCCCACTGCACTGTGCAAGACGCGTCTGCTGGTCATGCCTCGGGTATGTGGAAAAGCAGAACACCTCAGCATTATCTGCAGGCTGGGCCACCTACTCTTGAAAGAAAAAGACTTAGCAGTCTGAAAGTAGATGTCTCTATCCTCCCTGCTCCAGCAGTGTTGTGACCTCTTTCAGCTTCAAAGGATTTAAATTAACTTGCAGGGCAGTTCTAGCTAATATAAGGACATAAACAAGGTAAGGTGGCAGGAAAACAGCACCCTACTGTCAAAATGGAAGGCTTGTGTGCCTGAAACCTTGTTGGATTTTTCCAACTGTAAGAGTTGGTCAATAAAAAATATCACCTCCCTCCACAAAGCTTTCCTTAAATTAACTTAGCATTACTTATGTAAGCTCTACTCCAAAGCCATCTCTTCTGCTGGCTTGACATCCCATCCTGTTTTTCCATATAATTGTGCCCACTTTCTCACATATTTTTTACTTAGTTCATCAATAAATGTACTACATTTCAGAAAGTTCTGCTGTACCATAGTTTCTTTTAGCTTTTACTTTTAAGCATTTGCTCATGTTTGCATACTGCACATACCAAATAATTTAAATTATGCAAATCATAGAAGAGCTGGAGAACTAGAAAAGTATGCCAGGATGCACTTTTCAGTACTTGCCAGTTTGTTCCAGAGGGATTTACTACAACATACTTATGTCTAACAGCCCTCAGCAATGTAATAAATGAGCACTGAAATGCAGCATTCAGCTGGGTTATATTTGCATCCATGTTTGCTGTACCAAGAGCTCATGAGCACGGATCAGGTAGAAACACTGCAGCATGGTAAGATCCAGTATCCTTTTCCATTTCAATCCTCTCTTCTAAGTGCCTTGCAGCCTAAAGGCAGAGAGCTGTAAGTCCTTACAACTCCGATACGAAGGCAGAAAAATCTTTAACGTACCATTAGCAAGCATAGGAAAGGTCGCTTTATGTTGTGCTGAAATGATCTTTTCCCTACCATTTAGTGAATACACACATTTGGGAAGGCAAGTTTTCCTAATAAATAGGGACACTGAAGCAATATCACCCTAAAATCTCCCACAGAGAGAGAGTGTCCAGTAAAACTAATTTCATGTGAATTTTACTCCAAACACACTTTGCCCCAGGAGATGTTTTTTTTATTTAGCGTATGATGCTACAAATATCACAGACTTGTGCTGGGGCCACAGCATACCAGGCCCTTTAAAGACCTTCTAATAATAGCTTCTGGGCAGTGTCTACTTCACAAGTCAAGAGAAAAGACAGGTCCAAAACTGAAAAAATGATACAGCAAAGATATATGACAACTCCTTTTGCAGCGTAATGAATCATGCACAGTGGAAGCAAGAGCAGTTACCCTGCTCTGCCACTCTGTCTGGTTATTCATAATTGTCTCACATCTGAAAGGCATAATAACAGACAGAGGTGAGGTTCCTACATTAACTGCTCTGTGAGTAATAGACTCTAAAATGAAGTTTTTAAAGCAACACTTCAGAAGATAGTGGCTGTCTTCTCAAACTGTGCCACAGTGAAAGCACACACTCATTAACAGAGAAAGAAAAGGCAATGAACCTGGTCCCGCCTCATCCTGACAATGCTGGTCTCTTCAAGGTGGAATGGGAACATTTGTCTCAAGGAAATGAAGATCTGAACTGAATCTCTGAATGGGAGAAGGAGCTGATGTGCAAAGCATCCCTGACTTCTGCCAAATTTTATCACAACCCCATGCCAGGTAAATTATGCATCTAGGGTTTTTTTTTTGCTTTAAGTCCTTTATAATAGGGATGATAATTTTTCTAATTTATCTTACCTTGGTACAGTTCACAAATCCTTGCAATCTCTAAATTATCTAGGAAGCTTGAAAGCTTTCCCCAGGCAGTGTCCCTTCCTTACACAAATAAGTAGGTTGTGTTTATATACCTCTCTGGATTTGCTGTTAATATAAATCCAGTGGCCTTTCCAGACCAGAATGAGGAAAGTGACTATACATTTGGCTATTTTAAAATGTCAAATGATAAAAGCTTTAGAAGGCAATGAATAAGCTGTTCTCTAGAACCAGATCGATTTAGTCTGCCTAACTCCGAGTTGTGCATATGCCACTTTGCAGTGCAGTTCCCTTAAAACATTATTACTCCCCTTAAAATTCTGTAAACACGACCTATGGTTGGGAAAACAGTTTAGATGATACTCATTTTCCTGTGCCATCAACCTTTTTACATGATGCATATCTGAGCTTACCTTCCATGTGATGGAGGGGCAGGCTGCCAAGGTGAAGGTAACTTTCTCTGTCACTACATTGAAGGTGACACGAAACATGGTTTGTATTCCAGTGGCCTCAGACCCAGGGTAGAAATCTTCAGTGTCAGTTACACTGCTCACTTGTGTACATGCTGCCGGGCTCCTGTCACGCTGTGCTATACATTCAGCAAACCCATAACGTTATGATCGAAGCTGAAGCCTGAAACAGCTGTAAGGGTCCAGCTTTTCCCAGCAGCCTTGCTCCTGTGTGTCAGAACTAATCAGATTAGCTGGTCTTACTTGTCTGAGTTGGGACTAACAGGTTAGCAGAACAGTTTGGGTGGGGGAAGGGAGCAGTAAATAAATCAAATTAGGGCATTTACTAAGCAGCTGAGATTTCCTTCCTGCTCGCCTTTGTCTCTTTACAGGACTCACACAGAGCCAGGACAATGCAGCACAAAAACGTGGCTTTGTTTTAGAGCAGCTCTTTGTATAGGAGAATTTCTGTAACTTTGCCTTGATTTGATTCGTTTTTGGTTGCCAGTGATCACCAAGAGGACAGCTCTCCCAGAGCGGCCTGGATGTCATGCAGATAAACAAGTCTCAGACAGAAAAGGCGTGTATTGTGCTTTTTTCATCCCACACTACCCACCAAGGCAACACACTGGCTGTGCCAAGAGATCAGTCACACGATCTGCTCTTCACAGTACTAGGTAACAAGATTCACAGATGGCCAAATCTGGAGTCTAGGGCAAAAGGGTCAGCGGGACAGGACAGGACGGGACAGGAAAGGTACCACTTCATGGTCCTCAGTCTGCTTCAGAGTACTTTTTCCATCTCTGTTACTGACTGAGGCAGATTTACCCTCAGGGGAAGGAAAATTCAAAAGAAGAAAGAAAAAAGGGAAATCAAGTAGTATAATAGCTACCATTAACAGTGGTTGACAGGATGCACGGACTGTGCTACATGATGCGGGAGATGCTGCAGGTGGGAGACACTTCCCTCATGAACACAGCAGAGGCAGTCAGCTCTGATTGATGCCATCATGTAATAGTACCAGCATACAAAGAACAGACTTAGTTTTGGTAACTTTTCTCTCATCTAGATTTATCTTTCCCAGAACAGGTCTCTAGTTTGCTAGGCACCTAATTTCCTCCCCTGCCAATGGAGAAAGATAGATGGGATCAACTGCCCTCTGAAACTGTCGCTTTCTCACCGCTGGCTAAGGAGAGGGAGCCTATGTACTGACATTTCCGAAAGCTGATGTGACTTGAGATTAATACCTCCCTTGAAAACTTCTCTTGAGTGTTAAAACTGAGTTCAAAGATGCATTGACTTTCTCCTACTTGCTCTGTGGGTCTGGTCTGTGACTCTAGACAGATGTTTGCTACCAAATGAGGAGGCTGTCAAAATGACCTGAGTATGTTTCATTCTACTAATCAGTAACTGTACCATGAGTAATACATTCACAATGTTGGAAAGAGGCCAGACTGAAAACGCTTTATTCTTGCTAATGAATACCTACCCATACAAAAGTTGCACTGACATTGGACAGATTAGACATGCAACAACTCACCAAAGGGAGTAGTACATCGACAATCTGACTCTGTAAGAATTCGTTTATTCTAATAATCTAATTCTTGTGTCCCAGAAGAAGCCATGCACCATGCAAAAGCTAAGGAATGCCCCAACCCTTTTGATGACAGCATATGGCTGGATTCCTGTACCTTAGTGGCTGCACTGGCAGAACTGAAGTCCACAGTGTTTAAAGGGCACAAAAGCCCTATCACAAAACCGTTATTTGAAATCCTAACAAAGCAACCTAATAGTTCAACTCTCGGTACCAGGATCCCTCCCAAAAAGGCCATCAAACCAACCAGCCAGTGTCCAATTACCTGCAACCTGAACAAGATGAAAAAGGAGAATTTTGTAGGAAGCCCACTCTGAACACAGCCATACAAATCCGATGCACACCTTTAAAGGACAGAATGATACGTGCTGTCACGTAGGCCGGGACTGCCTGGACAGACAGAAGTCATCTGTTTGCTGGGATTAGGTCATAAGTGGGCTTTGTAATTTTCATAAAGAGAAAATAAGATTCCACTCCCTGCAAATAATGTATTGATAGTAATATACGTGTATATTTCTGAAGAGATTTGTGCACAGTGAAAGGTGTTTCTTTCCTCTCCACAACTGACTTCCCATAGTCTGCTTTCATTCACTTGTCTATTTAGATTATTTTAGGACTATTCAAGCACCAGTCAATGAAGTGGAGGCAAAATAATACGAAGTATCTTCTTGCTTTAGTTTTATAAAGGCTATGGTTTTTCTTTTCTTTGAAGTGCAGGTTTACTGAGAATCTGCAGTGGAAAGTTTTCTTTGTGAGAAAAGATGTATTTCCAAGACAGTTCCCCTGTAAACTATCTTCCAAGTGCCAACAATGCTGCTGCTCCTAGGAGAAGTAGTTGTCACAGGAAGTCAGGCTCAGGTTGAGACAGGTCCTCTGGTAGTTTGTGCCACACTGATAGAGAGCTCTGGGGATGAAAATCTGTAGTATGAAGACAAGTGAGTTTTGAGCTGATATGGTCTTAGTGCCCCCCCATGCTGCTGAGGACAGAGGTTGGTGGTTGTTTCTGTCTTTAATCAAAGCAACAGTCTCATAACTACAGAAAATGACAATAATCAGAGTTCAAGGTCATTACAGGTGTAACGTTGTAACTAATTCCCACGTCCCAGGAAAAAGAGCACATGGCATGTTAAATTGTTTTTTTAGAAAAAGAAATCTCTGTGAGATACTGCTACAAAGAAAAAGCAAAAGTATTTACATTTATATAATATTATGCACAAATTACTTCTGGGAGTAGTCTCACTGAATAAATAAATAGGATTTGAATGATAATAAAATAACAAATATATTTTATCCTGGAACTGCTAAATTTAGAAAGCGTCTTCGGCAGGTAGCTCATTGCCTATAGCACCTGTTCTTTGTAATCATTTTGCAACTGTCTTATCTTGGGTCCCAATCATACAGATTAAATCTGAGACAGGGACCACCTTCAATTTCCATCTTTGCACAGCAAAGCATCTAGCACAAGATCCTCACCTCTGACAAGGGCTACTGGACATTGTCATGGTAAGAAAAATAAGAAACGAGCCCAACATATGAAACCTCCAAACTAGATGTTCAGCCAACACTGTATACCTTTTCCTACTCTCCACATTATCCTTCAGCTTCTCCTTGCTCCTTTGTTGTCTTCTCCTACTTTGTGATTTATACCTGCTTTTCATGTCTTCTAACCATTTGCACTGTAAGCTCCTCAGGGCAACATTTGATTTATTCTATGTACAGCCCCAAACTTATGCCTGAGTACTAGCAGAGTCTCTTGAGTGCAAATGCATTATAAACTAAGAAACTCAACATTAAGAAAAGCCAGTGCTGACATCAGTCAGCCTGAACTACTACCTAAAAGTATTTAGAAAGATTATTCTTTAGACACCTTTTCTCCTCCTGTTAGTCTAAAGGCATGCATAACACATATGTTTAAACCAAATATTCTTCTAATACGCTGAATACACTGACTTAGCAAATTGCGTGGCACATCACAACTGGGAGCTTAATGACAAATGCTGGTTTAAAGCATACTCAGAAATAACCACTATTCATCATTCATCCTTTGCCTACAACCCATATGTGTCAGCATGCATCCTGTTCTTCCATGACACCCCACACTCTTCTTCTTTCCTGAAGAAATGAGCAGATCCAGAAGAACATCCCAACACAGCAACAATTGTAGGCATAGGTTTTGAGATCCATCCAGACAGTCAGAGTTCCTGTCAGTCTTCGCATACAACAAAGGTTAACTGAGACACTGATGTTTTGTGCTCCTCCCATAGACAGATGTGGGTTTTTTTCTGTGAAATATATGTAGGATTGCATCTTGATAGTGTCTTACAGACAAGCAGTGTGACTGTCCTCCAGAGTCAATGTTATGATAGCAAAGCAAGCTGTGAATAGCAGTGGACGGACTTAATTAAGGTCTTGTCCCAAACACTGATTCAAAGCCACAGACACACACTCACACAGAATGTGCCACCCGCAAACCACCATCACAAATTTTAAGGCTGCTGTCAGATGAGAAAAATCGTAAATGGAAGACAGGCAGAAGAACATAATCTGCCTTCCACTGGTGTAAGGTTTTTTGGTCAAATATAAAGGGCAAAGCTCACAGAGGGAAGGCTACTTCTAAATCCCAATACTTCATTTTATGAATCTGGTCATGAGACACCTGTATTGGGCTGACGACAAATAATTACACATATTCATATCACCTCAGAAAACACATAACAGATGACTGGTGCATTTTCATTGCCAGTCAGCTTGGGTAAGTAGAATTTCACGTTTCATTTATCCTTATGGACGTTGCCATTAGCTCTCTCAAGTGTTTTGCAGGTCTGTTAGCCGAACATCTCCCAGCTAACCTAATGGAAAATGGCAGCTTCCACACTCCCTGTGCTTTGAAAATATATGGTTAAACCTGCCTCAATGAATTTCCCATCTCTTTGGATTTGATTAGTATTTGTTGGTATATGTTTAAGGAATGATGCCTGAAATCTCTCCCCGAAGCATCTTAAACTCTGTGAAGTCAGTTTTGATTACTAGAAGACAGTGGAAAAAGATGCAGACTCTAAATAAGAATTTGCTCTGTGGCTCAGAGCTGTACTTTGCAAGGAAGACAGTGTGCCTGCTCCATAATCCTACTGGTTGCCCTGCTGTACAAGGAATTCCTGCTTTGAAGGAAAGGCTTTTTGAATTCAATAGCTCCTTCTGGTGGTCTGAAAGAAAATGCTTCATTACTGTCAGCTCACAGTAATGCAGCATTAATGCACAATTCATTCAGTAATCATATGTATCAGCAACAGCAAGAAGTTATGCCATGAGTAAAACAGACATTAAAGTTATGATTCAACAAATATGCCATGCCAACTATATTCTACACTACTATCATAAAGAAGACAAGATTTCTAGGAAATCCTCCTTTCTTCTCATTCCACCACAATATTGCTGTGAATTTTCTTCCATATGGTAACTAAGGAAACGTGAAGAAAGGTGATGGGATGAAAAGTGGCAGAAGTCACAAATTCTGGGGTACTGACCCAGCAAATTTAAGAGAAGTCCTTAATGAAGCATTTGGCAAGGCACATCTCAGGGATAGTGGTTCTAATTTTGAAGGAATGATCAATTTGTAAAAGATGGATTTGATCCAAACCTTGCTGAAGACAGAGGGACATCCTCTAGCGACAGGAACGTGCTTTTGGTCAGGCTCAAGGACACCACCTTCAAAGAGTAAGAACACGTTACAAAATCTCTGATCAACAGACCTTGAGATGCCCAAGAGCTTTTGGTTTTTCTTTTTATCCTCAGATTGCCCAGTGTTAAGATGGATACTATCCTCTTTTAAGCTCACCTCTTAAAGAGCGACAACCACACAGCATTTACAAGGAATGCATTCTCTCCTAGCCAGTCTCCGTAACATTACATCACTCCCCAGCTATCCAAACAAAACAGTGCTTTGAGATTTACAAGCAGCAGTCCCTAGCCTTGTTTCTAAATGATCCATTGTTTTTAATTAACAAAATTCTGTCAGGGCTCTACAAATGTATTTCCTATCTGATGGTCCTTTTAAGACTTATCTGGTGAGACATTCATGGTTGCTGTCAGAGGGCTCCAGAGAAGATCTTTCACATCCCACCTCCAGCAGGGCATGCATGATAACGCCTCTCACCTGGACCCCTGTTGCCTTAGATTCTGCTTAAATGAAGCACCAAACAGAGCTTCAAATTAAACCAAAAAGAGAAACATTATTTAAAATTACAACTGAGTCATGGTCTACCCACACTTTCACCAAACTTTATGCTTGGCAAAACCCAAGATTTTACAGAACTAGTGAACAAGACAGATGTTTAAATGAACTTTAAAATCCAGACCCTGTATCTTTCTCAATAGAACTTTACTTAAAATATTTGCAATCCAGATTTTGTTGAAAGCCAATACAGTACAAACTGAAGTGAAATAAATCTACTTTTGCCCCAAAATATATACTTAAAAACCAGTACTAAGGGCAACAAAACCAAAATCAGAATCTAAACAATAGTTCCATTTTTCTAATCTACGCATCTTTCCTGTCAACAGCCCTCATTGATGCCAGTGTGAATTTTAGTATATGGCCTGGCTGGTACCACCACTGAGGTACCAAAAGAAACCTAATCATCTCACACATTAAAAAGTGATTGGTTTTTAACTTGATGCTAGTATTTGGTCTGGAGCCTACTCAGAATACTGGGGAAAAATCGGTTTGGGGTTGACTGCTGATGCTGTGCTACCAAGTGATTCAAACTCTTTCTGGATGTCCATTCAGCATTAGCTATTATTCATTACAAAGGGTGCTCCACATTATGCAAGAAAGCAGCAGGGATGTTCCTGAATTGGGGCAGCTAGCAAGAAGTAAACAGAGAATGCACCTCTGGGAGAGCCAGGGAATGGTTGTGTGCCAGGAAGGGTGTTCTCCCTTCCTGAATGGCATGTGTGAGGCTTGTATCTCCGGGATGCTGGAAAAAACATGCTCCGAGAGAGGTTTTGAAGGAAGAAGCTTGCAGTCAGGGTGCCTTGTGCTAGTCAGTACTTACTTTTGTGGGCAATGAAGAACTGTGTGGCTCTAAGTGAGAGCCTCGAAGGTGGAAGAGTTAGAGAAAGGAAAAAACATGGCAGGTTCCCATGCAAATAACAGCAGGGCTCTAGCTGTAGGATGAGCGTGTCAAACTAGATTCTGTGTTTCCTGTGCACATTTTCAATTGGCTCTTAGCTAACTATTAATTATAATGCATATGAAAGTAGCATATGAAGGCCTAGGGAGCAATCAGGGGCCCATCCCATTCCATTAGAGACTGTACATCCACAGAGCAAAAGAAATCTCCAGCAGCCTTCAATGACTACAAACATAAAACCAAAACCAATGAGAAGACCAGTGGCCTGAGTCCACAGTCACCGTAAGAGTGCAGAAACAGACACAGAGGTTCAAACCAAAGGTCTGCCTAGCCAACCTCTAGACTCCTAGAGTAGCCACTGCTGGGGACCTAGGAAAAAGTAAAGATCAGGGCAAGTTTTCCATAGTTTTTTCATAGATCGCTCCAGCTGTCAGCAGTCTTTGTGTAGGGCCTTCCAAAGCCAAAGTTATTTAAGTGTCTTTGTATTTAGTAATATCTGATGGGCCTTCTTCCTCTGACTTTTTGTACTTACTCTCTAAAGCCATTTGCATTTGTGGCTGCTACAGCACCTCTGTGATGACTAGTTCTATAATTGAATTATAAGACTGTATAATGAAGTACTCAGTCTTCCTTATTTTTCTGTCTTGACACCTGGTAATTTCATCGGACACGAAATCCATTCTACCTCCACATGACACTCATAACTCCACAGATTTCTGTAACACCCTCACTCTGTTTTTTCTTTTCCAGACTGAAGAGAAAAATGAGTTGAACTCATTTTCCTCATAGAGACATTTCTCTAGCCCACAGTGAATCTAATGACCCAGAGATCCAGCTCTAAAGGGCCATTCAGTAGGCCATTTATTTGGTAAGGTGAAAGATCGTTTGCTCTCTCCAAACTATCCCAAACTATCTCAAGAGCAGTGAGCAAGCCTGAGATCAATGGGTTCATGGTGCCTAGTGGGATGCCCTACTCCTTTTGATTTGTCTTTGAGAGACTTGTAATTGGTGTGACTGACATGATCATTGCCTGAGCTGGCAGGTAATAAAACCAGACTATAGTTGCCTCTCTATCATGAAAATTTATTATTTATTCATAACTCTCTGATTCATACCTTTTAATCAGTTACTTAACCGCTTTGTTCCTTAAAGAGCCTCTGGTAAGGCAGGAACATATCAAAAGATCTTTGGAAATCAAGTATGCCGAACTAACCAAATCATTCTTTTTCATACATTCATTGACTCAGGTACCCTGCTATATTTGTGAAGTTTGATTTCCTACTATAAAGCTGCCTCAGCTCTTTTCTCCTACACTGTATTTATTTGTGTGACTACCAATTGCACACCAGTGAGCAGCTGCAAAAAGTAAAATTATGTTTAAGGAGAACATACAAAACCAGTCATCTAGATAAAAACCAAATGTGTATATGAAAATTCAAATGGGAGGGAACAAGGCATGCATTAACTGAAAGGCTCCTAAAATGAGATCAGTAACAGCAGGCATCACAAACTAGAGTTTTGTTCCTCTCCCTATTGCTGACCTGGTAGATGAGCTAAAATAAACCACTTTGCAACTCTGTGCTTTCTTCCCATTCCTTTCTGAAACCTCTTTAAAGATCAGGATTTTTTCTTGTACAATGCTTTACTGCTGAGGTGCTATGAGGATTAACCCAAGGCCATGAGTTTCTACAGACTCAGCAGAAAGTCTCCTGCTTGTGCACATCCAAAAGAAGATCCACAAGCTATGCCGTCATGTCACTGAAGGCAGAGAGACCCACTGGGGAAAAAGGGATTGTGAGGTGTAGACTTGTGCTTTTTGACAGAAAAGCTTGCCTGTGGCCATAGAGGAAGCCTATAGCAGCTCCAGGAGGTGAACCCAGACACCTTCCACAGCTCAGCTCTGTTCCTTGCCTGCAAGGCTTTATTCCTTCCCTCCACAGTATGTGCAAGAGGGAACCCGTGTGTCAAAACATGTCTAGTCTGAAACCAGACATCTGGCGTAATGTTCTTAGAAGGTTAGTAATGCCACTAGCAGCTGAACTGAGTTTAAGTTAATGACAATGTATGTATTAGAAAGATGACTGTGACCCTATGAAGAATTAGTATGTCAAAGCACATTTATTTCATATCAGCTGAACTATAATAATCAGAAATTTTAACTATTATTTGAGCAAATAATTTCTATTACTTCTTTGGAAAAGATTTTCATCCTGCTTTCTCTAACATCCCCTTTTCCACTGTCACTGGTAGAAAAGGGTCTCTGGGAACATATTTTTCAGCCAAAAACCATTGAGTGTTCTAGATTATTTTAATAAAGAAATAAACCCCATCATTTTTATATAGTTTGTTAAAACCTGATAACATTTTAAATGTATTATAAAGGCTGAATTTTTTTTGTGATTTGGACTGTGCTACTTGACAGGCTAGCAAGAAGGTATAGGTACATGACAAATATCTCTTTATGAATCATAGAATCATGAAATTGTTTACGTTGGAAAAGACCTTTAAGATCATTAGTCCAACCGTTAATGTAGCACTGCCAAGTCCACCACTAAATCATGTCCCTAAGCACCACATCTACACCTCTTTTAAAGACCTCCAGGGATGGGGACTCAACCATTTCCCTGGGCAGCCTGGTCCAGTGCCTGACCACCCTTTCAGTGAAGAAATTTTTCCTAATATCCAACCTAAACCTGCCCTGGCACAACTTGAGGCTCTTTCTTCTCGTCCTATCACTTGTTACTTGGGAGAAGAGACCGACCCCCACCTGGCTACAACCTCCTTTCAGGCAGTTGTAGAGAGCGATAAGGTCTCCCTTCAGCCTCCTCTTCTCCAGGCTAAACAACCCCAGCTCCCTCAGCTGCTCCTCATAAGACTTGTGCTCCAGACCCTTCACCAGCTTCATTGCCCTTCTCTGGACACGCTCCAGCACCTCGATGTCCTTCTTGTAGTGAGGGGCCCAAAACTGAACACAGTACTCGAGGTGCGGCCTCACCAGTGAGGTGAGCTCATAAACCCTTGCTGACTGGGCCTACTGTTTACCACAGCTGATGAATTACATTTCAAGAAACTTTGCAGAGTGCTTAAAAGTCATAAGTACCCAAAGCCTACAGCAAAATAAGGCACCAGAAAAAGAATTATTAAACTTTACTGAAAAAATTATACATGTGGAAAAAAAAAACAACAAACAAACGTCCAAAACTACCTGGATTGTTGGATAATCAGTCTACATTTCCAGAAAACATTAATCAACATGTTCTAAATAACTTAAAGGACTTAGGATTGTGATCTGCGCTTTTCCTGGCCTGTGGAAGAGAGATATAAGCAAATGGCATTTTCTGTGATTCAGAGTCAACGTCTTGTTCAAAAAGGAAATTTTGTCTTCCTCCTGCATGCACAAAATAAGCTAAAGTAAGCCACTCCAAATACACCACTTCTTAGCTTCTAAATTCAAAACGAGGAACAAAGCCTAGCACACTACCTCTTCAGTTGTACTGGCCCCTGGCATATGACTGTACCCCTGCCTCTCACGTGACCTTCTGCCAGGTTTAGATTATGAACAGCAAGACCTTCATATCGAAGCTGAAATCAAGGAAGGATGTGGGTGATATGGGCAGAGAAAAGTATTTTTAAAAATGTGCAAAATAATAGTTTCAGTTTCTTTGGTTGCAATTCACGCTTACATCCACAACTGGCCATGTGTGTCATCTCAGAGAACTCCCGCACCCACAGCTAATCACAGCTAACACAGGTTTTCACACAACAGCACCACAGGTTACACTTGCTACTGCCCCAGTCAGCGATCAAATTCTCTTCCAGCCCAACAAGTGATGAAACTGCCTATGAAGCTCATGCCTTCATCAGAGCTCATCTAGATTACAGGATTAATGCACACATGCATTTTGGAAATCCAGTTGGTACAGCTTGTCTCCTTGACCAAGTTCCTGACATGAACAGACAGAGTCTGTCCTTTACTCTCACTGTCCCACTTCCCAAACACTGATTAGATGTCTGTCCTCATTCTTAGGACTCTCTCTGGCTTGGTCCCAGATCAGGGACGAAGACTGGGGTTTACAACTGTTTATTACAGTAACGCAAAGTAGGCCCAAAGCACAGGAAGCTTGTATTTAGAATTATCAAAGCTGTGCAACTGAATGGCTTGAGATTGTTAACTGATAAGCAGACGGGTAATGGACTAATGATCAAGATGTCTGTAGACCATCAAAGAACTATCAGAAGTTTATACAAGACACCTTTAGTGTGGCTTATCTCATCCATTAAAGTGTAAGTACGATAAGGGTAACAGACCAGAAAACATCCGAATGTGAACTCACTGTGCTGACAGTGATTAGAGTTTGGGTGTATGGTTAGTACATGGATAAAATAAAATGCCAGCTAAAAATGTACAACAAACACGTGATCAGGTAAATGAAGAACTGCATAAATATTTACACAGGAGTAACTCCACACACAGGGAAGAAATGAGTCTGATGGTTGTCCAGACATCCCTGAGAGCAATTTGATCAGCAAAAGAGAATTGTGCTTGTTACTTACAGGCTGAGTAAAAGAACCTGAGTGGCTGCATCAGTCCCTGAACTACTACAGATTTCCAGGCAGGGATGCAAAAGTAGATGATTCTGGTAGTAGGTTATTGCCCATCCCCGGAGTGGTACCGGTTTGCTGGAAATGCTGAAGTGCCAGTAATCCCTGGAGTACCAAGAATGCCAGCTGTGATTAGTGATCAGAAGGAACAAGCAAGGCATTTAGTCCTCTAACACAGAAATTTTATATAAGAAAGAGATTCGTGTAGCAAACACAACTTTCAGGTCTTGGTCCAAGACAGGAAGGATAAACTTCCCCAGGAAATTCAGAGCATCACAAACCCCAAAAGGACAATGAATCTCTTTAGCCTTGCCCTGTTCTACACAAACCAGTAATGTTTTATTACAAAAATCTATAATAAACCCTCCACTGCCACGGTTTTCTCCCTGGAGAGAGGATTCTGTGAGACACGCTGTAACTGCTAGTCCCATTGCCTAACCCACTAGTGCAAAGAGTTCAGAAGATACGACAATGCACATTACACAAAAAACTCTCCATGACAACATACCCCACCAAACTACACAGACTGGGAATAAAAAGCCTAGTCATTATAGTTTCAACTTTACTGCCCTCACCAGGTAATCAATGCCTGGAAATGGGGAATTGTGGTAATTATCTGCAAGAGCCGCTGCTGCTTTTGGTCAAAGGCGTGCACACAGTGTCCTCTGTATTAGCAACAGACAGGAAACCTGTTGGTGTTTTATTGCTGCATATAAGATCCTGGAAGAGTTCACTGCCCAGATACTCACATACATTCAAGTCATGTTAAATCTTACTTCTAATTTCCTACTCATTTCTCAGCCCAGTCCAAAACAGATTTCTTCCATCCTGCTTCACCTTTCCTGTGCTGCTTTTTTTGCTAATGTAAACTGGGCCATCTGTCCAGGCTTAATTTATACACCCAGGTAATTTGCCTTGGGTCTCAGCCTTCTCCCTGTTCTGCTGTCTGTTTTTTCCAACTTGCCATTTCCCTTTCATGCACACGTTCTTCACGCTGATGCTGAAAATACCTCCTCTTCCACTATTCTTATGAGCCAGAAGAGCTCGTGTCTGCCAGCTCAATTCACCTTTTATCCTCATCAGAAGGCATTTACTGTCTTGTGCCTCTTGCCATCTCTGCAGTGGTTGCATAACTACTCTCACTGGATGCAAGAAGACAGAGTTTGACTTAAAGATGATGTCCCAAATGCAGCTGCGCCATACGTACATATACATGCTATTTTCATCCCCACTGTGCAGCTCAACTGGCAGTGAGTCTCACAAGGCAGAAACATAAATACACTCACAACATTTAAGATCCTCTGATACTCTCTGCTGCTGTTTATGTTTGCTTTCACCTACTCTGCATGGCAGATGTCTCCTCTAGACATGTCTCTCCTGTATTGCATAATTCCACGCACATTAGTACCTTCCCCATCTCTCACTCCAGGGCACATAATCTCATATGTACCACTGCTATGATGAAGGAAAATCGCATGCTGGTAGTCAGAGGTCTCAGGCAGGGCTAGGTACAATAAAGACACAACTCATATGGCTTACTGTTTAGCCAAATTAGTTTTGGAGCACCTTACTCTGCCCTTGTACACAAAGAAAGTTACTGAGCTGGTGAAGAAAAGAATTCCTGTCACAGGACCAAATTCTGTGAAGACATTCCTGGTACATTTGCTTCTGGCACAAGACAGTGAAACTATTTCGTACATCTGCAGAATGCGAGAGACCTCCCCTCTTCCCTCCGTCAGTAGACGTTTTGTACTGTTGTTTCCCAGAGCTTGTTTATGTCATCATTCCAAACACATGATGTCTCTTGTGCTACCAACCACTGTGCTCTTTGTCTTCTTTACAGGAGGCAGGCTTAAGAAGGAAATTTTGTAGAAAGGTTTATTATAATCCTACAGAGCCAGAGAACAGAACCCCCAAACCTGCTTCCCAGCTTCAGCCTTTCCCTGCATGATTTAAATCAGACTGATTTATCTTTATCCTAGTTATGTAATTCCTAAAAGATCAAGGCAAGGATGCTAAGAGCAGTTTGGCAGTCTGTGGTCTGCTCTGAATCAGGCCTGGAATTTTCGCTGCCGTTGCCCACTACTGTAATTTTCCCAGAAATTTTCACACCTCCATTTCTTTGCAAAGCCAAAACAGCTGCACTACAACTCCCGGCTCTGCCATCAGCTGGTGAGAACAGCCTGTTTGTCTTTATGTCAATAGACAGTTCCTGAAACCTCCTTGTCATGATAACAAAGCAATATAGTCGAGACCTCAAGTCAGCCTTGAAAACTTGTAAGCAAGGCTGTGAGCTTGGTTTTTGAAGTGGCCTGTGAGAAAGCAGAACTGCCTCAGCAAGAGCTAAGCCTGGAACGTCACTGCTTTGGCCACCTCCACCTGCAGGAGAGACAAACAACCCTTCAAACAGTCCTGTTGTAGGAATACGATGGTAGCAATGAGCTCTGCCCAGCCACCTCTGTGCCTGTTGGAAGCATTGACTAGAGCGCCACATCTCTCAACTCATTCGCTCTTCTATTTGATCATGTTTTCATTTCTAGTGAACTCTAAAAATTACCTTTTCAAATGTAAGGCTCTGAACATATTTAATCTACCTAAACGATGAATTTTGTTTAACTGAAGAGTTATTGCTTGCTTAGTAAAAAAAACCACCCCCATATGAATATATGTATTTATAAACCTAGAGCTTGAAAAGCAAACACTGACTACAGGATTTTGAGGTGTTTTTATGGGAATTTATTGATTCAGAAACACCGTAATCTGAAAAAGCCTAAAACCACTTGTATTGCCCCATAGCTTTCTGGTAATTTAGATCACTGTATAATGTCATAATTTTGCAATGTAAGAAACACTATTTTACTTTCTGACTAACTGAGCTGCACTGAATTAATTTTTGAAGTTGTTGAATTATGCTAACAAGATCACAATAATTAAAAGAGCTTCAGGGGCAAGAGGATAGAGCTGGGAGTTAGCTCTGCAGTCCGTGTGAGAGAAAAGATTCATGTTTCCTCTTGAGCTACTCTAAGCTAGCGATACAAATCCTCAGAGCTCACATTAATGCAAGCCTGACTGACAACCTACCATTCAGAGCAACCATCTCAGATTTCTGCAATTAGCATGTACTCTAAAATTTCTGATTCTGTAGGCTTGGTCTCTAATTTACATTTTGAAAAGGCTCTTCAGAATGAAGATGCCAAGACTGAGCAAATTCACTGCTCTTGAGACACATTTTGCATATCTGCAAGTGCAGTAAAAGTGTGTTCCTGTTAAAATCAATAGGATAAGTATCACATGGGAAAAAACTGACTGTTCTTACCAAGTCAGAAGCACTGGCGGCTTTCATGGAGAAACTCTGGAAAGAGACAAAAGAAACTAGTCAATGCACTGAAATAGGGAGACAGTGTATTAAGTAATGCAGAAAGTCCCAGACAGCACTTGTTAATCCCTGAAAATCTCTTCATGGCCTTAATAGCAGCTTTTTATATGGAAAACTGTATATTCAAGATGTCTACATACAACTTAATCACAGAAAAAAGAGAAAGCAGAGATATATTAGACATATCATCCCATCTGCTGCCACTGACCGATTTTTCTCTTTGTCAAGGGTTGCTTTAGAAGACCCAAGAAATCAGATTATTTATTACTTACCCAGGAAGATTATTTCACATTTTAAGAACATTTTGCTGAAGAACAGGAGGCTTGACAATCAATGAAATAAAGTCTGTAAACATCAATGCCTAAATAGGTACCATATTGGCAGGCTGAAGTCAGCACATAACGGGTAAAACAATATTGGTGAGATCTGTTTCTGACATTTTGATCACGGATTAAACAAATTTTACACACTTGAAGTTTCAGCTATGGCACCCTAGTTTTCCTCGGCCTGAGATACAATTTGTGTTAGGTCAGGTTCTTAACAGATAAAGATGCCAGATTATCTAGGCCGTTTTTAATAATGATGTCTTCGTTGTGTGAGCTTAGTCAAGTCATTCATTCAACTATTTTATACTATTCTTTTACATGGGATGACTTGCTTTTTTTGGTGCCCATGTGAAGTAGGAAAAGAAAGAAAAAAGGAAAAAAGGCTCATTTAAGTGGATTTTTGCAAAACAATATGACATTACGTGCTCTCTGTTTAACTTCCAGTATGCTATTTAACCAACTCAAAGACGTATCAAGAATTAAACAATGTCTGAATGAATAATGTCTAGTACTGTGTAACTGTTCACTACACCGACATCCACTTTGCTGTATCTGATAATAAATTAAAATGCTGGCATTTATTATTAGAATATATGAATGCATTAACATGACTGCATTTTCCCCACACAGAAGATAAGCTAAAATATTTACATTTATCATTTTCTTCTTCCACCTCTTCTATGTAGGAAGCTTATATTTTAACTCCCTGATTAAAATAACTTTGAAAATCTATGATGTTACCTATTCCTATGGTAATTACACAGTGCACTACATTAACATGCATATAACCAGCAAGTTAAGGGACATGATCACACCTTTCTGCTCATCGCTCTTGAAGCCACATCTGGAGTACCGTGTCCAGTTTTAGACTACTCAGTAAAAGACAGATGTTGAAAAACTGCAGTGTATCTAGAGCAGGGGCAGTCAGATGGTCCGGGAACAGAGATGTAGTATACGATAAGAGGCTGAGAGAACAGAAAGCCAAATCCCTATTATGAATTAGGAAGAAAACTTATGACTTTGAGAGTGGTCAGACACTGGCACAGGTTGTACAGAAATGTCAAGCAATCTCCACCCTTGAAGTTTTTAAAAACTTGACTGGAGAAGGCAGTGAGAAACCTGATCTAACTTGGAAACTGGCTTTGCTTTGAACAGATGGTTGGACGGGACACCTCCAGAGGTCTTTTCAAACCTAATTTTTTCTATGGTTCTATATTTTCATTGCTTGTACTGAATTTGTTTGGAGTGTGAAGCTAAAAATCCCATCATACTTCCTCTTGTTCTCTTAAATGTATATACTGTTCTGAGAGTAAGATCTGCCAGTGATTGCTCTGATTAGAACTGTATTTAGAGAAAACAATTCTCCATCAAAACTGTTTGCAGACTTAATGTCTAATTCAATAAAATGGCTTCTACCAAACAGCTTCTGCAGGCCATGGAGCCCAGTACTCACTTGAGTTCCCTTTACAGGACCAAGAAGTGTTTTTATCTCTTCATTCACAACAACAGGAGCTCGGAGTTATCCATGCAGATGTAATCATTCACACTGCAGGTGTCTCAGCTTCTTATATGAACCTACCCTCTGCCTGCTAAAACTTGATCTTACTGTCCAATATTGCTTCAGTGGCTCCCTCTATAGCTGTTTTGGCCTGTTTCTGACTGTTGCTTCTTTCACACGTTAGCGATAAGTTCTTCAGGTTCGTCATTTTGTTCTGCATTTGTGTAACTTACTCCTAGCACAGTGGCTACACCTACATCTGTGGGCTAAAGAAGGCCAAGGCACAGGTTTGAGGCCACCCTATGATCACCCTGTGAGAGTGCTTTCATTTACACACTCTGTGGCATGATTCTGGGCTAAGCCAGCTACCATTTTCATATGTCACACCAAGGTGGAGACAGAAGAGGAAAAATGACCGATAAGCACTGTGGATAAAGGTGTCCAGTTTTGGGAAGGGGGCTAGAGAGCTTAGCTGCAGGAATGCAAGCTGCGTTGCACTATTTGCTCTCCAGCCAGTGCATCTTGTCCTGTTTCATTCACTAGTACAGATGTTGCCATCAGACCAATAAAGGCCGAGTTACGAACCGCACCTCTCAGCTTTACTGTCACGCACATACTAACTAGAATAAACCTTTAATGAACCACAGCAGCATTTTTATCCCCAGGCTTTAACTCAGCACTAAACAAATTCACACTCATTTTTTTCCCACAAAGTAAAAATTAAGAAAATAACCTAAGAATATGGAATACACCTTGCAGCTTTAATGGAGAAAGCATGAAAATCATCTGATACATCTAAACGCAGTTTCTGCAGTTCAGTGAAAGGCTCAGTTAATACTGTGTAGGATCTTAGCTAGTCTGCCATTTTGTTTTTGCAGTTTTAATAATTTTGGCATTAACACCATATTTCTTTAGCAGTAAGGCCTTGGCAAACCTCACACAAGGTTTAGAATTATAAATACAGATTATCTCAATCAGAAATTATTATTTCACTGTAATTGCTGAATCTTCTCTAGATTAAAGCTATCATAGAGATTACTGACCAATAAAGCTGATTGATGAACAGCTTTTATTCTCTTATATCACAATAATTAATTTCTAGTAAATTGACAATAGCAGAGCTGTTCTTCACCCCCTACTATGGCTCCCTGCCTGTGATCCAGCAGCCCAACTTATCTGTACCAGTCGCAGGCAGACATCGACAGTAACAGATGCCAATAAACAATAGAACCAGCAAAGCCAAGAGAAGGCGGGAGGAGGAAGAGAGAAAGCAATGATTGGTTTTTGTTAAGCCACTCATGAGTTTGAATAATTAACACTAATTCACCACAAGCCAGACATGCTGCTATCCCCGTTGCAACCTCCCACCTGCCATATCAGGTCCACATACAAGCTACTTTCTGGTTTTTAAGTAAAAATACAGCTACTGCAACAAGACTCAGAGCAGAAGTGGGTTCTCAGTAATTTCAGATTGCATACACCATTTTTTTAAACCACCAGTGATGCTTTGCATTTGTAATGCAATGTTGTTGTAGCTTGTGATGCTCAAAGGATATAAACAAGACAATGTTTACAAAGGCAAGTTTGATTGATAGAGCTGGAAAAAAATTGCAAACTCTCAAGCACATAAGCCTTTTTTCGTTTCTAAATCTCCAAGCTAAACCAAGAGCATGAATCATTGCTCTGATTTTAATTTAATTGAATTAGTCCTTTTCAAGGAAAAGGACAGTTGGTACCAGGGGAGCAGAAGAGAATGCTAGCAGAAACAGGAGTGATAATATTTTAGTCACTGTGGGACCAGAAATCAGTAATTACTGCCTACAGAACAGTGAGCTCTTAATAGAGGATATGGTGTGGAGGAAACACTGCCAACCAGCTTTTCTATTGAGTCCCTGATTTTTAGTATCCACTGAAGTTGTGAATTTTAGTTCCCAGGCTGATTTCCAGAGGCATTTTTCATCCCTCACTTGAGGATCAAGAGTGACAGATCAAACTGTGGCCTACCCCTTGTATCATGACCACCTCCACGAGGAAGGAAAGAAGGGTTATAGTTGTAGGTGACTCCCTTCTGAAGGGGACAGAGGGCCCAATATGCCAGGCAAACCCTCCTCAAAGGGAAGTCTGCTGCCTCCCTGGGGCCCAGGTTAAGGACATCACCAGGAAACTTCCCAACCTGGTACGGCCCTCCGACTGCTAGCTGTTATTGATCTTCCATGTAGGTGGAGAGGAAGTTGCAACCTGTAGTCCAAAAGCTATCAAGAGAGACTTCAGGGCCTTGGGACGGTTGGTAAGGGAATCGGGAGCACAGGTTATTTTTTCCTCCATCCTTCCAGTTGCGGGCAAGAACATTGAAAGGAACAGACAGATCCAGTCCATTAATACATGGCTCCGTGGTTGGTGTCAACATCTTAATTTTGGGTTTTTCAATAATGGGATGGCCTACATGGCACCAGGCTTGCTGGCATCCGACAGGGTTCATCTTTCCCAAAGGGGGAAGAGAATCTTTGCTCAGGAGCTTGCAGGGCTCATTGACAGGGCTTTAAACTAGATTTGAAGGGGGAGGGGGTCGACACCAGGTTTGCCTGTGACAAGGGGTGGGATGGCATGTGGTTAGAGGGACAGGGTACTAGCAGGGGATGGGATGCTAGCCGGGGCCCTCAGCCTGTTGATCTGAGGCGTGCTGGAGACACTGCAGCCCAGCTGAAGTCTTACAGGGATGAGCGAGGCGCTCTTGAGGTAATAGGAGCCAAAGGGGCAATATCAGAGAAATTCCTCAAAGGAACCAAGGGGTGTTCCTCCAAGAAGGTGACATGGCCAACAGCCCAGCTGAAGTGCCTCTATACCAATGCACGCAGCATGAGCAACAAACAGGAGGAGCTGGAAGCTACCATGCTGCTAGAAAGCTACAGCCTAGTTGCCATCACTGAAACTTGGTGTGACAAATCCTATGACTGGAGTTCAGCTGTCGAAGGCTACAGACTGTTCAGAAGGGACAGGTGAGGTAGGAGGGGCGGAGGTGTTGCCCTCTACGTCAAGAAATGGATAGAGTGTGAAGAAGTGTCCCTGAAGCACAGCCACGAGCAGGTTGAAAGTTTATGGGTAAGAATTAGAGACCGAGGCAACAAAGGGAGCCTTGTGGTTGGGGTCTACTACAGGCCGCCTGATCAAGGGGAGCCTATTGACGAAGCCTTTTTTCTTCAGCTACAGGAAGCTTCACGCTCACAGGCTCTTGTCCTGATGGGGGATTTCAACCACCGAGACATCTGCTAGGAAAGTAGCACAGCAGGCGGCAGGCAAACTAAGAGACTCCTGGAGGGCATAGATGACAATTTCCTAAGCCAGGTAACAGACAGCCCTACCAGAGGGGACGCAGTACTGGATCTGGTGGTCACCAATGTAAGTGAGCTCATTGGTGATGTCAGGATTGGAGGCAGCCTTGGCTGTAGTGATCACGCACTGGTAGAGTTCACAGTTTGGAGAGTTACGGGTTGGGTGAAAAGTATAGTCAGGACCCTGAATTTTAGGAAAGCAAACTTCCAGCTCTTCAAGGAGTTAATCAACAGGACTCCCTGGGAAATGGCCCTCAGGGACAAGGGAGCAGAACAGAGCTGGCAGGTCTTCAAGTATGCTTTCTATAGGGCACAAGAGCTCTTGATCCCCAGGTGCAGGAAATCAGGCAAGGAAGGGAAGAGGCCAGCATGGCTGAGCCATGACCTGTGGGTCTAAAGGCCAAGAAGAGATTGCACAGGCAGTGGAAGAAGGGACTGGTATCTTGGGAAGAGTACAGGGACGCTGCCCGGTTGTGTAAGGATGGGATCAGGAAGGCCAAGGCTTGGCTGGAGCTGAACCTGGCGAGGGATGTGAAGAATAATAAGAAGGGCTTCTACAGGCACATTAACCAGAAAAGGAAGGTTAAGGAAAGCATACCCCCTCTGATGAGCAATAGTGGCGAGCTGATAACAACAGACAAGGAGAAGGCTGAGGTACTCAACAACTTTTCTGCCTCAGTCTTCACTGGCAATCTCTCTCCTCGCACCTCCCAGATCAACGGGCCATTTGATGGAGATTGGGAGGGCAGAGGTCCTCCCACTGTAAGAGAAGATCAGGTTCGTGATCACCTGAGGAACCTGAACATAGATAAGTCTATGGGTCCTGATGAGATGCATCCCAGAGTCCCGAGGGAATTGGCTGATGTAGTTGCTAAGCCACTCTCCATGATATTTGAAAAGTCATGGCAGTCAGGTGAAGTCCTTGGGGACTGGAAAAAGGGAAACATTGCACCCATTTTTAAAAAGGGTAAAAAGGAGGACCCTGGGAACTACCGACCTATCAGCCTCACCTCTGTGCCTGGGAAGATCATGGAACAGATCCTCCTGGAATCTATGCTAAGGCACATGGAGGACAGGGAGGTAATTCGGAACAGTCAGCATGGCTTCACCAAGGGCAAGTCCTGCCTGACCAACCTAGTGGCCTTCTATGATGGAGTAACTACATCAGTAGACAAGGGAAGAGCTATGGATGCCATCTATCTGGAGTTCTGTAAGGCCTTTGAAACAGTCCCCCACAATATCCTCCTCTCTAAATTGGAAGGATATGGATTTGATGGGTGGACTGTTCGGTGGATAAGGAATTGGCTGGATGGTCGCATGGTGGATAAGGAATTGGCTGGATAGTGGTCAATGGCTCGATGTCCAGATGGAGAACAGTGACGAGTGGTGTCCCTCAGGGGTCCATTCTGGGGCCAGTGCAGTTCAATATCTTCATCAATGACATAGACAGCAGGATCGAGCGCACCCTCAGCAAGTCTGCAGATGACAGCAAGCTGAGCGGTGCAGTCAACACGCCCGAGGGGTGGGATGCCATCCAGAGGGACCTGGACAGGCTGGAGAAATGGGCTTGTATGAACCTCAGCAGGTTCAACAAGGACAAGTGCAGCGTCCTGCACTTGGGTCAGGGTAATCCCCAGTATCAATACAGGCTGGGGGATGAAGGGACTGAGAGCAGCCCTACCAAGAAGGACTTGGGGTACTGATGGATGAAAAGCTGGACATGAGCCAGCAATGTGCTCTCGCAGCCCAGAAAGCCAACCGTATCCTGGGCTGCATCAAAAGCAGCGTGGCCAGCAGGGCGAGGGAGGTGATTCTGCCCTTCTACTCTGCTCTGGTGAGACCCCACCCAGAGCACTGCGTCCAGCTCTGGGGTCCTCAGCACAGCAAGGACATGCACCTCTTGGATCGGGTCCAGAGGAGGGCCACAAAAGCGGCCAGAGGGCTGGAACACCTCTCTTATGAGGAAAGGCTGAAAGAGCTGGGGTTGTTCAGCCTGGAGAAGAGAAGGCTGCAGGGAGACCTTATTGCAGTCTTTCAGTACTTAAAGGGGACTTGTAAGAAAGATGGGGACAGAGTTTTTAGCAGGGCCAGTAGCGATAGGACAAGGGGTAATGGTTTTAAACTAAAAGTGGGTCGATTCAGACTGGATATAAGGAAGAAATTTTTTACAATGAGGGTAATGAAACACTGCCACATGTTGCCCAGAGAGGTGGTAGATGCCCCATCCTTGGAAACATTCAAGGCCAGGCTGGATGGGGCTCTGAGCAACCTGATCTAGTTGATGTCCCTGCCAATTGCAGGGGGGATGGACTAGATGCCCTTTAAAGATCCCTTCCATCCCAAAGCATTCTATGATTCTATGATTTTGTGAAATAAATTTTCTTACTTTTCACTGGAGATTTCTGTTTTTTTTAACAATTATCTGTGTGAATTAATTCTGTCGATTAATTCTTGTTTCATTTCATTTCTACGATCTTCATTTGGCACTCTGGATAAAGCGTATCATCACATCTCGGGACATAAGATCCATACATCCAAGGCTGGGAAGAGTGGTGGTGGGAAGCTCTATTGCAGGGTATAATCTTCCAAGACAATGTGCTGGCTTACAGTAAGATGGGATGCCAGTGTAGATGCAGTCAGTAAAATGTGGGAGGAGAGCAATTCTGAGCTACAGTAAGTCTGTACATAGTATTATCTAATGATCCCAGATTCATATTTCTTATTGGAGTAAGGAGGAGGTAATTTTTTTTATACACACCATACCTAATCAGCTACCAACAAGCTGGAAGAATTAGGGCCACTGTAGCAATGCTAATCTATTCTCCCAGTAGTGGAGAAGCTGACCTGACAGGCACCAGACCCAAGCAAGCATGCATTTGCCTTATTAGCCTTTAAAGAAGTTGAACTTAAGACTCTTGCGAGTTTTTCTGATATGAAAAGTACTTTAGTCACAGGAAAGGAACTAGAAAAATGCTAACAAGTTTAAAGGATGCTATTTAAAAGTGCACTCTCCATACAAAATAAGCAGGTTGATTTAAAATGCTAACAAGATTACGCCTGTGAATCACCCTATCTTTTGCTCCAGCCTTTACCAACTTACATTTGTCTGTGGTATACGAGGCATATGTGCTGCAGAAAAATCACCACCATCCCTCTTTATATGTTCTTTTTTATAAAATCAAAACTCCTAGAGGCAAGAAATTCTGACTATATCTGCATTATGTCCTATAGGTTTCGTTATCAACATCAGGTGTGGCATGTCTAGGTAAATACAACAGAGACACTGCATGTACCCATTGCTGTGATGGATTTTCCTTTTCATAGAATCATAGAATCATTAAGGTTGGAAAAGACCCCTGAGATCATCGAGTCCAACCATTAACCTAACTGCCAGGTCCACCTCTAAACCATGTCCCTAAGCACCACATCCACACATATTTTGAATACTTCCAGGGACTGTGATTGCACCACTTCCCTGGGCAGCCTGTTCCAATGCGTAACCACTCCCTCTGTGAAGAAATTTTTCCTAATACCTAATCTAAATCTCCCCTGGCGCAGCTTGAGGCCATTTCCTCTCGTCCTGTTGCTTGCTACCTGGGAGAAAAGACCAACCCCCACTTTGCTGCAACCTCCTTTCAGGCAGTTGTAGAGAGTGATAAGGCCCCCCTCAGCCTCCTCTTCTCCAGACTAAACAACCCCAGCTCCCTCAGCTGCTCCTCATAAGACTTGTGCTCCAGACCCTTCACCAGCTTCATTGCCCTTCTCTGGACACGCTCCAGCACCTCGATGTCCTTCTTGTAGTGAGGGGCCCAAAACTGAACACAGTACTCGAGGTGCGGCCTCACCAGTGCCGAGTACAGGGGCACTATCACCTCCCTGGTCCTGCTGGCCACACTATTCCTGATACAAGCCAGGATGCCATTGGCCTTCTTGGCCACCTGAGCACACTGCTGGCTCATGTTCAGGCGGCTGTCGACCAGCACCCCCAGGTCCTTTTCCACCAGGCAGCTCCAGCCACTCCTCCCCCAGCCTGTAGCGTTGCATGGGGTTGTTGTGACCCAAGCGCAGGACCTGGCACTGAGCCTTGTTCAGCCTCATACAGTTGGCCTCAGCCCATCGATCCAGCCTGTCCAGGTCCCTCTGCAGGGCCTTCCTACCCTCCAGCAGATCAACACTCCCACCCAACTTGGTATCGTCTGCAAACTTACTGAGGGTGCACTTGATCCTCTCATCAAGATCATCGATAAAGATATTGAACAGGACTGGCCCCAATACTGAGCCCTGGGGAACACCACTTGTGACTGGTCACCAACTGGATTTGACTCCATTCACCACCACTCTCTGGGCTCGGCCCTCCAGCCAGTTTTTTTTACCCAGCGGAGAGTGCACTTATCCAAGCCATGAGCAGTCAGTTTCTCCAGGAGAATGCTGTGGGAAATGGTGTCAAAGGCCTTACTAAAGTCCAGGTAGACAACATCCACAGCCTTTCTCTCATCCACTGCCTGTGGCAGAGTAGTTTGTATGAAGTTTTTTAAACGCTAAAACCTCTGAATGGGTATCTTCTAATCTAAATTCATTTTGTTAAACTAATTGTAAATTCTATTATAGCTAAAGACCATTATTGCATGCCAATTTTAAGTTAGCCAAGATGCTAGGGGCTGGGGAATCAGGAGAACAAAAAGGCCACCCTTAAGTTTTGTCACCTGCTTTGAAACTCAAGAAAAAGGCATCAACATCAACCCCACAAATGCTGTGATATGTAATATTTACATAGAAAAACTTGCCATGGCACTTGGAGAGGAAATGGAAACCAAAGTTTTCATTGCCTTATCCAAGAACTACTGCAAAATATAATTTATCAGCCAAATGAAAAGTGGAAGAAGGCAATAAATACTCATGATTGTTCTCTGCATTTGCAGAAATCAGTAGCAAAACTCCCACTCATTCAAGCACCCATAATTTTACTAGGAAGGAAGGGAATGTAGAGTTGGAGGAGGAGCTTTCTCCTTTTGAATTTTCACTGGATAATTAGTTAAGCTTCAATAATTTTCAATACAGGTCATAATTGCTTGAAAGTGCTATACTCACGTGATCAGTGTCTTTTGCAGACAATGTTGCACCACAGGGAATAGCCAACATAATTATACGGCACAGTTTGGCTCGAATTAATAGTTGTGAGAGTTCAGGTTCAGGCAGATTAGATTTCAAAGTTGTCTAAATCAGGTGCCTAGAAATGCCTCATTTTGTTTTAGTTTTTTGTAAAATAAAATAATAACCCACAAAACAATTTTTGCTCATACATGGCTGCAGACTTACCAGCATTGTTTGGGGTTAAGAGCTCTCTGGTTAACACTGCTCTGAATCGTTTCAGTAGGCAGAGGAGTTCTCACGTGTGTATCCTTTACCCTACAGAAGTTCTCTCCTCTTGACTGCACCCGCCAAAGTAGCTGAAACAATACTTTTTACCACAGGCAAGAGAAGGGAAGCTGGCAGTTAGAACTGATATCGTATGATACTTCCTATCCTGGGAGCCTGTTTCCAGGTCTTCAGTATTTGCCAGATGTCAGTCGCTGAGTTAGAGAGCTCCCATACAGCATGCCTGCCTCCGGCTGATTTTTTTGGTTGGAAGTTTTAATCAAAATAGTTCAGCTTTTTTTCAAACTGAGATTACGGAAAATTACAGTCTTCTCAAGAGTTCTTGTTAAGCATCTCTAGCAGCACTTTCTTTGGGACATAGGCTTGAAATTTGCTTTTAGTGAATTGTCTGGCCCCAGGCATAGGCTTTTGTTTTTGTACCAGAAGCAAGGATGCTATCTATCTCCTGTGTTCTTACAACTCTCTTTACTGATTAGTTGGAAAAAGCTGGATTTGAGCACGGAGTGATAAGAAAAACAAGGAGAGTTACAGGAACAGAATAAAAGCAAGTGGGTGAAGGTGGCAGAGGGGGACAAACAGCCAAAGAAGAAAAGGGCCTATATGCCCAGGATGGAAAGAAGCAAGCGGGAGAGAAAGCAGAGAAGTTCAAGGTGAAAGCATCTGTAACTACTAGAAAACTCCAAATTACAGGACTTTGAGTTGATCTTAGGTTTCCCTATCGGTGGGACAACTGTTTTACACATTAATAAGCATCCCATGTTTTAAAAGCTGTTCAACAAGAGGTAGCAACATACCACCAGTATCATTTACTCTATAAACTCTAGAGATGGAGGTCTGTGCTGCAAATGTGGGTAGCATCGTACTTTAAACCACAATGATGACTCAATCAGAATATGAGTATCTCTCCAAAGAATAAATTATTTAAAAAAAAAACAGAAATCCATGCATTCCCTCTGCATGTGTGAGTTCCTATTTGAAAGGACAGGAATATAGCAAAGAGAGAAATTTTTAAAGTTGGGAAATGAAGGATTTAATTTTGACCAGGCAACCTTATTTTGGCACAACAGGCTCCTTGAGCTGTATTGCTGACACGGAGGAAGGGAACACCAAGCCCAGCATCTGGATCAAGTCCTCTCTTCTCAGATCTTCCACTTTACTTTTCCCACGCTAACACTCTCAGTCATCTTCTTTCCCTAAGCTGAAGGCTGCTAGCAGTGTAGTTTACCACAGAAAACAGGAAACTTTCTGTAAGGGTCTTTTGTCTTCCTATTGTGGATTTAAGATTATTGGTTCAAATTTTGGGCATCGCTTAAATTGTCAAAGCCATTGAGGATTTCCTACCAGATTTTCTCCATTCCCTACTGTCCTTTGAGGTACCTAGTTTTCCTAGTTGTCTACTTTTTTATTGGTAAAATCTCCATGTCACTGACACATCTGCTGCTGGATATGCACCATATGCTTCTCCTTTTCTCCAAGCAAAACAGTTAGTTACCTGAGTTTAAGCTGTGAAATTATCCAGCGCAGGATAATTTCATGAGTCTTTTGCAATATGAAAATGTTGCTTATAACTGTTTTCCTTACAGAATCCTAATAATTATCCTAATAGGCCCATTTCTAGGAGTAAATTAAGTCCAGTGAGAACATAAAATACATGCATGACTAGAGAGATCTTAATTAACTTTCAGATGACTAAACCCCTTTCAGATGATTAACCCAGTTTTGGGATTTATATGGACAATGTATCAAAATATGCCAGAAGGTAACAAAAACATTTTGAATATTCATTTCTAAATGGTCCACCACAAACTACTACAGAGCCCAGGAGACATCCCACATTGTCAGTCTTCTGCAGAGACTTGTATTATCAAGCTTGCTGAAAATATCCCTTTTAGACAATACTAAAAACCCAGCCTTTTATGGGGGAAAAGCAATATTATTATTATTATTATTATTATTATTATTATTATTATTATTATTATTATCAGTTTCTGGTTTTTTATACTGAAGCTGTTCTTATTGTAAAAGTGTACCTTTTGCTAAATTTATTAAATCTAATTCAGTTCTGATGTCATCCCTCACCCCACTGGCACAGTGTAATTAGTGACTGTCATTTTTATATACAGACATTGTAGCAGATGGTACACTCAGGTCTCTGTACTTTGAATTAGAAGGAAATATTTCATTAAATGTTTTTTAAATGAAAGTGCGATTTCAATCAAAAAAAAATGGCATAATAAGTCTTATTCTTGGGTGGGAAGTTGATGATGGGACACATTTATGTCACCAATACTATTTCAATATCTTGACAGCAATTTGTTTTAAAGTCTTTTCTCTGAAGTAAACGAAAAGTGAGTATTTCCCCAAAACATACATCTTCTCTATAGGATAGTGAACACATGACAATATATTCAGTTCTATTTAGGTTTCACGACACAAGCTAATGAAATTTGGTCCGATAATAGGGTCGCTAATATTAGGCAATCTCCTTTCCTGCAGCCTCTGTGTCTACTCAAAGCACAGTTCTGTCATCCCTGACTTTAGGTCCATAAAGAGAATAGAGAAAATATGAGAATAAGACTGGTCAAGTCAGGTTTCAGTTGCCTCTACTGCTACAATTCATTTTTACAATTTCCCACACTTTTTTTTTTTTTTTATTTTTTAATTAACTACAGCACTAACAGAAACAAGCACTAAAATCATTGAAGTTCTCATGCAGTTCTCCACCTAAAGAACGATACATTTCCAAATTTGATAAACTGAAAACATCACCCCAGAACTAAATTCATTTCAGACGAGTGAGAAAGCAAACATTGCTGTTACCAGTGAAAAACAACGAGACAGAAGCTCTCTGCAGCACAAAAAAAGTTGCTGTGAGAGGCAGCTAGCACAGAACTCAAGTGCAGGTCTTGCAGTCCTACTGAAGCAAGGTATACTGACAATATCAGCAGAGCTGTTTGGTAACATTAGTTAATAGGAAAACTGTGTTAACATATGAAGGGTATTTCTTCTCAGAAGCAGCCTAGTCTAAGTTAATACCAGGTAGGTAAGAAGCTGGATGTACAAGGATTTCCTTCGATTAGAAACAACACAGTTGGTATATGAAATCTTTCTAGCAATGCCCATGTTATTTTAATCTCCCTAGCCTCTCTAAATAAAAAAAAAAAAACCTCTCAAAAAAAAATCCAGTTTATTATAAGTACTACATGTCAAATTGCTACCCGAGGAGTATTTCAGCAACTACTGAGTAGCAGCATACTACCAAACTGTAGTTTGGCAACTACAGAGACATGGTTATCCAAGAGTTAATCAGCCATCCTTATGTGGCTATGCTGTTCTTTGCCTCTGAGAAGTGCCCCTTCCCAGCAGATTGCCAGGTAGTGTGGGAAGTCATTCCTCATTTCTATCAAACCCTCTTCTGCTGACAGATGAGTGGAGGACAGTTCCAGCATTGCCAACATGAGCATTAAATTGTCTTAACTTTATTTGAACCAGAATTTTTTTGGTTTAATATTATTTTCACTGCTAGCTTCCTCCGAGGATCTGTTTGAATAGGAAAACTGATCAGAAGCCCATATGCCAGGGTTTAGCAGCTAAATGGAGTGAGAAAATCTTCAATTAGCTGAAAGTGATTTCAGCCAGGCAGGCTGTGAAATGTCAGTCTCCTGACCAAAAAGCTGCAAAAGCTAATTTAGCAGTCGTTATATTTTCTAATAATTAAACTCTAGCTGGACATCAAATATTTAGTACCATTAATTGAAAAAAAAAAAAAAAAAACAAACCACAACACAAATACAGTCAGTTATTTAAATATTGGAATTGTTTTGGATAGTACATGCACCAGACTTGCTGAGAAAGTGGCAATGAATCCCTGTACTAAATCAAACGAACTGGCCAGCTTCCAACATCAAGTAAGTGCTTGCATTTTGGGCATATTAAAAGAAATACTCTTATTCTCAGTGATCAGTAACAAGTCAGTTTCAGAAGCAGTCTTTGCAAAGTTACTTTGACATTATTAGAAAAAAGAGAGAGAACAGACCAGGGATTTTTAAATACATTTAGGTAAGCAATTAACTGATAGTTTTTTCCAAAACAAAAATAATCCTCCCTGTATGATTTATTATTATGTCTATTGCAGTAATGTTTTGAGATTTAGTCACGGCACAGATTCCCTTTGTGCTAGACACTGTACGCGGAACAAAAAGATAATCCTTGTCTTGAAGAACTTACAGGCAAACGTGCTTATTTGCTAGTCAATGCATTTTAGATCATAATTACCTCATTTGTTCCAACCCTCATCATCTCTCCTCTTTTTTAATGGAATCAAGTTACTGACATCACAGTTGCTGGCTACAGAGTACGTGAGACCGTATGCACAGTCAGTATGAGAGGGCTGCAAAATTATTGTTGAATTCCTTATTTAGAAAGTATATAATTTATTTGGCTTTGTTATACCAAGCAGTAACTGACAAGTCAGGTATTCTTGTCTGAAAATATTTAATCAGACAAAGCTAATGCAGCTTTGCTGTCCATGAGCATCTGTGCATTAAGCCATCTGCTTTTATGGGAGAATGGGAAAGGAAAAAAAGCAGGTCAGTTGTCAGTAGAAGGAAGTTAAATAAAACTCAGGTTGATTAAGTAGAATGTCAAAATGTAAGTTAATTGAGACATAAGTAAATTAAAATTATTGCCTACTGTCACTTCTGAGACATTACGGCTTATCATTTATGAGCACCCTATCTGTGCAAGAGTACCCTCAATCCCTGCCAGCAATAGTTGCAAATTGTAATTTTTGTTACTGCCTCATGGGCTTTCTAAACCTTGTCCTTGGCAAAGCAGCAGAATTTCAACAACATTATGTCTAATGACATTTCTTAACCCCAGTCAAAGATTAATTTGTCCTGTTCTGTATATCATTGCAGAAGATGATACAAATTTGGCCTCTTAATTCCTGCTTTCTTTTGTTCTCTCTACCAGATTCTGGAAGCAAATGTCATTGTTTTCTTCAACATAAATTGAAAGATCTTTGTTTCCAGCATAGTCAAGAGGAGTTTTACAATCAGTTTCACAGAAGTCAGAATTTCCTTGTGAGATTTAAATATTACCAGGTTTTGGTTATTCCTTTATTCCCTAAATCCTTTACAGTGGAAGACAAATCATGATTCAACCAATCTTAGTTAAAGAGAGCACATATTTCAAAAGCTGATGTCCTCTCTCAGGATATTTTTACTTCACCAAAAATTCTCCCTTTTGTCAGTACAGAAAATATTACTCACCACTGATCATCTTCCTCTGCTTTACTCTATTCTTCATCAAATCATACTCTCAAATGGAAGTGTCTGTACTGGCACCCTCCTGAGGAATCCTTCACCTCTTGTCCTTAAAATTCACTACCCCTGCACTTAACTGTGGAGAAGAATAAGGTCACAGCAACCTAGGTTTTATGTGATATCAGTTAAAAAAAAAAAAAAAAAAAGAAAAGCAAAACCCACAACAACAGTCTACATTGTTAGACTTCTAAGTCAGTTTCTGTAAGAAAAAAACCTGCTCTTTTATTGGCTTTGCAAAAAGAATTAGCATGCAATGGAACGTCATCATCTTTGCCAAGCAAATAGCTGTAGATATGTATTAAACACTCCTAAGTCTCTTCGATCCCATTTACTCTCCACCTGTCTCTCAAACTAAGCATCCCATCCAAGCAGAAGCACAAATACCACACTGAGTAATACAGAATACAAATCCCTGTATTTTAAGCACACATCTTGACCTGCTGTTCCCAGGGTTTGCATGAATAGTACAAAGATAGTCAAGAGAGAGTAAAACATACAGCCAGTCAAACAGAATAGCATTCAGCTTAACAAATCAATGGTATTTACGTGTTTTCTGAGAGTAGTCCTCCTTTTAAAGGCTCAGCCATATGGACAAAGCAGAAGTTGACTGGTTCTAAATAAAAGTAATGATGATATGTATTCTTATGTATATATTGCTGTATACATGTATATATACTGTTGCATGCCAGATGACTTCAAGAGAAGCAAAATGCAATGTTCAGTACCCAGTGTGGTGTTGATCTTCTTTTGAATCGAAAGCAGGTTTTGAATCTCAGTCGCCAATCATAGGTATATTCACAAACATATGTGATATATTTGCTGCTTGTACAACAAATATTCTACCTGAACAACCAAAGTCAGAATAATGGCAATGGGACTATAGTTCATTATTTTACAGAAATTTTACTGTAGGTTAATCCCCTTCAAAAGAAACCCACATCACCTTTTTCACATGTTTTCATATTGCAAAATGCATCTAAACACCTAAATTGTTGGAAGTTCTTACTGAAACACATTTCACAGTACTTAAAATCATTCAAAGTCATGAAAAAACAACGCTGCCTGAAGTAGCAAAAGAGCACGGTTTTCCTCCTGCTATCTGAGGGCTCTTCTGTTACCTGGGTTTTGCAGACAGAGCTGACCACACCGCTGACTCCCGATTTTCAGGACTCCATTCCTGCGCCAGCCACGCCGGGACAACGGGCTGCCAGGTGTTCTCCTCCTTCTCCCCACAAACACGCGGTGGTATTTTTCCAGCAGTGAAATTAATGGACTTAATTAATGGAGAGCTCCATTACCAGCACTCCTTCTTGCCTTTGTTATTGTCTACACACTAAACAATAGATGCTACACTTTCAACAACACACTGTTAAAAAAAATATTAAAAAAAAAGGCATACCAAACACCACCCAAAACTGCTGCTATTTATGACTGATTCCTGGCTTTACTCTAGATTTATATAACGTGTCAGGGAACCTGAGGCCACCAATAGGCCCTGCCAGGACCCCCCAGGGCCTTCCTCCACCTGCCCACAGCCCAGGACCCCATTTCAGCCCCCCTGGGGCCATCAGTCCCCACCCCATGACACCCCAGCAGGGCCGGTCTTCAGCTCCCCGCAGCCCTGCCCTGCCCAGCCACGGGCCCTGCCGAGCCAGGCCCACCAACAGGCCAATATCCCAGCCTGGCCTTGGCCCAGCCCTTTCCCCATGGAGGTGCGTGATGCCCCGGGCTGGAGCGGTGGGACAGTGCCTGGCTGCCAGGCCCTGCCCTGCCACCCCAGGGTGTCCCCGCCGCTGCCGGCCCCCGGGGAGCCCCTGGCCCCCACCGTGCCCTGACGTACTGCTCCAGATGGCCAGGAAGTCATTTGGCTCAGCCCAAACTATGGGAAGGCCAAAAGCTTTATGCTATATAAAAAATGTTTTCTACAGTATGATTTTTTAAAAATGTGACCCATACATCTTATAGTTCTAGCTTTTCGGTGTTTTTAGTTCCAGAAATCATTACTTTGCTGCTATCCCCAATGATGACTGTCACGCAGTCTTGAAAACCAAAATACGTAGAGAAGACCCTTGTTCCTCAAAGCCTGAAGGCAAAGCAAGTCATCTAGCAATTTCCACGGCTTTTCACAGAAACCCCCGCACTGGCATGTGCATCAATCACCCGAGCAAGACACCAATCGACATCTTCACCTCAGAACCAAGAGTTAAAGAAAGCAGCCCCTCACTTGCATATACAAATCCATATCAATCAAATCTATAGCAAAAATTACGCATTTAGGACAACATGTCTGGCAGGAACACCTATTGTTTCTTTCTGTTACTCTGAGACACAAAAGATCACCAAAGGAATATTTCTTGCCACATTTTTACTTACATTGTAAAACCACTAGCTAATTTTAGTGATACTTTACATTTTCCTTTTAGCCCTCCGATCACACTGCTTCCTTATCAGCAGAGAGCTGAAGAGAAAAGAAAGGACAAAATCCTTGGCTAGTTATTATAATGCCTAAACTGCAGAACGCTTAATTATTTTTGAAATTGTTTTACCATAATCAGGTGGTTCCTGCCCAGTCTTCAAAATTAAAGCCTTCTCACAAAAATACAAAGTTTTCAGGTTTTGAGCTATATTTGGGGTATCAAGCTTTCTATGCTTTTTTGATCAAGAATGATATAAAATGAATCACATTTTCTGTTGGAGCGATGGCAGGTCTTGACCCACATAGTTTCTATCAAACAGTCTTTTAAATAGCTACGTTTGTCAGGAATACAGTTAGAGGTGATTATTGTTATCGCTGTTTCTGGCATGTCTTTTCCTACCACAGTAATATTTATTAAGAGTTAACATGCTATTTTTCTGAATCTTGTAAGAACGTCTCTTATGGGCATTAGAGTAAATGTATTTCCTGCATTGACAGTGTTGCAGAAATGACCTTTTGATTGCTATAGTCAATTTTTCGTCTTCTCCTGTAATAAAATTAAAACTTAATCAGAACTTCAAGATTTAAAACAACCCTGGCAAGAGCTTGTTTTCCAGAAGTCTCATTAATAAGCAACAGAATACCATAACTCTGACAATTACAGTTTTTTTTTTTCTTTAAAAAAAGACAACCCTACTTAATTATTTTTAAAATCCTTTGTTGTGGCAAGTAATGAAAATTATATCGATCTTTTCACTTGTCTTGTAGATGAAGGTGTCTTTGATCATATAAATATCATGAATTCCCATGGCAATATTTAAATATTCCCTTTCCTATCCCTGATCCCAAAGTACAAACAGCTGCTATAGGGGAATAAGAGTCATATTTTAGATTAAGAAGAGCATTAGGTATTGGTTCGTAAGAGCAGTTTCCTTCAAAAAAGAATACAGAAAAAAAATTTAAAATATCTGTGACATGAGTTACAAGGAAACCACTTGTACAAAGGAAAGATAATCATCCTATAAATTATAAGCTCCTCAACAAATGGATTTTCTATTTTTCCATAAGCAAGACAATGCTGTTTTGCAAAAACTTAAGACCCTACTCCAGTAAGAAGTAAAACTTCAGTATTTCATTAAAGCCAAAAGTAAGCATCCAAGGTAAGACTGGAAGGCAGTACCTCAGCCTTATGCCTTTGCTGACTGTTCTTCTCAAAATGGAAAGATATATCTCTGTTTGCCTATAGACCATATGGTGGGATTCACCTGACCTACTTTCAGATGTCTAAAGGTTAACTGCCTAAATCTAAGCTAGTCACGTAGACACATAGAATCACAGAACATTCAAGTTGGAAGGGACCCATAAGGATCATTGAGTCCGACTCCCTGCTCCTCCCAGGACTACCTAAAACTAAACCATATGACTAAAAGAGCGTCGTCCAGACGCTCCTTGAACTCTGGCAGGCTTGGTGCCATGACCACTTCCCTGGGGAGCCTGTTCCAGTGACCGACCACCATCTCAGTGACTCCTCAGATAGTTAATGGAGAAAAACAGGTACCAACAGAAGGTGAATCATCACATTTTCCATTTTTATTATTTATTTGGCTCAACTTCCACACTTAGGTGGCTAATCACAGCTAGCTATCCCTATCAACAGAGCATCAGGCACCTTCAGAAGCATCTAAAAAGATAAAAACTCAAGAAAGGAAGTAACCCTATTTCTTTCCACTAAAAGTACAGCAGCTTCTGGCCAGCTAAAGTCAGGAAAGATGAAATTCATTTCCTATGTCCAACTCCTGATTTGTGAAGGTAATAAGAGGACATATTTTATCCGAAACTTGCATAGCCTTGGTTCTCTTTAAAAGGCATGTGAACAGGACTCAGAAGCCAGTTTCTTACATGATGACAGACAAACTGAAGGATCATACAGGACCAAAGGATACTAAACACAGAGGGGAACAAATATGCAGAAAAAGCAATTTGTGTAATGAATGTGGATGTGTGTAAAAAGGTGAAAAGTTTTAAGTAGAGCACCTAGTGTCCCTTTCCTGCTCTTTAAATGGCTTGTTTTGGAAAGAAGGCTTCATTATTCATGTTCTAAGCAACAGTCAAAAGCTTCAGGGGTTACGGACATAATCTGAAACTGCTGCTTAGGAAGTACTATAGCAGGCTACAGTAGAATAGCCAAAATTGACAAAGAATATCAGATAAAGGGCTTTAGCATTCAAAAATATTCTTAAAAGTAGACTTTTCATTTTGATTATCTATTAAAGTAAGAAAGACTCACATCTCTGATAAAACAAGGAATGTACAAATCCAAGTCAGTGCTTAAAAAGAAATGAAAGGATTTTTGCAAATCAGTCAAAGTCACATGAATATTTATACCCATAACAGACAGTACAGTCATTTTCCATTTACCATGTAGGTAGAACAGCAGTTCATATCGAATTTCTGAATGAAAATGCACACCGTGCAATTTCTCTAGTTTCTCTTTCTATATGGCTAATAGAACACCTGGTGGAAAATTGCTCATTGAAGTTAATTAGCCTTCAATTATCACCAGTTACATTTCCAGCTGTTCTGTTTCATCCTAGACTTCTTAATTTATGCATCTGGCATATTCAGATCTGTTTCCTCCATACACATATGTTCCTAACAAGAAGAAGGAAGAAACCCTGTTTCTGGGGAATTAATCCCTCATCTGTCAGATTCCCGATTGCAACTTCATCAGTAATCGAGTGCTAGTAAGCATGCAATTTACAGTAATTATATTTCTACACAGAATCAAGACAGCTCTTTTCTTAGTTGTTTAGGGATATATATTCCAATAAAACTCATGAAAATGAATCTGTATCATTTGGGGAATCTAAGGTATACATTCTCACCATTGCTTTTACAATGAAGGTCAGATAAACCCTGATATACTCTGAGGTTGTAAAATTAAGTTCTTAAGTAAAAAGCTAAGAGCTCACTAGTCTGTACCATAAACATATTAATAAAGTGAATACAACTCATGGCCCTTTGCAGCTAAAGAAAAGAAAAAATAAAACCAATTTTTTTATATATGTCATGTAATGATACACCAGGCATTTAAGAAAAATCAGAAGAGAAAATTAAGTAGTCCTCTCACATCATTAAATATATCCAGATAACGTTAATTTCCTCAAATATAGTAATTATTCCAACTTGTTTTGTGCATATAATTTTAATTTTTTCCTTATTGATCTTGAATATTGAAAATTTGAGTAATATTTTCCAAGGCAATTAATTACATAAGCCACTTGTTGTTTCTGTCCCTTAATTAGATGGCAATTTAATAATTTGTTCAAGTGCAAATTCAGAATTAGGGTTTGTGAAACACTATTTATTTGCATGATTAAAATTAACTTTCTCTGAGTGTTTGTGCAAACAAAACTCTACGGGTCAGATGTCACCCAAAAATGAACATAAGAGCAGCATGATGAGAGGAATCATATGTAAATCACATGAACTTGTTAGTAGTTGCACCTGCTCCCCCAAGGGAAATCCCCACACAGCCCTTCTTCCTTCATGCTCCACGCACAGCACGGTTGCCAGTAGCTCTGATAATACTTTTTGCTGAAAGAAGGGGGAGGTCAGCCCTTTAAACAACTGGATTCCCACAACTTCTTCCTGGACAAACTGGCAAGATACAGACTGGATGGGTGGTCTGTGAGATGGGTAGGAAATTGGCTCACAGGCCGCACTCGAAGGGTGGTGATCAATGGTTTTTAATCAGGCTGACAGCCTGTCATATGTGGGATTGATCCCCCAGTGATCAATACTGGGCCACACGCTGTTCAACATCTTATTAAATGATCTGTACAATGGGATTGAAAGCACCTTTACCAAGTTTGCTGATGGCACTAAACTGGCTGGTGAGATGGACGCGTCAGAAGGGCAAGCCATCTTACAGACAGACCTGGACAGGCTGGAAGAGTGGGCTAGCAAGAACTGTATGAAGTTTAACAAAGACGAGTGCAAGGTCCTGCACCTGGGATGACATAACCAAAGAGCCCAGTACAGGCTAGAATCTGTGTGGCTGGGGGGCAGCCTTGCTGAAGGGGACCTGAGGGTCCTGGTGGACAACAAGCTGAACATGAGTCAGCAGTGCGCCACTGCAGCAACAGAGGCAAATTGGATCCTGGGCTGCATCTGCAGGGGCAGTACTAGCAGAAAGAGAGACACGAGCATCCCACTCTACTCAGCGCTTGTCAGGCCACACCTGGAATTCTGTGTCCAGTTCTGGTCCCCACAATTCAAGAAAGACATGGACAAACTGGAGTCCAAAGGAGGGCCACAAAGATAATCAAAGGGCTGGAGAACCTGCCCTATGAGGAAAGATCAAAGGAGTTAGGTCTTTTCTCCCTGGAGAAGAGAGGGCTCAGGAGGGACCTCATCACAGTATTCCAGTAGTTAAAGGACAGCTACAAAGAGGATGGAGGCTCTCTCTTCACAAGGAGCCACGTGGAGAGGACAAGGGGCAACGGGTAAAAGTTGCATCAGGAGAGGTTTCATCTCAATATAAGAAAGACATTTTTTACAGCAAGAACAATCAATCACTAGAATAACTTCCTCATGCCTGTGATAGAGTCCCCACCACTGGAGGGTTTCAAGACACGACTGGACAGGTTGCTACATAATCTCATCTAGGCTCCCTTTTCTACAAAAGGTTGGACCAGATGACCTTTCAAGGTCCCTTGAAGTGGGTATTTTTGTTGTCTTTTATTGTCACCAGGTACTGAACTAGCAAACAAGTCCCGGTGTGACGGTTCTTTCTTAATCAAATCTCTGCTTGACCCGAAACTCTGCCAAGGTTGGAATTTTGTCTAAGAAATACGGATATAGGCTGAGATTAATATAGGATTAATATGGTTTTGGGCAGAGATTAATACCTGTCTGTATTAAGCGTATAGCTGAGATACTCAGCATAGACTCCCTGTCCCACTACATGTTTCCTACAGGTAACGGACAGATCTGAAGTGCCACCTGAAAGTGTAGTCTTTCCATTGACTAGGAAGTGATGGACAGCTCAGGCTCTTAACTCGCTTGCTTATCCAATACATCTAGCTTAAATGGGAATATAAAGGCCTCAGTCAACAACGAGTAATTGGCACTTAAGATTAGAAGTTGTATCCACAATTTCCTCTTCCTGGTTGTGATAGGAGAAATACTAGTTTTCAAGAGACCCTGTTTTATGAAACTGTGGGTTTTAGTCACCTAGATAGTTACTTGCCAACTCCCACTCTGCAGTCTTAGCTGTGTTTTTTTGAGTTGATACAAATAAATTACTAATATATTTTTACAACTGTTATTTAGAATTTCTTTCCCGTTGAAGAACTAAAATATATATCTATAGCTATGCAAGATTGTCAAACGTGTGTTTTCCAGTTCTAAACATGCAACACTTGACTAACCTGTAAGTGGTAATTACATTTCTAATATAATGTGCCTAACTAAGCCTTTCTTCCCCCTTCTTAGCTGACTGTGTACAAAACTTAACAAGCAGTTCAGTTTTCCAGCATTGGTAGTGTAATAATTACCAGAGTGGCTTTCTGGGGTCTGCACATAAGACCAGTCATACTGGGTGGCACCTTGGTGGTTCTTCTGCTACCAACAACCGTTACAAACAGCCTGCCATCTGGCTTGTGGGAACTTGGCATCCTCTTAGCTTTTGTGTTCCCCTGTGACTCCTGCCCTCTTTTCTCAGAGTATCATTTCTCTGCAAAGGGCAGGGAAGCTACAACAAACTTACCTGGCCAAGTCTCCAAAAAGTAGTGGAGGAGGACAGGTAGCACCTCCACAAAAGTAGAGGAAGAGAAGGGAAGTAACAGACACCCCCACTAGTCAATTAGATTCCCCAGAATTAAGGACCAAAAATCATTACCAGTATTAGATGATACACGTGCACAGAAAGCCAAATAATTGTGCCTGACAGTGAAGGAGAGCAGTCTGATAGCGATACGTATTCATTCATTGTAATCAAAACAACATTAATATATTCCATAGTAAAAGGATTACAGACATCTCATTAGAGAGCTCTACCATTCAATCATGTAAATCCTATATATACCTAGCTTACAGAAATTAAAAGTCATAACAAAAACTGTGTGAACATTTGCTTCTTTAATTAAAATTACATATATGATTCTGTGCTCCAAGCTACCAATGTGAGTGGTATGCCTTACATGAACATTACAAAACTGAAAAAAAGAAAACTAAATTCTTAAGCTAACAGCAACTCACCTAGTTGTCATAGGTCAGATCCTGATCTCACTGACTGAATATGTCTTCTGACATCTGTGCAGATACAGAGATCAATGAAAATGTTAGTTAATGATTATTTAAAAAAAGAATGTTGAAGATTAAAAGATGAGCATATCACATTAAAAGTATATCACATTTTTCCTGAAAAAATTATACACTAAATACGTTATATTAAAATATTACGTTATTTCTGATATTATATATAAATGTTATCAGTATATTTTAAACTGGCATATGTTTAATTTATAGCTAACATGTTTAATATAAAGCATGTTAAACAATCAAATTCAGAACAACTAAGTACCTAGAAAACAATAAAATTATTATTATCCTGATTGATAGACACCACATTTTAAATTCCTTCTTTAATAGGTAGTGGCTTAAGTGGATAAGAAAAAAGCAGGAGCTGTAATATGATGGCTTTAGTTAAGTTGCATTTACCGAGCTGTGTTCCGAGGACACGTGCTGTTTGACCGTGGGACTTGTGTGCCATACTAAGCACACAGCTTCAGGAAAGCAATTCAAACCATGTAGTAGCAATGGGTGCTGAACCCTGAAGGCCCCTAAACCTAGAGTTAGATTACAAAAAGTTCCCTGTATTCCTAAACACAGGCTTTCAGACAAGATCTGAAATTTCCTTGCTTAAGATTGTAGATGCCAAAGATCCCCTGTGATTCGAAGACAGAGAGGCTCTCCACCAGATAAGAGGTCCCAAGAGCTACATCTGCTGAACCCCCTTTGGTTGAGCAGTGGTCCTGCCACCCTGCCCGATGGTTTAGAGCAATTCACTGGGAAATGGGTTCCAGGTGCTCATGGGCCTGAGGGGGATGAAGTCGTAGCTCCTCATTTCCAGCAGTAGTTTGCCCTGGCCCCTACCTTTTCCATGGGTCAAAGCAAAGCTGTGGAGCCAGAGCACCATCAAACTGAGAGCTGTATGACCAAAATACTGTAGCTCAGCCCTTCCCTCTCTAAAGAGACTGCAGCATGTTCACACTATGACTAACCAGTGCTGAGTAGTACAGTACAAACAGGTACTTATAAAAAGACTGCACTAGAGAGATTAATCTACATTTCTATGTTGTCCCATGTTATTTCACTATCATATTTCTGATTAGTGGTCTGCATCAAAGATGTGTTGCAATCCCAGGACAAGGTAGCAAATTGATAGGAGATATCTGTGAAGAGGTCTAGTGATGCACAGTTTGTGGGTTCCTGTAGCACCCACTGTGAAACCAGGGAAGAGGCACAGGCATCTCCAGAGCAAGAGTGGAACCGATAGACCTGGAGCATGTGCTTAGCTTTGCAAAAGACTTCAGGCTTATCACCTAATCTCCCTGTGCTTCTGTCACCCGTCTATAAAACTGAACAACTGCTTCAGTACCTCTCATGAGTGTGTCATGAAGAAAAACCCATTCAGAGTTTACAAAGCTTCACATATTATGAGAATGAGCACACCAGTAAAGCCTTATGAGTTAATGAGTAAGGACTGGTTCTGCTGATGCCATTATGTGGTCCTGCCTATCGTACCTATCAAATGTACTTAGCATCATTAAGGTACTCTCTGTTCTAATATGACACAGAAACAAGACCTAATGAAATTCATGGAAAAGAAATAATGTTCCTCTTCACAGCAGCTGCTCAAGCAGTAACTGAGGTAAAGTGAACTAACGGACCTTTCTATTTTTACTTTTGAATTTAAAAATGTAGAGCGTTACAGATCACTACTTACTTACACCACTGTATGTCTCATTTGCTAATAGCAACATTTCTTCTCACTAAATCCAGGATTAATTCTTGTAGTTAAGTAAGGAAAATAAAGTGGCTAATTTACTTGTGATATTTAATTAACTTTACCTGAGCTATTTATGAGCAAAAGGTAAATGCAACTATTGCCAATTTCTGCATGCTTCTCTACCATGACCACTATGAAAAGCCAGAACTGTTTGCTTGTCTGCTCATACTTGGTACAATTACATTAGAAAATTGGATTTTTACAAAGACAATAGTCTGTCATCATCTCTTTGTCTTCTTCAGTATTTGCATATGTAAATTCATCTATCCCTACATATGCTAAATGTGCAGATTTACCCTGAATCTTTACATCAACTGTTGTGCTTATTATTTGGTAAGAACCCAGTTGTCACAGACCAAGGCACAGAAGCCCCTGTCTCCATCTCATGCAGCCTACGGAAAAATTAAAATGCACTGGGAGCCCCAGTTCTGTCAAAGGACAATTCTTTCTTGAGTAGCTTGTTTGATTTTGAATTCTCTTTAATGCAGGCTTAGGTGATGGGAGATTCATGGAAGCGGTTTAGGATAAAATAAAATAAAGCTTCTATTAAATGACAATTAGAATGATGCCTCTGTGATGCCAGCCCCAATAGCCTACCAAACAGGCCAATAAGACAACATGTTCTCAGAAAATGGCAACAGAAAACCTTTGTTTCAGGGAATTCCTGAACTTGCTTTCAAGTTTATTTTTAAAATAACTGCCTCTGGCATCCATCCCACGTTAATTAAGGATTTGTTACTCCTGAAAACTGTCACGCTTTAATTCACAGGGAACCTTTCACTTCCGAACCTCCTTGCCAGATTTAATTCCTCCTCAGAAAGCCATTTTAATCAGCAAAAAAGATACTTCTGGTTTTCTTCTGGAAAACAACATACTGACCACCTTCGACGTTACAGTTCCAAAAATTAATAAGCAATCAGTAGTTGTTTTATTGTGTGCTTCATGAATGTTGTCAATTCTAATAGATCCGTATGTTGCTTGCAGTAATCTGCAAAAGCTTCTACTCTTTCGTTTATTAGCATCTACATTACACTTGTTTTTAACAGTGATTGCTCATTAATCCTTTATTAAAAACCTTGCTATAAATTGCAAGCATGGAATAGATACCACTGCCAAAGTCACCTCAGAAACTTGCAAAAGTGTAAGTTAAACAGGGAAGCGGCTGGAGGGCCTGCAGCTTTGAAAGCCAGAGGTTCTCTCCAGCCAGTGACAGATAAGAAAGTTGTTTTCTAGTCATTCATTGTCCTAGTGGTCTAAGAAAGTGCAAAAAACCCCACCCCAACCAAGTCGCTCCTTGATTATCTTAACTCCAATTCACACCCCTGAGTGCTCCGTACCCCTGGGATCTAACTGTGAAGATCCTTCTTTAATCATTCATGGAGAGAATGGAAGTTCACCTGAGACCAATGCCCCTCTTCAGCTGATGGTGAACCAGTTTCTGCACCTTTCTTTGCAGCGTGAGGGATGTTATGGTGACATCTCTGCACTACCACTGAATTCCAAAGGGTCAGTGCTGCAGCGTGTGGTGGCAGAAGCCAAGGTGAATCCCCAACTTTAGTGTTGACAACTGAATCTAATGCCGTGTGCCTGTGACTTTTTTCCTTTTTGCAAACTGCATGCTTGAGGCCGCACTGAATGCTCCATTTGGCTTTAGTTCAGTAATTTTAAATCTTTTGAAATCAGTGGGGAAACTCCTGCTTATTTCTGTAGCAGTAGAATTAGGCCCTATAATTCATCTAATAGGAAACATAAAAATAAGGAGACATGGTATGTAATTAGATATGTTTCTTTAGGAAAAAAACAAACAGTCCTGATGTAATAGTTTGTGCAGCTGTGCCACCCTGCTCCTCCATGAAAAGGTTAAAATCAGTCTACCCGGTGCTCAATGAGATGTTTCCATGTTAGAACTTCAATCAGATATTTTTCAAGTAACTTCAGCCACAAAGCATGCTGAAGTGAATGATTTGAACTGAAGCCATACTATTATTAAGGAATTGGAACAGGTGCAATGTACCAGGAACAATACAGACCTGTACATAATGAAACCTGAATTTCTTTACTGATATGCTGCATCATCTCGGGCAAGTAATTTCAATTCTCCAATCTGTTCTATCGTCTACACTTTACCTGCTGAGATCTGTAGGCTCTTAGGAACAGGGACTGGCTATGAACTCTCTCTCTCATGCTGTGTCTTCAAGCACAAGAAGACACTAGCGTAGTTCAGTTTTCTCTGAGGCCTTTAAGAGCCACAACATAAATATGTAATAATGATGTGGTCCATATTAGGAATGTAGAATAGCAGTTTATTTGGTTTTAGAAATTGCTTAAAAAACAGGTGGATACTTTTAAGTAAGTTCAAATAAGGTGATTTTAGCATGTTTTCAGTAGTGGGAAAATGTTGATTAGGTTGGGAGCTGGTCTTGGTTAGTCAAATGCTCAACTGATTCTCTTGATTTAACATATCCTTTCCTGGCATAAGAATAAATAATAATGGCAAATTTTATTTTTAATCACTGAAACTCACACTAACTGTGCAGAGTGAACCTTCATCAGTTCTGCTGAAGTTTGTGAAGAGCTAAAACAGAGTAACTTCAACCAAGGAATTGAAAATAAGAATAATTATCTTCTGAGTAAGTTGTCCTCAAGAAAAAAAAGCTTAAAAGACTGGAAGAGATCAGGGCTGGTATTGACAGTAGTGTTTGAACAGGGAGAGATCTGGGTTTATGTCCAGTCCTTAACACGTCATTCAAAATCAAAGCAAGGTGGGATACGCTGAAGAGTGTGGAAGAGTGTGTGTATCCACGAGACAGTCTTTTATTGTAAGGGTTGTGCAGACTGCTTGAGAAGAGCGATGACCTCCACCCTTGACAAAGAGGTGGCCTCTAACCTTGACAGAGAGGTGGCCTACATCCTTCCCTTTGCTGGCAGATGTTTTGAAATCTCCCAGAGTGCAGAGTTATCACCTGAGTTTTATGTTGCACCGAATACCTTAAAATCCAGATTCATGCTTTACTCCTTATACTGGATATCATTGCCTCAAAAACCCTTCTGATTTCGAAGTTGTTTTGCATAAGACTGGGAAGATGAAGGCCAATTAGTTCCACTTTGTCAAGCTTGAGTTATTCCGAGGCAGTTTAACAAAGGCTCTTTAAGCAGAAGAAATATTCCAGTTTCACGGAGGAGCACGGCAAAGTTTCCCTGGGTCCCTTGGTGTTTAGAGGTCTGCCTGTTAACTACTAACATCTACCGTGGGACATCCAGCCTGCACCCGAGTAACACCCGGCCAGGAAAAGCCCTTCCCCCTCCTCCCCTGAGTCCTTTAGTGTTTCCTAATTAACACCCTGGAAAGGAGTTGGGCCGTTTTAAACCTAAGGTAAAAGGAAACTCCGTTAACTGAGAAAATCACGCGGCTGCTTTGGGGCTTTTCCTCAAGCTGGGCAGAGGGACGGAGCAGCCCGGCTGGCCTGGAACCTGTCGGCAGGCCGTGGGGCCTCCTTCCCGCTGCCGCCCCCACAGTAGCCCAGCAACCTGCGGCAGGCCCCAGCGATGCGGTAGGGTTTCTGGCGGGCAGCCGTGACGAAGGGTTTCCATGGCCACCCGCTCCATGGCCACCCGCTCCATGGCCACCCGCTCCGCGGCCCGGCTCCTCGCCGGGAGGATTTGTGTGGCGGCCCGGCAGGACGGGCAGGGGCGGCAGCTCCCGGGGCGCCTGCCTGCCACCCCGCCTCTGTGTGATGGGCTCCCTCCCCACCTGTGCCCCATAACTTCTGCCACTGCACGCACAAAGTTACCTATTTCTCCCCCCTCTTCTTTTTTTTTTTTCTTTCCACAGGTTTTTAAAAATTTGGCTTAAGAAAAGAAAACAACATCTTACCTTTCCCAGCATTCCCAATACAGGCTGCAAGGCTGGTCCCTGGAGCTGCTAAGCCATCCCACAAAGAGTTAAAAAAACACCACCCCAACCAAGAAAACAAACCCAATAAAAGACACTGTTTTGTGGCTGAAGCGAACTCTTTGGAGATGTCGTTGTCCCTGTGGACAGCTGGATCCCCAGCCCCTGTCGTCTGTGTGGTGAGAGGACGAGAGGATGGGATGCGGAGGGCACTGTCGCCACAGCTGTGCCCCGCCGGGAGCTCCGGCAGCCCCAGGCCCCGAGCTCCGGCCTTCGCTCCGGGGTGGACACACAGGAAGGGTATCCCACAACGGGCAGCTGCCGCATGCCCGTGGTCGAGGGGACACGCCAAGGACTACTCAGAGGCAGGTTGAAAGCCTGATCTTTTGCCCTCTCCTTACTTCCAGGGCTGATACATAATGCATCGAAAGGTGGAGCCAGGCTTCATCCCTATTAATCCCTTAGGGATGGGAAATCGGAGATTACTTTTGAACTGGAAATGGTGCCGACAGTCTTTTGAGGAGTAAATCTATCCTGGGCAAACACGTAGAAAGGGAAAACTTTTTTTCCATCTTGCCAAGGGCCTAGTTTCAAGGAGGTTTCATTCTAGCTGTGCTCCATTCACAAAATTACAGTTTTCAGCAGAATACATTTTTTGGAAGATTTATACGGCAAAAAAAGTCAGAGTTGTTTTCTATGTTTCCTTTCATACTGGAGAAGAAAATGTTCCATATAATTTCTCCGGGTAGCAGTACTCTTTCTATAGCATTTACTATTTAATTGCATGCCAAGACTCATGAAAAATAATCCATTTATTCCAACTTACAACAAATGTGTTCCCTCATTTCTATGTATATGTGGCCCCAGGCTTGCAGGATATAGGGATCTGTGCAAAGCAGCTTGCAGGTTCCCAGCTCACATTGGAAATCTGCTGCCACAAGGTGAACCAAATGATAAGACTGATGGACCCTAAAGTATATTTTATGTTGTCATTGCTATTATTACTGAAGAGAGCTCACAGGAGTGCCATTTTACAAATAAGCAGTAATGCCTGCCCTGAGGAATTTATACTTAAGCCATTGCCTATATAGCAGCTTTCATTCTAGGAACTCAGTCCTTTACGCATTCACAAGTTTCCTATTGCAGTCATAAATACATAGATGAGGAAATCGAGCCACAGAGAACCAAAGCCTCTTCCACAAACCTTACAAAAGGGCTCTGCAGGGCTGTTTTGAGGAACCTTCTTGAGTCCTAGCCATGCAGATGCTGCTGCTGCTCAGGAAGAACAGAGGGTCCGGCATGTTAGCAGTGCACAGCACAGCTCTGCATCACAACCTGCTGAGATACCTGGGTGCGGGGCAGCAAACACTGCCTTTCAAACCCAGTTCAGGCTGGAGAGTCACACTTTCGTACGGCACTGCCTCACTGCCAGACTCAAAGGACCTGCAGATCCTGCACACCCCAACAGCCCTGGACAGCTCGAGTGTCCAGAAACCTTCTGTAAGTGATGTAAAAAGTCACACTTTTCTGACAATGATCTTTATCATGTTCAGACTTTGTACATTTGAAATACACCCCCAGGCAGTTTGTATTGGGTTTACGCGGCAAAGTTTTAGTGGTGGGGGGTCTGCAGGGGTGGCTTCTGTGAGAAGACACCAGAAGCTGCCCCCATATCAGACAGAGACAGTTCCAGCAGGCTCCAAGATGGACCCACTGCTGGCCAAAGCTGAGCCCATCAGGAACGCTGAGATAATATATTTAAGAAAGAGTAAAAAATGCCGCACAGGAGCTGTGTGAGAGAGGATTGGGAAAAATGCAAGAGAAACAACCCTGCAGACACCCAGGTCAGCGAAGAAGGAGAGGGAGGAGGTGCTCCAGGTGCCAGAGCAGAGATTCCCCTGCAGCCTGTGGAGAAGATCATGATGAAACAGCCCATGGAGGGCCAAGGTGGAGCAGATATTCACACTGCAGCCAATGGAGAGCCCACGCTGGAGCAGGCTCCTGGTAGGACCTGTGGCCCCCGGGAGGACCCACGCTGGAGCAGTCCATTCCTGAAGGACTGTACCCTGTGGAAAGGACCCACGCTGGAGCAGTTCTGGAAGAACTGCAGGTTCCAAAAGTGTTCTGATGCTGCTCCATCAGCTGCCCTATCAGACAATGCAAATAGAATATTGAGCACTAGATACATAAATCTATCTGCACCATAACTCTTGAACTATGAAAAATATGTGGGTGGAGAAGGAATCCTGATTAGTTTGAGCCATGCTCAGTAAATTCACTCTTAGTGAGTCCTGGAAGCTTTGGTCAATGTATGTACTCTTGCAGTTCTTTTCTCTTTCTGCATGTGCGTTCCTGAAGGAAATCCTTTCCATACAATGCACTCCATGTCATAGGGCGAGCCAAGCATCCTGAAAGCACCAGAGCTGTAAGATTTTTATTTGATTTTTGAGTGGGGCACAAAAGCCTTTTCTGACCCTCTCACTGGCATTTCCACACCTAAACAAAGCCAGGAGCATGGGCCACTGTGACAGGCACTTACTCAGTTTTCAGTTACTGACTGCCTCTTCCAAACCTGCCTTTCTGCATCAGAAGCTCCTTATATTCTCTTTGGGCCAGAAATTTATGAATTCTCTGTAGGTGGGGCTGGAATTTGCAACTCCCTGGACTGACATGTTAAAACTGTCACTTTCCAAAGTGGTCTTACTCTTCCCATGGCATCTCCTCACTTTATCACCTCAGCAAACAAGCAAGATCTGGGAGCTTTCATCTGGGAGCCTTACTCAAAAAACCCTTACTATCAAAGCTCTCTGAACAAGTTTCACAAGTATAAGTTATAAATAACATTGCTTGCTGTGATCTTAACAAGTAAAAAGAAAGAACATCTATTAACTTTCCCTGAAAGAAAGCACAGTCTGTCTCTGCAAGCTGATCCTGAAAAGAACAGCACACAACAGCTTCCTCCTGCAGCCATGTGACAACATGAAGGAGAAGGTCATGGATACCAGAAGTCCTGGTTAAGAAACTCACAGGGATCGTGCAATGACAATATAGACTAATTCCATAGCCGGAGAAGACAGGATTAAAAGGGAGCTCCTGAGACACTGTTTCCACTTATTGATTGTCACAGGAAACCATGACACCATGAGACTTTTTCATAAGTATATGAAGTTCAGTCTTAGAACTTGTTCATTGCCCGCATGACTCTTAGAAGAAGGCTCCTCTAAAGTCAGACTGCTCTGGCAGTTAAAAATCATCTTATAATTTCCTGCAGTTAATATTCTCTTGCTCTTTTGCCACCATTATCCCCCAGCTCAGATAGCTCTCCCCTCTCCTGTCAGGTTTATAGAAAGCAATTACATCTTGCTGCAATTCAGAAGGAAGCTGCTTCTCTCCACCTTCTCCTGCTCCTCCTCCAGCAGTGAGTGCAGATTACTCACAAAAAAGTCAAGGTCACATCAAGCGTCCCATCTTCTTTCCCCTCATAATTGTAGATTCATAACGAACTGTTGGCACATGTACTAGGCAGAAGCATACTCCACTCACAGGTCTACCAACTTCCCAGTTGATCAGCTGAAATATCACCCCACAGAGCAGACGTTTGCTAGCAAAATAAGGAAAGATGACCAATAAGTGACAACTAAATGGTATGGATGATCACAGGGTAGTGCTCAAGCCAGTTCCTGGTCACTGTTAAATTTGCTAATACAGATAACTTCTGGGATCTAGTGGAAACTCACGCCTTAAAATTAATCATCTTTCTTGGGATGTTATTCTTTATCAATACAAATGTGTTTTTACAAGAATTGCAAAGGGTAATAATGTCTACTTCTGCTCTCAGTACCTTTCTGTAAATCCAGAGCAATGGGGGCATTTACTGCTTACTGCTGATTGCAGCCAAAGATCTCTCTGAATGGAAGAGAGAAGGCTCTGCTAAAGAGCGAAGCGCAGCCCAGCTGACCTATGGACTGCAGCAGTGTGTGTCAGCCATCATCTACGTAGAAGTGTCAAAGTATGCCACTCTTAAGAGAGAGCTAACCGCATCTGGCTCTCAGCTCTTTCACTTGAAAAATGTGAACCTGTGATCAATACTATTGATGAATAGGTCCATTATTTTAACTAACAGAGAAAGTTGCTACAGCCCCGGTGAGCAGGTCAATATTTTGCACCTGATAAGTGAAAAAAAAGAAATTTAAAAAAATTATTAAAAATGTTTTGGAAGTGGTTGAATAAAAAATTAAGTTTATGCTATTTTGGCATCTGTGTAGTACTTTTTTTTTAATACTTTTGCTTCTAAGAGAATTTAGTGCTTTTAGAAGAAAGAGGTTGACAGCCGAGGAAAGATAGCTATTCTCTTCATTCACAGACCGGTACATTGGGAGCATCTGGCTTGTTCTGAGCTTTTGAAGATGATGATCCACTTTGAAGTTTGTCTTTTCTGTCAATGAAGCCAGCAGTTTTTCATTTCTGTCAGTGGAAACCATGAGGTACTTTGAAGTTTTCTTTTTCTGACATTATTAGCAGCACTTTAAATCTACATATTATAAAAGACACCTTTTTTGGAAACATTCTCATGATTAACTACAAGAATATTCAGTGTGGGTCTTTATTTTATTTCTGTATTTCAGAGTAATGGCCCATTTTTCCTGTAAAGCATGGCCTGAAAGATAGATACAATCTGACAAGTAATTTTGAGTCTTACCTGTTGGAATGCAAAGACCATTTTAAATCTATGTAAGAGACTAATAAGGGAATTAATTCTAACAATTATAACAATTAGCAAAGGAATAAAAGGAACTTTAATGAATATTAAAACTATAAGTAAATAGAACATCCTATCATGTGTTTTTATTCATATATTCCCACATATGTTATGAAAATGGAGAGAATGGTGTTGAATGAGTGCATTGACCTAAATTAGACAAAGCAGACAGTCATGTCAATGGCTAAACCTAAGGTATCATGGCATCTGAGAATAAACTAGAAAAACAAATTAAAAAAAAAAAAAAAAGAGAACACAAATTTTAAATAATTTTACTAGTTCAAATGTCGCATATTGCTGAACTTCAAGATGACTATCAGATCACTATGTTTAATCTAAGCCTCTTTATTTAACTGCAGTACATCAGATTGCTGCCATGTATTCAGTTTTAACATGAGTTGCTTGGGGACAGGAACACAGAAGTTTACCTCAGCTTCTAATGATATTTAGAAGATCATTGAAATGCATTTTAGCTAAGTCAAAGAAAAAGCCATTCCTCTAAGAACAAATAGTTCATGTAAGAGATGAGAGAATGAGAACACAGGAAATTTCATTTAAACATGTGAAAACCCTTATTTTCCTGGAGTGTGGTTAAACACTGGAACTGGTTGCCCGGAGAAGCTGAAGAGTCTCCATCTTTGGAGATATTCAAAAGCCTGGACATGGCCCTGAACAACCTGCTGGAGTTGACTCTGCGTTAATCAGGGGGGTGGACCAGACAGTCTCCAGAGGTGCCTTCCAACCACAGCTTTTCTGTGATTCTGTGAATAATGGTGATTTACTGTCTCACAGTAGGTCCCAATGTGATGCTGCTGCTAATGTAAATGTGGCTGGACACGAAAGCAATAAAATACCATGAATGAGTAGGGAAATACGTAGGGCACTGATGAAATACGTACCTGAATTCTTAGCTCTGTTCTGAATCCTCACCTCAAAAACAATGTTCAAAAACTGGAGGGGATTCAGAAAGAGGTACACAGATGAAAAAAAACATATTTCATAATCAGAACTCTTTCTGCTTGGTTTACTGGCAAGATGGCTTGCTCACAGTCCTACAAGTTTAGGCAGCAAAGTTTTCCAGCAGTGGAGAGCTTTATAATAGGACATAAAAAAGAGGAAGACTGAATAGCAGGCTCAAAAAAGCCAGAGTAGCAATGAGCTGCACTTTTTAACAAAAAGAACGACTTGGCACTTGAATAAGTTAGATCCTGGGAGAGTGCCATGGTTTGTGTAATGCAGAAGATAATCTTGAATGATCATTTATGGTCTTAAGATACGCTACATCTAACAGCATGCACTGACACTGAAGATGTCTGGACTGTTTCTTTCTTGGCATATCTACCCAAATAGTTGACAATCATGGCCCTGCTTCATTGGGAAATCTATACTGCAGAAGTAAATTAGTAGTATTGTATGGTAGACTATAGATAGATGGTATTTAGAATATAGATGGTCTATAGACTATAGGTAGGCTGTGGACAGACAGTCTTTGTATCTTTAAAAGAAAATACTGAACCTCTGAGGGTACTGCAGGCTCAGAGCAGTGTCTGTCTGACTACACGAGTGATCACATTACCGTATGCTCCATTTCAAAAGCTGTGATTGTTATTACCAGATCACATTTGCTTTGTATTATGACTTACACACAAAATTAGCCCAAGGATATTACAGGGTGTTGATCTGTCTGTGGAGGGGAAAAATGGGATGACCAGTAATGCCAAAATATGAATAAAAATGGAAGGAGTAGCTCAGTGTATAGGGACCCAAATTTAATGGCATATCAGGGTGACTCAAATTCTCTAGATAAGATCAGAGCAGGAAATGAATGCAAGGCTTATGCCTGCACAAAGAGGCCATTCTTTGCGGAGATACAAGCATTACACAAAGTGAGTGGGCAAAGTTTGCCTCCCACATTTCTTTCATTACTCATACCTAACACCTGCTAGTTAACTAACATCCATTTTTCATACTGGCCTGCTCCAGTTCCACTGAACATTAATGTCAGTAAAACAATCTCTCACTTCATGTTACCTTGCACAGATAAAAATGGCAGTGCTGCCAAAGCCATGCAAACTGAACGCAGAGGTACTCAACAAGTTTTAAAGCAGGATGTACCCTGTTCTCAACCTCTGATGGGAGACAGGCTTGCCATCAAATTAAGGGAAAAAGAAAGCAGCTGTCTAACTACACCCAGCAACAATGTGTGACTGTGTAGGACTCAAAAAGAACTGTGCACGGGAAGTAAGCAAACCTTCTAACAGGCAGAGTGGCAATTTTCCAGTTTGGGATGTAAGTAGGACACCTGACTTCATTAGCGTTTCACTTCCTCATGGAACAGTTATTGTCAATGCAAAATCACAGTTTTATGTCTTGTCTGGAAAATATCATACATAACTCCTGAGCATACCTTCACACTGAAATGACCCTTGACAGATCAGTGACTTCGAGGGACTGTTGTCTAGTTAATTATCACCACCACTACCTATAGCAGAAGAATATTCTCAAAATCACCTGCACAGTTATTGAGCCAGCTTGCCAAAGCTTGGCAGATTGCAGCATGACCACATGTGGCTTTGGTCTGGAGACCTAGCACTCTAAATCAACCCTACTCTGATGACTTCAGGGAGGCTGCAGTGATTTACACTGCCTGAAAGTATAAATATGTCAACCTAGAGGGTCAGAAAATGGATCGATTGCTGTACCTTTTACTGTATGGCATGGCATACAGCAGAAAGGAAGCTGCTGATGAGGGAGAGAAAAGGGTCCTATATACAGCTGCGTCTGCTGAATAGAAAAAAATGGAGGATACCCTCATAACCTTTGCTTTCTAGTGTGGCCAAACAAAATGCGGTTAGACACATTTATTCTGTAGTCTCTAACCATACTGACAAGACTCTGATGAATGAGAATTGCCCCAAGCACAGTATTCTCCCTTTTTCATTGTCAGTGACTCTCCACATAAGCTGTCTTTCATGCCCTAATTCTTTATGCCAGTCTGTATGCATTCTGGGCTATGGTGCTTTGACATGCTAATGAATTTTGCTGTGCTGTTAATAACTCAAAGCTACAGGACACCCGGTGATATCATCATTACCAGCCTGTGTATGATTGTTTTGTCTTCTTGCCAAATTTTAGTCTAGTATTTTCAGCTCCGAAAAATAACATGCCCATCTGGGAGGACAGGTAAGGGGTATTTGGCATGATCCCTGCATTACACCAACCTACATTGCTTGTGAGAGCTAAGGCACATGGCCTGTATGTTGGGAGTACAAGTTTAGCAAGGGCATTCACTTGCAGGGAAGGGACTTTCCGTTGACTATTTTTTATTGTTTTCCAAGTGACCTTTGTGCTGGGAAGAAGGGAATGGAAAAAAACTGTGTTTGCTGAATGGGGATAAAGCAGGCACATTTAACACAGGTATTCCCAGGTAGCATCACCAGCCTGCCCCTGACCTGACGGGGAGCTGAAGGAATATGGCAGCTTTTGTGACAGCCTGCGCCTTTCCTTCAGAAACTGCCAGTGGCTCCTGGGTAAGTTTTTATTTTTTCCCTCTGGCAGTGAGACTGAGAGCCTAATTTCATTTTGCATGGGCCCCAGACCCCCATATCAGGACTTTTATAGCAAGTCTGAACTTTCGAAACAGTGTATAATCATTAACATCAAACCCTGCCACAGCCCACTGAGATGTTATCACCACAGTTTTCTAATAGGAAGGACATGCAAGAGGCTGTGTCCAGTGCCACACAGTGACTTTGGCAGTAACGGCTCCCAGACTGTATTCTTAATGTATTAACTTTATGGTTGACCATGACTTTGGAATAATATAAAATACATTTAGCACAAAAAACCCCACAGAACTCATTGAAATGCCTTGCTTTTGCCTGGTAGTCATAATTCTCAAAGAGCTTTCTGATGGAGGTGAGCACTTTTATGCCCATTACAAGAGCGAGTAAAAAGAAGCACTTGAATGGGAAGGGATTTTCCCACCCACATTCAGTCATTCAGTGGCTGCGTGGGATGCATCCAGGTCCCCTGGGTCCTGTTCACTGCACTTTCCCAGGTCTCGTATTGCTTTGCACTAGTAGTCTCACTAGCTTACCTCAGTACTGCAAGACCGTGACACACTGAGGTGCCTCCTAAGATCCACAACCCCACGGAAGTTTGTGATATTCAGCATCATACAGAATTAGGTCATTAGTTTTACATTCAGAATTCAGTTTATGTTTGCTGTTCAGATTACCATGTAAGGAGCACGAAAGACCCTCCCTGTATTTCCTGCAGAGCTAAGAGCCAGTCCAGGGTTCCTCAGCTGCACAGCCAAAAGGGATTTTTTTCTGCCCCAAGTACTAGAGGAAAATAACTCCCTGATATTTCCTTTCTCTTCTCATATCTCTCCATTTTCCAAAAGTACAAGATCCGATTCCTTCTCACCTCCCAAGATAGAGTCACCTGTCAGCCCCACGCAGCCCAGCCCCATGCCATCTCACACCAGTTCCCCTGAGAAGCCTCATCCTTTCCCTCACCAGTAAGTGGTCCCTACTTCCCAGCCAGCATTGCTGGCACGTGAGTGAAGAGGAGAAAATGCAGAAGCCCAAGCTCAGGCCAGATCTTGTTCTTATCTCTAATTTTATCCCATCAGAGAAAGGGAAGCCAGAATAGAGAGCCAGCAGTGGAGGGATGGAGTCTGCTGCTCCTGTTGTCTTCGGGGATGTTAAAGACACAGACATTGTGCATATTTCTCCTAGCCATCCTGGTACCCTCCTTTCAAACCTCCTTCTTCTCCTGGGGGGATGGCAGCCACACAGTAGGAAGGGGGATGTGGAAGCCAGATGCCCGGCTCAGTTCCTCAGCCAGCACATGGTACCAGGCAGCTCGTTCTGACCTTTTCCAGCGCAGGCAGTGGGATGGTGGCTGGTGCCAAGCACCGGCCAGCCCAGGTGGCAGCCAGTGCTATGGCTGGGGACAAATACTGAAACCTTCATTCTCTGTATTGCTCTCTATTCTTATCTTCCTTTTCGTGTTGCATATGACTAGTAGACCAGACATGTCAAGTAGATACCATTTGTAGAAACCATGTCTCTTAGTTAACTCAAAGGTCTTGAACAAAATTCATGAAGAAAAATAAAAATCCCATCCCGTTTTATACCCATTTTCTATCCTTCACAAGCACGTTTTTCTTGTTTTCATTAACCATATTATCACACCATTGCTGATTATTTAAAATACAAAGCTTCACGCTAGCTGAAGCAAATACGTAGTGAGGATACCACAATATGAAAGCACCCACGTTTCTTAATACTGCAGCTTTAAAAGCCCCTTGTTTTGCCTCTTGTCAAAAGCCAGTGGTACACGCTCCATGAAGGCCTGAAGTGTGCCAAAATGGAGTGTAAATGTAATGCTTCTGCTTATCAGTTACCTGGCACACATCTGTGGCATTTAGTTGCCAGAATTTGGATTTGGCCAGCCAGCGCTGCTGTGGTCCCTATCTGTGCAGTATTTCCTCTACAGGGAGACAATTTCTTCTGACTCCCAATGGATTTTGTCAGTGCTGACACTGCTGATGATAGCGCCACTTTTCTTTTCTTTTTTCTTTTATGACTTGAAATCTCAGAGGATGCCACACCTGACTGCGGAGGAGTAGAGCTTTTGAGAGCTCAAGACAACTTTCAGATGTTATTTTTCTTGGGACTCTACTGCAGTATTGCTTACAGGCTGTAGAAGATCCCTGCCCCAAAGCATCCATATAATGAAATCCAGTGGATGAAGGCACTAGATGGGAGCAACCTAAGAAGTCACAGCCATTGTCATGCCTTGTCCTGGCATCACATCTGAAAGGTGTTGGAAACTGAAATAAGATGTGGTTGTTTTCTTAAATATATCTTTCAGATGCTTCTAGATTCTGGGTTAGTTGGGTTTTTTAATATGAAAGTTGAAATCAGCTGAGGGCTACAGATCAAACGAAGGAAAATGTTACAGTTTTAATATGAAAAATATTAAAAAAAAATTCAGGAGTAATCTGAAAAGCTGGAGAAAAATAATTTCATTTTAAACCATTACAACTAAAGCAGGAGCTGCCACAGTAGTCTCACTAATAGATTGGCAGTCAGGTCACCTCTGTATCTGAGTTACAATTGGGTCATGAAAAAACTGACTTCTTGTCATCCTTTTGTACTGACCCAAGGCCTTGACTGTAATAGCAGTTCTTCCTACCTCGGTACTATGTTTCAGTCCCAAGCAAAGAGTCCTTTGAGGTTTTTTACATTAATGAAAACAGCATGGTTTTTATCAGTAATAGCAACAATAATAAGATCTATTTACACCACTGGAATGTAAGAATAAGTCTATTGGCTCACAATAAAGATCCAGCTAGCTCTTAGAAGTCAGTGTTTAAGGAAGAGTGTAAGAATAGGGCATGCATTGTGCCTTCCAAGTTTCAGCAGTCCAGAGAAGCTCCTCATCAAGAAGTTGCAATACTAGTTATTTCTGTTGTCAGTGAGTTTATCTTCTACAAACTCATGGATTGAACTCATCATTCAGCATCCAAAATACTCTATGGCATGAGTTCCACCATTTGGCCATGTGCTATGCAAAAAGTACATAATTTTGACTATTTGGAATTCAACAGTGTTGAACATAACAAGTTAATTTTATAGCTATGATTTCTGAATTATGAGAAATCATGAATAACACTCCCTGCTTACCCTCTTCCTGTCACTCAGACTTTGTAGATCAATATAATTGCCCTCCCTCCCCAAGTTGTCTGTCTTCTACTTTGAAGATGCTTGGATGATATACCCATTCCTAATAGAGATGCCTTTCCTTTGATCTCTTCTGCTTCCCTTCTTTGACTTCCATATCCTTGTTGTGACAGAGGGGCTTGAAGAGCCTACAGTGTTTAAGGTGTAGGTGCATTGTGGATTTATTTGGCAATGATGTAATGATGCTTTTGTGGTGTTTTCTATTTCTTTCCTAAGAATCCCTAATTTTCAATAGTTTCTCTGTGTTCCTCCAAAATTAAAAAAGGAAGCGTTATGGGAGTCTCCAAGAACTCTGCTACGGTGAACACTGACACAAATAATACATTACAATAATACCACCTTGACGGATGGTGGGATGAGGCGCTGTCTGAACTAATGATTAGAAGAGTTGCATTTCCCAATTTAATGAGACACAACGGTGTAAGCAGATTTGACAGTTCTTTCCTGAGAGGCTCCCTGCCCCTTGTTAAAAGGCTTCCTTGCCTAATGTTTTAGAAGAGAGAGAGAGACGTCATTTACGTGGGTGTTTTCTTGCTCTGCAGGCAGACAGTTATTGCCTATCACATCTCACACAGCTGCTATTTTGCACACACAAGCCCAGGCAGATGTCACATACTATTTTCACAACTCCAACCAACCAATAAAGGCAAACATGGAAAATGCAATATTCCAGGCCTTGCAGGTGGAGTCTGCGTTACCACCAATTATAATATTCTCCCCTATGTTATGGAGAAGTCTAACCATTAAGGGTAACCTAAGCGTGTAGCTGATATCCTACTGAGCAACAAGGTAAGGATTACATTTGCAAATTCTTATCACTTTGAAGTTTTAGCCATATGTCGAGAAATGGGGTTTATTTCCAAATACTGAACGTAGAAATGGGCTCAGATTAATATTTTAAACTATTAGAGCTTAAAACGTACCAATTCAGATTTCTGGTCTGGGGGTACCTTGGCTTGTAATCATTGCACTGTGCTCTGTAACCAAGTGCCTGCCACAGATACTTTCTTAAGGCCTTGATTATATGTCATCGGCTGCTCTCCAGCTTTGACTGTGGGTGGTGAAGTTCTTCCCGTGTGTGCAGTGCCAATAAATAAAGTTTCTGCAATAGTATCTCTCAGTGTTAAAGACATTTTTCTCAACATTCATAGAAATTAAGAACCAGTGGCACTACAGGGAGTCTGCGATAATTGATAATTGGCAAGAATCTCAAATCCTTTTCTTTTCCATAGTCAGTAGTTCGGCCTGAAACAAATGCCCAAAGCTCAGCTTTTATTGCCAGACTTCCTAAGCAGCCCTCTGAGGGTCTTTCTAGCTTGGCATTTGTGTGGCTCTGAGAGAGCTGATCCCAGTGTGCCTCAAAGGCAGCCCCTGCCTCACTGGACCTGCACTCCCTTAAAGGTTTGCAGGTGTTTCCACACATAGCATCCCTGCTGGAACGGGCAGTGGCATGTTCTGTGGAAACAGAAGGAACTGGGGAAATCAAAATAGCAGCCTCCTTCACATACCCTGTCCCACACGGTCAGATGGGGAACATGTTGACTTGAGTGCAGCACTTGCAGATACAGGGGCTCGGCACCCAAAGGGAGCTGGATGGATCAAGGCCTTACAGACTGAGTGTACACACATTGAGAAGCCATTTTGTCCACGAACTTGAACTTTCGATTGTTCCATAGGGACATCCATATAAATAAGACTGGTTTAAGCTGTTGTAATATACCCCAGCTTGCACTGAATAAAGTACTCTCTCTGGAGAGCACTGGGATCTACTTAATATATGGGAACATCTGCCATACCTCACATGGAGTAGCTATATAATTTTTTATTTTGAACCTCAATGAAAGTACAACCACTTATAGTGAAGAAAATCACTTTATGATTGGATGCATAGGAAAAGTCCATTAATATATTTCCCTAGTGACATGAGTGACTGAGTGGTTTTCCCAGGCAAAACTCAAGATGTTTCTATCAAAGTTTTTGCAGACATTTTTATAGGTAATGTTCACATATTCTGATTTGATCAGGAAATGAAAGTTGGAGCATAGATGGATTTTTAGGCATTATCAAGATAGCATCAGCGTACAGGGATTTTGTTTCATTTTTTTCAACAATATATATTCCTTCTATGCAGGGATTTTGCCAAGTAGCACCAATGATTCCCATGGCAAAACTAAATTAAAAGGGAGACAGATTACTTTCTTGTCTGGCCCCACTGGCTGAGTGGAATAAAGAAGGCATTAGTTCAATTATAATTACTGATAGCAATCATGTATTATATAAAAGCTCTCTCTACTGAGAAAATGTGATTTGAATCTTGTTTTTAAATACTGAAAAAGAGGGAAGACCATTCATTCCTACCTGTAGTCATGTGCAGAGCCAATATATCTAAGGAAGACGTGTGACTGAATTATATTTGTAGTGCTGTCTACTCTGATTTCATAAACTCCCCTCTCCCCAACTCTAAGGGGATATATGTGTTCATTACCTTTAGATCTTTCTGTTCTATGAAAATTTGTGTTACAGGATTACAACACTTAGGGTTGTAAAATACACTCTCTGTAAAAAATACAGGGTGAAAGTCTCCACATCTCTGACCTAACTTGTCTTTTTGATTACAAATCTCTTAGATACTAGTTCAGGCAGGATACCTCTAAAAATCAGCTGGAAATCCAGTTCGTTCTCAGGACTTAGGATGGTACCATCTTTTGAACAGCCTTTTCTCTCTCCTGCATGGTCAATAGACTACTCAAACCATGCAGGTAATTTTTATAGCTTGTGTCATCATGATCCATTGCATATTCATTAAAGCAAGTAATGGGCAGATCTTTGTAAAATTAGTTGAATCATATTGTCATAACTCTGGAGTAACTCAGTGATGAATCAGGTTACATGTTTGTGTTACACAGGATGAATAACTGCACAGCAGTGACTTATAACTGTCCTCTGAAGCAGCCGTGTGCGGTGGGAAGGTGCAGCTCTGATCGTTAGGAGCCCTGAGACTGGGACAGGCAGAAGAATCACAGGTACTCTTCTCCCTTTCTGACAACTGACAGACACCTCACAAATTATTATTTTGACTAGATTACTTAGGTCTTACATGGATTACTAGAGGTATACAGGGTAAGACCATATTAGCTATGGTTATTGTCACAGTTAATCACATGGGATTTGATCTTCAACTGGTGTCAGTCTGCCCAGGCCCATTGAAGAAATTAAGAAACACTCATTGATAGCAGCTGAGGAGCAGAAGTGCGTTGTACAAGATAAATAACTTATTGTGGAAACTATTACATGACTATCCCAAGCTATTTGCATGCCACAGGCATGAATAAAGTTGGAAGAAAGCAATGTTACAAAATAAAGGCAACATTGGCATGTTTTGCATTACATACAATTTTTTTACATCCAGTGAAAAACAGAAATTACTTGGACTCCTGAACCTGTTAACTGGAGACATATGAATCCTGTCTGTCAGACAAAAGCATATACCTTGGCCCAGGGAGGAGAAACTGTCCAGAGTTCATCGTTCTCCAGGGAAGGGCACACCACAATGACACACTGCACAGCCAGAGCACTTGAGGAACTCTAGCTAGAAAAAGGCACCTGGTTCTTCAGTAGTAGTTGCAGAAAGACATCCTGGAGCAAGTCATCCCCATTGAAGTGAAGAGCGTGAAGTAAATGGCTGAGAGGGTAAACACTGTCATCTATAGACACACTGCACTGGTTTTATACCACAGACAATATCACACACTACCAAAACCAGCATCTGCCGTCCAGAGGGATCTGGACAGGCTGGAGAAATGGGCTTGTATGAACCTCAGCAGGTTCAACAAGGACAAGTGCAGCGTCCTGCACTTGGGTCAGGGTAATCCCCAGTATCAATACAGGCTGGGGGATGAAGGGACTGAGAGCAGCCCTACCAAGAAGGACTTGGGGGTACTGATAGACGAAAAGCTGGACATGAGCAGGCAATGTGCTCTCACAGCCCAGAAAGCCAACCGTATCCTGGGCTGCATCAAAAGCAGCGTGGCCAGCAGGGCAAGGGAGGTGATTCTGCCCTTCTACTCTGCTCTGGTGAGACCCCACCTGCAGCACTGCGTCCAGCTCTGGGGTCCTCAGCACAGCAAGGACATGCACCTCTTGGATCGGGTCCAGAGGAGGGCCACAAAAGTGGTGAGAGGGCTGGGAACACCTCTCCTGTGAAGAAAGGCTGAAAGAGCTGGGGCTGTTCAGCCTGGAGAAGAGAAGGCTGCAGGGAGACCTTATTGCAGTCTTTCAGTACTTAAAGGGGACTTGTACGAAAGATGGGGACAGACTTTTTAGCAGGGCCTGTAGCGATAAGACAAGGGGGAATGGTTTTAAACTAAAAGTGGGTCGATTCAGACTGGATATAAGGAAGAAATTTTTTACAATGAGGGTAGTGAAACACTGCCACATGTTGCCCAGAGAGGTGGTAGATGCCCCATCCTTGGAAACATTCAAGGCCAGGCTGGATGGGGCTCTGAGCAACCTGATCTAGTTGTAGATGTCCCTGCCAATTGCAGGGGGGATGGACTAGATGCCCTTTAAAGGTCCCTTCCATCCCAAAGCATTCTATGATTCTATCTGGTTTGCATCACACAGGAGTGTTTCCAGGACTGTCCCCTTAGAGTGATGGAAAAGACTAGATAGAATTGCTTCAAATCTCTCTGAAGTGAGGGTGAAATGCAATAACATTCATGAATATACAGGAAAGTAAGGCAACTGGTCAGATAAGAACTTGAAGAAGGGGAGGACTTGTCATGCCAAAGCTCAGCAAGCGTATTGACAGTCATGTCAGATAGTAAACCTTGAGAATATGGTATAGTAACCATATTAAGTTATTACTGTAGAAGCGGACACAGAGTCAGTGACAATGCCACATTTCTTGGCTTTTCTTTCTGCAATAATAGCCTCGATCAAACACACTTTGTCTTTTGGCACTATGTCCTTTGATAGCTAACACCCTGCTAAGCTATGGGTGAAGCTGACAGACTCACAGCCAAAGACCTTCGAGGTGGAGTGAAACTGTTGAACATTCATCAACTGATGAATATTCCCACTGCAGACTCTCTCTGATCATCAACAGATGAATATTCCCACTGCAGACTCTCTCTGCTTTTCCTGAGCTTTAAAATGTAGCCTTCACTGGGAGAAATGCTTGCAATACGAATAGATTTTTTTTTATTTAGAAGAAATGATCCTTGAAATTCAGTAAATGTTCACTGGATTGGATAATTATATATAAGAACATTTACAGAAATACGTTATCTTTTCTTATGGATGAGATGGAACACTAGTTTTCTGAAGATGATAGAGCAACATGATTTTTCTAAAAGTGTGCTTGCATATAATAAGGTATATTCTGCTCCTGATACTGCTTTCCATTAGGATGAAAGGCAGTCATGCATTCACATTTACTGGAAGGACGCCTGTCATACTTGATGCCACTATTAAAAATGACACCTTTTAAGAATTCTGCCTGTTTTTGGAACAAAAACATGGTTTGAAACAAAAGCCTGTGGAGAAAAAATTGTGCTTTACTGCTGCCATCTTCTGACATCCAGGTTAAATTGCAGGTTTTTGAAAGAATGAAGTTAGCCCAGACTATTTTTTCCTACTGTGCTTTCCAGTAAATGTCATTACATTGGTGATAAAACAGAGTAGGATTACAGATACGTGCCTTTGACTTGCACAGAATATTTAGCAAAGGGAACCATGGCTGCCCAAAGCACACTCATACGGTCCAGAGACTCCAAGATGGGAAAGGTGGGACCTGAATTTCATTCTGAATCTTGTTGGTCAGATGCACTCCAAGAGGAGCATGAAGCTACAAAGAAAGAAAGAGTCTCATTTCCTCTTTTTTTATTCTTTTTATTAATCATTATGATCTAAAGTTACCTTCTTGGTCTAAGGGTTGGGTTTTTGAACACACTTCTAAAAGAAACTGTGAATTCTAGTTGCTGATCATCAGCGACACTCAAAAGCTTTTTCTCCATTGGGAGCATAACTACACAGTAAAACCAGCTCAACAAACAGAGAAGGATTTAAAAGAGGAGAAGAAAAGCAGCAGAAAAACTGAAGCCTTCCTACCACAGGCAGGAGAAAAGTCCATGGATTAACTACACATATTTACTAGAGTTTCCTAGTAGTATTGACTGTGTAGGGCTCAGATATCATGATAACGGATTATATGAAATCTTAGGTATAGTTGGTGAGAACTTCACATGAATGGCATTACATGGAAGTACCCTTCACAATTAGACACTGCAGCAATATAGATGCAGGCTTCCACAGTATCCATTTCCCATGGCCTACTCAGACATTTGGATTCCTGGTACTTTGGCTCTAAAACGATGTCAGGTGAGGAATGGAGCAAAAATCTGGGCCAGAGGCTGTGCCATGTTTTGTAAACTGCCAGATTTGGGTCATGACCAACTCTCACCCCAGAATACTCACATTCCCCTCCTCAAGTGATGCTTGACTTGCAGCCACTTCGTATACACCTGCCTTGCAGTGAGCTCAATTAATGCAAGCTTCAATGCAGTCTGCACTAACAGTTTCCTTTGAATTAATTTGTGCGGGAACCTTGGAAGAAAGAGTAGCATGGGATTAATCTGTGCTTCTCAGCAAAGAAAACCCCAAGGCACATTCCACCATAGCTCTGACCAAAAACCTATAGAACAGCTGATCTAATGACCTCTAAAACAGTTTACCTTTGCAAAGGTGGATGGAGATAAGTGGGGGTGGTTTAGTTTTCATTTTTGAATTACTCCAGTTCTCAAAAAAGTTATTCCAGCCTCAGCAATGGGACAAGACAGCACGTCAGGCATCCAGCAGGGCAGGCTTCAGTCAGCCCTCACAGTGACATGGATGGAGACAGTACTGGTCCACTTCTGATTTCTCTTCAGTCCTGTTCTCTGTGACAAAACCCACTCTTCTCACTGATTTGAAGCTGTGGGGGATCATGACATGTTTACTGGGAGTTTGGCTTGCACAAGTTTATTTCTCCGAGGATGCTGGTAAACAGCTGTTGTCATATGGTACCAGCTATGAGCTGGGGATGGTTTCTAGCAAGTGGTCCAGCCTGGAGCCTCCCAGTGAATGTGGTTAAAGGGGGATGTTTCATCTGGACACCTGATTACAGCAAGCACTAGTTCTGTATCACTCGTCGTACCCATCAGCCAGCTTATTTTAGGGACTCTTCTAGCACTTCTGCTTCAGTGTATTTTTAAGGCTCTCTTTTATAACCTTTTTTTTATCATGTGTTCCTTCCTCCTCACCTCTTCTGCCTTTCTCTTCTGACATACCAAATGCTTGCTCTCCTTTGTGTTCACATTTGGCATCTGTATAAACAGAAAAGGAAATTTTGTAGATAAGAAATCTATGTACATTTGATTATTTCCCACCCTTTGTATGTCATATTATAAACTACATGGAGGAAATAATCCTTTACAGATTGGTGCGGCCCTTGTCAGACCCTAATCCTGTTTAGAAACAGTGGGTTTAGAGTTTGATATGTTGTTAATTTTAGGGTTAAGAACTGGGTAGAGATTTTGCAGGATGAGGGCTTAGTTTTGCTGGAGAATCCTCAACTCCTTTGTTTAGCAGAAATCAGTTTCTACTTTCTTTTCTTTCCATACCAGTAAAATCTCTAGCGGAGTAATAATCCCACGTGATTTACTGGTACTTTGGACTGACGCCAGCTTTGTTTTAATTCCAGCTGCTGTTTTATCCTCCGGGTATTTCAGTTCATAGTAAAATGCAGAGCACAGTCCCTAGAATCATGTGTAAGCACAGATTTTAATATTTGTATTCAGTCCCTTTGGTTTGTCCCTCATGGCAGAGCTCTGCCGGTCCTCCAACTTGACCAATTTGATTACATTTAAACTATCTTTAAACAGATGCATCCCCTGGGTGAAACTTCTTCCCTGATTAGTCTGGATGGGAAGCATCTGTTTTCCCTCTGGTAATGAGAGTTCCTAAAATCAAAGCACAAAGACAGGCACTGGTCATGTCGCGTGGTGTTGGCTGAAGTCCAGCAAGCATGTAGTACAGCAGTGGAACTTGAATTTGGGCAGGTTGACCCAAAGACATTAGCACAACCATTCTAAAAATGGAAAACAAACAAACAAACAAACAAAAAAAGCACGAGGGTAACACACCTACAAACACAGGATCTCAAGCTGCAGCAATGCTTTTATCCTTAGTGATGGGGAGTGTATCAACACTGTGGTAAATGTCGCAATCCAAAACACATTAAATGCCTAAACCCAGCAGTATTATTAGCTGAGAGCTACTGCCACTGTATCCACAGCAGCCTTGTTCTCCCTTCTGTTCCCTTCCCTGTCCCAGGTCTGGCCCTGCTCTGTCTCAGGATCCACTCCCTCCCCTGCTAGTGCCGAAATGTGCCCAGCTCCTCTGCACCACAGTGGGGATGAGGAGGGGGATGCAGCCAGGTCCCACTCCCCTCTTCCTGCCAACACTGTGCCTTGCAGGTCTCTCTGGCACTCCTTCAGGGACAGGCTGGAGGAGAACAGTAGAGGCGACTTGTGTCCTAGAGTCGTGGTAAAAGTGGGAAGGGGAGAGTTGGGGGTGTCCTGTCCTCCAAGAGGGGATGTAGAGGAAGAAAAGAGGCCCCTGATGCACGGTACTGCCCTGTGCTAGGTTTGCCACCATGGGATGATACTGCCCAAGGACAGGTCTTCTACTGAGGGAAATGAATGAGTGGAGCAAGAAGAATGCAAAACCCTTGGATGTGGGTTTCACCTTGGAGAGAACCAGCTGGATTACTCTGGAGACGCATCTGGGATTAAAATTATATATATGCAATGTGTATTGGGGTGTGTCGTGGGCATATGCAGATGTATCCTGAACCTACACAATCCAGTGAAGAGAGCACTGGAGTGCAGATGCCTCTCATTTTGAGTCCAACCTGTCCTTTCAAAATCACTTTTCCTCTTCACCTCTGGAAATAGGCCAGTCTTCTCTCTTGCAGTGATTTTGTGATCCACAAAATTGGCTCTTTCCTCCTCAAACTCTCCTGCTGTCAGGTTTGCACTCTCTCCCAGACCAGACAGGCCAATCACCCCAAATCAGCCCTGTTAGCTGATATACTGGTGTGCTGCAAGCTGGTCCCTGGGGACATGGTGAGGGAGGGAGAGAGGTGGTCCTGCTGCTGTGCAGCAGCAGCTGTGTTGCTTATGAGGTGCATGAGGTAAGCAGGCCATTAGAAGACTAACATCTTGGTGCCCTAGTGCCATCCTAAGGACATGGGCCCCATGTGGCCTCATGTGCATGGCTCAAGCATCAGGAGGGACGTTCTGGAGGGGCCAGAGCAGTGTTTCCCCGCCACCAAGAAAAACCCAAAGATGTATGGATAAAGAAGTCTTGCAAACTACAGGTTTGATTATAAACCAGATCCCTTGCTGCGTCTCGTAACTAGGACACTGTGAGCTGGGGATTCTCCAGGGCAGATGGCTTCAAGCACTGATTGCTCCCAGGAGGGGTAGGCATCAGGAGAAGAACTCCCAACATGAAATTTCACCTGTTTTTCATTTTCCCTAATTGTCAGGTGTGTTTTGCTGTCATTAGTTTGTGCAGATCTACACCCATGTCCCTGTGATTCCTCAGAGGCCTTCTTCACTTACAAGATATTATTTCCTGGTATTTGTCTGCTGTCCTAGTTCTTCTGGTCTCCTCTCACATCCATTTCCCTGCAGCATTGAGGCAGTCAGTGAAGAGACCAGGTTAGCACAGACCTCAATGATGCACAAACCTGGGAACCAACCACTAATGCCTGCTCTGGCAGGAGAGTGAGTTGCAAGGGAATTTTCAACACAAAACTGTCATTTCAATAACACAGAACAACTCCAGAGTGACTCCCAAGCAAAGACTTCAAAGCTCTTTTAGTGAGGCAGCATCACGCTCACTTGAGGTGAGAGAAAGCCTGGGGGCAAGGAGGCAAGCTGTTTGCACACATTTGGTACAGAGCTCAGCCTCGGAGTCCTCCCCATCCCCTCAAAACACAAGATTGTGAAACTCTAGGTTATGCCTGCCGGCTCAAGCACAGTGCACTGGAAACAAATAATTTTTGGAAAAAAAAACATGTTTTGTTCTTGCTGGAAGAGTTTTAAAGCATCAGAAACTGCCATAAAGTGATAACGGGAAGCAAAAATAGATTTAGTCAACTTATAAGTGAACACATCCTCTCTCTCTTTGTCTGGATTGCTTTTTACAGAGTGCCTCTGTGGGTTGCATATTAGCGGGGGAAGCTTTCAGCTTGTCCCACAGGCATAATTGCACTGGGCATCTTTGGGCATCTTTCCCTAAGATCCAATATGCTGGATGCTCTCATGTTTTGCCACTTGTCCTCAGCCCTGTGTCCTCCTACAGCCACCCCACCTGAATGAAAAAATAAAAAAAAAAAAATCCAAAAATTGTCGATTAAAAAAAAAAAATCCAGCAGCACTGGGTTCGGAGGAACATAGGGAGAGTTTCCACTGTGCAAACACATCCACAGACACATACACTGTAAGCATCTGATTAAATGCCACAAGTAGGCCAGATCCAGATGTTGCTGTGGTGGTGATGGGGCATGTCAGCTTCTCTAGCCCACCTGGATTAGATACCACAGATCTTTGCAGATTCTAAATAAATCAAGATTATTTGAGAGAAAAACACAATAAACTGTATATAAAGAAGGCCACACCACAAAGACAATTTTTCCCAGTACTTAAGATGAGGTCTGATGTGGAAATCTGAGTGGGGAGTCAGACCCATGAACCAGAGCAGATCTGCTGGAGACACTGCTGGTGCTCCCGTGACCAGGTCACTGAGAGCTGGATCCAGGAAGGCTGCGTCGGTGCCGGAGTGCTCAGGCCCCTGCTCACAGCATCCCTGCACACAGGACTGTCTGCCTTGGAGGTCTCCCTGTCTGAGCTGGTGGTTCCCTCTGGTTTAGCTGCTGCTAAAGTCCTCAGGATGCAGAAACCAGGTGGATTGGCACCCACGGGCCAGACTCCACCCCATGCTCAGAGGCACAGAGGCAGTGCATGTGATTTTGGCCACACTGAGGAACTATCACACTACTGCAGATGAGATCCTGAGATGAATCGAGCACCTGTTAACTCCATTTACTGCTATCCATCACCTCTCAGAAACAGGCGCCACGGCTGAGAAGCCGTACATTAAACAGACACCCATTACATGACTCATGCACAGAATCACATTAATTTAATCAGATGCTAAGAAAAAAAGCCAGAAATTGTGCAAGGTTATTGTCCATGCCTTTCAGAGCGGCGCACTGAGCCCATGCTCCCTGGCACCTAGGGCTGCACACAGCTCTCAGATCAGGGGACAGATGGGTTCTGTAGATGAGTACAAATCAAATGCCATGTAGCTGCAGGAAGATGCAGACAGAATTTACCCTGGAGCTGCCAGAATTAATGGACCAATGACAACCATCACGGAAAACGCACCAAGCAAGGTTTCGAACTGAGAGAATCCAAAATGCACGGGAAAAACAGCATAGGGCTGCAGGCATTTAATCTGTTTGCTGGAAAACAGCCGCAGAGTTTGAAATTATTGTGATTCCTTAAAATCAGCTTCCCTTTTATAGCACTAAAATATTGTTTGGATACTGAGTCCCTGACGACTTGTGGAAACCCCTGTTCAGGTATATACTTACGTATGCGTTTACCTTTATGTGAAAATGAATCAGTAGAGTGTGAATATTGGCCAGAATCCTCTTCAAGGCAGCTGCCCTGGATCAGACATTAGGGCAGAAGAGACAGCAGTGCTTATATGAAAGGGAACGTGAATCTCCATCATATCCTGGGAAGAATGAATGTTTACATGTAATCTTTGACAGCTGGGGATATTAATGCTTTCATTTTATGGATGAAGAAGACAGATATTAGATACTAGATGATTGCTGTGTATTACACAGTAGTAAAAGCTCTGTGATGAAGATAAAATTCTGGTCTTTTAGGGAGGAAATCTCTTTTCTCTAGTTCAAGTGGAGAGCCTTTGTGAAAGGGATGATTTGCAGAAGGGAGGCAGTAACAACACTGGCAGCACTCACTTCCGAGCAAGGACCCAGGAGTGAATTACAGGAGGAGTGGGAGAGAGAGCAGGTCATAGGATACTATATTTTAGTGAGATTCATTATTTAAAAAAAAAATAACTGTGGGTTTAGAGACAAGGGTTGGGAAGAGCAATAAAACTTCATCAGTGTCCCAAAATTACTTGAGATGGTTTTTTTGATGCAACAAAATCCTGAAACACATCCACACAAGCACATGCTGTTAAATTAATCACCATCGTGACCTGTGCCTTGATCACCCTTCTTCCTCCTTCCCCATCATTCCCAACTTCCTATCTGAATACAGCTTGCCTCATGTTTAAATGACAAACTCTGCAGAAAACAGAATATGTATGTGAGGGGAGTTTATAGCCAGGATGTTTATTACTGTACTCAATGAAATTTATTTGCCCATTCTGACCTCCTCTCCTGGAGTTATCTGTCCTGCCAGAATGACTAACAAGCAGTGGGTCTGGAGCCCTACTGTAACGTGGGAGAAATACAGCAAATTTGCAGCCTCTGCAGCAAAAATGGGCTTTTTAAAGAGCTTCAGTTCCCCTTGAAATAACAGGCAGGAACATGCAGAAGAGGAAACAAATAATAGGGAAGGTCAATGCTGCAGGCACTAAAGGCATACATGGGTATTGGAGAGAGGAAACTTAAGAAAATGCTAAGAGGGAAAGAGGAGAAAAAGTGCTTCTGGAGGTCAGTGTTCGCGTACAGCAATCGCTACGGCCATGGCCAACACACCAGCAATCCCAGGAAGTTTATAGGATTTGATGCTGCTGCTCCAGAGCAATGAAGTATTCTTGAAAGCAAAGGTGCTAGCTGATCAGTTTGGTGGTGCTTATCCTGCCCCTGTGGCAGTCCCAGTTGAGATAAATGAAGGCAAACCAGTCTCTGAGCTGCGCTTTGTCAACCCGGTTTTATTTGTGTGCTTTGAAAAGACTCCAAATCAGGTCAGGATTAGTAGCGGTTGCTGGGTTTTAAAAAAATGCTCTGTTAGCAGTGACCTACCAAGGAAAGTATAAAAAATTGGCTTGTGCTCTTGATTGTGCTTTTATTTCTATATAAAAACAAGACATAAAAGGATTGGGACTGCTTCTTATAGCTCTAAAAGAAAAATACATGTAAAACGTCAACTTTGGCTTTCTCTATTTTTGCTGAAGAATTTGCAGGACATCTCAGATAGTGGTTGCCCAACTCTTAGCTAAGATGGCAGAATTATCCAAACTTTGAATATGCGTATATTTTCTCCTACATATTTTTAGGCATTTCAATGAAACAGAATAAAAATCCCCAAAGGACATTAATAGTCTTAATGAAAAATCGTTACTCCTCTCAGAAAAGCAGTTTTCATATATATCTGTATTACTCCAGTTATTCAGCAAGTCTATTAGGACAAGCCCTGGAGTTATTATAAAAATAAAGCAAGAGAATATTATTGGATAAAGACGCGAAAACCTTTTAGGCCTGCTCTGTGCAGCATAAACAGCGGAAGAAAGCAAACATAATTCTCTTTTCCCCTTGACAGAACACCCTTAGATGGAGCTCGAGACATTTACTAGAGATGAGATATGGGGGAAAAAATGGGTCAGCGCCTGAGAAGAGAAGGAAAGAGAAAAAAAAGGTAATTTCCATTATGGTTTGTATTTAGACCTTTGTTGTCTTCACTCTTATACACGACGGACACAGACGGTCTTGTGGCCTATTTGCAACTATTGATGAAACAAGACGTGGACCCATAACTGATGCACTGAGGTTGCTCTGAGTGAAATTCAACAGGATGTTGATCTTGCTGACAAATGGCAAGTAAGGCTGAATATTAAATGAAACGTTCATTAAAAAACTCCCAAAGCAAACAATAAATGCTCTATATATCTAGGCTGAATGTGATCAGAGCATGACAGCTGAAAGGACCACTACACAAAAGACACGCTGTAAAATGCTGTGTAGCAATTGACTAACAAAAGCTCGCATGCAGAAGGCACAAAAGACGAGAATTTGGAGGAAATCATAGATTTCAGTGTAAAATCTCTGTTCGTGCATTTTAACTCTGAGAATTATATCCCAAAACATCAAGTTAATGCACTCACCCTGATGGACCTACTTCCACGGCTTCCCTCCACCTCCTGTGCCAGGACACAGAGGGCCAAATTCTGCCTGTGGGTACCAGACTGGGTAACATCACTGAAATACTGCCGTGGTCTATGGTGCTCCTTTATAATGGAAATCAACAGATAACGGCCAGGCTACCCTTGTTTCTCCACTGTTTTTTGTTTTTCAGGCAAATCTACAGCCCCTGAGCCCTGCACAGGACAGTCTGCCCACAGCAGGCTCACTGCAGCTCTTCACTGCTCCAAACCCAAATGACCCAGGACTTGATGGGCAAAAAAAAAGTCCCAGACAAGTGCAGCACTTCTCAGAAGCCTGCAAAGATGATAGCAAAAGAAAAAAAAAAAAAAAAAAAGAAGAAAGAGAGAAGGTGGTCTAGGGAATAATTGGTCAAGAAGGGGCTAAGTGGAGAGAATTTGGCCCAGCATGGACATTAAGTAAAATCTGTGCTCCTGCAAGCCAAAGAGGGGTAGTGCCTGGGGTACCACCAGAGAGCTGTATTCTGTTGCATTTGCATTGCAATTGATTTCTAAGCATAACCCACTGATTCAAGCAGACTCCCCTTGGACAGGCATAGCACTTGGGCAGACTTTCTAGCACAGGAGAGGTAAATAGTTGCATTTCCCCCACCCAACGGCCTCCCCTTCCCATCCTCCCACCTCTTGCTCCTGCATTGCATCCTTGGCAATGCAGATGGCCACCTACAGCATGGCAGGGCGGCTTCCTTCCAGCAAGATAGGAGAAGCCACAGCCCTACACAGCAGCCGGGCAGAGTGGTCATCACTTCGGGGCCCATCATGTGGCCATCCTTGCAAACCCCCACAGCAGAGCGTCTCTCATCCATGCAGTGCTCTTGGCAAGGGGGCCAGCACGGGGTGGGAGCTGCCCCTGGGAAGGGGCTTAGCCCCCGCTGCACACCTGGGCTACCTATTCCTCTGCTTGGCTTGCAAAGCACAAACAGCCAGGTAGGATCATGGCAAATCATCCCATCCACTTCAGGCCACCAGTCTCACACGTTGCAAGGGACAACTGGAGAGTGTCACAAGTCATTCCAGACTGTTCCTCAACAGCAGCTGGAAGATAATGGCAGCTGCATAGCTGCATTAATTTAAAAAAAAAAAAAAAAAAAAAGGAAGATTCAGCTTGGAAGACTCAGCCTCTTCCCAGGCCTGTGTTCAATACTGGGAGAAAACAGTAATTCCTGATCCTAAACACAAAAGACATTCCATGGGACTGCTACCTTTGTACAAACTGCAGGAGTGGGAATTTAGCCACCAAGCAGGCAGAAGAGCTCCAGACTGAGAAGGGTTTAACTAGATGAGCCTTTTTTTTCCATGTTCAAAAATTCTTTTTCCCCATTGTGAAATCTATTATTAATTCCCCACCACGCCTCTTTCTGCAGCCTCTGCTCAACAAGCCTTTGAACTCCTTCTCCCCCCACCCTTGTGAGGTTTCTTCCCCTGCGTATGCCCCTTGGAGCTGCACAGGGAACGGAGCGCATCTCAGTGCAGGATTGGTGCAGGGCTCTGGCAGCAGCAGGAGAAGGCAGCGGCATCACCAGGCCCCCGGGAGGAGCGTGCATCAGGGAGCCGACCAGCTTAGCGAGGCGAGGAGACGGCAGCTTGCATGCAGGAGTCAGTCTGCCGTCCCTCCTGCCATGCCAGCTGCCGAGGGTCAGCTCTTGGGGTTCGGCTCCTGGGCTCACCGGCTGCAGGGGAGGAAGGAAACACTGCCAAAACCATTCGCCCAGCACCTCCTCTCGGGTTATGGGTGCAGCCTGCACACTGCAGGGGCACTTTATTTAATAACCCTTTCAGTGCTTGAACGTGTTGGGCACGTCAGCCACAAGTCAAAACAGTTTTATATGAAAGGATATTTTTCTGCTTTTGACAAGCAGAAGATGCAGTGATTTGTGTGCTCTTCCACGGCTCAGACAGGAGCAGGAGCAGAGCTCAGCTCCCGAGTGGCCAAGGGGTGCCGGCAGCGTGGCAGGGCAGCGTGGCTGCAAGGCAGCATGGCAGGGCAGCGTGGCAGGGCAGCGTGGCAGGGCAGCGGTGCGTTTCATCCGCATGGCATCAGTGAGTGGCTGGGTGAACTCTGCCGGCTCCACCAGCAGGAAGGAGGCAGCAAAAGGATGGCGTCAGAGCTGCAAACCCACCCTGCAACTCCCAAAGGCCCTGGCACAGCCCCGGTGTGGTGGTTTCAGGGGAAGCAGAGCGAAGACAGCTCAAACTGCAGTAGAAGTCCCCACTGCAATCCTCTGGCCTATATAAGTTTTCAAGAATAATCTGAAATTCTCTCACAAATGCACTTGAAATGCATCATAACTCAAAAAGAGATGGCAGCACTGCTAGACAGGTGTGGACAAACGTAGGGTGTAGGACAAACTAGAGTTGTGTAGGTGCAGGTCCAAGGGTCACCACTCCAAGGGGTTACACGAGGCACTGTTATGCCAGGAGCTACAGAGTCACCTCCCTCAGGCTGTCTGGGCTGGGAGCTCCTGTGCAGCTCCTGTGCCCAGTAGGGATCTGCCACGGGCCACCTCCAGCCAGACTTCTAATGCTGGTAAAGCGGCTTTATCATACAACAAGGTCCTAATATCTGTTTTTTGTAGCCTGTAGCCTTTACATCTAATGCAGTCGATCTTCAATGACTTGCAAGCTGGGTGAAAGGAAGCCTTAAGGAAAAAGGAAAAAACAGTTAGTTTAGTGAAAATGAGAAATGAAAGTCATGGCTGACAAACGAAGCAAGCAGTGGATAGCGCAATTAATGGGAACATGCATTTTTGTGAGATATCATCAACCTTTTTGACTCAGGGCTTTGTCCCAGGTGATAGTTTCAGAGTCTTCTACGTGTTTTGCAGGGAGTTTCCGGGGTGTTCAGGAGAACTGAGATCTGCTGTAGAAATAACTGTAATGTCTCAGGTGATGTTTGTGATCTCTGACTGGAGTTTGAATTACAGGTGATCAATCAGTAGATGAGAGAGAAAAAATTAGACTGAGTCCTACTACCTTGGATGGTTGCTGGCTTCAGAGAAGACTTCCCAAATCAGTGCACTGATTCCTCTTTAGCCCTCTCACCGAGCAACTCAGAGCTCCCGGGCGCTGGGCAATGGCTCGCATGTCTCAAGCAACTTCATCTAATTCAATCACAAACCTAATTTTCAGCAGCAGCACAGAAGCTCTCCAGGTTTTCCCTCACTTGTGGGGTTTAGATGTGACTGCCATTAATGTGTTATGTCCATGCACATATTTACCCAAACCACCTGTGAGGGACGAGAGCGAAGTGAGACATTGGAGGAGACACTGGTCAGTGTGGGACGCCCGCCTGCTTCCTCACGGATGAGTTGGCCCATGACGGTGGCACGAGCTGACAGGAGAGCACAGCACTGGAGATTAATTGCTTCTAATGAGCAGCACTGCAGCCCTCAAAAAAGAACAAACCCAGGACTGCCTCGGAAATTACAGCACTTTAACCCTTTGTGGGGTGAATCTCCTCACTGGAAGCTTTTTGGGCACCACATCCCCACTCCTGAAAGGGAGAGAGGATCTCTGCGGAGGTCTGTTACCCACAGCAAAGTGAGAGGCAGGATCCTAGCCCAGTTTGCTGAGGAGGACAGCCACAGCACCACGCAAAACACCAGTCCTGTCATGAGCTCCCAAACCCAGCAGGAATTTGTATAAATCTCCCCTTTCAGGACAGCCTTATTTACTAATCCTGATGCAACCCCCCTGTTCCCTGAGCACTTATCCTGCATTACTGCAGCAGCTCTGCCAGTCAGGGCTGCTCGCACACCCGTGTAAATCAAGGGTGACTCCATGGACCTTAAGAAGTGCATGCTGGATTTACACCTCTGAGAAGGAGCCTGGGCTTGGGTATCTGCCATCTGGAAGAGCTGTATGAAGTGACTTTCTCTCTCTCCTTTTCTTTTCCCTTTCTGTAGCTCTTTCTTTGTCAGTACATCTTTCATGAAAAAGAAAAAAACAAAACCCAGAAACAGAGCATTCCCGCGCCAGGGCAGCTCTCTGGGGTGGCCCTGAAAATAGCAGCAAATGCTGGGTAGCTCAGGGTTTAGATCAGATCGGTGGCTCAAGGTCAGCCACTGTTTCTCTTGTAGGCAATTTGTGCAGGGTTCAACAAGTTTGCCATAAGGTCCATCAGGTCGGTGCACAGAAGCACACAAACTATTCCTGTGCCATCACCCCATTGGAAACTCTCCTCTAAGCTTCCAGTGAAAGTGGGGAGAGGAGACAGCACAGCTTCCTACACGCAGGAGGACACCTGCAGACCAGCAGGTATCATCGGGTCCATCTGCAGAACCCCCACCCCAGCACGTGTGTTCAGCCTGGGCTCGGCTGCCCGAGAGCCGGCACCCCGCCGCCGTGCCGAGCAGAGCCGGGGCCAGAGCCCCGCTGGGACGGAGGTTCCCGGGCTGGGAGGACCAGTCCTCTCAGTGGCTGTCCACACTGGGATGAAATGGAGGGAGAGAATCAAATGAGATGTGAATTTCCACAAAATGAACGTTTGTCGTTTCAGGGGGCAGAGGAAGACCCAAGTGACTTGATCATTTGAGTTAACCCAGGGAACTGTCTTAGCTGGAAAAAGAAACTGGGGAAGAAAAAAGTCAGCCATTGACTTGTGACAGTTTTGTGGAAAATCACTACGGCTTTTCCGGGCTGTTTTCATTTCAGAACTGACCTACTTTTTTAAATGCTGAAGAGGTGGGGGCGTTACTGAGCTGCAGAAGAACCGAGCTATCCCAGGCTGAGCAGAATGTGGGGGGAATTTTTCTCGTTTATGTCAACTCAGACTGAGCTTGTTGGGAAACTGTAGTTGGTGGATCTTGCTTTGTCTTTAGGGATATGGGCAGAGGATCTTTTCTGGAGAGCAGAGCACGAATGGGTGACGCCAGGGAGCCCTGCGGAGGGAGGCTGGGCGCGGCGGGAGCCACCCGACAGCTGGTTCTGGGCAGATGTCGGCCACTTAAGAGACTGGCGACAACACAGCCCACTAATTAGGGCACCAAATCACTAACCGTAGAAAAGACATCAATTTGCTTTGTGACATGAAAAAAACCTGAAGGTTTGTGCTGTGCTGTTTATTTGGACACACTCACTTTTCTGATCAAAGACACGAGGCTAAGAAACACTTTTCTAGAAACCCTTAAGCTACAACCGTTCCATCCAACTTTGCTCAATTCAACAGTTGCTCCATAGATCTTTCTTAAGGATTTCAGTCTTGGATAAGACACTTGGGATTGTTGTTAATGTTTTTCTGAAAACAGGAGAGGATGCTTTATTCCACCTGGTTGTTTTTGTACTCTGAGACCACGGTCCCTGGAATGACAGGAACTGTAGTTTAACTATTCCTTAAGGGTTTCTACTGAACATACCCTAAATTGTATAAGCTAAAAAAGTATTTCACTTGGAACATTTTTTCTTGTTAAAATAATTTAAATTGCATTTAAATCATGAAACATGTAAAAATACATATTTTACTTATTTTATATTTTTTTATAAATACAATAATCATATTCATACATAGATGAGAACAATATTTTAATCAATTTCAATGCTTTGGTGTTGAAGTAATTCTACTCCAAGCTGTAATATCTATTTTTATAAAGTAATATAATTTTAAATTATTCTTTACTCAAATAAAATTCTTTATAAAACTAATATTTTAAAATAGTTAAAGTCCTCCCTCTAGTGATAAAAGCCACATATCTTTGACTAGATCAGTCTACAGGGTGGTGTCTTTTTGTGTAAGAAACAGCTGCTTCAGAGCATCCTAAGCTCATCCTTATTTTAGAAGGTGGTAGTAAAACCAAAACAGACTATTGCATACCATAAGTTTCCTTATGTATCTTATATGTATCTTATAATACAGTCTCCAAGAAAAAAAACAGGAAAACCTTATGTGCAAGAGGAGCTGTGTAACTGAGATTCACTTGTTTTGTTTTTCTCCACATATTACTGATAAAGAATATGCTTTTAAGAAACTACAGGCTAATGCATGGACACGAGAAAATGTCCTCCTACAATAAACAAGAAGTCTCTCATTAGCAAACTGCTTGAGTGCTACTATAAGGCATTAGTGCAGCTGGCACAGTTCCTGAGAATAGAATTATTCATTGCCATGGTTACCCATGCTAGAAATATTACCCTCTGCAATCATTGTAAACAAAGATCCTTTCACAACGGTGTAAAAATTAGAGCGCTTTAAGCAATTAAAGGAAATTATAAATTGTACAGAAGTTGAAGTTGTGCCTTGTAAGCACTGTAGCTTTTCTAACACTGGAGGGGTTTGAAAACCTTCTGCAAAGATCTGATCCTCTCCCAGCCTAAACGACTTGCAAAGCTTTCATCCACCATTGAGAGCAGGGTCAGAGCCTAATGACAGCCAGAGCACCTCGGTAGCATGCGAGCCCTTCTGCGGGTGGTAGGTCCTCAATGGAAGTATGCTGTTAAAACCACAGAGGAGGATCTGATAATAGCTGCAGCAGAGAAAGAGAAGAGGTAGGAAGTTATCACATGTGTTGCTGATGGAGTTCTCCCCATGAAGAGTATCGTGGAGCTAATTTGTGTCAGCTCTTCCAGACCTTCAAGTCATAGGGGAGGATGGTCCCTGGAGCCAGTGCAGGCTTGGACAGAAACAGCAGCCACAAACTGGGCTCCTCTCCTGCACCCACGCTTCAACAGCTGGAGCAGAAGATACTCCACCAAGTGACATTTGCGCTGTGCAAATGTCCAGCGAGGAGGTGGGCCGGTTCACACGCAGGCAGGCAGCAGGTGAGTGGGAGAAGCAGGACTAAAATACAGGTGTCCTTTGGTCCCGCAAGTGCCTCTTCCGCTTGAATACATTTCCTCAGGGCAGACGCAGTTTCCCCAGCTGCCCATGCCTTCTGTCTGGTCTGCTGGTGCTGTAAAGCCATGGGAGCTGTGGCTCCAGCACAGCACCAGCCAGGAGACACTCTCATCCAGCTGGGGGTCCTCAGCAAAGTACAAAGACACCTTAAATAAACCATTTGCTCTTCACAGTCGAGAGCTTGCTGGGCTGGTGCTTCACCATTCATAAAAGAAACAATCTCTGCGTGGGAGTATCTATCAGGAAAAAGAAGGGTGAGCTGGGGCTTGGGGAAAAGCAGCAGCATTCACGTGCACTGCCAGCAGCAGCAGCTTCACTGTACCTGCCGTGAGGAGGTGCACGGAGCTCCTCCGGGCCATTATACACCAGTTTGTGGCAAAACAAGCTGGTGCTGCTGCTTAGGAAGAAATCTTTCCACCCCTCCCACTACCCCTCCATCACCTCCCAGCCCTGAGCCACTGCACAGAGCGTGAGGGCTTGTGTGTCCCTTCTCTCCCTGTTGGGACGGCACATGGTCCCAAAAGCTCTCCACGTTCACCAGGCTCCAGGCAGGCACCCACACATGCCTGCTGTGGGGCAAAACACGGTGTGGGGCTGAGCAGAGACAGTCCCCGACCCCGGCACATTTCTCCAGTGTGGTTCTAGCAGTGCTGTGACCTGTGACACTTCTAGAAAATGTCTCTCTTGTTCAGGCTGGAGAAGAGAAGGCTCAGGGAGATCTCATCAATGTATATAAATACCTGGAGGGAGGGTGCAAAGAGGACAGAGCTGGAGTCTTCCCAGTGGTGCCCAGTGACAGGACCAGAGGCAAATGGGCACAGACTGAAACACAGGAGGTTCCCTCTGAACGTCAGGAAACATTTTTCTACTGTGAGGGTGAGCAAGCACTGGCACAGGTTGCCCAGGGAGGCTGTGGGGTCTCCATCCTTGGAGACATTCAAAAGCTATCTAGACATGGTCCTGGGCAACCAGCTGTAGGTAGCTCTACCTGAGCAGAGGGGTTGAGGCAGGTGACTTCCAGAGGTCCCTTCCCACCTCAACCCCTCTGCAATTCTGTGTCTCTGTAAGGGACGGCCCAAGGAGACTCAAGAGTAGGTCTTGCCAAGGTGGGAGCCACGCTCAGGCAATGGGCTGGGCTGAGGATCCCTCAGGACACTGCTCTGGGACCAAAACCTGTCACTGAAATACAGCCCACAGCAAAACCTTGTTAAATTAACTAACATGTCTCCCATAGGTTATGACATCTCATGAGCAGACCTCGGCGTGGGATGATCTACTGGAGAGCTGAGGCAGCAGCTTTCGCCTGCCAAGACGCTACCAGAGGTGGCTGCTCAATGCCCTGGCCATGGCAGCACCCAGCTCTCAAATGCTGACCCTAGAAATGCAGGAGGAGAATAAACCCAGCCAGGAGCTGGTTAAAAACTATCAGAGGACAAAGCACTGTGTGAGTTGGAAACAAATGCTTTCTGAATTAAGTTTCCCAGCACCTCCATCTCGTAACACCGTGCTCCTGCTGCCAGCTGGGCAGGAAGGGAAGGCGAAAGCCATGGCAGCACAGCACAGCCCCGCCGGCTCTGCCCAGCGCAGGAGGGAAGCTGTGTCGGGTCATCCCCAGTCCTGGCCTGCTGGCCGAAGGACTGGAGATCCCTTTGGTCTTCAGACCAATATCCCTTGAAAAATTTTACTTTTTCCTTTGTAAATGCATGAGTCATGCGTGAGTAACAAGGCCATTTCAACCAACCTCGTGGCAATATAATACACGCCATCAGGATGTTCTACTTCTCTTACCTTTCTTTCCTTTGGAGCCTGCACAATTAAAAATTGATCACCCAGCACCTAAAATTACATCTCATAAGGTGGTTTTTTTTTTCTTTCTCTTTTAGTGAAGCATAATGAATGTGTGGAACTCATAGCCACAGGATATTACTGAACCAAAGAACCTTGGAAGATTCACTAAAAGTGAATATTTATGCAAGAGGGCATCATTTCCTCTGTGGTAACAAGTGATACAAACAATTTTCATCATAACAGAGACAAGACACTGCCTGACGTTACAAAGGTACCTCTTCTGCCAAACAGACACTGCATAATTATCCACAGTAGCATCTTCATGTGTCTTTATAAAATATCTCCCCTGCTGGTATCTGTGGACAGCAATAGACTGCTTGATCAGGTGGGTCACCAGTTCAACCAATATATCAGTTCCTACATTGCCCTTTTTCAGCGCCATGCACCACATCACTCTGCAAGGCTCAACACCTGGCTCATCAAATCCCAAGGACGGCTGCCTTCTGGCTCCATGGTGGGAGCAATGAATAACTACTACTGCCATCCCTAGTGGAAAACTGGAAGCAAGGCAGGCAGCAGAGCATCCCTTTATGTCTGGTATTACTTCCTACTCTGGTGTTTTTTCAATTAGTTTCATGAAAGCGAAGAGTCTGTGGCCATCAGCAGGTCAAAGCTGTGCAGGACACAGCAGAAAGGCCATCTGGAGGCAAGAGCATCTGTAGCCACGTCTAAGGACAGATATATCAAGGGGCTCAAGATGTTTTAACCCCCACATCTCTCCTTCTCCTGGCCCTGGCAGGTGAAGGATCCCCACTGTGGAGTTTCAGCTGAAGAAGGACTATAACACCTCCCTCCCGCTGCTCCATGATGCTGCCGATTCCCCTTGACACCCTTCCTCTCCAGCTCTTTAATCCCACATTTGCAGAGCCCCGGGGGCACCAGCACCACAGCCAGGGGGAAAGAAAAGCAACTCCATGGCCCATCTTCAGCCAAATCCTCACCCTGGGAAATTACCACTGCCGTCCTGGGCAAAAAATATGGGAAAGAGGGTTTTTTTCCCCCCTCTTCTCATTCAGGTTATGGCCACATCTGCACCTGGTGAATCTTGGCAGGATGAGGGGAATGAAAGAGTTCTGCCGTTACACCATGGCCCTGCCCACGTCTCAAATTGCTTCACAGGCAGTGGCGTAAAATTTGAAGGAATTGGCCACATTAAACCTTTCCTGTAGAAGGATCACAATCCCCATTTAGAGGTGGAAAAAGCAAAGAGGTAGAGTTTTGCACTGGAGGTCACAGAGGACATGTGTGAAAAGATATCACAGCCTGACTCCAATTCCCTGCTCTGTTCTCCAGCTGTTTTCCTCCTTCCCGAGCCATGTTGAACAGCCCCGTACCAGCGCCGGGGAGCCTCGAGAAGCCCTGCAGAAAAGCCCTAGGGAGGAAAGAGTAAGTTCAGTGATGCAGAACAAGACAAGGAAACAAGCAGCCTGCAAAAATCTCAACAAAGTGGTCCTTACCTCTGCTCGGCAGCTGGGGCAGGGGCTGTCACTGGCACACCAGAGCACTAGCGATCCTCGCTGCACGAGGGCACTTCTGCAGCGGGGAGGTCTGAAATGGCCATGGGAGCTGCGAGTTGGTAACCTCCTGAAGAAGCATTATATCTCGTGCTCCTGCACATCATCCAACTGGAGAAAAACAGATGTGACAAAATAACATTGAAATGAAATCCCAAGGGGGAAAGAGAAATCAGGGAGCTTGTTAAGAAGCCCACCGCCATCTGGAAGGCAGGAAGAGGCAGGCATCTGTGAGAAAGTGGCATCTCTGGGGAAAGCCTGGGTGCTTGCAGCTGGCACAGCGAGATGAAAGGATGGGGACTCGCTGATGGGCCTGCCCTGCCCTGGAAATGGGATCAGAGGGTGAAGGGAGCGTTGGTTTTCATTTTCACAAGACTTCAGGGTATGTAGCAGAATCTAAAATAATCACCTCATGCTGATTGTTGTCCTTGGCACCAACAGTAACTTTGTGGCCCAAAGGGTTTAATTGAAGATACAAGGGGGGAAATGAGAGCACACTGGGCTCTTGATTTGCTAATAGGAGTCTTTTGTGCTGTTTATTGGTTCAGAGCCATCTCCTAGGTCTTAACCCTTTACTCCTTAGTTGCCATGAAAACATGTGGTCTTCCTTGACTATGCATTTTATTTTTCAGAGGTAAGAACCGTTCTTTTTGAGCTTTCACTAAGCTCCCATCATTGGTGCTAAATCTGGGGCATGGAGAGGGAAGAGGAGACCTGTGCCATGGTAACAGATGCCTTTGAATTAGTAACTGGTCTTCCAGTAACTGATAGGTTCTGTAATTCAGCCCAGTGAACACCAGCTTCATACTGGCCTTCTCTTATGGAAACGAAGTACAGAAGGCTTTTGCTTTTGGTTAGTCATGTAAATCCTCCAAGGAAGCCTATTCTAACAGAAGGGTAGTAAAAGGCTGTGCTATAAATAGTGCTGTGTGTTTGCCTGCACTGAGGCAGAAATGTAAGGTTTCATAGCTCAGATTGAGGGTCCTGGTCGTTTCAGAGCCAAGGGCTGACATTTGCCTTTATGCTTGTGCTCTGATGTCTGTTTTGTTTTCCGATACAGTCATTTATTTTAAATCGGTCTGAATACATGTTACATCTTGAGAGAGAATGAAGATCTGGCATAGACAAGTTAAGTTAACCGTGTAATCTGGTCCAACTGTTTTTTCATAAAACTTGCAGATTTATGGGGCTTTCTATCAGACCCTAGGAAAAAAAAAATACAGGCAAATTCAACATCAGGTAGTGATGATAGACATAAATATTCTAAGCCTCTGAGAAAGCAGCAATAGGCAGCTCTGTGAAGGATGCAAGCACCATTTCTGCAGTTGCTGCATATGAGCATTTCTTACTGATTTGAATGAAGCTGTTCGGACGCAGCGGCTGCGTAATCAGACCCTAAACGTGGCGTGATAATGACTGGATATGGTCTAATTGGAAGGATGGAAAGCTTAATTTGTTAAAACGGGGAAAAAAGACATCTATAAGCAAAAGAGTAGCAGGACTGATTTCTTCACTGTAAGTGCTGCATTTTTGTACGATTTGTTATCTGTCAGTAAACAAAATCTATTAGTGCAGAATGTGAAGGGTAAAAACTCAGAGAAAGACAGATGCAGATGTAATATATCCCTACTGTAAAGATAGACCAAGACTAGTCGAATTCTTTTCTGTCTCTATTTTTCCGTAAGAAATACTCAGAACAATCTATTTGCTTTTTGTTACCACCATTTTTCTGATCTCCTACATCATTTTAGTAGAACAGATGTTTTTTTCATGTCCACTTTAGATTGTGACCAGTATCTTCACAGCCGTAATCAAGAGCAGGTTTTTCACCACTCGTATTTAATAAGACACATTTGCCTTAATTTATTCAAACCTATTTTGTTGCAAAATTAGGTTGTTTTTTCATCTTTACAGGTGAACAAATGGAGCTGGGCAGGGACAGAACAGTTTTGCTTTACATGACATACAGATTTAGCATAACTTCTGTTGTTAAAATAGCGTTCTGTCATAGGATTTTTGTTTACTTTGCATTTTGCATGTCACCCTGCATGTTCCCAGCTCCATGCAAGGAGCTCAGCACCATTTGTTCCCACGGTGTGGAAGCCTACAGCTGAATATGTTCTTGAAGCACCTTGACCCACATAGGTGCCCTGGAGGCAACTATCTCCCTGTGAAGCAGGAGAGGACACTGCTGCCCACAAGGCTTCTGGCTGCCCTAGGTCTGGCTGCCTCAACCTCTCCCACCACCTCCGCAACGCTGCCGCACTTCTACCTGGTCAACTTCTGCTCATTCGGGACCTTCACCCAGAGGATCTTTACTCAAGTCTCTCCTCTGCCCAAGGGACCTATTGATTTCAAGTGACACCAACAGAGAAGGCTAACAGGGCCAGAGGAAGAGCCTGTCCATGACTCCCACCATGACACACGGAAGAGCAGACCTAGCCATGTGGCGCTTTTGAGCCTGCTCAGGGCAGGTGCTTAAGTGATGGTGAAATTTTATCATAAAACCTCAGACCACAAAGGTTCTGAGCAACACCACAGCCAGGCGCAGTGGATTTTGCGGATCAGACTTTATAACGTGCTGCCTGTAGCCTCTGTAAATCAGGTCAGAAGCAGTTTGCTCCCAGCTGCCTGGAAAGGAAGCGGTGGAAGAGGGATGCGGACCTCCCTGGTCCGGACCAGCACTTTGTTGGAAGGCACAAGCCCTCCCTCCCCTTTGGTGGCAACCCTTGGCTCTAGGTCATCTCACCTGGGATTCATGTGGAAGTGCTGCACAGAGCCACTTTGCGAAGGGCCTTTGCATGAGGATGAAGCATCAGCATGGGTTGTTTGTTAGTCTCTGGAGTAGCTGTGGGAGCTATACTTCAACAGACTCCTTGCACTTCTCTTGTTCTACTTAGAATAGTCACTATGCGACTTCATCTATATCTTTTAAAACATATTCAATTTTCTTAAGCTGGAAAAAATACACATATTGGCCAAGGCATAGTCTCCTTCATTAGTCAGAAGAAGAGACCTTCTGTTTTGTGGTTTAACCAGGACATGTTCCCAGGGTCTAACTGAATAGCTGAGCCAAGTGGCAAGGGCCTTTGCAGAGCAAAAGGAGCGATGTGTTGCTAGAGACGAAGCAGGTTCTTAGCCCTCAGCTGCCACAGTGGCATCCATGGCTGCTGAAATAACCCTTTGCAGAACCTTTGAGCCTCCTTCCCACCCCCCTCAGGGCACCATGGAATGGTTTTAATTGGAAGCAGATGTGCAACGTGGTAGGTAGGAGCAGGCATCTGCTCAGTGTGAGCTCCTAGTAAATAACTTCTGTCCAATCACTTTGAAAGGGAAAAATACTATGATTCAAGGGAAAGGATTTAAAATGAGACTGGTACTCACCCACAGTCAGTTGACTGGTCCATTAGCCTTGCCAATATTCCTTAGCAATTATTTGGTGTCAAGAATATTCTCTTCTCTTTCTTGCTTGATTGATAGATTTGCAAAATGGATGGAGCATTCATCTTCAATGAACAGGTCACAGGGAGATTTCCAGGTCATCACTCCCATTGCAAACACTTTTCCAGTAAGGTTGCCATCAAAATCATAGAGATGTACTGTTGGGAATGACTGATCTTTGTTTTAATTGGGAAGGGACTTTTAGCACAATATTAGAAACTCAGCCTCTTCATCTTGATTTCAAAAAGAATATTTGGGCCAAGTCTCCTGGTTTCAGGGGACTTTTCAATTTTTTCTGTCACAGTGGATCTGCCAGGCTACTGTGGCCTGGTTTTGTGGAAGGTGTTAACAGCTGCATCACACAGATCTGCAGTTATCAAGATCCATGAGGTTGCTGTACTTTTGCCCTGCACTTCATTGCAACCCTTTTGCCCCCCCAAATCCCAGTAGCTATACTTGGACTCAAGCAAGGTAATCACCAGACGATCTTCTGCAGCAGGGAATAACTTAAATCACAACTCTTTTACTTCCAGATGCATAGGATAAAAGACATGAATGTGCAATAGGGGACATAGGCTAAGAAGGCCTGAATGTAAAATTGCTTTACATTTAGGCATTTATATACATTTATATACAGTGATTTAATTTCCCATTAAATCACTGGGAAAACATTTCTTCAGCCTCGTTCCAGCTATTGGAAAGAGGAGTTATGCTTTTGTGAACATAGGATCAATTTATACTGTGTCACCATGTCCTGCTCCTTACTCGCATAATGAGCTTTTCATTCCTTTTGCTTTGTTGTTCCTTGAAAACTTTTGAGCAGATTTTATTCCAGTTCTTATTCTGGCTGGTTCAGTAATTTCCATGGGCAAGTAGTAACATGGGAGGCTTCCTGAACCCTTAACAAGGCAGCGCTACCTAGCTAAGTGAAGCAAATAAACTTAAGGATTAAAACTAGATTGATGCAAATGTTTTATGCATCTTCTAAATGCAAGAAATTTAGAGCAAGCTGCAAACCAGAGATTCTAATAAATGTCACTTCGTAGCCATAGCAGTCAAGTCTGAGTTTTAAAGGTGCGAAATGAAGATTACAGCAGACTGCATTTTTGAGCTGTCACACCAAAATGGCAACTCCAAAGTCCATTTGTGCCAAGAGAACCAGCTTCCCCCTGGCTTCCCAACCAGGAGAACCAGGAAGCAAAGCTGATTTGAAAAACAGAATGAAACTCAGTCTATTTCCACTGTCTACGCAGTTGGGGGGGGGGGGGGGGGGGGGGGAGAACATACTGATGAAACAGAAGACCAAAACTCACTCATTTATGAAAGCCCTCCCCTAAGTAATGGATTCGGTCTAGTTATTCTATGATGTTATTAGTAAAACTGCTAGAGGCATTTTTACATAAAAATGAAAGTGCACACATGCCCAAGTATTCTCTTTTATGCTATTTTGGGGGCATAATTCCCTAATGTCTTGCTTTCAAAAGCCTAGTATTTTCCAGTGCACTGAGTAGATTGGCTCAATCTCTAGCTTGAACATCAAAAAGTAACCTTCATGTTCATCAATGAAAAGTGACAACTGATTTTATTAATTGTATTCATTATAACACATAATATGACAGTGGGAATATTTTTCACTGTAAGGTTTTTGAATGGAAGAAAAGTGCAGTTAGTCTGAGTTCCTTACATTCATTAGAAGCAAGACTATTGAAACCATCAACATTTACAATGACACATAAGCAAACACCAGAATCAGCGCCAATAAATACACAGAGTACCAAAATAAATATTTACAGAATTAAAAATATAATAAACACTGATTAGTATATCCTCGTGAACTGCCAGGGAAGAAAGACATCTATTGCTATCAGTTAGGTTGCACATACATTAAGAATACAGTGATTCGAGGAGACGTATACTCATCGAAGTTTGTAGAGGTGGAAAAGAGCAGAGCATGCCTAACAGTCTGTTACAAAAACACCCCCCGGAGTGTTTTGAGCTTTCGCTCAGAGAAAGTTGCTGCACACAGACTCGCCAGATTATTAGCAAGCCATTTAGATAAGAAGAGCAGGGAGTTCTGGCTTTACTTGCTCATTATCTCAAATAGGTCATATGCTACCTTACTGGAGGTGGCTGACAAAAAATATGAGGGAAAATTGTAATTAACAGTGATCCGTCAGCTATAACACGTCTTATAGAAACAGATTAAGTGACTTCTAACAGGACACATCTGTCCCTTTCAGCACGTAGGAAACCCCGAGAGCATCGGTTTGTCAGATGCAGCGCGGAGCAGTCCCTGCTATGTTTTCCTCAGGCACACCATTATATTTAAGCAGAGTTGGGCTGTGATAGAAGAAGGAAGCCATGCTGTGTTTTCTGGACTTATTGAATCTGTATTTTCCACCAACCGCATTCATACCTTATTCCCTATTTCAACAGGGCCACAAGCCTCAACATTAGAGCTTTTCTGAGACAGACTCTGCTGACAAACATAGCAAGGAAAATTCAGATGGGGCCAAATTATGGGATCTTCACTCAATAACAACCGACACTGCTAACAGATCCCCTGTTTTCAGAGGGAATACTGGTGGATTGAGATATTGTCCAGCTGTTGCAATCTGTCCCACAGCAGAGGATTTACTTCAATTTTACACAAAGGCAACAGCTTTAGTCTTGCTCTCTCTTTTGAAAAGCAGGATAACATCGCTTTTATCAAGCCACATGCTACAGAAAGCTACTGTCGCTCTACCTAGGACTTGGTGGTGCTGCTGCCCGGTGTGTCTTACACTCCCTCCCCGCTTGCCGTTGGGCTGCAAGGCTGCAGCCAGCGCTCACCACCCTGCCAAGGGCTTGGGTCTTCGCGTACCCCCGACAAAATGAGGGTGGAAGAGCAGTGAGATGCCACAGGTCAGTGCTGGGCTACAGGGGATTTGTGGAAGTACCTGTGCTAAAATTGCCTTCAGAAACGAAGGCGCTGGGCACTGCTCAGGTGTTGATGAGAGCAGCCACGCTGTAGCCCACCAGCAGGAGCACCGACATCAGCACACCCAGCCCCTGGCACTCGCTCACGCGGTCTGGCTCCTAACTCAGTGTAACACAGCAATCCTAGCATCAACGCAAGAACAAAAGGAGCCAGATTTTATAATCATATGTTTAAGTCTCTTTTTCCACAAGGACCAGAGGTCCAACCCTTGCTTTCATCCCATCTCTCACCCCAGCGCAGCCAGCCTGGCTATTCCTGCTGCTGTCCAACCTGGCAGACACCTCCGCACGGTGACCCCCTGCACCCCCCTGCCACGACCACGCGGCAGGGTCAGACAGCAAATTCTCCCAGAGACAGTACCTTGCTCCCCTAGCCTGTGGGGTGCAGGTGAGTTGGGCTACACCTTCCCCATTGCTGCCGTTAACCAAGAAACATCACCAGATGCGTAGCTTTTACATTAAGGTCAGGCTTAATTCAAAGCAGATGTAGCCAATTTTCTTTTACGAGCACATTATGTTCAAAGCTTCCAATGCATCTGCATAAAAAGCCCATGGAAACAACCTGATACTGAAATAGCAACTGTTTTGATGCAACATCATCCAAAATAATAAAAATCTGTTAGAGTTCTTACCATTCAGTCCCTACATACCATTCTCCCTAAAAACAGATTTAAGACACGGCTGTGAAACAATTAAAGGGAGGCATCATTAGTTACCATATCAAAAAAACAAGAACAATGGCACAATAAGCAGGGCTTTTAGCGCTCTGGAAAGGATCTGGTCCTGGTTTTGCCATCACAAGTTAAATTAAGGAAGGCAGTGATTGTGTTAGCTGTAATTTAAACATGCTGAGCACTGGAGTTATGTGCAGGAGTGGCTGCTTGTTAAGATGGAAAAACAATGGAAAGACACGTTTTGCATTCAGATCAGTGAAAATACTGCTACAGTAATATAAAAGACTGCACCATCACCTGAATAATGTTCATCTTAAAAAAAAGGGAAGACTTATTTCAGAAACACTTCCTATTTCCTTAAGATTAAGAGATTAAGGACGTTCTCCAGTTCTTACTGGAGTGAGTGGAAGCTTTGTCACAGCAGAACTGGACCTTGGAAAGAGATTGTCATGTTGGTAAATGCCAGTTTCCTAACTTTGTGGCCATAGCTGGATTAGCTTCTATTGCAGAGCATTGCTTGGATGTGATGTTAAAGTAGGCAAAGCAATCTTCTTCTTTTAGCCATTGCTACTTCAGCCTAGCAGTTTAAACTCCTTGCCCTGTGAAGTCCATAACCTTTTCCTCTCTCCACTACGACTTTGGTTCTATTTATTTAAATATGTACAGACAGGAAAAGAAAAGCAGTTCTTATCAAAGATAAACTGGGCACAGTCTCCGTAACAAACAGCTTCTGGGCTTTCCCACAAGAGTGACATGCTTCCCTGCTAGATTTGCTAAATGGTCCACAACTGGAAAGTGGAGGGGTATATTCCACTCCGTGCAAAATATCACTCAACATCCTCACCCACATGTATGAGATCACACAGCAGATCTCCGTTTTAAGTATCTTTGCAGCTTGTTTTGAAGGTGAATTAATTTTTTCCAGGCCAAGAAGTAGGAGCAGAGTCCCCTTGAAGAACACACTGGCAGCAGCTCCTCTTTTCTAGTACTGGAGGTCTAGGTCAAAAATCTCATTTTCCCAAGCTACTGCAGTATGGCTGAGAGGGAACAAGAGACAGTGAGGGGAAAAAAAAAAAAAAAAAAAAGGTGGTCCCAGACAATAGTACTCACTCAGTTTTGGATGGAGAAGCCCTCTAAGGCAGAGAGCGCTTCAACAACCTGCTTTTGCAGGAGTAAAGGCCCCCAGGATGTGGCCTGAGCGGTTATAGCTCTTATTCCTTTACATATGGCAACTTCTTCCATTTCTCTCTACAAGAAACAGACCTAGGAAACACCAAATCAGTGCTGCCTGTTCCTAGCCGAGATGCTCACAGGGAAGACAAGATGTGAGATAATGATGAGCTAAGAAATTTCTGAGTCAGATTAAAAATAAACTGTCCCTTGAACACAAACAGCGAGACAGAGAGACAGATTCAGATAGCCCTGCTCACAGTAAACAGCACGTGGACTCGTGACACGGGAATCCCATCATCCCATCATCCCACCCCTCCGTGGAAGGGAGGGATGTTCAGCAGGGACCAGTCCCAGGCCACTGAAGACAACTGACAGTGTATTCTCAGCATTGAATCCCAGAAGAGTCAGTTGCTGTGCAATTCTGCCTGGACACGTGGGGTTATGTCAGCGTAATGAAAACATAAACAAAGCAAAACCAACTACAACAAAAAAGGAAAAGCCAAAATAAATAAATAAAAAACCCCTGCAGAAGCTGTCACGTGTAAACTCTGCCAAGACACATTTCTGCAGCATCTTTTTAGTCGGTGTCAATTTGTTTTTCCAAGACAGAAGCCTCAGCCTTTCATATCAGTAACTATGAAAATACATTTTCAGGCCACCTTGCTTAAAGTCCCCCATTATGGCTGTTAGATAACCATCTGCCTTGTAAGTGGCTATTGTTACCGTGAACTGTCTCTTTCATACCATTATCTTGCTGAAAAGCCCTTTCTGAAAGTAGTCCATTAGAGCAGGGGAAAAAAAACCTCTGAGCACGGCCATGTAGCAGAATCAATGGCTCCCTTTGATCTGCAAGCTCAGTCAGTACTACAAATTTAAGAAACAACTAGGTTTTGCTTTGCTAAGCAAAGCCTGTTAATTTGGCTCATCTGCACTTAGAGCATCTTACTGAAAATGCCATCTGTATCAGACGTTTTGAAGACTTTGGTGCAATATTCACTTAGCTTAGATAAATAATTTAGTAAGATTCATTAAAAAACAATCAGTGAATTAATTTTCATAGTGTACATCTATGCATGGCAATTTTAAAATTCAGTCCTCCACTACCCTGAATGGCGGTGAGGATATTCACAGTGGATGAAAAAAATGCTGGTGACTGATGGACGAAGACTGAACATAGATTTTTCTTATTCTAGTCATGGAATTTCTTCTGAAATCTATTACGTGTGTTTGAGTCCTATTACTGGCAAGAGCAAAATGCATACACACTACAGGGAAAATAAGACCCTTTATGTCTGTTGCAGGCCACACATACGGTACAGGAAACTTAACTCCTATCATGACCAAAGAAGTCTACAAAAACATCATTTCATGCTACCGAAAGGAAATCTTTTGCGCCGATATATAGGACAGGAATGTATACCACTGAAATCACTGTAGATAGCTATAAAACACTACGCAATATATAGAAATATCCTAAGAACGTACAAAATTTACCAGTAGTGACCTGAAAGTGCAAAGAGTACATATAACTAAATGCCAAGTCCTGATCTATAAAATCCTTTATGAATGACATACAAGCTGATAATTACAAAGCATCATTCAGACCACAAAACAACAAATAAAACAAATAAAGAAAAGTATTCTTTAAGAAAATCAAAACGACGACAGCATTGGGAATGTTATCTTTGGGACTCAGAACACCATTTCTACCTTGATACCTACCAAAGCCAAGGCAAATATATGCTTGAAGAGGGTAACATAAATAAGAATGCAAACCACCACAGAATGCCTCAGGACCATTACCTCTGTATGTCTCAGCCTTTAAATCCAGCAAGCCATTAACTGTTTGTTCTTAGGCATCTCACAGTATTTTACAGGGATCTTTCAGGAATTAAACACAGGTCTAAAGAAAGCCTTTGAACCTCCTTCCAATGATTGTTTTAGGCATTGTGTGGAGTTATACAAATATATTTCTGTGAAAATTGAAAGCTCTAGCAAATATTAAATTTTCTATTACCTTTTGAAATAAAAAACATAGATGGCTTAAAGACAAAAGTGAGTTTTATAAATACAAAGTTAATTTGAGCATTAAATTGTATTTTTACTCTCACAAAACCATTACCCTGAATCAACGTCAGTACGTCGCAATGATTCAAAATACTGACGCCCTGCGACAAGCTACTTTCCCATTTTCCTTTTAAGGATATGATTGTCCTTAAAATATGTACATAGCAAGCAGCCAAACGAACCGCCAAGAGATTTGCAAAATGTACTTACACTGGGTATGCAATAGAAAGCTTGAGAGCGCGACTGGGGAGCACCTGGCCTCAGCAGGCAGCGCGGCCGCCCTCCCGCCCCGCGCTCGGCCGCCAGCCCAGGGCTCCCCGCGCCGCGCCGCACCGCACCGCGCCGGGGTGAGCACTGGGGAGGAAGCCACCCGCCAGCATGCAAAGGACGGAGGGAAAACGGGGCAGAAAACAAAGGAGAGAGAGAAAAATGAAGGGAAGCCAAAGCATTTTAATGAGGATCCATGTTAGTCATTACGTGAGAGGGAGCTAGTCTAGTGTCACTATTGGTTTCTCGATACAGACATGCCACAATGCAAACAAAATGCATAGGATGAATAATTTGCCACACACAAGTCCTGTAAAGATGGTAGCTGATATCTTCTAGTAGTTTTAAAGATGCACCACTCCTACTACCTGTACTCAGTGCTTCCAGTTGTTATGGTACTACCCCAGGCTCACCACATCCTCCCTCCCTCTCAACTTCCAGTACCCTATAGAATCTCTCTGCACAATTTGTCTTGAAAACAAAATGGGGAATTATGATTTTTCTGCAGAGTTGTCATGCAAGAAAAGATGTGTCCCTTACAGTCAGACAAAAACAAAAGAACAGAAAAAGGAATGTTAGGTTTAGGGCTGAGGACCAGGATAATATTCCATGTTCTGTACACTCATCCTTGTGAGGGTATTTCAGCTTGAACTTTCTAAAATGCACAAGCAGAGTCAGGCCAAATGCAAATCCCTTTCTCAGGCAAAGGAAACCACCGCCAGCATGTTTGGAGGCAGATTTACAGCACATCCCCTCAGTTTGTGCGCGGGAGCGTGCACGCGTGGCCGTGCTCGCACGGGTGCGAGTGTGCACGGGTGTGCATGTTCACCTGTGTGCATGTACTCTAGGAGGAGGTGCGTCCTGACTACACATGCATATGTACAACATGTCTGTGTGAGTAGGCATGTAGAAAACCACACACATATACGTTAGAAAGAAAACATATAAAATAATCTTCTTTGAAGTGTATTAAGGTTCTTACTCAAACCATGAAAACAGGGACTGATGAGGAAAACTAACACTTTTCTCCCTGTTCACTGGGGCGTTGCAGTTTGGTATTAAATCCTGCAGTAATTTCAGAATGAGATGCCAATTTTACCCTTGTGACTATAAGGTCATTTCCCCAGTGAACCACACATATACATATATACAATTCTTATTATTGTATTTCCTGGTTTTTTATGGTTTATCTATAACCTTAATATTCTTCAAATGTATATTCTGTATATTTATTTTCCTTTTTTCTTTCAATTTAAGAGACAATAAAACCAACCGCTATGTAAGATCAGACCCATTAGCTTCAGTGATGTGAATTTAGGATTCTCTGCATAATATAGACATGTGTATTTTTAAAATGTATATTATTATTCAGATACACTGGAGCATATATTTTATATTAACTGTGGTCTGATGATTAAATACTTATACCAAAATATTTTGTAAATACATAACATTTACCTTTAGATTTCAGTGATTTTTGGAGCTTTTTCAGTGTATCATAAAAATATGTCCTCAGGCACATTAAAACCCTATTAAATTTCTTTGAAATGTTGTCAATGCCCATGTACAGTAGCCACTATTCAAAAGTGTCCTGGCCATTAATACATTTCTCATAAGATCCAAGCTCATCAGACCATTTTATGTACCACTAGCTTACCATATTTCTTTTTCTCTCTTAAAGTAAAATTATTCTGACGTTATTAAGAATGAAAATAAAAAGCAACAAAACCCAATCTTTCTTTAAATAGTCAAAAACTAATTTTTTATATTTTAAAAAATAATAATTAAAAAACATGTTTCTTTCCTGGGTTCCTTCTCTGTAAGGTTTAAGCCCAGAGCAACTTTGTCTAAACCCCTGAAAATAGAGGTTTGCAGTGGCAATGCTGTCAGAACCTCAGCTCTGACACACGGAACGTGCCACTGGAATAAAATCAGCACTTCAGACTTACTCATCTGGGGATGCGTGAGCCCATACAAAACAGAGTTTTGCTCTAATTTAAGGTACTTACACAAAGTTCTATCATTTTAGAACTGTAAAATTATCTACCTATAAAAACTAACTCTTGCTTAAACTCTAGATAATACAGACAGGTGATTTTTTTTTCATAAAAAATCTGTAGCACTGAGTAAATCTGCTAAAATATGTATATATTTACACATGGCAAGAAAGTTATTGTATAAATGTGAACAGTGTGTATATATTGGCATTTAGTAAAATGTTTCCCTGAACCTGATTGTATGCATTATCGGACAAGTATTGATGTAAACATCTGAAACTATGTCAGGTGTCTCTGTCACCCATTTATATTAGCCAGATCAAAACCAACCAGACAGACAAACAAAAATATGTTTTCCTGTTAGACAAGTCCACCTAACTCCTTAAGTTAGCTACTGCACACAAGTCAATCAAGTCTGCTGCAGAGCAGAGCTTTCGTTCCTACAGCAGGTAAAATACCTGTTACGTTGGTTGTTTTTTGCTTGGCATTTTTTCCAACATCTTGTAGAGCAAACACCATTTTCAGAGCCAGGCACCCACCCTCCACTCCTCCCCCAGAAATGATTAAAAGGTAAGTGTATTGGAGAACCTCTCGTGTCGCTCTCTTCCCTTGAAGAGCTCATGGCACTGCTCTGCATGAGGAAGGATGCTCATTTAGGTTCATAATCCAAGTCCTGCTTCCAAAAAGGCATGTAAAAATGAACCTCCCCAGTGTTCAGTGCTGCAGAAAAAAGATACAAACGTAAAAAAAGTGCTCGAAAAGAAGTCGACTTTTTATATTCAGCCATACGGTCTAGTAAGAAAGGATTCAGAAGTGCAGGCCCGTGGAGTACAGTGAAGCAAGCCATTGAGGTGCCTTTCTTCAGGTGATGCAAAACTAATTCATTATCTGTGGTCTCCTACGCAGACTTTCACACACTGACCTTGCTGTCCGTCTTTGTCTCCAGCTCTAATTCAGCTACTTTTTGGCACTGTCTTGGTACGTGGCAGCTTTCACTGTTGTCCCTGCTAAGCCCCTGTTACTGATCCGGCGTACCAGTACTTTAGAGACAGGGATTTTTGTTCTGTGCATCTCGCTTTTGGCCAGGTGATGGTGTGCGACGTGATGGCTGTTACTGGCATCTGCTCCATGGCTGGCAGGATGCGACGAAAGGTGTTTAATGCTGATGGGGATCTTGGAGTCCTTCACGGTGCTCAAGGGTGTTTTCAGTGAGCACGTGGTCGTTATCGGAGACACGGGCTTGGAGCGTGGCACACAGGTGACCACTTCATCCGTAGGCCCCGCTGGTGGGTTCTCATCTGGCTCGGCGTAGAGGTCATAGAGAGCATCCCCGCTGTAGCTGTCCCTGGGAATGGTCTCCTTTTGGATGCTTGTGGAACCATCTTCCTCGGGACCAGGGGTGGTGGAATCCCAGTAGCCCTCGTCACTGTTTGGGACTCCTTCGTGCTGCTCCTTCTCCCTGCCCTTCTGCTCCTCTTTGTGGTTGAGGTGAATGGGGATCTGGTGGAGGCCACCACGTTTCACTGCCACCCTGTTCTGGGCCCCCTCGGTACCTCGGTTCTCCTTCAACCCCTCGAGCTTCTTTGTCCCTCCTCCACCTCTTCCTCCTTCTGTCTGGGTCTCCTCTGTCTGTGACAGCATATCCCAGAACTCCTGCAGGCAGGTGTCGTCCACCTGGTCGGGGCTGGCCATCTCCTCCCCTCCTCCCTGGTAGGCCACCATGGTGGGGTGCTTCTTGGAGGCACCCAGCTTGCCGGCCCCAGGGGTGCTCTTCTCGCAGCCGCCACTCCCGCCGCCCACATACTCCTCATGGTCCGCAATAATATCTCCGCAGCCTGTAAGAGAGTCAAAGCTTTTCAGTGAAGTCACGTCAGCAAACATCAAACAAATACGATCAATCGATTGCTCTGAGGGTGGATCAACAGAGGAAGGGTCAGGGGCGGCTGCCGTCTCTTGACCGCTATCACAGTGAGGTGCAACAGGGGGGATAGTCGTTATTGGAATGTCACCTGTTATGGCCGCATCCTTCGCAGTCCCAACCTCTCCGGCGGCCGGCTCCGGTCGCTCGTGGCTGAGCTCCTCGGGTGGCCTTCCAGCGGCGGTGGCAGCGTCCTCCTGGGGCGGGGGGCTGCTCTCCCGCGACTCCCCACCTCCCGCTTCGGGCTCCGCGGCCGAGGCGTGCGCCTCGCCGCCGCGCTTCTCCTGCGGCGGTTCCAGCCCCATCTCTCCTGCGCTGTCGGCAGGTTCAGACAAAGGTTTTGGCGTCTCCTCTTTGATGCACTCCAGGCTGGCGGTCAAAGACCCCGGCATAATAAGACCGGCCTGGATCTCCGAGCTCTCCCCCCTCTCCTCCTTGCCATTTTTGTCCTTTTTATGCCATCGCATGCTGCTGAAGATCCCTTTCAGCCCCTTCTTTTGTCTGCCGCCAGCCCGCTGATCCGCGCTCTCCGCCTTGCCGCCCTCCGGCCTGCCGTTCTTCCTCAGCAGGGAGAAGAAGCTGTGCGACTTGGCCACCGAGCCGCCGGGGGGGACGCCGAGGCCGCCGGCCGCCCGGCCCCGCGCCTCCTCCCTGCTCTGCGGGTCGCCGCCGCCCGCGTCCTCCTTCTTGCCGCCCTCCAGCACGGCGTCGGCCAAGCCGTCGTGCGTCCGGCTCCGCACCATCCCCGCTTTGCTGGCGCCCTTCCCCTCCCCGCCTTTGCTCCTCACCCCGAAGATGCTCGGCATGGTGCCCCCGGATTTCCTCCTCTTGAACAGTTTGAAGGCGGTTTTGTTAATCCTCCCCGACGGCTGCTCGGCGGCCGGAGACTCGGCACAGTCGCAGTGCGAGTCCATCTCTGCCGCCGCCGCTGCTGCCGCCGCCGCGGCCTCCCCTCCGCCGCCGCCGCCGCCGCCGCGGTGCCCGGTGCGCTCCCTCACTGACAGCCCCGCCGCCGCCGCCGCCGCCGCCCGCCCGTCTCCATGGCAACCCGGGGGGGGAGGATAAGCCGCTTTTCCTCCGCCGCGGGCCTGCGCCAGGCCGCCCTCGCCCGCTCCCGACCAGCCCGAGCCGCCGCCGCTCCGCCGGCGCTCCCCTGCCTCCCCGCTCCCCGCAGCGCTTACACGCGGCGGCCCCTTCCCTCCCGCCGCCGCTCCGCCACGCGTGGGCAGGGCCGCGGGGCGGGCACCCCGCGTGGGGGCGAGGGCGAGCCCGCGCTCCGCGCCCGGCCGCAGCCCAGCCCTCGGCCCCGCCGCCGCTGCGCGCCGCCTCCTCTTCCCCTCTCCCGCCCAAACCGCGCAGCCCGGTGCCGCGGGGGGTGCGGCGGCCCCGCGGGCGGGCGCCCGGGGCGGCGGGGCTGCGCTGCCGCTGACCGGAGCGCGTTGCGGGGGCGGCCGCGTCCCCCCGGCGCCGTCACGCAGCGCTTCAGACCGCGGGCGCTGCGTGACTACGGCCGCGCGGTGCGGGGTGCAGCCAAGCACCCGCAGCGCCGAGAGAAGGCGGGGGGCGGCCGGGGGACAGCCTGCAGGGGACAGTGCCCCAGGCGGCAGGGGGGCACGTGTGGAAACACGGGGTACCCAGACCGAACCCGGGAGGTACGGACCCCCGGGGCCAGGGACGCTCACGTCCCGCGCTTCCCCCTCTGCCACCTCGCCAGGACGGCCTGCGCCATCCCCGCCTCCCTCTTCCTCCCCAGTGCCCAAGGCCGCGTGTCCCCGCCGCCGGCAACTGGAGGGGATCAGCGGCACGAGCGGGGGCACAGCCCAGCCCTCATTCCGCTCGCCTCCCCTGCCAGGGAGGGGGAGCGCGGCGGCAGCCCCCACGCAAGCCTTCAGACCCCGCATCCCCTGCACGCGGTCACGGCCCCCAAATCGTGCCCGTGGTGCACTGCCATCGGGGGTGATGGCCAGCAGCACAGCCACGCTGGGGTGGCCAGTGGCTTGCTGTCCACAAACCCCCTCACTGGCTGCACATCTGTCCTAGATGCAAAGTAAATTGGAAGAGAAGAGAAGAGAAGAGAAGAGAAGAGAAGAGAAGAGAAGAGAAGAGAAGAGAAGAGAAGAGAAGAGAAGAGACGAGACTATTTCATTTGGAAGGGACCTACAAAGATCATCTGGTCCAACTGCCTGACCAATTCAGAGCCAACCAAAAGTTAAAGCATGTTGTTAAGGGCATTGTCCAAATGCCTCTTAAACACTGACGGGCTTGGGGCATCGACCACCTCTCTAGGAAGCCAGTTCCAGTGTTTGATCACCCTCTCGTAAAGAAATGCTTCCTAATGTCCAGTCTAAACCTCCCCTGGTGCAGCTTTGAACCATTCCCATGCATCCTGTCACTGGGTACCAGGGAGATGAGCTCCACACCTCCCTCTCTGCTTCCCCTCCTCAGGAAGCTGTAGAGAGCAATGAGGTCGCCCCTCAGCCTCCTTGTCTCCAAACCAGACAAACCTGGCCAAATTAACCTGCCCTAAGCTCCAGACTCACTAGACAGCACATCTACCTTGGCTCTCTCTGAGGCTGGGTTATTTCAGCTTGGGGGCAGTGCTCTGCGCCGCGGCTGCAGAGCAGACCTGCTTTCAACCAGGGCTGTAATAATGCATGTGCCCTGGCAGCACGACTCTGCTATACAGCATTAGTCTGGGCTCCTCAACACAGAAACGCTTGTCTGGGTTTTAGCTCTAAATGCAAGTGAGAACCACTGAAGAGAAGTCGTATGTGGGCCCTCTGGCTTGGGGCTAGGTTCTGCTCCCTTTGAAGTCAGTAAAAGGTTTTGCCATTGACTTCACTGGTTAGAAGAATTAGTTGTGGGTTTTTTTTAACATCATCAGACATTCATTGCACTCTCCCACGAGAGCAGGTTGAATTATCTGTTGTAAATAATTTATCCAGTGAATTTAGTCCTTTTTCTCTTCATGTATAAAAAGTGCCATTTGCATTCACAATTATGAGCGTTCAATAAGAGCAATATGAGCACATCATTCAACTTACAGGTCTCTCCTGCCTTCTGCAAGAGACAGAGGAAAGGACAGACGAGACAGAAGCCAAGATTGTGGATGGAGGAGAAGGAGTGAGTTACATTTTACAGAGTGCACTTCATAAACATGCCCAGCACCCAGAAGCCATGGAGGCAGGAGGTCAGAGCAGAACCTCGACCCACAGGCCTAAGTTGCTCACCTTGACTGTGCCTCCATCAATTGTGCCGCGTCATGAGTTCCCCCATCACTTGGTAATGTTTCTGCTCTTCAGACAGATGAAGCAAACTTGATAAAAAAGAGAAAATACCAAATGCTCTTGTGCAAATGCAAATGCACAGAGCCAGGCATCCTCTGGGAATTCGAAAGAACAAAACCTGGTCATGTATCTTGGGAAAAAGCGGGCAAAGCAGCTAATAAGAAAGACTTGGCCACATGGCTGAACTTAACAATTTTTGCACTTTCATACTGGTGCTTTGCTACATTTCATCAACCCTTTGTACTTCACCAATTCTTCTTACAAGCATTGAGTCCAAAGGAAGAAGATACAGAGGTACAAAAGGCAGAAGATAGACGATTTAATGCTTCACAGCTGTATGGAACAGACAAGTTATTGTGCGCTCTTTCTTTTTGTGTGAATAGCTGCAGCCATGACAGAAAGGGTGGACTGTCAGCTTGTTTTTCAGTCAACTTAAAATCCAAGTGTTAATGGAGAAAAGTGACGTGAGGTCAACCTGAAATTACTACTTTAGAAATGTTTTGACAAATTGAATTTTTTTTCTACACATTTAGTTTCAGTCCTTCTTGCACATTTTAAAATATGATTTAAATAACCTTGAAGTGCCTCTGGAAATGGATAGTCATTCTAAAATGAAATATTAAAGCATTGCATTTTGAAAGTGACAAATCCCATTTTTCTTTTCTTTTTTATTTTATTGTTTTGTTTTAACCTGAAGACATCTATGGATTCATCATGAACTCATGACATGCTTTGGTCAACCTCCCCGTGCAGGGCTCAACAGGAAAAGCTTTAGACAAAATGTTCACCAACTTCTAACTGAAGAAGAGTAATGCTGAAAGGTGGTTATATGCATGCAAAACAGCTCTTACATCTAGGGACGTCTGGACACCTGAGTGCTGTACGATCAAGGAGGCTGGGAGAAAATGTTCTCTGCCACATCTGTTGTGCCCATGTTCTCGTGTGCAGTGGGAACTTCACACAGAGAGTTGAGTGGCATTCCCTTGCCCTTTTGGTTCCCCCTGCTTTCGGCTGGGATTTCCCCTGGCAGCAAATGGCATGGTATCATTTTTGAAAAACCGTAAAGGGATACAGGATCAGCTTGTGTGAACGGCCTTCCAAGGTGAGCAAGGGTGGTTTCTGGAAAAGAAGGGTGAAGAGCAGGATGAAATGGAGCCAGAGACATTTTCTTCCATGTGGTCCTTTTTTATTCTTTCTGGTTTTACATTCTAGGAACGTAGCGCAAAGCCTATGTAAGCAATACCTACTACTTACTGTTTTTCTCAGAGGTTTAAAACTCAGTCCCCTGAATTACGGTAGGGATTTCTTTATGGCTTCCCTTCATCTCTGTAGGTCTGCAATGGAAGTCTGCATCTGACAGTGAAAAATGTCATAACTCTGTCTTCCTGGCAAGGGGGAAGAAAGCCTGACAGACACCTTGCAAAGTGAAAACAAATGAGGAGCTGTAATTTAAAAGCACAGAGAGACTCCACAGTCAGCTGGGAGCTCCTGATGACCTGCAGACACGGGGCAGCTGAGCAGCTGTGGTGGGAGAGCTGTTCCTACTGCATCCCCTCCAGCCTGGCTTAGCCCGAGGGGCGTCTGACACCGTGGAAGAGATCCCATGCTGAGCTGCACTGCACGGCACAGCCACACCAGCAGGTTTATTCCTGCTGAAGGGGATATCAAAAAGGGTCTGTGGAAGAAATCTTTTCAAAAGTGGCTTTTTTTCATCTTTAGAATGAATATGAATGAAGAAAAACAGACAAGAAACACTATATAACAAGATTATTCAGAAAAGGTAATTTAAAAAAAACATGTAGCATTTATAGGTATACACGTTTTTATAGAAATTAAGGACTTTGAGGTGAGGGCTATTCTCTCCTTGTTCCCTGGACATACCCAACACCTTTTTTGGGCTGCTTACTGAGGGTTACTGTCGCAGACTCCAGCTCCAGCTCCCAGCCTTGGCTCCACCACTGACTTGTGCTATGATCCTCAGGAAGCCACTGCTTTGCTTCATTTCAGCCGAGGGTGCCTTCTCCAGTGACCCGCAGGCGCCACCGTCCTGTCCCAGCCTCCCTGCCTGCAGGGCGCTGGAGCCACTGAGGCACCTCTGCAGCTGGAGCCATCAGGTGAAACAGCAGCAGCAGTAATTACAAACCAGCAGGCAGAGCCTAACCTTGCTTTTCCCCAGTGTTTACACCAGGCAGACACTCAGTTCCCCCGGAGACTGTAGTATATGGCACAGAATGAATACTGAATAAAAATCCTAGGATTCACCGAATATAAATTGGTGATGGAAGTGACAGCTAGCAAACCATCTTGTCCCTCGGTTTGACAGAAGCCCCTGAGTTTTGTGGTGTTTCAACGCTGCCTCACGTACTGAACGGGAGCACAGAGCACAGGGTGACAGGACAGAGGTGTCTGAAAATCTCTGCAGGAATTTTTCACTTCGTGCTTCATTTCTAAGTAGCTTCAGTGACTCCAGAAGGTCAGGAGCAGCCCTCTCAACATAGTACCCAGGATATGCTCAGTTTTAAGCCAGAGTTTACTCATTTTCTGTGGAAGTTCTTTAGCTTTTTTTTTTTTTTTTTCCTTTTGGTTAGCATTCTCTACAGCTGTGTTTCTACCATCACATATACTACAGTGTATATATAATTCTTGGGGCTCAAAGGCGCTATGTCAATTTAAAACTAGTAGGTCTTCCTAACGATAAGCAGTGAGTCTAAATTGTGGAAGATGAATTGCAAGACTTTGGCTGGCACACTGCCTGCATCTAGACCCAGGCTGGTGATGGGAGAAAGTCAGCAGGCTTTTAAAAAGCCGTAGATAATTATCATGCCAGGGTCTAGAATTTAAGGATGAGTACAGAGAGGCCCAGAGCAAGAACAGATTCATAGGGAAAACGGGCCTACTGCTTGAACAGTTATTTCAAACACCACAGTTTCTTCTTACATGGTTACGTGTGCTACTGCACAGATAAACTCTTCAATGCGTTACAGTATCAGGAAATAGAAGAGATACTGTTTGCTGGATTACAAAACCAATGGGCTCATTAAGGAAGACATAAGTAATGTCACATCTTTGCTGATACCTTAAGATCTGCTTAGGGAACCACTGGGACTAAAAAACGGAACAGCAAAAAACAGCAAAAAAATTTTCAGAGAAAGAAATGGGGGATTAAAGAATCCCTCTTATTTTCTGTATGAACCTTCTTTCTGTAACACATATCACTGAGAAGCATCTGCTCATACAGGTACAGGGGAAAAGCATCTGGATTTCTAACATTTGCCACTTGTTTGCATTTGCCTCCCAACAGATCCATGTCCTCCAGCAGCTAGGACCTTCTCGGGGCCATTGGCTTTATTACTCCTCCCTCCGTTTTCCCAGGTTAGAACATTTTCCACATCCTTTTCTGCAAACCAAACTCTCCCCAGCTGCAGAGGCATAAAGAGCACAAATGTGCAGTTCAGCATGTCCAGAGCCTGGCTGACCATCGCTCTCAGGCAGCAGAAACTTGGGGGTATCTCAGGGAAAAGGTTCTTAAAGGAATCATAAAAAAGTGGTATATGGAAGGAAGAATGAAGAGTGGCAAATAGAAGATGAGGGATAAAGTGAGTTTGCTACACTCTATCAGACTGTCATCTCTGCACAGGCTTCATGCTCACCAGAAACAGCCTGATTAACACATGGAAAACTGTCACTGGGAAAATCTGGTGGCAGTGTAATGTACAGATAGCAAAGATCATAATGACTGGGAGATGCGCATGTCCCTGTGAAGTATATCTCCAATCTGCTGGGAGATAATAAACTGTCATTACTTTGTTTTATTGGCTGAAGAGCTGCAGTACTGGGAAGTGTACGCTGAGCAGAACAAGACCTGTTTCTCAAAATAGAGACCTGGACTCTCTTTTCAGAAAATTATTTCTGTCTCTTTTCAGAAAATTATGTCTGAACGCCACAAACTTATAGAATTTGGAAGTGCCCGCCAGAGAACTGTGCAATTTAAGTAACCACAATGTCCTGTAAATCTCCAAGAAATCACACCAAACGAGAACTGAGGTACAGATTCTTGAACAGGTAAATGATCATGCCCTTCTGCAGCGTAGATGTGGAGGAAAGAAAAAACAGCCACTGACTTTTCACATATTTAAACTCTGGTCCAGTCTAGCCAAAATGGGAAGAAGTCTCATTTCATGAGCCTGGAAGACTGTGTACTAGGCCAGAGTCTTGCTAGTGAGGACTTCGGGAGGAGGAATACTTCTTGTTCTCGCCGATAATACCCTTGCAGCAAAGGTCAACGACACCTTTGCATGTGAAAGAAATCCTGTGGCCACCATGAGGTTTTCTTTTATTACTGTCACTCAGCCCCAGCAGCCCTTCCAGGTGCAATTTTATAGGAAAAAAAAAAAGTTCAGCAAGAAATGGACGTTTAGGTTGAGCAAACCAATCATGGGGTTTCTGAAATCAAGTAAACAATCTGAGCTGAGAAAGAATGAAGTTATAGTATTTTGTTCAAGATTTTTGTAGGGTTTTGTTGCTGAGACAACTTTTCTGTATGAATGCCTGTTTTGAAGAGCAAAATAGGAAAATAACAGTAACCCTCCCAAAATGAAGCAAAACACACGTTCGACCCAAAAGAAAATTATTGAATGTTTTCCAGTTCAGCCAACAGACTGAAAAAATCAATTGTCTGCATACAATCTCTGTGTTATCCAGCTGTTCTTCCCAATGCAAAACAAAAGGATTACAGAGAAATAAGGAAGCAACTGAGAAACTGAAAGGAGGAAAATACCCATCGTTTGTCTTAAAGCTAAATACAAATTAAAAATGCAGGCAGTGCATGTAGTCCCCCAAGGGACAGATTTACTTCTAATTAATAATATGTTAGTACCCTAGCCCTCTGCAGTAAAAAACCCACAACTTCTAGATTAATCCTGCTGTAACGTTGTAGCTAGAACCTCTAAGAATTAACCCAGCCCAATCCCAGATTTACTTGCACTGTAATTACTGGAAATGTGGAGAGTTTATTTTCTTTCATCTACCCAACTGAAAAGAGAAATGTTAAAAAAAAATCCCATAAATATGGGGTTTTTATGTGGATATACAGCCATTCACTTTCTTCTTTGAATGTTTGCAATATCCCAAACATAATGAAAACTTTTTTTAATTTCTACTTGTGCTAGTTAAGTTTTTCTACTGCAAAAATAAATGAAAATAAAATCCTGCCTATGCAGTCCCAGCAGACCTGACAGACAATAGTAGCACAGGAGGGATGGGTCTTGCCCACTACCTTTAATTAAAAGCCCAAAGAAGAGAGTAAGCAGATTAGGGGGACAATGGGGAATACTGGGTCGGAATGTGTTTTTCAAACGGATGAGAATGATTTTTGGAGGATGAGGACATTTTTAGTGAGAGGCACACATCCAAAAATTTTTTCATCTCATTGGGGATGCCTGAGTTTTTTCCTCAGCCTTGCACAATCTCGCACCTTTCCATTGACTTCAGCAGAAATACTTCTGATTAGTGTTAGTGGATGTAAAAGTCAGAATCAGGCCCTTAATTAAAGATTCAGCCTCCCTAATAGGATACCTAGGTAGATGTGAACATATTACTTGTGCTTTTTTTAAAATAAGAAATACTTCTCAAATTCACCATCAAGGCTATTGGTAGATTCAGCTGCTGCAGATAAAAAAAAAAGTCCTTTTATCATAATTACGGATAGATACATTATTAGTTTGATTTCAGGAGTGCTTTGTCTTGTTCTTTCCCCTCATTTCACCGTGTATAAAGCAACCAGCCCCTGGGCAGAACATCAGTCAGAGCGGCTGGGTGCCAGCACCGTGGTAGCGCGTGGAAGCCTTCAGGCTCAGGTGAAAGGACTCAGAGGCCAAATGAGAAAGAGGGAAAAGAAACCTGAGCATGTGTGAAACAGGCAAGCTGCAAGGGAATTACTGAAAAGCTTTGGAAGTAAATCTGGGCCTTGGAACATGGTGGGAGAGGAGAGAAATAATTGTGCTTTTTATTATGACAAGTTTCCAAAACTAACAACAAAATTCACTGTCAGGATTTTTTTCAGGAGCACCAAAACTGCAACAACTCCTATATGAGCTGCTCTTAAGCAGATAGACACTATATATTTTATATTTGAAACAGGGTATATCTCAGTAGCTTCCAAAAGGGTTGAATATAAGATGCTATACAAAACTAGGCCATGCCTTGCAAACCTGTAAGTACCACCAGTTTCCATCTGTTTCAAACCAAAGGGTAGGTTTCATCTCCCCGTGCTTTAACCAGCTGCAGGCTAAACAGCTACATCTCAGACAGTTAGCTTAAATCCCCTTTCTCTAATGTGCCAAAAGATGGGTATTCCGAGGGTGCAATTTATTTGACCTGTTTCACATGTCAGCTTAAGCGTGCGTGAGGTAAATCTTATCCTAAAAGCTCTGAGCCCAAGTTAAACATTCAAAGAGAAACACCTACATTTGCTCAGATCAGCCCCTCTCCAAATGTTTCAGCATTCGTGGATTTTAAGTTGTTTCCTCCCTTTCCCAAAAATATCAGCTAACATTTTTCAGCTTTCACTTTTTCCATTTGGAGCAAACATTGTTACACAGAAATAAAACGTTTTCCATCATCTCCAATGCAAGCATGCACGTTGCTCCATGTATGCACACATGGCAATGCCTGTTTCTTGCACCAGGGGAGCTCCTAAGATGGGCAGGAGTTTGCAGGACTGGGACTCTGGTCAAAGTTACACCACTGGAAAGGCTTGGTGCAGCCTGGATTTTGGTTGTGTCGGTCCCTCAGAGCTGTGAGAGTTTCTAAAGAAACCTGACCCTGCTTGTTCTTTCTAAAAATGATGCCTTGATACACATCGCTGAACTCGTTAGTTGGAGACAGTCATAGGGATGGTGGTAGCTTGTAGAGAAGCACGTGATTCATTTCCCACACAGTGCTTTCGCTGATCTCTTTTTAATATTGGTCTCTGACACCCTGCTCTCACTAAAGAGCATTGTGTGGTACATGCGATACAAATAACACCAGAGGTTTTTTTCCAAAGGGCTATTTTTGACAAGAGCTGTTGCTCTGACAGCAGATCGCTCGATCAATTCAAACTGAATGTCAGCTAAAGGACAGCTTTTCAGTTTTCTCTTTTTCCTTTTTTTTCATCACTGAGAAAAACGAAGCAGTGGGTGTTGATTTATGACAGTTTTACTAAAATATCTAAAGAGTACAGTTCAGTTTAAGAATAGATTAGTACCAAGAGGAATAATCACTGGGGCTTCCACTCCTGCACTACTTCTTGCTCGGACAAAACAGATTCCCAGAGAAGCACCATTTGCACAAGAAGCATGTAAGAGACATAGGATTCGGCCCTTTATGTTGGCTGGTAGGGTACCCGGGATGCAGAGCAAGCATCTCCCAGCCCCTCGGCACCTGCAGGGCTCTCCTCAGTGGTGTTTCCACACACAATAGCTGGATTCAGCGTCTACCAAGGACAACTGCAAAACTCCCGCCAAGCTCCATGATGCTGGATCGGGGCCAGGGGCGAGCAAACTGGAAACCAGCAGCACAGGTTTGCCTGGTGTCACCAGCTGGTTGGGGAAAGCCCATTTCTCTTGACTCCTGGCCAAGGTATATCGTCCTCTGCTTCCAGCAAAACCCATTGGGAAACCCATGCACCAATCCAAAAGATGTCATATGTATCAAATGGGACAGTCAAGATCATCCAGTCCTTTTCGTGGTGTTTTTCCATGCAGCTTCACAAAAATAGGCTGACAGGTGGTCGCAGAGCTTTGCCTGAACTCGTGGATTACCAGGCGAGAAGGAGGCATCCTGTGACTGTCAGATCTGCATTCTTGGAAGACACAAGCTTAAGAAAATGACCTGATTTTTTTTTCAAAAACACGTGCCTATGGCCGATCTCTCTTTTTACTTGCTCACTTCATGACACACACGTGCACACATACGTACATATCTAAACACACAGAAGTCCCCAAACTTTTTTTCAGAGAGATTCTTCTTTTTACATTCTGATCTTACTTAAACATGCCTGAGGGTTTACTCTCTCTCAAAAGAACTCTTTATATTAGCTTTTTGAAGTGCAATTGTATCTATGAAATAGTAAAGGGGATAAACAGACAACAAACTGCATCCTTCACTAACACTTGTCTCAGATCAATTGATAATCCCTTGTCAGGCTGATTGCTGTCAAAACCAGGACAAGCAAAGGCATTTTTCATTCCCACCATTGCAGCTGTTGTCTTTTTCTGTTAGCCCAATTAAGCAAAACGAAAAGGAGTAGCACCATATCAGAGCCAGTTTGCCTTAGGATATAAATTGTCGTCTTGTATTTGTCCATAGCCAACGCTGCAAGAATAACAAAGCGATGCCATAAAACTCAACCACTGTGCTGAAAACACAAAGGAACCATTTGTTCCCCTCCAACTTAACATGGCATCCAGCCACGATGCCCCATAACAGGCGCCAGCCCTCCCGCAGCCCGGCGGACAGCAGGGCTGTGCACAGCCACCCCGTGTCGCCTGCAGCCAGCCCCGTGCCCGTGCTGCCGGGGGACGGGGCTCGGCCTCGCTCAGCCTGAGCCCAGCAGAATCGGACTCCTTCCCCCCCACCACTCCGGAGCCAAGGGGTTTTGATGGGTGCCGTCATGAAAGCTGTTTTCCCTCCTCCACCTCTCCTCCACAGTTGGCAGGAGAGAGCCCTACACCTTTCAGCTTGGAAAACAAGAGGGAATCAGTAATTTTCTCTGGTGCTGTTAGCCAAAGCCCTCCTGGAAATGAGCTGACGCTATTATTGTAGAAGTGTAGCTGACTTCTGGCAATAAATGCCAAAGAAGTGCATCACCCTTGTGGCTTGTTGTCTACATGGCAGGACACCCTGTTGTGTGCTGGATTGTCACATGTAATCTATGCAAATGCAGTCATTAGCTTTAGCAGATGTTTTTTTATCATGCTGCTTCAAAACTGAAAAGGGATCAGCAGGGATTTTTGTTTTCTTACCTAGATTTTGAGGAATAGAATAAATTGCAGCAACCTCTTCTTAATGTGAACACACCCTTCCTGGTACATAAGGCTGTGAATCTATTTCCACTCTACATAAGGACATTTTATTTACTGCTTTTCATTTTCTTGATCTAAATTTTAACAAAAATCCTCATAACAGCCTTAGGAAAGTAGGTTTGTGTTTATTGTCTGCCTGTGACACATGGAGACAAACAGATACCTTATTGAGGTATCAAAGAGCACAATCAATGTTAGCAGCAGATTTAAGTCCTTCATTCCTGGTCTGTGCTACTGGGTAGTGACCCTCATTACAAAATGCCCCTTTTGCTCTCCTTAGGCTCGTTCATCTCAGTTAGGTGCCTATGCTAGACATCACAGCAGCAGGCAAGGCAGTTTGGATGCAGCCACTTCGGTTGGGAGGCAAGAGGGTTTAATGGCATGAATGCAGGCCATTTTGTGCCCGTTGTCCCATCAGCAGGCAGGACCCCATGCAGAGAGCAGATATAACCTGAGCGTCCCATCCTTGAGCCGCGGTCAGGCCATGAGAGCTCTGGGGGCACAACCACCGTCTGACCACGAAAGCTTGCGGTGCGAATTGAGACTGGAGCAGGGACCAAGGCAAGACCGGCATCAAAGAGACAAGAAAGAGGGTGAAGCTGAACTAAGAGGATTTGCTGGGGGCTGTGCCAAGGAGCCCCTGGAGCAGCCATATGGCTGCAGGCAGTGCCGGGCACCACCAGCCTCCACTGCCCCTGTGACCGTACAAGCAGCTTCTTCTCAGCAGCAGGGCAGTGGCCCTGCTGGGGTGGCACTGGGCTCCCTGCCTGCCTTCCCTACGCTCTGCAGATGCTTGCCCGGGCCGCCGAGCCTCAGCAAGGTACGGGGAGAGGGCAGGGAGGGCTCGGGAGCGGCAGACGAGGGGAGAAGGGAGTGGAGGGCTCGAGCAGCCCGGCAGAGCTCTGCACCCCACAGCCGTCCCCGTCAGCCCCCGAGCACGAGCCCACCACCCATGGGCACAGAAGAGGGCATTAAGCTGCGCTACGGTAATTAAGTGTGGATCGTGCATCTATCTCCTGGATGTTTAAATCTGAATCAGTTTAATTGAGTTTTAATTAAAGCTGCTCTGAATCAGCTTAAATCTGTGCTTCTTCAGTTCTCTAGAAAGATTTTAACTGCAGAGGTAGGATGCTATCTCACGGAGGCAGGAGGGCTTGAGCTTGTTAATTGTTAGAGGCATGTGAGAACCTAAATATGCTGACCCAAATGCAGCTCTCAGAAAGGGCTCAACTCAGTGTCCTTGGAAATCACTGAGCCCAGTTGCTCCAGGAATGGAGTCCCAGGGGGACTGGAGACTTTCAGCCTTACAACTCCCTGTCCCAAGTGCAAGGTACACTTTCTCTCTCTGTTTTCTCCAATGTAGATAAATAGTTTTGTGTATCCTAAGGAAAACCAACCCTACCAAAATACTCCATTGCACAAACAAAAGGGAAAGGGTAATAAAAAGACCAAACCACATCAATTAGCTCCCTTACTGAACAGTTGGAAAGCACTTAGGCAGGGATAGGAAGGCATATAAAATAAGATGGAGCAGAACACAGTAGCACAGAGCACTAATGTAAATTTGGTGTGACTCCAGCATCTGACTTGCCTTTCGCACTGCAAATACGGTGAAGCATTTTAAAGGAATGATGCTTTTCTATTAATCATTTATAGTATTGATAGGGTATTTCTTGTAAGAGTCTTTTTTTTTTTTTTTGTACATCAAACATTATGGGTGTTCAATTATAATAAAGCATTGCAAACTCTTTGCTTCTAGGTAGGGAGAAAGATTTCCAGAGAAGTTTCTCATAACATCAAAAGTGAGAGTCATTTACACTAAGGAAGTACATTAACCTGCTACCATTTAAAAGAGTATAGTATTCTCAAGAGGTTTCTGAAAATGTTAAGTATCTTAGCATCAGATGGTAAATTATTTTCGTGTAATAAGATGTTTGTGCATAGTTTGTCATGTTTCTTTTATATTTAATAAGAATTAAAGAGAAGAAGAATGACACAGGATCCTCTTAAAATGGCAGGAAGCAATAATCAAACACTTCCATCCGCCTCCCTTTCACACTGGTAACATCTTTTTCACTCTCCTTGTTTGAAAGAGAGAAGACTAGAGCATGCCACTATGAATCTCTGTTCAGCATGTTTCCCTTTACTGAGGGTTTCCTGCTATAAGCCATAGCTGGACAATCATTGGGCTAAATTACGAAGGCAGGGCTTTAAAATGTAGTTATTTTTATACCACATCTGTAACACTAGGATCAAGTAGAACCCCCGGGACCTGGTTGTGTAAGACAGTGCTATCAGAGATGTAGAAAGCTGCACTTGCCAGTAATTTACATTAACACATTTTCAAGTGAGAAGTACAGATCTAGACAATGTATAAACCATAACTTCAGTGCCTACATTTGCATTTAAGCACCTTAATAAGCAGCTAAATGAAAGCACCAAAAATCAAAGTTGTAATATAAAAATACCAGCTGACTTAACTCGGAGCTCAGTGAGGCCCTGCAAAGCCTAAGCCAAAGGCCAAGCAGAGCAGCGAGGCTACACATTTTGATGTGGGGATGCTGGAGAGGGCGGCTGGATGCACTGTGGCCAGCCCTGGGTCGACTCAGGAGATGATTCCCAAAATCCTGGTTCCCCGCTGCTCCTGTTGCCATGGCTGGAGGCCCCTGAAGAACACCAAGGAGATTCCTCTTGCACAGTCAGGGAAATATGGGGTTGGAGGTGCCACAGGGAGCCAGGAGAGGATTTCCCTTTCCTGTAGGGCTCTTGAGGACAGCAGGAGAAGCGAACGCCTCTAATCCCAGCCCCTCAGCCCTCTCCAAGGGGAGAAGAGCACCTCCAGGGGAAGCAGCCAAGAGAAAAGGAGAGCCTTGGACAGCATGGAGGGAGATGCCAAATGCATCCTTCCTAGTAAGGCACGTTGTGCCCGAGTTACCCACGACGCCTCCGGGAGCCTCCTGGGCCGTGTGTGACAAACCTCACACTTAGCAGTTTTGGGTCTCCGCCTGTCCTGGTTTCAGCTGGGATAGAGTTAATTTTCTTCTTAGTAGCTGGTAGAGTGCTCTGTTTTGGATTTAGGATGAGAATAATGTTGATAAGACACTGATGTTTTGGTTCTTGCTGAGTAGAGTTTACACTAGTCAAGGACTTTTTAGCTTCTTGTGCTCTGCCAGGTGCATAAGAAGCTGGGAGGGAGCATAGCTAGGACAGCTGACCCAGACTGGCGAAAGGGCTATTCCATACCATATGACATCATGCTCAGTATATAAACTGAGGAGAGCTGGCCGGAGAAAAAGGGCGATTGCTGTTCAGGAACGGGCTGGGCATCGTCGGTGGGTGGTGAGAAATTGTGTCGTATATCACTTGCTTTACATTATTATTATTGTATTATATTATTATTATTACTACCATTCTATTTCATTTTACTTCAATTATTAAACTGTTATTATCTCAACCCACGAGTTTTTTCTGACTTTCACCCTACCAATTTTCTCCCCTACCCCACGGGGGGGGGGGAGTGAGCGAGCGGCTGTGTGGTGCATAGTTGCTGGCTGGGGTTAAACCACGACACCGCCCCAGGCTGATACTTTCTGTCAGTAACAAAGAGGAAGAATGGGTTTATCTCACATGTAAAAAAGATCGGATATTACTGAATTATAGAAAGTACTGACCTCATACGTATCACATCATTTTTTCCTTTAACGTGTGCAAAGACGTCACTATTAGAGATATACAGGCTCCATATAGTAAACAGTGATTGCTGAAAAGGTGTTTTTCCTGTCTCTGTGCTCATTTAAGCAGTTTTCTGTAAAAACTCAACTGGGAATTTCCTAAAGAGACTAAAAGTACCAGACCAGTTTAATCCCTGCTTGCTTTATCTGCATTTCTAAGTCTTAAAATGATTTAATTAGTAACCAGTATTACAGCACATGTGGATTACTGTCTTATTAAGACAACAATTATTTTTAGCAGGATTAAAAAAAAAAAAAATTGCAGAACTCCTTTGCTCTGGTCCAGTCCCTAGCCATTTAGCTGGACAAATGGGGCCTTGTGTGTTTGTGAAACAGTCTTATTTCTGAGCACATTTCTTGAGTTTTTGCACCAGGGAACTGCAGACTTTTGAAACTCTTTCTGTTGCTCCTCTAGAACACAAAGTTTATCATGAACCACTGTCATCAAAACAGAAATGGCTGATTTTTTTTTTTCTTTTCCCATAAATATATGAATAACTTTATTGAACTCTGGGACAGAAACAGTAATCTCTCCTGACATCCTTCAAAGCACAAGGAGCTGGTGTATGCTGGGGTTGGTCCATGTGAGCGGATACAGCCCCACACTCCTGGAGGCTCTGCAGGACCCACCTTGCCACCAACATTTTCACTTTTGCAAATCTTAGCCACTAACTTTATTTGCAGCAAATGGCACAAGACTTAGTCAATTCTGCTCTAGGGAGAAACAGCTCTCACAGACAGCTCTCGTATTTAGCATGATACCTTTTCAATTTTTTTCCACATTCTCCCTGAAAGCTGAACAAAGTTGTAGATTTTAGTGTGAAAGATAACCACGGTAGCTGTCTTCCCCATTTCAGTAGCAGAACGGTCACTAGTCACTTCAGAGTGGCTACATGTACATTAAGGACACTGGTTTATGCCAGTCTTACTGGCATCGCTGCAAAGGAACATTTGTGCCTGATTCTGCAAAACTTTGCTATTGAAATAAAAATGCACAAACTCTGCTTAATTAAGAAGGTACCTGATCATTGGAGGCATGGAAAGTGGGACCGGAGTGGTGTTGGCTTTGTAATTGACTGAGGATAAACTGGAAAAGAAGTTGGAAGTAGCGAAGAAGGTCCTGGGGAGACAGAGCTCAGTCAATGTTACTCGTGAGACCTCCACAGGCTCCGGTGGCTCTGCACCAAACGGAGATGAGAGAGCAGAGAGCAGGTGGGCTAAGAAATGAAGATTTTTTTTAAAAAGCAGCAAAGGATGAGGACAGAAAAATGATAAGGCCGTGCTATATAGAAAATATAGTATGCAGAAGTAACACCTTGTCTTCTGTCTCTAGCATATAAGATAGACTTCAGTTCAGCTGGGAAATGCCCTGGGCTGCTGTAGCACAAGCCGACCCACAGGCTGATACACACGCAAGCGATGCCCCAGGAGGCCAGATCACAGGCACAGGCAGACCCTGCCCAAGCCCCAGCGCCTGTTTTTGTGATGGTGTCAGAGTATCGGTTGTACTGAAAAGCAATCTACCACAAAGCAAAGCTGGAAACACGGCTGGACCGCAGGCAGCACAGACTGGCAGAGCAGCCAGCAGTCCAAAATAATGTTTTGAAGGCAGGAACAGCCATGGGTGCTGCAACAGAAAGTCAGCCCCAAGCCTGCCTGCTCCAGAGATGTCTCACCAGCACTAACAGAGGTGGGACCTGGTGGGACCGACAAGGAGTGAACCCTCACGGATGTTCACACGGGCACCTCCTGGCTGCAAATGCTGCCCAGCCTCTGCTGCTTTCCAGGCAAAGGAGGCACCTTGCTGCCATGGCTGGGGCAGGAGGAGAGCACCCCTCAGCCTACTTTGTCCCATGAGAAGTGGCTGAGACCCTCACTCCACACCAGTTTCCATGCATGGCTGAAAAGCAAGGAAATGAAATATCCCTGAACTTGCAAGTAGTGTTGCATGAAGGTAAGAGGAAGGAAAAAAACACTCACGCCTTTCTCTTTTGTCCTTTGCAGGCAAGGGCAAATGAATCTGGCCAGGATAGTTGTTTTATAACTGAACTAACCTTGAAAAAATACCTACCTTTGCGTGAACTAAGACTATTTGAGTGCTCTCTAGCACCCAAAGGGTTCCTGGGTTTACCTGCCATGAGCAAAATTCCAGCTGCAGTCCTTATTGCCATGTCTGACTGCAAAGGCATCATTACTTGTGTGAGCTAGTTCAACTCACCAGTTACAGATCTTCTGGCCCTTCCTGATCTTTATCTCATAGTTTCCTCTTGCTATTAAAAGGCAACACCGAGAGAGGAATCTGGCAGTGTGGAAAGTGGCTGGGGTTCACGAGAAGTCCCAGGTAAAACCCCTTCATCTGATTTCTGTTTCTGATCACTTCCTTACTTACAGCCATTTCTCAGCTGTGTCCTTTAAAAATTCCTTGAGGGAAAAAATATACCCTGTAAAATTAGAGTTATCCTTGATACTCTTCAAAGGTTGAGTGTAACACAGGTGATTTGTTCACTTCTTTTCTTCCCATGCATGCAGAGAGACAGTGTGTTCAACATTATTTTCAAACACAGGTGCTTCATATTCTTGTCCTCAAAAGTAACGGACACCTTTATTTCTTTGAGGCAGTAAAGAAAAAACAGAAAAGGACAAGGTTTTTTGAGGACCACCTCCAGAGGCAGAGGATAAAATGGAGTGCCCAACATGGGCCAGTTATAAAAAAGGAATAAGAGCAAGAGAAAACTAGGAGTAACAAGCAAAGGGCAGGGGAGAACAACGCGGTGTGCAACAGAAATCTGACTAATGACTGGGCCTGACGAAAGGCACAGACATTAAGCAGATAGGCTGGAAAGCCAAGCAAAAGGCCAAAACGGCGGCACTGCAGTGCTGCATCCCAAGACGGTCCCCCAGTACCTGGGGCAACTCAAAGGAGAGGAGCAGGGACATGTGTAACCAAAGCCATCACCACCATTCCCATACTGCAAAGGCAGCCACAGCATTTTTCTCTGGAGCCGAACAGGGCATCCCTTTGAAATTAAATAGCTAATGCGTAACACACAAGTCTCTGTCCCTTGCTTGAGGATATGATTGATTCAATGGCCACGTGTGATTTGAGTAGCTGCAGAATTCAGAGAGCCAAACTGATGCGTCTATGACAGACAATTTCATTAAAAAAATAAGAAATACAGAATTGCCAGTTTTTCTAAGTGGTGAAGACTTGGGGAGTCAACAAGGAACTCACAAGAGCTCAGTGAAAAACAAAACCTCAAACCCAAGAGCTGCCAGCTGACAAGAGCAGCCTGGAATTACTTGTCTCAATTAGGTAAATTTGTGATTTCACTTCCCCCAGGGTGGTTTTTGTATGTTTACAAAGTAACTTCCTTAAATCCTTAAATCTTGACAGAACAGCGGAATGTCAAGACTCTCAATTTATATGACTTTTTCTTTCACTGATTTTGTGGGAGAACACAGGCAAATCATTTCAGTACTCAGGTTTCTGTTTCTCCGGCTATTCAACAGATTAGTAATAAGATGCATTAATGTTTTTATGGTAATTTAGGTTCCTTACATTGATGATGCTGTTCAAGTGGAAAAATAATTAGTATGAGACCTCCTGGTACCCACAAAACTCACTGCAATTGTTGCTGTAGAAGATCATTAGTTTTTCTTTACTATAGAATTTGTAAGTTAATGTATTGAGACCTTTTTTTCCTTGCTGTTATTTGTTTCATCTGTGTGAGAGCTGTAAGAGGCTGTGGCTGTTTCTTGCTTTCCAAGTACAGAAATACAGTCTGTTCCAGCATAATAATTTTTATATTTCTGTTAGTTGGTGTAAGGCTGTGCCTATTTGCCCTTGATTGTGTGTTTAATTAGGTCTACAATATTCCATAATTAATCTCTTAAACAAGATCCAAAACAGAGATTAGTTCTTGTTAGGATTCTCAGCTTACTCATCTCTTTTTACTACATGAAACAGCCAATGCATTTATCTCAGATGCTCTGTTAACTCTTCGTGCTGTTACTCTAGTCCAAATATTCCTTCCAACACTTCCAATTAATATGTACTAAAAAAGTTTGGCAATCAAAAAAAAAAAAAAAAAAAGCTGCTAACAGCATTCTGAGATTCTCTCTAGCCAGGCTCACACCTATAAAATTTCTTCTGCCAGCAGGTCTCCTGCGTGCCCTTCAGTCCCGTTGAAGCAAAAGAAAAAACAGCCTGCATGATCGCTCTGCTACAAATTTTCCCTCTTTCCACCCCAGCTCCCAGCCTGAATGTGCTTTGTCTGGGCTGCTGCTTTGATGTTGCATCAGGCAGCTTTGAAACAATAACTTGAAGACAGCACTAAAGCCAGCCAAGGGTAAAACATCCAGCTGCCACTGTGCAATTGTGCAGATACACGCCATGGCTTTGCAGGGAAGCTGGAGACGGCCACATAAGCCCCCAAATTTGAGACCACAGGCTGCATGGCTGCCTCTCACAAGGAGCTCTGTGAAAGCCAGGCAGGAGCAAAGCTCCATCCTCCCATTTTGGACCGTTTGACTACTTTGAGTGCAAAGAGGATAGATGCAGCCCTGCCAGAGCTGTCATCATATGTTGTTTTTGAACAATGGAGGATTGAGAGGGGGGAAAAAAAAGTTGTTTGTGTGTGTGCATCTGTCAATAAGGGAGCTTAAGTCAGGGATGAGAGACAAGTGCTGGAGAGGTACTCAGGGAGATTAAGTATAGCAGATTTATAGGTGAAATGTGGTTAGTGTTGATGCAAAAGGTTGTGGGGGAGATTTTCAAAAGCACATGTGGGAGGAGACTGCTTGCATACTATTGATTTTCTATTTTGGTGCCAAGCTCTCATCACTGTATGACAGCCTTGTGAAGCACTGGAGCTCCTGGAAATACTGGAAGATGCCCATGAAGGAAGCAGGTTGATGAGTCAATGCTGACAGCAGCAGCCACTGCAGAAAGGGAGGGAACCATGGGAAAGACACCCCCATTCTCCCCCTGTTGCAAAGTGAATGCAATGCATTGGTCCCTACTCCCCACACATTCTCCAAAGAAGTGGTAGTTCAGGTGGAGGTCAAAGAGGAGGTATATCATTCAAGAGCTGTTGGCATGTTTCCAGCTTTGCAAGCAGGAGTCATCACTGCATCAGGGAGCACTAACAGAGGGGATTGCAGCCCCTAAGTCCACTTTCCCTGTAATTAACCCATCCTCATCTGCAGGCAATCCCTTCTTCTCCTCCTCCGTTTTGTCCAGAGTGGGGTAATAGCACCCAAGCACCACCACAGATATAGCTGCAGCGAGCGCCCACGCGCACAGAAGGGGAGAGAGGGGGATGTAAAAGCAGGAATGGCTTTAGCAAAGCTCTGAACCAGGGGCACTACTGCTCTTTGCTTGCTGTCAGGAAAGAGCAGCTGCTGCTCCACCACATGCACTTTGGTTTTTTTCTGAAGGCAGAAAAATAAAGTAGGTCACTATTTTATTTGCCAGAAGCAGAGATTAAGGATATTAGGAAAGGGCACAGTATAGTGTAAGCTGCTGATAAAAACAGTGGAGAGCTAACCTGCACGGGTTTATACATGACGTGAATGAGAAACTCAGTTGCTGACATGAAAAACAGATCATGTTTAGATACTACATGAAGAAGAGATGTCAGGTGTGCCAGTAATAGAGGAAAATATGCATTAATTAGAGGCTATTAAAGCAAAGATGTAAGGTTTCTGGCTCTTGAAAAAACAGTAGACAAAGTAGAAAAAGAGTAGCTGTCATAGAGGTTGACGAGCGCTAATCGAGTCTCTGTTTATTTTCCTTTAGAGGTCTCAGTTTCTAAAGTACTGCACACCTACAAAGCCTCTTCAAGTCGGTGAGAGCTGTGGGTAACCAACAGCATTTAAGACGACTAAACTAGTGCAGGGAGCAGCAGGACATCATCTGTAGGACCACCACTATAAATCCATAGCCATTAAGCACACCAGGCATTGTCGCATGCAAAGGACACGGGTGTTTTGCCACTAAATCCTCACATACTGAGATGATAATTGTTCACGCTTCCCATTCAGACATGTCTCATCCAGCAAGAAACAGGGAACATTATATCCAAGACAAGTCCAATTACAAACAATTGGCAAATTCTAGGAAAATGAGAGAACAGAGAAACCGTATTTGTTTTTCTTATTAAAAAATAAAAAAAAAACATTCGAAGATCATATGCACAAATTATACAAGGCAATGAGAATTTGTACATAATTCTCATAAGTATGAATTATACATTTCAGTGAAGTGTTTAATTTGGAACTCTGAAGTTCTCTCTCCCTCAGACTCCCTCTTGCGACTGTCCACACAGACTTGTCCTTACACAAGCAAGGAGGCAGCAGCATTTGTTATAAGCAGTGAAGGTGTTCAGAAAACACCCCACCAGCATTTCATTATTGGGACCTCTCCCGGGCAAGCGTGTCAAAGGGGAACTGAGGCTTTTGCAAGTGGTCAGAAGGCTGCAAGACCACCACACATTTCCATTGGTGAAAAAGGATTAAGATCAGACATTAAAATGTGTAATGCCTTGGAAACAGAGCACACTCCAAAGGAAGTGAGGGCAGAGACTGGGAAGATTTATTCGTAAATCATTATTTCTTTTTTTTTTTTTTATTTCTAAATCCCCTTTCTCTCACTATTTGAGGAAGGGCTCCTGGGAAACAGCACTGCAGTCTCAGCCTGCATCCCTGTGCGTGTTTCTGCCTAAACCCTCCCGCTACAGAAACAGGCTTATATGCCACGTAAACCCAAACCAGGGCTTTCACATTGTCCAGGGCTCACCTACACAGCAGTGAGGACGCAGGCCTGGTTCCCCAAAAGCTGAGAGCCCCCTTGCCCTTCCCACAAACATGCAGGGAGTCCCAGGACGTGGCAGCAGGGGCAAGGTTGGGGGGTGCCCCTACGTTCACACAGGTGGCTGCAGGAAAAGGAAAGGCAGAACAACTCACAGGTGGCTTTACTGAGGGAGCCAGTAAAGGCAGGCACCAACCCAAGACACATCCCGGACACGGGCTTCGTGCCGCCCCTGTACGTCACAGCAGAAGAGCCTGGAGCTCGTTTAGCCCCTGGGGGACCAATAGTTTCACACTTATCCTACAGGAGGGAAGAAGGGTTATTTCAGACGTGATTCATCCTTCATAGCCAGTCAAGAGAAACCTGAAGTGAGGCAGAGGTCTAAGACAGGTTACGTGGATGGCTACCTGGAAACATCTCTTTCTCTCCATTGTCTACAAGGGAATCCAGAGGACTTCCAATGCTGTCACCTAACATCTGGACGTGAGCACTTAGATATATACTCCACACCCTGGTCCCAGCTCCCCTGTGCCACAGGAGAGATATCACTAAAGCCGTGCTACAGATGGGCTAGGCAAGCTGGGGAAGGCACTGTGGCAGGAGGCCAGGCTTGAGGATGTTCAATGTTAGAGCCCATCAGGAGGAGCTGGCAGGTCCCATTAGCAGGATGATCACAACTCGGAGCTTTGGTACCTGCTTCACCAAAGGCAGAGAAATCAGGCTCCTTGATGTTATTTATCTGATTTTGAACAGCTTTGTGGAAAATTTATTATTCTTATCTAATTAACTACTGCTTAATTTTATAATTTCCAGTTTCTCCAAGGTCTCTAGATATAACAGTTTTGATCCCTCTGTTTACAAAGGAAAGCTAACGTGTTAAAACTATGTATTGACCTTCCTTTCACTTCAGAATTTTATGCGAAGTTCTTCTCATTCTTCCTCAGTTTTGCCTCACAAGCTAATGGAAGAGAAAGATTTAATACCTTGATTTTCACTGATACTTATCTTTAGCATTTTTTTCTTACCTGAGAGATCTGCAGAACTGGTAATAAGGGGGAATGCTACTGTCTAGCTTCTGCGGAACTTACTTTTTCTCCTTTACAAGCTTTTTAAGACATGATGTTAAAACATAACAAATACCAGCCATCCTAGAGTAAAAACAGCACTTTAACATAAAATATTCAGACTGTGCCAACATCGGGGACCTTTATCTGCCAGCTGTATGCTGTTGTTCTAATCATCTAGATATAATATTGCCATTCTGCAATTTGATAGAAGCTTTAAGCATTTGGGGAGGAATTGTTATTCATTGTGATTTCAGTACCTCTTCATGGATTAATTGTAGATATTTTCCAGATAATACTATTAGAAAATAGAATTATCTATAGATCAAGCTTCAGGGCCCTCAGTGAAATTGGTCCATATAAATACCATATAAAATAAGACTAAATCTTTGACCTGAATAGATTGCAATCAAAGCAAACCAAAGGGAGAATTAATGAAAAGAGGACATTATCTCAGCTTTCCACAGGCAAACAGGAGTAACACGGAGATTAAAAGACTTATCTGAGGTCAACGAAAGCCTGCAGCAGACCCTGCCATCCAGCTCACATCTCCCAAAGTTCCAGATTTAACTATGAAGCCATCTTCCTACTCTCATACAATCATTAGAGATAATTTTAAAAAGCTAAAGAATTAACCCTCAGTTTATTACAGTCTGGAAATTATTACTATATCTAAGAGAAACCAAATATCTTTCTCTGAATCACGTATCTGTTAGTAATTTAACAGTTTTTCCAGAGAGCTGGGGTACAATAACATTTTTTTTGCTTGCTCTGCCTAAAGAATCCAGCATACAGGAATATTTACAAGCTACTGAAGATGCTTTGGTGAATGCAAGTTGCATAATTAACATCATTTATTTTGTTAGATTGGGCATATCTTGTGCCACATAGGAAGGAAACACTGCTTTCTGTACCAATTGCTACATTATTCCACACTTACCCTTCACAGATACCAAAATTAATAGATAACAAAAGAATATCTTCAGTCTATAGCACAACTGCTGGACATCACACGGATGGCAATTTATATCTGTTTCAAACTCTGCATTTTGAGAGAGAAGAGGATTTCCTACATGCCCAAGGGAATAAAAGCCTTACCTCTACACAGCACGTGAGGCTTCGTCACGAGCAAGGAGCACCTCAATGTAGTCAGCACTACAGACTCTGCTCTTCCCACTTCCCAGTTCAGTGTATTCAACTACAGGCATCACTTCTTGCCCTCAGACCTTGGTATACCTATGGTGTCATGACACATCTGGAACATGCCTTGGAAATAATGAGGATCCAACACCTGTATCACTGAGCCCTTTGGGAAACATAGGTGTATGGGGGAGCAATATGGCCTTGAGGACATCACAGGTTAAGGACACAAAGTGCATCTCCTTTCAGCATTGCAAAGCTCTGCAGAAACCTGCTCTTCAGTTCTAGCTTGGCTTTCCCAGCAACATACTCACAGCACAGACCACATCAGAAAGACTCCCCTTTTCAGAGCCAACTCATACATCCATTTAGATTAGTCTCCTTTGGCCCATTAGGCTCAAATCTCCCTACTTGGGGTAGGGACTGTGGTTCAAAGGCTTCCCCTTATCCAAGCTAGTCTCACTGCAGCCCCGGAGCTCCAGGCAGTAGTCAGAGCACTTGACCTGGAAGTTGAAGACCACGGGTTTATGGTCATCTTAGTCCAAGTAGCCCTCTTATGCCCTTTTCCTGCTCTTTACTTCACATATCTGGAGGCCAGCTTTGCTTCCTTGAGTGGATGGAAAGTACCATGGTGCTCCGTGGCAAGCTTCAGTCATCACGGGGAGGCTCAAAGAGAGACTGAAGATGAGGGGGCTGCATTCTCATGCTTACTGCTCCGCTGCAACCCTGCTCAGCCCAGCACACAGCCCGAGTGCCAGGACAGCCCTGCCAGAGAGGTGTCTGCCCAAACCCACCCAGGTCTGAGGAAAATGAAATAGGGACTCCCATTTCACATGCAACCGTTAACCAGTTCATTAAGAGCTAAAAAGCAGGAGAGAAGAGGTAGGATTTGGCACCTGACCTCCTTGCATCTTTCACTAAGCCCCAGCATGTCTTGCTGGCAGTCTCTAACCAGCTCCCTGCTCAGCACACCAGTTTTTGAACTGTGTTCCTCAGTTTCTCTTGTCAGCCAGGCAAACCCATCTCTGGGTTGCAGCCCAAGCCCTGCTACCAGTCAACTGAGACCTCAGTCTCTGGTGTTTATCAATAGTTTCCTGTGAGTCCCCCAGCTCTCCACGAACAGCACAGCGCAGCCAGCTGCCTCGCAAGGCTCCCCAGTCCTGCTCTGCAGGCCACTGCCATGAAGTGCTCCATCAAATAACCACTGCATTGTTGAACTTCTAGGCACCTTGCTCCTTCACCAGCCCTTACTTTCCCAGGCATGTTTTCGAGCTATTCCAAATTCTAGACTTCTAACCTGTAAAAGCAGCGGGGATGTGACTCACAGTGCCTGACTTCATGCATGACTGAGTGGGTCAACCGAGGCTCCCTGCACACTCAAATGACAGCAACAGGCATTTTCACCACGTGGTTCATACGACCTATTTCAGATGTGCACCTTAGCCTGAGGGCAGCTGTGCACCAGAAGCAGCTGTTCATCTGTGCACGGAGCCAAGGGTGACCAGCTCAGAGGTGGGCACGTAAAGCTGGAGATGAATCCCACCAGGTGCCACTGGGACCTGCGTATGTGCCAGCAGCTTGTGATTCCTCCTTCAGGTTTGTTGGAAAGAGTGCTTAAGGGTTTTAGTAATTTACATGGATAGTGGCTGAAGTGGGCAGAGTAATTTCATCTCTGTTTCTATTGCTTTTCTATGATTTACAGCTTTGACATGTATTTCTTAATTGCCTCTGTTTTATTAAACTAATGCTAGGATCTCTTGAGGCAACTTCAAAATACTTTGCACAACTAACCTAATATTACTTTCTTGCTCAAGTTCGCATATGAAATTCACTTGTACTCCACACACCTCTTCTAGCCAGTGCAAATCTATTATTCTGGAAATGATGAGAATCTCAGGACTGAGGAACTGTTCAGTAACCTCATCCATATTCTGCAGGTTTTCAGTCCTACTTGTAGCCTTACAGGACTTGATTAAAAAAAAAAAAAATCAGTGAGCATCTTCCCTAAAAGGTTATATAGATGGCTTTCCCTGCCATATTTGTGGCTTTCAGTTTTAAATAAAATCTGTTTTTCAGAAATCAATTTATCCAACTAAAAGTTGATAAAACATAACCAACTGCATATTAAAAAGTCTACAAAAATGGCAGAAAGAAGGTAAGAGGGCAGTTGCTACTATCTTTGTACTACAGAAAGGAAAAAAACAATTTGATTTATTTGCACTTTAAGCATTACAGTTGAAAATGATAATGCAACAGCAGCATAACAGCATTACGTAAGTAGCCTCAGGCTCTTTCCATAGTTTTATCAGTCTAGATGGCAGATAAGAGCTCATCTGACAAGGACAACAGTGAGTGCGTGCCTCTAATTACGCTGTCGTTTCAATGGCAGTAAAAACAAGGAACTAAACAGTGTTGAGACCTGCCTTTCAAATTCAGATTAACAGTAGCTAATGTTTCAATTTTCAAGTCACCTTAAAGACCAGTTCCAAGTATTTTATGTTCTAGTAACAAGGTATACTTAGCTTTGATAAGAGTTTTTTGTAGAAGCTGTCTTCTCCTCCACCCACCCCCATTCTGCTTAGCTTTATGTCCAGAGAGCCAGGGACCCTGAAGAAGAGTAAGCAGTTGGATAAGTATGTCATTAATGCATTTCTGTGCTGAGCCCTTCACCCTCAATGAAGGTTTAAAAGTGAAACAAGGCTTCGTTCAGTTTGTTAATATGAACCAGTGTAAAGGCTTGACAGCTCCTTCTCCTAAACTTCAGTTTATTTGAAGACTTACACAGAATCATCAATTAAAGCATTGTTACACTCCATAATAAGCAATTAAAGCATTGTGGAATACGTATCATTATCATAGATTACATTATTTGATGGATATTAATAAAAGTATTTCTCAACAAAGTAAAAAAATCATTGGAGAAAGCAGGAGATTGTGAATACATCACTTCCTTCACCCAAAACTAGTCACTGCCTCTGCAGACCATCCGGGCAAGAACATCTTCAAGACAATGGATTATTTTGAAACAGTCCTTGAATGCAGGAAACCATCCCGTTCCTAACCAAGTGGCAAATAGAGGCCACAGTGTTCATTACGTTGTCTTCAGAGAAGCATTACTTACCCACTTCAGGGAGTGTGAATCCACTATAAAGAAAAGTACTAAAAAAATTACAATAAATACCCAGTATTATTTTCAGAATTAAGCCAAAAGATGTCTTTATTGTTTTTTTTTTTTTTTTTCCTTTCTTAGAACTCCATGGATTAAAAAGATGTTTTACACAAAGTGCTACCAGTTTTAAATTGCTACATTTAATTCAAAAACTATTCAGACACAAGAACATCTTGGATTTTTTCTTCTCCTATAAAGCATACTGTAACTTGGAGCCAAATACAGAATATTTTGTATCCAAAGTGGAAAACTCAGTTTAGCCCAACCTGTACCAGAGAGCTGGGAGGGGAGCTTGTCCTTAATTTGGAAACTGGAATTAACATGAAAGTTACAGAAAAGGTAAACATGGTTTAATAATGAGCCCAAAAGACTCTCTGGAGCTGGTAGAGACTCAGTGGTGTAGCTGTAGTTCTGTTTAATGGCCCAAACCCTGCTAGAAAACCAAGTTCCCTTGACATTGTAAGACCCGAGATGCCTTAGCTCTTTCTAGGCTGTGATCACCAGTTTCTAAAAACCTCCCCAGGGAAGGAGCATGTCCTCAATACATATGCCGCCTGTTTAACTAACACTAAAGGCACCCCATTATCTGTTACACTAATAAGACTACAAAGCAACAGACTGAGCATGAGCAGCACAATTTCAGAATGCCTTTTAATTGCAGGAAATCAGAGCAGCTCTCCCTGATCCTCACAATGACAGAGCACCACACTCTTCACATCCTCGAGTGCTGCTCAGAAGTGCTGCTCTTCCAGCACTTGCCTAATGGGCCTTTTCAGAATGGGGTCAGGTCATTAGCTCTTCCACAGACCTGCCGTAATACCAGTTTCTAAATTACTGCACTGTTCTGCAGCTCAGACCAAGCGCTGTGTACTGTTGCTAGAAATCCCAAATGCTGGTTTTCTACCTTGCTGACTTGGATAGCTGTTACCAAGACAGGCTCAGTAGTAAACCACCATCCCTTGGCTGACCTCTGCAGCTACGTACAAGCAGCTCTTCTCAGCCTCAGTTACCTTGGAGTCTGACTGAATATAGGCAGATAAGAGAAAAAGCAAGAAAATAGCAGAAATGACCAGAAACCAAATAGCCACAAGAGCACTGACCACAACAGAGCATATAGGACTCAGTGCAAATCTGCAGATAAGAGAGCAGTCTTTGCCAAGTTGTGCTCTTTAAATAAACTTTTGGCAAGACTTTAGGATAGCAGAGCAGAATTTTACATATGGATTCTCATCTTGAAATAGAACAAGCCAAATTGAGACCCAGGAATTTGAATTTTTAGGGCTATATATAACTCAGTTATAGGGCTATATAAATAGCTCAATTCCTCCGTACATTACAATACCTCAAACACCAATAAGTTAAAGTAGTTCTTACTGCTAACGCTAATCCTTTCCCCCCTACTGAACTCCAGCTGACCGGCCTTTCTCCTGCAGCAGTCTAAGTAGAAATTCAGTCTCTTACAGCCTCGTGACCCGCTCTTGGCATGTGATCTCCTCCACATGATCTCTGCTTGGGAAGAAGCTCTCCTTTCCTTTTCTTGGTTCATATCAGCAAATACACAGATACCAGTTATCTCTCTTCTCCCAGGCTGTCCTTTGGCACTGTGGATGAACCTGTGTGCTATGGGATACAAGCAGCAGCAACAGAATTGGAGCACAGTATCAGCCTTTTTTTTTTTTTTTTTTTTACAGCCACCAAAACCTCAGTGCTCTCCTCTGCACCATATTTCACAAAACTTGCAGCAATGGTTACGTCCAGTTGTGCTCCATGTTCCCCTTTATACATTTTCCTGCCCCAAAACACATTCACCAAAGCCAACCCATCATAAATTGTTAAAAAGAACTACTAGATTAATATGTACAAAGCTTCCTCTTGATACAGCACCACACCAGGCACTAACAGCGCTTAGGCTTCTCTTTTGGAACGCTACTAACCAGACGTCTCTACCATTCTAGCTGCATTCACACTGGGATTTAAATCACTTGTGAAGTAGAGTTACAAAACAAAACCCTCCTTAAATGTAGCTTTAACATATGCACCAGCATTCATCCTTTTTCTTCCACTAATCATTCCCTTTCAGTATGCTTCGTAACAGCTGTCAGTAGTCTCCTTTGACATTTCCTGCACCCACAATGAGCATTTAAAAGCCATTCAAATAATAGCAATTGGAACATTTTTCCTGCTCATGTCCTTATCACATTCAAGAGAAAAAAGTAATCAAAGTTATTATCCTATCATGGTAGTCACACTAACTTCTCAAATATATTGTTGACTAATAGGACACTTGCATATCACCAGATAACCTAAAACATTAGAAGGACAGTGCACATGCGAAGTCCAGCAAGCGAGCAGAAAAGCAAGCATTTTGTTTACTAAGAATAGTTTCTTTCACTAGCATGCTACTAAAGCCAAGTTTACTAAAAGCTTAAAGTGGGATTAGAAAATAAAGGATCCAATCACTGAAGGTGTTTCCCCCACTAAAACATTCTCACATGAATCTCAGAGCACTAAGCTGCAGCAGTCTCGTGCTTTCATAGAGCCTCAGCCAGAGCAGCTACTGTCACAGCTGAGGAACATTCCTGAACAACATCCACACCCCTGAATATCCAGGGAACAGCTCTCTCCTCTGCCAAGCCATGTTCTTGCAATAATGCCGCCACCTTTAGTGTTTTACCCACAGCAGCTTCAGGGGCTGGAAAATAAACACAAAGCAGACAGCAACATTTTTAGGATCACTTAATCCTGCATCAAATTCTGGAACTAGCTCAGCCAGCATTGAAGCCCTCAAGACACTGCAATATCAGCCCTTCCTCCCCATGGCCCAGTGTGGCCATCAAAGAGGTCAAGAATGACATATCCATCTCCATTTTTGCCTTTATATAGTTTTTATGTCCCACTTGCTTCTCTTCAACCATTCTGCACAGTAGGCAGCTAATTTTCACACAAACCGTCTATTCTCAGTTTAAACATGCACACTCCAAGTAATACCTAAACTTAGGCAGGTTGTAGTTATAGACAAGTGAGGCAATGAATGCTCCCTGGACTAAGTCAGTAAAATAAGTTAACCAGCCTCTAGACTATAGCAAGAGCTGAAGTTAAACTTTGCTTTTCCCTCCTCTTATGTATGCACATATGAAACTCTGCACTTTCACTACATCCAGCAGCATCCGTGCGCCAGAAGTGCATGTGGATGAATATGTTCCTGCACTTCATGTAGCAGCTACCGCCGCTGGATACAGAACCCAACTGACAGATGTTACACTTGTTGTGGCACATGGTTAAACCACACTGCTATGACTTAGCAGGAGTTTTGACATTTTCCCCTAATGATACTAAGCAGATTCTCCCGCGGTGCGATTCCAGCATGCAGCCTGCCTACCTGAACAGAAGCCCGAATTTAAAAAAAAAAAAATCAAATAAAAACCTCCAATGGATTGGATTGAAGAGAGCCCTTTAAGCTGCATCCACCTACAGCAGGAGGGTCCCACTCTGTAATAAAGATCACAACACTGCATAGTCTAATGCTCCAGTACATTAGTTTCCATCTGTACTGTGAACAAACCCCATATTCTCAGTGCAGATCAAGACGGAGCTGGATATGGGTGAAATAAATATGAGCAAAATGCTGCTGGAAGAAGCTTGAGCATTATGTAGCAAGTAGTAGTTAGGGAGAGCTTTATTACCATGACAAAAAAACAATTGCTATCTTTACTAAATGAAGAATACAGCTGTATAGTCCTAAAAGCCTCAGAACTAAGAATCAAAGAAAACAGTTCTTAATCGTTAATGGAAAAGTCGCTCAGAAGAGAAGCTGGTGTTTTCCAAAAATTTGTTGGACCTGTTGAAAACACTCATCTGGCTTACCAAGTATGGAGTAACAGTAACACTATGTAAACACACAGCACTCTTCTCCTGACACTTAACTCCAAAATTAAGCACAGACTAGTGTTTATAATTAATAGACCAGCAGTCTACAGTCAGTAACACAAAGCTGAGCCAGTCTCCCATGTGTAAGAGTTACAGGATCATTCAAGAAACTAATAAATAGGCCAAATCACTTCCGTACTCTGCGTCTGTATCAGATATGATTCATCCATAAAATGAAAATTTTATTCAATGTTTAATGTTCATACACTGCTATTATAAATGGACTATTTAATGCCCAGTTAGATTGGCAATATTAAGATAATTTTATTTTAAGCTTTAGGGATTTTCAAAACACATACAAACAAAATACTTATTACAAAATTCCATTTGCTAAAGTTTTTTCAGGAATATACATCAAGCATGATTCCCACACACAGATAAATGACTTTTACAGAGAGCGTTACAGAGCAATAAATGCTAGTGAAACAGCCAGTCTTTCCAGATACATTACAAAGAAAACACTTTTCTTTCCCTTTGTCACATCCAACATTTGAATTTTTTTTTTTTTTTTTTTTAAAATAGCCAGGTCTGAAGTTAAAATGTGTAAGTAAACTGACTGTGGAAGTCAACAGGCACTCAGAAGCCCTGAAAGGGAGAATAAGCGATATTTTTCAAGTTCACTAGTTCAGGGGTAAAAATCCCTGAGAGACAGAAGAACAACAAACCCGTTTTCTGTGATGGAAAGATGTTTGTCCAGGGACATTGCCAACAGACAGCCATAAAGATAAGCTGTAAGATTGAAGAGCAACAGTAAGACAGAGCGAGGAAACCAATCTGTAATGCTAGGTAACAAGGAATGCCTTTGTGGGGCAGCATGGGACTTCACCAAGACTACCTACTTGCAAGAAAAGCATCCAGCAGGAATATATGCAGAGATACAGAGCACAAGATATGTACGTGCTAACCTTGTCATTAAGATGGGAAAGGCTTTATAGTATGTGTCAAAAACTATAACCCCCTTAACTATAAACAGTATACAACTGACCTCAAGAGTTAAACTATGAACAAGAACAAACAAAATATTGCACCCCAATTTCAAAGTCACCACCAGGACGTTTATTACTTGAAGCCAGTAGATTAAGAAACATGGGTCCATATATATTTTCTGTTGCTTGATGCCAGTGGAGAATTGCTCAGCTACAAGCATTTAATAGGCCAGGCCACTGAATTCTCTGGGACCTGAAACTGATCTCAGAAGCAGCATGCCTCTGACCTTCCACCTCAAGTCCCTGAGCTGCTGCTGGGCATCAAAACAGCTCTGCTGCTTCTACTCTTTATGCGTCATACCCCGGCAGGGCCCTGTTCCTTGCTACATGCTGTGACAAGGGTCCTGACTACGTCCTCTTCCTTAAGCCTATTGTGCGTACAGAAGTTGTACCACTGAACTGCAATGCCGTACTGATTTTCAAGGCTATTTAACATGTAGGCAGGTCAAGCTAGCTAGATCAAACATAAGCTCATCCATACTGTTCACTAATCTGAGCCTTCAGAAATAGTGGAAGAAAATTGCAGTACTTCCAGGTTTTTGAAACATCCAAAGCATTAAGAAGCCCATTACATCTGAAGGACAGATATCAAGCACCACAGTAAGCAACACTTGGAGGAAAGTGTGGCATAAATGGTGAAAGCAAGTCAAAGCAGATTTCAGTCTAATCTAAAGATCTAATTCTAAAGGTTAATATAAGTTTCACAACCAGTATACTTAAGTCTATGATCAGCTACAGGTTTAGAACTATTAGCAACTAAACTAGAGTTTTAAGATCAACCTTTAGGTTCTGACCTAAAGGTCTGTAAGTTACCACAGTGGAGGGATGATCTCATTTGAAATCAGATTATCTTTAAACTAACTAGAAAGCAATCATCATGCTTATGTGAGGCCCTCATGCTAGCCACACTTGCTCAAGAGCAGGGCAGGACTCTAAAGAACAGATGTTGACAGCATGTGCCCTGTGCTATTTTAACATCGAATTTCTTTATATTATATTCTTTATGTCACTTCCTTAAGAGGATAGTACTTAAGCCAAGCTATGCCAGCCCCGCTTTAGCCTAACTGTACATCCAGTTACATGCTTAGTTTACCAGAACAGGAGTAGCAAGTTCTCAGAGATTTGCTGATGTATTACTTAATCAAACGGCCGTCGGAAAACAGAAGCTTCAGAGGAGGAACACATCACCTTTCCCAGCAAGGCATTCTCCAGTGTGCTTATCCTGAGGAAGAGACACAAACTGTCACAGCTTGATTTGTGATAGCTTTCCCTCTAAAAGAACATTATATTAGGGCATTTGTTCCGCATATGGATGTGCGGTTTTATGGAAGGACTGCTGTTCCAATCCTCTAAACAGACTCTGCAGACTTCAGGCTTTTGCCCTAGATTTAGGTCACTAGTAATTGGCCATGTGTGGAAAATGTACAGGCTCAGTTCAGTGTTACTTAATTAATTTCTTAGTCTGTTGACTTGGCAGTCATAGTACAAAACAGGACAGTTGGATATTTTTATTTAAACTGGTATTGAAGAATACATTATGACAATAGCAAGCCTCCCAAAAATAAACCCAACTCTTTTCGTACTAGTGAAATAAATATTTTAAATTGCCTGGAGTGCAAATTTAAACCAGTTTTAGTTGCTCAGGTGAGACTATCAGTTTGGTTAATTTAAAAGGAATTATTTGTCTTTTATAGCATTCAGATTGGAAAAGATCAAGCACAGCACAAAACACAGAAACCCAAAGACTTTACCGAGACCTTCTCAAGAGGAAGCACAGAATTGACAGGTGCTAAAGTCTTGCTATAGTTGATTCTGCTTCATTGGTTGCAACTTTCTAGCCAGGACATTATATTCCCAAGCAACTGGTAAGTGCACCAACTACACATTAATGCCACAGCTTGAAAGAGAGACTTCTGCGCATTATTTTGAGCTGTAGAGACTTCTGCGCATTATTTTGAGCTGTACCAGGCACCTTTCAGTATTGTAACTGCTCTTGAAGCAACATGTTCATTATAAAAAGCTCATCCACTGAAATAAGAACTAAAATTCTTTCCGCTCCCAGATCTGCCACAGTTTTTTAGTTAACTTGCTTGATGTTTTTTAAACCTTTTTTGAAGGACATAGAACAGTCCCACTGTGCTGAGTCCTGGCCATCCTGCCAAGCTTTCTGCTGGAGCTCACTTCGCTACCATCTATTTACTTCACCACAGGTCCCATGTGCTTTAGGTAGTTTTGGCTGAAGCCTAAAAAGCAAATGAGAAGAGACAGCTGCCTCTCTGCAGGAACTTCTCACCAGTGACCCTGGGGGCTGAGTTGGCAGAGCTATCTGGACTTTATAAGGCGGCTGCTCTACAAAACAGCCTTATAAAACTCTATTCACATATTAACTGGAGTAAAATATTTATTTCAGATCACAAAGTATTGTATTTTTTGATGAAGAAACAGGTTCTGTGCTTGAGCAGGTAGTTTTATGGCATTTTAAAGCTGACCTAACATGCCTACCTTGATTTAAAATAAAAAGGCATCCCAATTCCTTTCACTAAGAAGTGAGCTCTGCCAATAGAAAGGGCCTGGAGACTGAAATAAACTCACTTTAACAGTACTGAAAGGGAACAGATCTCTTTAAAAGTGTAATGTACAGGGGTACTCAGACTATTGTTAAAGTAAAAACAACATACAACAATATTTGCAAAAAAGCTTAATATAATCTTTTGAGTCTATAATCTCTAAACAATAAATATGAAAAGTGTACATGGCACACCAGAGCAGCTAAATATTAAAACAAACAAGTACAAATTGATAACACTTACCTATATTGTCAGTGATAAATTTGTTGCTACTGTGATACAACACAAGCTTAATATACAAGATGTTTTTCCAAATAAAAACCACAGAACCAAGTTGGTACAGAAGGTGAGGGAAAAAGGGAGACAATAAATAACAAGGCACAAAAACCTCTCTTGCTGCAACCCTGTAAGGCACCACTGTGCAAACGTGAAACTATCAAAGCCTGTAGTGGAGAAATTCTAAATGTGTTTAAATGACTGAATAATGTACTTTAAAGATGACACTATGCTCATATCTTTGGGAATAAAAATACTTACAAACCTTTATTTACACTTATAGGCTTTTAAAAAACAAATTAGTGAAATGGGTGAATTAATACTCAAATACAGGAGTCACAGTTAGTTTCTCCCAGACAGCTCCACAAGCGCAACTTGATCGTGACCTATACTGGCCTTGTTAATAGAATCCTGGATCCAATATGGTGCAGAGGCAAACGCTGCCAATTATGTCAAATTGTGTGGCACACCAGTAATTTGAACAAAACACACTTCAGGGATTACGATGAGAAACTCTTTTTCACTTGTAACTAAAAATTATTTAAATCAAGAGATAAAAGGTCAGTAGCATTAATCTAACACCATACCTACAAATCCTAAAGTTGTAATTTATACATCTATTTAAGAAGTGGGCACCAGCATTTTTTTCTTCCCTATTCTGTTATCTGCTCAGAAAAATCCATCATGAGATGGACTTCATCAAAAGCCTTCTCCCTTACTAGGTGATTACAGATACATAATTAAGCTTACAAACTGTAAGTTTCCCCCTTTTTTCTTATGTCCCATGATCTCTACTGCATCCTGCTAGAAGTTTTTGTCCTCTCTCCAATTACATAAAAGTCTCCAGACAGTACTGAAATTACTTAAAATACGCACAGGTTGGACAAGTTTTTACAAGATGAGAAGGGGGTTTCACTAAAAACTAAAATTTTCTTCTAATGAAAGATTTAGGAGGCACTCAGTTTCTCATGAGCTTCAGACACATGAATGCCTTATTTTGTACTTGGGAACAGTGTCAGTAGACTAACTTCCAAAACTTCTGCTTCCATTCTTGGAACTTGAACAACTGCACAGCACGTAGTAAACAATCTGAATGAACTTGACAATTCAGTTATTGGCTAAGTTCTGTTTTCTTACATGACATGTTTTACTTTTTAGTCTACACTTAAATACTTTGCCACAAATCAAAAACATTTAAGGTCAGATATAACCTGTAGCTTCAATGATGCTCAATCTACTGAGCTGCCAGGGAAGAAAATCAGGCCAAACTATTACATTTTAAACAGAGGAACTGGAAGAAAGAACCGTCTTCAGTGATAAGTTAACATTCATATAGCTATTTGCCAGAAGGCTGTGCCAGCTTAGGCATGCTTCATTCCTTTATTCAGTCCTGTTTTAAGGAAATAACAATTTGAGCAAATGCAATGTAAACAGAGCCAGGTAGACTGCAATAGTAAAGGACAACAATATCATTGATTTGACAGGTTTAAGGCCAACTATTTATGATTTGAAATATATCGTACTTTTCCATGGCACTTAATACGCTGAAAGTCAGTACTGGGTGACATTAAACAAGGGTATACATATTCATATCATATGCAATATATACATGTAGCTTCAGTTCCTAAAATAGAAAGTTCAAGTTTCCTTGCACAAATAAAATCAATCCGTGAAAGACCACCTGTGTTTTCCTATACTGAATAAACTATTACTGTTTTAACCAATTTAGTGCAAACTGACTTCAGTCCAAAGACATACCATTCCTTGATTTTTAGTCACTACTTACCAAATGCCCCTATTTCTTTTAAAACACAACTACACTTTGTCTTAAAAGAACAGCAAACACTTGACGACTAGCATGCTGTTCTAGTCTACGTTAACAAAACTCGCCGATATACAAATCATGTTTTGGTCATGCAGCACAGACCCATCCTCAAAATAATCCATCTCTTAATTCAATCAGTCTAGAAGAGGAGCACAGTGCCAGATTTTAATTAGCAGGTCATCCTGGCCACTCCGTACTCCAAGCTGACAACAGCAGGCTCAGCTTTTGAGAACTCTGCCACAAATTCACTGTAGCGATTGTCTGCTGTGTTGCTGCCCTCTATAGTTCTTACAGCATCATTCACAGGGATCAGTGGCTGCTCCTTCTTGAAGCATGGAGGGGTCTTCAGTGCCATGGGTGCAGGATGAGCAGACTGCTGATGTTCCTTCACAAGGACTGCATCTGACTGCCCGTTTCTCCGCTTTATTTTCTGAAATATAGAGAATAGTTACTAACACTGAGCATGACTGCTTTACTGATAATATTCTGCTTTGAAAGGAAGTGAATCCACTTCTTTTGCTGGCCAACTCAGCATCTGCAGAACCCTGTATTACATATCCTAGGTTAGATATGTAACAGTATTATTAAGCATTAGGCCATTGGGCAAGGCATTTTTCCCCAGTTTACAGTAGATGCTACAAGCACTGTATGCTTAAAATTTGCAGCTGAGCAGAAAGCAGAAAGGTTGCCCATCAATGTCTGTAGAGAAGGAGAAGTTCTTCCAGGCTTGCCCCTTGTTTGGTTGCTATCAAGATGGGAATACTTTCTTGAGTACAGGCAGAGGAAGACAGGCCTTGGTACTATTACCCAGCAGAGAGCTTGCAGTAGACAAGTCTCTTAGAGAGCAGTTTCATACCTAAGCCCCTTATGTGCTTCCTAAAAACCTTCTAAAAGACTTTTCCTTTAGATCTGAAAGATGCCAATACAGTTTGTTCAAATACAGGAATACACTAAGAGATATCAACTAGAAAGCAGGACTGGAGGAAAGGACCTATCCTGGAAGCACAGAGCAAGAGAAGAAGAAAGATTTGGATTAAGGTGTTTTTTTTTTCTTTAAATTCAAACAATCTCACCCAGTAACTGGGAGCCTGAACTAGTTAACTGAACTGATTTTTGTTGATGTGTTTGTGCTCTATTTAGAACTGAGATTGAGCCCAGAAGACTTTGGTGTCTCCTGACACCAACTCTTTGAAGATGGAAACAGCAGTAGGAAAGTCTACATCAAGATTTCAAACAACTACATCTCTTCATCACTCAAGTGAGAGATGTGGGCTCAGGTGGAGTTAACACCTTGGAACAAGGTTCTAGAAAATTCAGAACTGAGACTTCACTTTACATCTTGCTTATTCTTCAGTTTGTTTCATCTGAGTTTTCATGTTGCTGCTTCAATTGCACAGAAACTTTTTAAATATACAATTAAGATTTGAAATAGGTTAAGTGACCTGCATTCATTACATTACAGTAGGATCGGTTTAATAAAATCTTTCCTCCTAGAAAAGCTGTACTTGTCCCCTCACCCCCAGCATAACATACAGGAGTTGTGTTACCATTTCTAGCCACACAAAGAAGTAAAAGTGATGATTAGAAAACTTTTGCATTTCTTAAAAGGTATTATTCTGAAGTTTCAGCACCTTAACTGACTATAATGAAGTATCAATTAAAAGCCACTGATTAAGTCATCCTAGAATAAAGCGCGATACACTGTTCAGTCTTTCCTGGCCGCTTACTGTAGCGCCTAGTACAAGTCATTTATAGAAATGTGATCTCTGGATTTAGCCCTGGCTTCAAATGAGCAGTACAATGTATATGCCCCATAATTACGGTGACTTACAACAGCATGCACCTGCATATGAAGTTAAAAGAAGGACAATACTTACTGCTTCCATTTTAGTAGCTATAATGGAAATAAAACATTTTCAGTCTCTTTGGTTTAACAACATAGCTGTAGCTATGATGGGTACCTTGTTATCCAAGATAAGTTTCACATAAATTTAACCTACAATAAGCCATCTTCAGTAATGCTTTGATAGTAGGAACACTTTTATATAATACAGTTCATCAGTAAAGCAAAATAAATTGTGCCTAAGAGCAAAATATTGACTGCATAGTCTGGCATTCAGCATAGAAGCATACAGTGGAAGTCAAGTCAACACTACATACAATAAGTGCTAGGCCATACAATAGTGACATTCATGTGAAAGCTAGAAGCATTATTACAGACTATAAGTATGAATTTGCCGAACAAGTCACTAGTACACACACTTATTTTGTAATACTTACAGCTTCCAGTTCTTTAATGTCTTCTTCCAGTTGTTTATTTTGTTCACTCATGTTCAATATAAGATTGAACACAGATTGCCTGGGATGCATACTTCGATCAAACTGATGGTACATATTTCTCCAAAACCTGCATGAAGCAGACAATTTTAACTATGCAGGATAAAGACAAAAATTGAAGAGATACAGTATATAATTTAAACTTACTTAAAATTGAATGATACTGTATTAGGCTCCAAAAGTTCTGGAGACAAGTCTGGATTATACAGAGGATTCCGATATTTCTTTTGTTCATCCAGAAGGAACGGCCACAAGGAATATGTTTTCTCTTTTAATCTTAAAGCAAGAAGAGATCAATGTCAAGACACTGACTGCAAGCAAAAAACAGAAGCTGCTCAACTTAAATCTTGTAACTTTTTAAAAAAGTTACCAGAAATACTTATAAATCTTGAATTAAGAGCTCTTAGCAAAATCAACTTCTTCCTGGCATATGCTAATGTTGGATAGAACTGTCAGTTTTAGAAGTACTACTGCTTATGCTGTGCAAGTTTTGCCTACTTGCAATAAATGCTTTTAAAATACGGTTTGAGACAAAGATGAACTGATGAAAACTTTACAGAAGTTCTCCAACTGAAAACATTAGGACACATCATATTAATACTTCTAACTGACAGTAATTAGTCTTGAGCAGGCAAGAATTTTAAAGTTACCTAAGAATAGATTGGAGGAGGGAATGAAGCGATACTTCCAAACTTAAGCTTACCTATTTTTAGGAGGAAAAAAAGAAGGGGGAGAAAGAAGCCTTAACTTTCCCTAGAAAAATGAGCATGGGATTTTCTCCCAGAATTAGAAAGACTGTCTTCAGTGTGCAAAATCACAAGAAGCACTGCTGTTCCCTGATTCAGTTCAACATTTTCAGTAGCACCAGTGCTGTCTCTATTTCTATTCAGAGCCTCAAATTAAGAAGATTCACAGGAGTTCTTAGTTTGCCAGAATAAACAAAAGACACATTACAATAGGTCTGCTTACTTTAGTTCTTCTCGCTCTTTTTGGCAGTTTCCAAGGAAGTTACCAAACTGGCATGAATGGACATGTTCATGGATCTGAAGGAGGAAAGCTTCATTGTACTCAAAGGCTTGTGGGAACTGCTCAGTCAGATTCCACACACTTTCTAAAAACTGGGTGAACACTGGCGAGATCTCTTTTGGATCACCATCCAACTGACAACACCTGAAAAAGATTCCATAAACAGATTGAAACTGGTTTAAGTTAGAAATCAAAAAAAAAGTCTTAGTTGCACTTATTTTTAAAATGACACCACATTAATTTGACACTAGCTTTGGTTTGGAGATTAAGCACTTAACTTTGAGAACTAGGGCAACTTTTGAATAGAAATAAATCTATATTTAACCTATTTTTCTGACTTGTAAGGAATCACACAGCTGTATTCAGTAGAGAAGAGCAACATAAGACAGTTAAATTCCTTTGTGTCTATTACTTCCATAGCCAACATTTGGAGTGTACCAGCTAAAAGCAAATTAATAAGCAGTAAATAGGAGCAAGGCTATTTTCATAGCTGATGATAGGCAGATCAAGGGAAAAAACAGAACCCTTAACGTACAGGACTTCTAAAGATAGGCATGACTTCATCATTAAAAGTAAACATAAAATGTAAACTCATCTTTAAAGATCTCAAAACTAAGTGTTTCATATTGCCTAAGTAGCTAGAATGTAGCTTTAGATTGGTTTTGCACTGTCTATGCACACATGCAGACCTAGCTGCAGTCATCGACATCTGAGTGAGGCACCAGTAGCACTAGAAATTTATGTCTGTAATATAAATCAATTATCCCAATAGGTATTTGAATAAATAGCAATACATGAAATGCATTGTCTACTGAAAACAGCTTACTCATTGCAAAATTTCTAGCAACACTGCAGTAGTTTAACACCCACAAGTTGTCTTTTCTCTAAGAATACTTTGTTCAGTTCACCATATACATTTTACAGTATAGGAAGAGTGAAATACCTGTCTGAGAACTTGTGCCCAAAAGAGATCCAATCTTTCTCTATCAAGACCTAGAGGGTAAAAAAAACCAAAATACCTTGTAAAAGTGTTACTCAATCTTACACCTATAGTATTAACACCACAGGTTATCAATATATTGTATTTTAAATTTGAGTCAAATAAACTACAGTAGTAGCAACTATTTGTCCCTTTGTAGTTCCTTTATTTTCTTGGAAGTCTTTCACAAGAAATTCTCAAAGCACGTTTCTAAACCTAGTAAAAAAGTTTAGCAAGCTGACAATCAGATAACTGCTGTTAAGCCAGGCTCACTTAAAGCATACTAATGTTGTATGACTTCACAAGTAGATTATCAACTAACTTGCAAAAAATTGTGACGTATAGGAAAAATTCTAGTACTGCATTCCTGCTATCATAGTTTACATAAAACCACACAATATAATCTCTGTAACATTTCATAGCATAAGTTCATTAATATATACACTTGCTTGTTTTATCACTTCAATATCAAGCACCAAAACAAACACAGGCCGGGCTGCCCATTGCAGAAGTTTCCCCAGAAATGTAGTTGACGGTGAGGATTTAAAAAAAAATTAAATTACTTCCCTAAAGGTTACACACATTCTCGCTATTCACAAAAATTGAATCCTCTAATTCCTCCTCAACTTAACTTTTGTTGCTTGTAATATTTGTGGCAGTTGGTTCTAACCAATACATGGAACTAGTTTTATGTACTATCTTTCAGTAATTCCCATAATACCTTGTGTTGCCACAGCAGAACACTGTTGATTTTCCTACTCTAAAATTTGTAATAATCGTACCAAAAATTCCTCTTCCTCTCTATAGAAAGATGAAGAAATTTAGATTGCTTAAATATCTTCAGGTCTCTGTCACTGGGGGAGTTGTCATTTTTAGATTTTAATAATGTTGATTTTGGGAAAAGTGATAAAAGCATAGAGCTGCTATAATTTAGTACATCTACTATCTCACATAAGCACTTTAGAATCCTTATATGGTCATAGATAAGGGGCTTTTTTGTATGCAAAAGGCAATCATCGCAACATTTCTGCAGGGTGCCTAAAGCAATCCGCTATTTTTATTTAGTTTTTTAGATTTTAAATAAACGGTTCTTCCCAGTAGCAAAGTATTTCTAAAAGAAAGATTTACCAGTGTACTGCAAATCTTGTTTTATATTTGCAACTACAAAAAAGAGCATCAGTATTTTTTACACTGCTCCCTTTCACACTCAAAAATTTTACATTCTTTATTTACCAAGGAACAACTCAACAATACAACAGCTTGCTTACCATGAATCCTTTGATTGTTCTGTAATAGGAATCTAGTAAGAGAGCTCCAAGAGAACAAACTTGGGAAGTCCTATCCCAGCCATCTGAGCAGTGCACCAATACACTCGCGCTCTCAACTGCTATTGCCTGCAAAGCACAGTTGTTTCTTGGTGAATGTTCTATTCTAGACAAAATTAAAAATTTAGTAAAAAAATAAAAAAGCTACATTTACCCCACTCACAGCATAGACCATTTTATTTAACAAAACCAGAAAAATGATTTATTATGAGGAAAGGATTTGACACTATCAGAAAGCTAGGAATTTCTCTCCACAGAAGTATAGAAAATGCCTTAAGAAGAAAAGAAATTCCACTACCACCTTTGCACAAGGTAAGAAGAACATCTACAGTGGTTCCCAGTTCTCTTTCTACCCCTTATAAAATTAAACTTATAAAAACCCCTGACAATGCATACTAAAAAAAAGTAGACTACATATTACAGACCAAACAAGTTAAAAAATACAACACAAACACAGCATTAAAGATACCCACTTGTTCATCATTATACTACACAAAGTTAAGGACTAGGAAATGCTAAGAAATCAAACCCTGTTAGCCCAAATGTTTTTGAGGGTCATCTTTAGGAGAATCATCCACTTTTAACTAAAGTAACTCCTTTTTATTTCACCTAGTAAAAACAAAGATTCAGGTTTTTTCTTCACCCTGCCCCCCTTGGCTTCACAGGTGCCTGGCAAAGGCAATTGTTCCCCTGAATTCTTCATAAAAAGTCCCATTTCATTGCCAAATTAAGTCAGCATAGCCAGTTTGGCTTCTCTGCCATTAGTGCCCCAGGAGTTCTGTTTGCTCCATCCACCTCCAAACTGGTTACATCTTTTGTAAATATCTAAAAGAACCAGGGAGCATAAGAATACCTTCATCTCCCAATAAGGGGACCAAACAGCATTCAAAACAATCCCAAAACATAACTGGAGGTGTTAAATATGCCAGATAAAGAAACACGTAATACTTAAAACAGTATAGCAGATGTATCCGTGTACACTAAGCATCTACCTGCAAAAAGGTCAGTTGCAGAATTTTACACGTTATGTAATATTAAGTATAACTTTGCCTGGTAGCAAGCCAACTTCCCATCAAATAAAGCAGCAGCACGCAAGTTACCTTGACTAGGAAGACAGCAGCATCCAACACAGCTTTGATGTGACGCAGCCATCCAGAATTCTCCAAACCAGACAAAAAGTCATTGACAGACAAACCCTTCGTGCCACTGACTGAAAGAAACCAAGAGTTAGAAAGCCGTAAGCAGTTGCAGCTACCTATACCCTGCAATGAACAATAATCATATATTGTTTCTAATGCCCTATGTTTTCAGTTGATTAGAAATCTTTCAAGAAACCACCACCCAAATGGTTGAGAGGGGTACTACAAAGTGTTCTCCATCCAAAACTCAACTCTCTAAAACTACAGTAACCATGAATGACAAGAGTAAGATCTTTGTGTCTTTTTGACAAAGTAACATTCAAAGTAAATACGCTTGTTATCCCCAATAAGGAGCCTTACCAAGGAAGGCAACACAAATGCCAAAAGTTTACCAGAAATACTTAAAAATTACAACTTCTAGTAGGAAGTAGCTGCATCCAGACAATATACACAGTTCAGAGTAGTCAGACTGCCAGTTTCATCACCTTCTCCACTCTGCTTAGAAGAATAAAGTGAGGGCAGTACAAGGACATGGTGATGAACTGAAAACCATTGAGATTTTGTCTACCTCCAGACTTGACATACTACAATTCTGACTGATCCCTACCATTCTTCCCCAGCATACTTTGATCCTGTAACAATAATGCCAATTGAGAGGGCAAGGAAGAACTCAAGTTAAAGGAAAGATGTCTTGCAGCATAGCAGCAAGAGGTGTAGAGGCAGACTGCAAGTTTCTTACACGGACACTTACCAATTCACAAATGAGACAAATAACCTGGTTCTTGTACAATTTTGAGTAGCAGCTCACAGAGTTACATTACTGTCCAAACATGACGAACTTCCAGCAATAAGAAAAGAAATATTCTCTAGCTAATATAGCTTCAGCTATGTGTGATTTTAAGAGAAGATACCCGAGGTTGCCATCTACAAAAATACCTGCCCCTGCCACAGCGAAAGCCTACTTTCTACCAAGCTTAACAGTTGGACTTGATGATCTTAAAGGTCTTTTCCCACCTAAACAATTCTATGATTCTAAGCTAGTGGGCCCCAAATGAAAATAAAAAGTCTCTGTGGCCAAAAACTATAGTGGGAATATTCATACAGCAGCTGCAAAATAATCTTTATCTCTGACTATGGGAGGAAGTGAGTCAGTAGGGAAAGTAGAGAACAAAATTCACCAAGTCATTCTGCGACGCAGTTTCATGTTCAGTCAAGTCCCCTGATGTAATGAAGGCTATAAACTCTTAAACCACTGCCTCGCGGAGCTTTCCTGTATCTGCACTACATGTTTCTCAGCTTTCAGCCATACAAGTTTTGGTATGCTCCCCATTGCTCAGGAAGAGTCATAGTGCCAGTTGCTGCTGACTGCCGTAATAAAGACAGGCTTCCAAGTAAGTATCACAGCACCTTTTTAAAGCCCATAGATCTTAGTCATCTACAAAACTATCTAGCAAACCACAGCACAACGAGGTAACAAAACATCAAGAAACCATGCACAGAAGACCTAATTTTAAAGGTTAGTCTGTAAATATTTGTAAAAGCAGCAAAAGCTATGCTAGTTTTCCCTGGTCTTTGAAAGAGGCAGCATTGTCAGGCAAGAGTTTTGCTTCTGAAAGGCCTACCACAGAGGAAATCAGCTGAGAACTACTTGATCCTTTCAGCTAGCTCACACTCTCTCTACACCAGTGGTTCCATACACCTGTTTCTGTACTGTTTGATTGAACAGGTCCGCCACTCTATGGTAAAGGAAAGAAATTAAAAATACTCAAACATCTGGAAATTCAAACATCTGCAGGGAAGGGATTGGACAGAGAAGGCAATGTCTAGAGGCACTATTCGCGGCTGCTCACCCCTACAATCTGTAGCTTCTAGCTGAAAGCTTATGCTTTCAGCTAGAAAATAAACAGGCTTCCAGCCCTCAGTTTGTTTTCACCCAGATACTGCTGTCAAAATCTGCTTTTCATCAGAATTTTCAGCTTGGTAGAAATATTTCACCACTACTATTTCCCCCTTCTAGCTCGATTTCTATATTTTTATAAACCAAGGCAGAGATGAGAACACATGTCGAGCCCAAAGAATTACTTTCCGTTTCTGTGAATTAACACAGACATTTTTATACTACTTAGTGACAAAATAAAGAAATTGCATTGACACTGTTTTGACATTTATATGCTAAAAAAAAAATTTCTAGTCCCTTATGGTCCCTAAAAAGGTCAAAGATGATTTATGGTACCGCTAAGATGTTTAGCTACTTCACAATAACTACCATTCAAGATAGTTTTGGCTATATGGATCCCATCATAAAAATGCATGCCCTGCATGCATGCGAGCCCCAAAACCTCAACGTTCCATTGCTTGATTGTCCTTATACACAGTACTGTCAATGCCTCAGGCAGCAGTTCAAGAGGTGACTAGAACCTGCAGACTGAAGCACAGTGGGTTGGGGCAGAAGTTGTTTTTAGCAAAACAGCAAATAAAACTAAACAACCCCATATAGACCCTCTACATAACCCACAAAAAGCCCTTAGTTAACACACTTCCTCCATCAAAATACATGCAGCAGACCACAGTGGCTATTACTGAGCCTTTTCCTCAAATACTTCCTGCAGAAACACCATTTCTTGACATAGGCAAAATGTTTTTGCTTATTAGAGTTCAATCTTTTCTGACATGTAATACTGTATTTTTGAATATATAAAAACTGGACTTTAATACCACAGCCACAAATTTAGTCTATGTGAAGATTCTTCCATTAGTGTCGTATAGATGGGCAGGCTGCCCATCAGGGGAGCAGAGTCATCATGTCCACACTGAAGAAAACTATTTTAGCAAAGTTTTGTTTCACTGCATGCAAGATATTTAAATAACAGCTGAACCCGAGATGAAGAATAGACTGTAAATCCCCCTAGCATGCTCCATGGTGTAGTCCCATTACGAAAGGGTGTTGGGAAGGACTGTCTTACATTCCACTTGCAAATAGAATCGTTAGATTCTGAAGGAAATCAGGTAGATACACAAAGAGCCTAGGAGCAGGACACATGCTGAAGAATCAGTAATAGTCATCTGTTATAAATAAAACTGAGGACAGTCCCAGTTACCGTGGCTCTTGACCGAATAGGGTCATTGGTATCACATCCCTGATTTGATAACATTCAGTTCAGCACATTCAGAGGAAGCTAGTACACAGAAGTTAAATGGCATTTTCCTCATTTTAAGCTATGAACTATTTTCATAGCATTTCCTTCCTGACCACCCCACTGATGGCACATTTCTACAGGGGTCCGAAGAGTACATTACTGCATACCTCCCTAAATTTTAAGGGTCCTGCCTACCTCTAAAGATGCTTTACTTTGCATTCACCAAAACTCTGAATTATACAGACTGAACAGAGGTAGAACAACTGTGTTCATTTACCCCAAAACCTGATATGGAGAACAACTATAGACATTACTCATTATTTTGTTTCAAGCAAGTTTAAATAAACCAGTCCTCCACACAAGGAAAAACTAAAACATATTCCATCCTTAATGAAAGCTACAGAGAAAGTACTGTTAATGGGACGCTAAGTCAAATGGAAGAAATATGAAGTCTGTGAAGTTTAACTGTGATGCGCACACTTCTGCATCAGACATTATTACTCAGGAGAAGGCTTCTTTAAAAAATAAAGACTTATTAGCTAGTTTTCTGGAACTGAAGATACTACCAAAAGAGGGATTATGCCAAACTTAAAAACTGAAGGTCAGGCTCACGCTGCTCATCTTCCCCTTCAATAAAGTACGTGCAGGAATAACCACAAGAATACATATTATGAAAGCTCAGTAGTATTCCATACAGAGTGCCTGAAGAACAGGTTAGCAGCAGGTACAGGCTCAATGTGAAGTGAGATTACACCACTGGTCTGTAAGACTTCTTGACCAATGTAGCCAGAATGTCTTCATCAAAATAGGCTTCCATACAAGTGTAAGCCTTCTCCATGACTGGAAATATTTGCATAATTCCAGAAGGCAAGCACTTATATATGTATTGTTTGTCAGGTGTGGAAGCCTGACTTCTGCCACTGTACTCTAATCTCAGTATTAATACCCCACAAAGTGGCTTAAATTTGTTTTCAGCTGTTTACCTAACTAAAATATTAACAGAACTACTTAATAGACTTCTGCCTCTCCATTTTCACCACCAGGTGGCAGGCAATGGTATGGTGAAGTGGTTCACTTCCCCCTGCCCCCCATCTCTACAAACACTCTAAAATGTACCCACAAGCACAGAAGTGGCTCACCAGGCCAAAGAGCTCAATTTTGTACAGACCATATGCTTATTGTGAATTCTGTTGAACTAAGCGCTCCTTGAAGAATCAGTATTCTATATATCAAAGTGTATGCTACACATGTGTATACACGCATGTGTACTTGGAAAACACGGAAGTCTTTCCCACAAGCCACTGACATACTACTCAAGTTCACCCAAGGCACATGTGCCACTCAGTTAATTTTCTTCAAAATAACTCCATTCATTGGGCTTACAGTTTAAAGGTAAAGGCTTAAGGTAATTCATTACCACAGAGCACAAACTGGTACTAAACACAGAGCTGGGATAAAATATAGAAATATCAATACAGTTTGTGTAAGCTATTATCAAAGACTTCAGAAAAATATTTATCCTATTTTCATATACACTATACTAGTAGAGTTAGAACATACCTTCCAGAAGTTTTTGTAAGCTGGATCTCATTACGTGAATATTTTCAATGCCAACAAACTGGAACCTAATGTTAGAGTAGTTGTCTTCATTCTCATACCCCTTCCCAGCAGCTCTGTTTGCCATTGCATTAAGCTTAAAAGAGCAAAATAAAAATACTGAAAACCAGTACTTTAAATAAAAATCTCAAATTAAGAAACAAAAGTCATGCAATTTCAATGGAATACACTGGGGAAAAAAACACACCAGAGCACATACTATAAACAGGTTCTAATAAATTAACAGCTTGTGGCAAATCAACTTGAAAGCATTCAAGTGTAAGAAAGGCATGGTACATAAAAAGCAACAGGCAGTCTATATTTAGAGCTGATGTATCTGAATAATGCATTTATAGTTTCCTATTCTCTCCTCCATATTTCCACCAACAAACCTTTACTTAATTCCAAACATTTCTGAGCAAAGACCCTACAAAACAACTAACCTAAAAAGGAAAGAATAAGACCCAGATTTAACCATACATACACTTTCCAGGCATCCTAAAAATGTCATTTTGGGGGGTACAAAGCTAATAAATTGCTGCAGCTATAAAAATTACAGCTATTAAAAAACCACAGTTGGCTCAGCTTCAGTCTGTCAGACCGACCTACTGCTGAACCCTGCTCAAAATAAGTGCAGATCCTACAGTGTAGGATTTTTCACTTTACATCCTTGTTTTCCAGCTCATGTGTTCAGAGATTTGAGTGAAATTAATACCAATTTAAACACAGATGGGTCTAAAGAGTGAAAGTTACCCCACACATTCCAACACAGGTCAAAAAGCCAATATAATTCAATTTAATTAGGCAGTGATAAAGGATGACCTCAGAATGCTACAACAGAGTTTCCCCTACTTCTTCCTGGCTAAGACAGACAGCAGTAGCAGTTTTCACAGAACATTTACACAGAATGCAGTACTCCCTCCCATTCTAAAAGAAACACCAACACAGCTCACCATGGCATGAATTTAATTTCAAACAAACAGTTACAGTGACTTGGATCCCACTCAACTATTCACTACTTAACTATGTTTTAAGTATATTTTCAAATGCAACTCCCCAAAAGTTCACTAGCGTATTTAGTGAATTCTAGCTGAGTCCCGAAAGGGGTTCAACTTCTTTAAGAAAGCAAGTAATTAAACACCTGAGTAGAGAGGCCTAACCTTACCTTTAAAGAACATTTTTGCCCATGATGGAGTCACATTTAACACTGAATTTTTCAGAATTGTATCCCTGTACTCTAATGTTCAGGAAGAGGCTAGTCTGTAGAACCTGAAGTACATACCTTTGGCCTGGTGTCCATGACATACATGTAGCGATTTGAGGGATTTGCTTTACTGATGGCTTGCAACATGTGTTCATCTTCTAGGCACCTGGCACTGAAACCTGAGAGAGGTTGACTGCATCTGCAAATTGCAGCCTACCACAGAAAACAAAAAACAAGTTAGCATCAGCTTAATACTGGTAGTTGAAATGCTTTGCATCATTCTAAAAAGACACTGAAACAAATTGTTTCAGTTAACAGATAACAGCACTAAACTGAAAAAAGTTTAGGTGTTCCAACTTTAAGCACATCACTTGCAGACCTTCAAACAGTACCTACAGCTTAAATCTAGAGGTTTATCAGAACTTTTTCAGGCTCATCTACATGGCCAAGGTACCAGTTTACATAATGACTTTCCCCAAGTATAAAAACTCCAAAAAAGTATAGGCTGGAAAAAAATACACTTTAGGAAAGCAAGTTACACTCTTGGTATGAAATGGATTACAGTTGGTTTTATTATTGCAAGTACAGTGTTATCATCTAACATAATTTTCATCATGTCATTTTCAATGACATATTGTATTTCAGAAGGTATCAGGAGCATCTTCCAAATAGTAATTGTCTTCAAATGCATCTAGTACCTTAACACTCATCCTTCATAAGTTCTTCAAATCAGCAAGGTGACAATTTTTCTCTCCCTTCAAAGACAGCCGAGATAGGCAGATGCTGCTTCACACTACTCTCTACCAAACTCTACGAAATCTTATTTCTCATCCTCTAGTTCTTCTTACTTTGCAAATTCCTTCTTAAAGAACCAGTTCTATTCTTTTGGTGTGTTGTTTGGGGGGTTTTTTTGTTTGTTTGTTTTTTTAATCCCCACTTTGACCTAACAGATTTTATTCTTGATATATCAAGGAAGACAGCTTTTTGTCAAGTGATCTGTCTTCAGTTATCTTAAGGTCATTTTCTGAAAACTTTAAGAGATTCAACTGATTACTTAAGGATTTCTTTTAAACTGGCTTAGCTTAATTCAGCATCCTGTTAGACACCACTAGTGTCAGCTGTGGTTAAGGTTATGAGGTGTGAGTTAAACCATTCTCATAGAAGTCACTGTACTTGCCTCCTTACCTACCCTGAACTACTGCCAAGTGTTGAGAAATACTTTTCAGCACATTTGCATTAAGAGGAAGACACACTATACCTCTTTATTTTTATGATAATACGACAACACTGGGAATCTTCCTTTACTTCTGAACTTGGAGCTACCAACAATTATGGGCTTGCTTGCAGTTCTGGGAACATAAAGTTCCCTAGGATAAGTTTCACAAATCTGAAAGACACATATACACAAAAAGAATTTTATGTACAAGGCACAAAGCCTATACTAGTTTTATTGCATCCAATTTGAGAGATGTTAAGTGAAATAAGAAACAAAGGATAAACACTAACATGTTTCTCTATATACACGTAAATAGCTCAGAAGAGGAGACAAGCCATCAATAAAGTAGTACAGATTGGTATCCAAGTTATACAACCAAGCACTGCTGGAAAGCACTGCTATACTAGCATTTACCTCTCAAGAATGCGACTCTTCACTAGAAATGCTGAGAATTGTTTCAAATAAAATATCAAAACTATTTCCCTCATTTTTTCTATTTGCAGACTACAAAGTAAGATGAAATCCAATCTGGGAATCAGCTGCACCACCACAGCCACTGCCTCCCACAGCCAACATTGCAAATGCTGAAGTAGAATCCTTCTGAGTTAACAGAGATAACAAAGCTGCAGAGCACCAGAATTGCTGGGGCTGGCCTTCAAACAGGTGAGTATACTCTAGAAACAATCCCAAAGAACACATGTATCCACACACACATACTCTCTCAATGAGGCCTTGGAAAAAACTTCAATTAGAAAGTTGTGAGATTTCACACTAATTAAGGAGTTAACTCTCTCCACCTGCAAGTTTTTGCTTATGCTGCAAGCCAAGCAATTTCATAGTATTAGACTGTTTTCTATAGGACTAGAGTCAGAGGATAAAGCAGAAACAGATGCAGAGCAAAACACCTTTCCATTACAACACTTACCTTATAATCACGATTTGCATCGGACAACTGCCAGTTAGCATTTGGCACTCCCATTCTCTTGTATTCTTCTGCAAGATCAATAAGCTGCCAACCTTTGACTTGCTCAGATTTATTTTGTTTTGGATTATAGGAGAAGGCATACAGTTCTTCATATTTTGCTAAAAGGTAAAGAATAAGACTATGTAATGAGTTGTCCCCGAAAATGTCTGAGTGGAGAAAGGTAGCACAGTTGACAAGTCTTGAAATTGCCCAAAATACAGAGAAAGTTTCAGGCTTCAAGATTCTCAGAAGCAGACTAAATAGATACTTGACACTCTTGAAATATTTATTCTGCAACTATCATACTGTTAACTGACACAATTATAGATATTTAGTTAAAGGTAGGTTACAAGAGCTTTCTTGAGTGTGCTTGACCTATTTCAGCCAGGACATTTCTAAAGCCATAAGGGCAAAGCAGAAGTCACATAATGAAGACTGACAAAATTAAACAAGACAAAAGGCAGAATTGTTAGAGAATTTCACAAGAGCTAAAAGAACAAACAATTTTTGGAGGCAAGAACAGAAATTTACATCTACTGACCTTTAAAAGCAATATGTTTTAAAGTTTCCTTTAAAGCAAAAAAGCTTTCAAAATATTTTGTGTTTTTCACGCTATTCACATATCACAGATGGCAACATTTTACATTGTTCTAAACACAAAGCAAAAAATGCAAAAGACCATACGAGGTGACAGACATCTCTTGTAAAGCTGAATTGGTAGTGCTATTTTAGCATCAAAACTTCAGCTTTATTTTTGAAACTGCATGAAATCAGTAACAAGCTAGTATTTGCTTGGTAGCATTTTATCTATAGAACATACCAATTAAGAAAGACTATATGCATTTATATTCACAATTTCAGGGATAACATTAGAAATGCAAAAGACACAGGAATCTCACATTCTGTTAGTGAACATCAGTGACCTACAAAAGCTAGACAACACATCTTCTGAATTTGTATGCAGATTGATACTTAATCATTAAAATTCTTTTACATACCAAATCCATTTAAAAGACTTCTATCTAATGCTCGTTTTAAAAACAAAACAAAAACCAAAAACGTTAAGCCATGGATTTTTCCCGCCACCACCACCACCTTCTTATCCAGGCATATACTGCAAAGTCTTTTACAGTTAGAAATATTACCTGTTCTTGACAGCTGAAGCAAAGAGTTATAAATGTCATGACAATCTCTCTCTCTGGGAACAACAAAGTGAACTATCCTGAAGTTCTTGCACTGGATGACAAGGGGGCAGCCAGAAGTAGTCAAGGGAAGTTTTTCCACTGCAGCAATGTGATGATGTAGTATCTGTGGCATACAAGAACTCACAGCGTAAGCATGCTGATGAAAAATGGAGAACAGCATACAGTTTACAAAAGCAGATATAAGACACATTAAGCAATGCTGAATATGGATTTTGACTAATTTTGTCAATCATTTAGTTATAAAAAGAAATAAATTTAGAAGAAATCCAAGACTGGCATTTTGGTCAGGGTACCATAATTTGTCAAAATTTAACTATTGTCTTCCCTCCTATTTTGAGGTGTTACCTAATGTTTGTAAGGGGCAGTAAATATCCTTCTAAATGCAGAAAAAAAAACAAGAAGTAAAACTCCACTGGAGTTGTTCAGCCCTCTTCTATAACTTTGCTAACTGACAAATTTATATGTAATTAGGCAGGGTCCCAATAGGCTATCTGCTTTTTTTTTTAAAAAGATCTACAGGAACATACTTCAGAATTTTCAGGCAAAATAAAGCAAATCAGGGAAACCTCAACAGATAAGACACAGAAGGTGCTGAAGACTTTAGAATTCCAGTATTCAACATCTATAGAACGAACAGGAGATAAGAAAAAAATCCCCTGTATGACCCATTGTGCTATGTAGACATGAAAGTCTCTTAGCTAAATGCCTTCAATCACTCTTGACAGAGGACTGTCACAGTAATGGATATACAAAAGCCCTCCACAGATTTTAGCTGTGTGGCAAATCTACACAAAATTTAAGAAAACACATGGGAAAGTAACAGCTATTCAACCATGGGAAGAAAGCCACAGATACATTACCTCAACTGAACAAGATGTTCTTGATAGCATTTCAATTACCTCATTTAAGAGGAGATGATTGCTTCAATATTGATCAGAATTAGACAAGCATCTGAAAACTATGCTGCCAAAGATGCATTTACAAAGAGACTATATCTTGGAGACATTATCATAATTATACTTGGTACTTGCATTATCACAGAAACACAATACTCTGTATATGTCCAATTTCTCCAAAATGAAACCTTCTAATGTAGTGCACAGGGAGAAGCAAGTAATGCTTCCGAATCATGTTCTCCACAATAACCCATTTTGTATGAAACAATAATGGTTTGGTTTGTACAAAATTGCATACTGTATCCAAGAACAAATCGTAGGAAAATAACTTTTCTTCAAAGCACCATGAGCCATCTAGTCAGATAACCAGGAAACAAGATAATTTCCTGGTAATCCAGGAAAAACACACCTACAGGTAACATACCCACAGAAAAAAAGTTAGCCCCACCCAGGGAAATTAGATTTCATCCTGGAGGATGATAGACTTAAGGCACTGAACTCAGTCAGGTAGCTGGGCTACAGTGGAAGCTAGAACTTGACGTCCACATGTGTGCCACCATGGCACTGAGCAGAAAAACTAATGGGAATTACTGTACTAGCCAACTCTGATTGTACCAGATTGGTAGGGGTCACCAAGAAGCTGCAGCCCCTTCTGAATTCTTTTATTCCACAGATGAACACTGGGGAAGAAACAGCTGCTTACCACTCTAAAAAAGGGCATAGGATCTTCAAAACTTCACCAAAGCCTAGATCTTTGGATTTTGCTGTCTCATTTAACCTAGGCAGGATCTAAATACAAGGTAAGTTAACACAAATTTTAAACCTGATGCTTAAACTATCTAGTAGTCTCCCACTCCTGCCTCTGAATTCCAGTGCAAGTCCATTGTTTAAAGAAAACCATCACACATTCACTCAGGAATACAAGTGAAGGCTATAGAAGAAATTATAGCAGCTTGAAGAGAAGCGAACATTTCCAACACTACTTGATTTCAACTGCAGCCATATCATGCAAGAGTACAACCTGCAAATCATTAACTTATGATATCATGAACAAGGAGAGCGTGGGGAATAACTTACAACTTAGATGAACATTAGTAGACAAATTCAACCTTAGACCAGGAAGAACAAACACATCTGGAGAACCTCTGCTTTTGAGACACAAGCATTCATTATCCTTACCCATGTTTCTCTCTGGCTTGAATCTATGAATAACAGATGAGTTGCTGTAAGGTATAGAGTTCCCGTCAGTGACTTATTGCTTGTGCTGAACCTATCTAGTAATTTCACTTGTTCTACCTGTAAGAAAAAAAGGGGAGGGGGAGCAAAACTTAATTTGTGCTTTTTGTATAAAGCAAAACCCTAACTTTGCAAAAGCTCTGTCAGTTTGCACAATAATTTTGAAAATGGTAAAAAGCATAACACAGCACACATAAGGCTATTCAGATCAAGCTATTAAGAACACAATAGTGGTCACATAAGCTTTTAGAAGAGTTAAAATACCCTGTTTAAATACAAAAGTGCATAATGAAGGCACAATCCTAGGCTCATCAGAATACTTACTCCATATATATAACTACTACAGTTATTTACTAGTAAGAGACGAGGATATCAAGTTTTTAAAAAAATAATTAAGAATGATTAATTACTAAGCTTTCAGACTGCTTCCCCAAAGTCGAGCAAACACACTAACAATTTCCTGTTACTGAGATGCCAGCACTGAATTAACAGCTGATCTCAGCAACATGCTTCATTGGCTGTCTGCAGACTCAATGCCATAAAGATGATGTCCTCCTGACTTCAATTTTAGGTATTTACCATCTTTTATATCCTCCCCAACTTTACAAATCTAGATCATAACCTCACCTGATTGTCAAAATAAATTCTAATGAAATGTAAGCATTATGCTAATAATTGTAACAACTGCCTAGAAATTCACAGACTGTGCTGGCATTTGAAGCAGATATTTCAAGCTTGAGTCTTGCAAGGCAAGTTTCTCCACCTCGTAGTCCATCAACATTATTATCTCAATCCTACGAAAAACACTTCAAAAGACAGCGATTTCTAGATGATCTGCATCTTATCTGCTGCTCATAACTTCATGGCCTCCACGGTTTGCTTTATTTGAAGCAAACATTACATGATTCTTTGTGTGCAACAGGAAAGGAGCATGGCAAATAGCTTATCTCCATGCATTCCTCTATTTCTTGGCAGCAGTGTCTCATTAATGCCAAGTTAAAGCTCTCACACTTGAGGCTTGCTGCCACTGCCATTAAATGCGTGACAGAACTCCAAAAACTTCCACACCAGCAAGACCAGCACGCAGAGGTAATGACTAGGAGACCCCGCATCTACTGTGCTGATGTTAAGCCTTTTTTAATTCATATGCGCAAACTTGTCTATCTACTAAAAGCACATATAAAACACTAAAACGTCTTTTCAATTCAGGTATTTCTTACAATTTATCAAGGCCTAATTTTATGTTTGGAAGTTAGAAAGGCAATTTAATGCATACAAAACAGAATGGAGGAAATACAAATACCTACTAAAAGCCAGCACTACTATGATATTCTAGATTTCAGTTTACAAAGCAAAAAAGTTGGAAGCTACATGCATCAGTACCTGAAAATACATTATGCTGTAACCAGTAAGGTATCAGTGCTCAGATACAGAACAGCATAAATCAATACGGCACAGCCCAAATGCAGATTTGGGGCAGTTCTGCAGCAGCATCTGCTCAGGTATCTGGCACTGCACCTCCCCAGCAAACTGAGAAGTGCACAGAAACTGCTCCAGTTTTGTTCTAGTAACATGACCCACAAAATCCTGGCACATGAAGTTCCATTCTCCTCCATGTCATAAGACAGTTATTCTCAAAGCTGTATTTCTACATTAGATGAGGACAGGCATTAGTGCTCCAGCTTCCTCTTACATAGGTAAAGTCTTCAAGAATTCTGAAAGCTAAATTCTAGATATATTTTTCCTGAATACAACTGAAACATAATTTAGATTCAGCCTCCATAGATGACATGTTCATTTAAACTTGATACAAGCCAGCTTTAATGGGTAATCAGCTAGATAGACACTTCTTTAAATTTGCTTTTTAATTGTAAAGTTTGGCAAATCCTTAGTTATGAAAAACAAGTCGGTCATCAGTTTTGAAGAGAATGGGTTCACAAGATTAAGAGATTGAAGACTGCTATTGACTTTTAGCACATCTGTAAACAAAGATCATTTAAGTAGTTAGAAGTGATATTCTGACAGTAGCTAGCACTAACAAATTAGTGAGTTTTTACACGAGTAAGAATTTGAACAGCTACCTCAATAATATAGAGTATTTACAGTGAAAGAGTCACCAAATTATCGGGATTAGGAGTTACAGATTACAGCCAAAAAAAAAGCAAAGAAATGTTTTAATATAGGAGACAAGTTGGAACAGAAAGGAAGGCTGAAACTACACCTCTGAAATCTTGCATTAAAAAAGCTGAAGGGTTAAATTAGAACAATGAATCCAAAACAGAAACAATTACAATATATCATTCCAAAAGTCTTTTATTACAACTTTGTATGACACTCACTGAAATTAAAAGTTTTCCCTTCCCCATTTAAGTCTCAGGCTTGCAAACATAAGTTTAGGATTTAGTAGTCAAGCTAAGCAAAACTTTCCACCTCCAGCAGAAAACCCATCAGTATTTTCACTAAAACAATTTGACTTCAAATATACAAACAGATTTGACTAAAGAAATTCTAGTCTTTTCTACTATGTTTTGCTTTAAAATATCTTTAAGGACACTTTAGTTTTAAAGGTTCATTGCAAAAACCACAATATTCTCATTTGTAATTTCACTACTACCACCACTTATGCCATATTGTGAACTGGTTTTCATCATTTGTTGCTATTTAAGTATGTATTCTCAGACAGAAGCAATTTTTAAGGTGACCTCACTTCTTTATTCAACGTAAGTCTGTTGGACAGTTTAATTTCACAAAAAGTTAAACTTTATTTCAGGTAGCTGTGCTGACAGTTCTAAGACAATTTTACCTTCAACATTTCCAGCAAACTGAAGTTTGAGAAAGAATAAAACCTATTTCATCGCCTTCTCCTAGGGATGGCAGCTTCCCTGCACAGCAGTTAAATTGTTGAAGACTATACTGTTATTTCAAGCTTATTTTGCTATTACTTTAATAGAACAAATTGAAAAACTGAAGTGCTATCAGATTAGAAAAAGTAAATGTCTCAGAAGAGCTGGAATGAGATCCAACTCAAGCCTACACATGCACTGAACTTTTAAGGCCGACAGTGCAGGCTGTACTTTAGTTTTCTTTCTTCCTATAACTGTAATACTCATAATTTTACCATCTAGCATATATGCATTTTAATCCACCTGGATATTCAATAAACCAACAGCTTACAAAAAGCTAAGCGAGCATCACAATTATAACCAAAACCTCATGCTATTTCTAGCCACAAAATTGATATTTTTAGAATGGATACATTTTTTGCATGAATTATAAAAATAATTGCTTCAAGTAGTATATCTTGTAGGTTGTGTTCAGAGCTTGTTTCTCTCTTCAGTCATATTGCTACACAAAGTATTTTTATCCCCCAACAGGGGCTCAAAAACATGCAGAAACACATTCACTTGCAGATGCAAAAAAGTCAGTGACCTGTACCCTTTCTAGTCTCAATTTCAGATGTGAAACTTAAACAGCTACTCAGATCATCAAGAGACTTTGGTTTTGGCCTAGTTTTTATTTTGAAATTAGCTATTGACTGTAACAATACAATATTAAGTTCCCAAACAAGGAGTTTCAAGTTTACAAGTAAACAGGCTGATAAAGAAACCTTATCTCCAGTCTGTCAGCTTGGCACAAGATTATTCCATCCAGTAAACTAAAGTGTAACTAAGAGTAGCTTCATCAGAGACCTTCCTCCTGTTTCATATATACACATACCAATATATACAAAAAATAAAACTAGCTATACGTATTTCATATAAAAAATATAAGAGCTGTTACTAAAAAAATTAAAAGCCTGTTCCTTTATATAATTACTGGTTATAAACCTACTATTCAGAGCTGAAATATGACCACTCTTTTTCTCCACACATCTATAAATCTAGTTTAAAGTCAGACTGCCAGGTTAGGGAACTAATCACTTGACAGTTTCCAGGACCCAACAGAGGGGGGCAGTCTTTCCAGCAGCCCTTACAGTCAGGGCTGATGAGCAAGATGAGAAAAATACTGTTAGAAATCTAATTCTATAAAAGCTGTAACCTAAAAAACTTAAGAAATATTTAGAAAAAAGACCTATGTCTTTTTTTTTTTTACATCTTAATTACAGATGAAAACAAACTAAAACCAAAAGAAACCCAGAGAGCCTAAAATGTCAACTGTAGCTAATTTTTTGAATAGCCTAATACATTGCACATATACTGATAGCTTGCATTCTTAACCACACACCCCACAGCCTTTAAAAGAAAGGAAGATTAAAAGCATTTTCATAACTGATTTGCCTCCAAAGCTAGAAAAAGCTGCATGGAACCATATCCCAAGTACAAAAAACAACCGCAGTCCTCTCCCAGCTGGGGACTCCTGCTCCCCACCCTCCATTACAGCCCCTGCTACATCAGGAGCATTGTTAGGGTGTTCCCCTTATTACCGAGACCGTTCACCCCGGCGGGCCCCCACCGGTGCAGCACATACCGAGCTCCCCACGGGAGCTTTTATCCCTTCCAGCCCCCGGGCTCGGAGGGGGCCCAGCCGAGAGGCCTCCGAGAAGGGCCATGCCCGCCGCAGCAGGCCGGGCCGGGCCCCACGCCCCAGGCTGGGCGCCCTGCGGCGGCAGGGCCCGGGGGCAAGCACCTGAGCCCGGCACCCCGTTGTCAGCTGCCCCCACCGGGGCCCGGGGCCACCCCGAGCGGCACGGCCCGCCCCACAGCCCCTCGCGGGAAGGCACCAGCTACAAAATGGAAGGAGAAGAACAACAACGCCCTCGCCCACAGCTGACAGCGGCGGGGCAGGGACTCGCCGGGCCGCACAGGCCCTCCCCACCCCACAGCTACCGGTGCAGCACCGGCAACGCCGCCGCTCCCCCACCGAGCCCCCTCTGAATCACGGCCCCGCCCGACGGAGGGAGGCCAGGGTACCTTGGTGGTGCGGATGTGCTCCATAGCGGTGCCCGCCCGGCCGCGACCGCCGCCCGCTGCGCTGCTGCCGGGCCGGGGCGGCCGTCACCTAGAAACGCTTCCGGGGCGGGGCGGGGCGGGGCGGGGCCGCCGCTGGGGCGGGGCCAAGCTGGTGACGACTCCCTTGCGGCGCCCCCTGGCGGCGGGCGGGGGACACCACGTCTCGCCGCACGGCGGGCAAAGCGCATGCGCGGCGCGACTCGGCCGCTGTCTCGCGGTGAGGCGGCGCCGTGCCCGCGGCGGCGGGGCCGGGGGGGCGGCCGGAGGGTCCGGCCCGGCCGGCGGGGTGCGGGCCGGGTCCCGCAGTGCCCCAGGGGTTCTCTGTGAGATTCCTGGGCAGGAGTGGGCTGTGGTTGCTGTGCTGGGAGACACGGAGATGAGTGCTGGCCGTGAAACCTCGCCGGGCAGCCGGCCCTGAGGGGAGAGCGGCCCCGGGCCCCGCGGTGGGGTGGCAGTGGGTGTGTGGGAAACGAGGGCCGTTCCCTGGTTACCCAGGCCTCTGTGCATGGCACGGAGAGTTTCAGCCTTTTAGAGTCTCGCGAATGGGGAAATTCCTGGAAGGTGGTCCTTTTTGTTGTAGTATCAGAGAATCTCAGAGGGCTTGAGGTGGGAAGGGACCGCTGGAGGTACCTGGTCCAACCCCCCTGCTTAAGCAGGGCCACCCAGAGCCAATTGCCCAGGACGATGGCCAGGCGGCTTTTGAATATCGCCATGGATGGGGATGCCACCACCTGTCTGGGCAACCTGTTAAGTGCTCTGTCTCTCTCACAGTAAAAAAGTGTTTCTTCTTGTTCAAATACAGCCTCCTGTGTTCCAGTCTGAGCCCGTTGGCCCTTGTCCTGTCACTGGGCACCACTGGGAAGACTGGCTCCATCCTCTTTGCACCCTCCCTTCAGGTATTTATACATACTGATAAGATCCCCCTGAGCCTTCTCTTCTCGAGGCTGAGCAGTCCCAGCTCTCTCCACCTTTCATCACAGGAGAGGTGCTCCAGTCAAGTGCGCAAAGCTGTGGCCTCACCAGTGCTGAGTAGTGGGGAAGGATCACCTCCCTCGGCCTGCTAGCAATACTTCGCCTAACGAAGCCCAGGATGCCACTCACCTTTGCAGCAAGGGCCCATTGCTGGCTCATGTTCAACTTGGTGTCCACCAGGACCCCCAAGCCCGTTTCATCCAAGCTGCTTTCTTGCTGGGTGGCCCCCAGCATATACTGGTGCCTGGGGTTGTTCCTCCCCAGGTGCAGGACTTCGTACTTCTCCTTGTTGAACTTTGTGAGGTGCCTGTCAGCCCATTTCTCCAGCCTGCTGAGGTCCCTCTGGATGGCAGCATGACTCCCTGATGTATCAGCTACTCCTCCCAGTTTGGTGTCACCAGCAAACGTGCTGAGGGTACACTCTGCCCCATCATCCAGATCATTAATGAAGATGTTAAACAGGACTGGACCCAGTATTGACCCCTGGGTCGCTACTGGCCTCCAACTAGACTTTGTGCCACTGATCCCATCCCTGTGGGCCCAGCCGTTCAGGCAGGTTTCAGTCTACCTCACTGCTCATCCAGCCCATACATCGACAGCTTCTCTGTGGGGATCTTACGGGAGACAGTGTCAAAGTCCTTACCGAAGTAAGAACTTGCTGGTAAAAGTGCGTAGGGGGAGTTTAGAGTTTTAAGCTGTACAAGAACGAATTAACAAGCTGCGCAGTGCAGTGACTCATCCGTGTCGTAGTTGTGTGGGTGCTAGCACACAAAAATCTTGCATGTGCTGCACAGTAGTTAAGAGGCGTGATAAAACTTAGCTTAAAGGTTGCAGAATGGGCTATATAAGTCTTGCTGTTTTCATTATTATCTAAATTAGAAATGGTTCAGTAGGACAGTTTTTATACAAAATTAACCTCTTTTACTAACATACAGACTTCATGGTCTTGAACTTAAAGTTTTTGAGTGGTGACATTCATAGACCATCATGAGTTATTAAAATCATACTACGAAGGCATCACTCTTTCCTTGACAAGTCCCCTTTTCCTGTTACGCCAATATATCTGATCACTTCATGGCCTGTCAGACTAGCAGAACTTGTTGACAAATGACTACAGAGAAATCACTCTATACATGCTATTTAACATTTTCACAGTTTTGGGGCTTGCATTTTTTTAAGATGTTCAAAAATAGGCATGTGCATGCAGTATGTAAGTAAACACAGACTAAACATCACAAATTACATTTAACTATATGCCTGAAGGTCTGCCTTGTGTAAAGGACAGCAATCCAGTCATCCATAAATAATCTCAAAGATCTTTTCAGTAAATATTTATCAGCCATCCATAGTCCTCAGCAGCCATAGCACTGAGCAGGAGAACATAGAGGTATCTGCATTGTTCGGGACACTTTGAGAACTGGATGTAATGATATAAAAACTTTCATAGCATTATGATTCATCTGGGCTATCAGGTAGATTTGAAAGAAAAGTCTAGTAATGCCTTCTCCTGAGCAAACGTGGCGTGTAGGATACTCTGAGAAACTCCCCTGCGTTTCAGCAGTGGCTTCTTACAGTTCCCCAGCTTTATGTGAAAGAGGCATCATGATCCAGCGGCCGGACGGGGCAGGGACGGGACCATTTCTTTTTGGACGGTTGGACTCGATGATCTCAGAGGTCCTTTCCAACGTTAACGACTCTTGTGATTCGCGCGGCTCCGCGCAGTGCCGTGTGGCACGCCGGTGTGAAGTACAGCCTGGCAGGGAAAGCACGAGCAGTGATTTGTGCAGTAAACGCGGGCAGTAATTAGTAACCGAGTTGGTGACACTCGGGTGCTGTAGTTTGTCCAACGGCGTTAAAAACCGATGGGTCCTTGGAGAGGCAGAGGGGAGCCATGTGCCGTTCTGCTGGCTGCCAGCCCCGGTTCGGCCAGAAATGAAGGGGGTTTTGGGGTTTCCATGGAATTTGAGTGGGATTTTGAGCTGTTTCCCTGCTTCCCGGCCGGTCACCCGGCGGTAACCTGTGAGGTACCGCCGCCCGCCCGCTCCGCCCGTCGGGGGCGGCGGGGAGCCCGGCCGCCGCGCAGGGCAGCCCGGCGGCTGCCGCGACCAACCGGGCGGGCGTCACAAACCCTTCCCGCGGGTCGCCGGGCCGACGCTCCGCCAGGCGCCGGGCTCCTCTCGCCCAGAGGGGAGCTCCTTTATCTTCCCCTCTTTCGTGACAGGACCGTGCCCAGGCCCGCGGCCCCTCCGGCCCCCGACACCGGGCGGGGGCGGCATCCGGAAAGCCACCGGGCGTCGTGTGCCCCGGGGGCTGCGGCCTGCCCTGCTCTTCAGCCGCGGCCGCTTCCATCTTTCAAGCCGAGGCCCCGGGGTGCCTGGGCCCCTCGGGAGCGGGACGTCCTCAGCCGTTTGCACCGCCGGGGGGAGCGGCCGCGGCCGCAGCCGCCGCGCGCGGTACTGCCGCTTTAAGGGCGGGCGGCGCGGCGGCGGCGCTGCCGTCCCGTGGTGCGTTGCGGCGGGCGCGCGTAGGGAGCGTGGCCGGTGCCCGCGCGCTCGCTGCCGCCGCTCGGTTCGAAGTTGGCGCCGGGCGCGATGTGGCGCTGAGGAGGCCGCAGCCGCCGCCGCCCACCCTGAGGAGGTCGCCGCCGCCGCTGCCCTCCCCGGCCCCCGCCGCCGAGGCCCGCTGCCGTCTCCCAGCCCCGCTCTCCGGCCGTTCCCGTCGCTGCCGCCATGTCTGCGGGCTTCTCCTTCGGCGCGGGGACCCTGGGCTCCGCGGCAGCCGCCGCCGCCGGGACGGGAGGAGGAGGCGGGGGCGGGGGCTTTTCCTTCGGAGCCGCCACGCCGAGGTAACGCGGCGCCCCCCCACCCCCCCATTCGGCTCGGCTCGGCTCGGCCCTGCCCGCAGGCCCCCGCCCCCGGACTCCCGCGGCTGCTGAGCCCCGCGGCCTGGCCCGCCGCCGTGGCTCCGTGGGCCTGGACTGGGCCTGGACTGGGCCAGGGCGGCCGCGGCGCGGCAGGCCCCGGCGGCACGTGGGGGCGGGGGGGGAGGGAGGGAGAGGAGCGAGTGCCGGGGCGGGGGGAAGCGCAGCCCCCGGGCTGCCTGTTTGGGCGCCTCGCCTGCTGCCCCCGGAGGGGCCCGGAGCTCCGGCACTCCTGGCCGAAAGGGCCCTTGGTGCGCGGGTGGACCGGCTTCACCACGCCTGCCCCGGCGCGCAGGCGGTGGGGGTGCCCTTCCTGCCTCATCTGCCCCACGGCCGGCTTCGTAAATACAGACGTAGGGGTCAGTCTGTTCAGCAGCTAATAACTGAGGGAGGTGCTCTTCCAGTTTTGCTTTATTTTGGCTTTACCGGAGCAGGGTGTCTCCTTCACGGTTGTTTCTAACGTTCTGAACGCAGAACGTGAGTCATATGCGTATCTAGGTTTCAGCAGTCAGCCTGAGCTCGTGTGTGCAGCATGGAGCTCGTTGATGTCAAAGCCCAAATGTTTAATGTTCAAATGTGAAAGTCCTTTTTATTTTTTTCCTTCCCTTCTTTCTCTTCCAAAGTCGGGTGCAACCTTATCCTTTCTGACACAGGTAACCTTGCATTTGGTGTATAGTGTCTTGAAGTAAAAGGAGAACTTCACTGTGCTTTGATGTGCACGTGACATACAGCAGGCTCTGTACTAAAGGCATTATTAGTATTTAGGTTTCTCAGAATAATAGGTAAGTCTTTGTTGTTCCTGGGTTGTTTTTTCCCCTTTTTTCTTTCTTTGCATGCAACCATACTAGCAGAGATTGTTGGTTTTTTTTTTTCTGACCTGCTTGCTATTATGTCTCCATTGAAGATTAGGGCTGTTGTAGTGGAGCTTTGTATCAGTGTTTCCCAGATTGGTCAGTGTGCTGTAAACTAAATGGGTAGAGTGAGCTACTCAAGGGAACTTCACCTGAAGCAGATATGTTTGAAAATGCTTATCTGTCAGAATCATCAGGAATTACTGGTGTGAGGGGAAGGGAACAAAACATTTGGATTTGAAAGAGTATCTCTGAATTAAACGTCAGCATTGCTTTTTGGAAGCCCATATGAGAGGGAACAAGTTTTCTCAGTCTCTTCTAATACTCTTAATTTTGTGGTCATGACAGATTGATGATATTATTGTGTTACCTATGCTTGTTTGTTTGGGGTTTTTTTTTGTTGTTGTGTTTTAATGCCACAGTGAAGCTTATATGGAGTTGGTAAAGATCTTAAGTTTCTTTTGCTTCATGCCTGTTTAATGCAGGTTTCCTGTGATTAAAATGAGCAAGTTAAAATTCAAAAACATTCTTCTAAATGTACTGCCTGAAACAAGGGAAACTTTTTTGTCTTGTTGATCTGCACTTGTTAAAAACTGCCTATTGAACTTACATATTTTTATGTTTGCATTTTTTTTTTTTCCTGCCATTCTGGCTGGCTTTTTAATCTCTTAAAAATAATAAGTAAAAGTTTAACAGGTACTAATTAATAACAGTATGGTACTTTGCATTTTTATTCATGTATTTAGTCTTACAAGTAGGAGGAGTCTTCAGGGCTATTGGTCAAGGAGTATCCCAGAGGAAGAGGCCTCTATACTGCTGGATGATTGGTGAAATAATCTTGAGCATCCCTATAGGATGGTTTGCTTGAGAACATGTTTGAGACTATAAGAAGAAGCTGTTCTTCTTCTGAGCTGGGTTTAAGACAATATTGCCAGGTGTTAGAAAGAAAGGGGCTTTACTGGGTAGTCCAAGCATAAATGTCCATCAGTGTGAGTGACCAGTCAAAGACTATATTCTGGTGGCCCAAAGCCCATGTGATCTGCCAGCCTACCTAATTCCTGCATTGCATCAATAACCATTCAGGTACCTATGCTCTGTTTTTCTTTTGTTAATCGATGTTCTCTACCGTATGCTTTAGTCAGGTGCAATGCTTTGTTTTAATTCTAAAGTTAGAGTTAAGACCTCACTGCAGTGATCTGAGCTCCTCTTCCTTCCATCTGTGGGGAGCAGATAGTTCTTTTGGCACATGCTTTTTCCTGCTGCTGAGAACCCTGCCATTGCTTTATTTCTACATTTTGGTTTCTTTCTGTCTTAAAAAGCAAACAAACAAAATGCTGCTTTATTTTATTTGGGGTTTTTGGGGTTTTTTTGTCTTATAATGCTGAATTGCATATTTTGTACCTTAGCTTTCTTCTACTGGAATGCCAAAACAAGAAAATTTTCACAGAAGAATCATCTTTGTCTCTCTTGGAAAAAGATGAGAAACAAACTCTTGATTAGTGAGAGAAGCACCATGTTGTATGTTGAAGTTTACAAGCAGTTAGGTCATGGTGCTGTAATTTGGTATGTTGAAATTTTGGGAGTAAAGAAAGCTGAAATATTTTCTCCTGTGGAGCTGGACAGTTAGTGGAGCTGTGTCCTTCTAAACTTCTTGGGCACTCTGCTTTCTGAATTACCTCTTTAAGAATAACGCACACCTAGATTTTGAACTTGCAACCAGCTTTTCCTGGGCTTGCCATGATCAGCTTTGTAGATATTTTGAAAACTTTTAACGTAAAAGCTAATTATACCCTTTTGGTTTTTTTAAGGATTTTCTTTTATGTTTAATTTGTTATGTCTAGGAGCTGCCTTCATACAAAAAGAGAGGAGATGAGGGAACAATGAGAGAATACTGAAAGCTGAAACATAAAATACTTCTTAACAACTGTTACCCTGAAGTCTAAATAGCATTTCATCAGTGCTACTATTGTACTTACGCAAAATGTTGCTTTTAAGTTAGAGAAAACTTAGCTAGTTTCTAAAAACGCTCACAAATGGGATCACGAAGTTACTGCAAATAAATTATTCACCTGATCTTTCGTCAATTTAAGAACAAAATTTTTTAAATCATAGACTCATCTATGTGCTAGTACCTGTAATTTCACTGGTTAAAGATAATAATGATTATTATGTTCCCCTATATTTTGTACAATAACTTAATGCATTCTCTGCTAAATGTAAAGCTTGTTCTCTATTTGCCATGAAATATCTAAAATGTGTACTTACCCAAAATAAATAAAAAAGGCCTAATTTTCTTGGTGATGACTGATCTCTGATACTCTCCTTCCTTTCTCTTCCCCTTCATCTGTAAAAATAGCTCTGGAAGTTTATTTCAAGTATACAGTCAGAAAAGAAAATAGGGTAGGCATGAGTCCTCTATGCTTTGCTCCTGTGGGGAAGGATAGCATTTTGATTAGAAAATGAATTCGTGCATCAGTGTGTTTTGGTGGTAAGATAGGGCAAAGTTGTGCCATTGATGTGAAAGGTTGCGTGTCTCTGCTTATCACTTTAGAATGGAATAAAGTAACATTGGTTGAGGTTTCTGCTCAGAGGTGTCTAACTGGACTTGTAACCTGCTTTGAAAAGATGTTCTTGCAGGTTTGTTGTCATCTTTGTGCTGCCTCTAGCATTTGTTCTCCCATTTCAGTAGTTCAGGGAGAATAATTAGGCAGAACTAATGAAATGATCTAATGGAGAAAAGTTCAAATTTCCCACTGGCTTAGCAAGATGTATCAGCTCAGTGAGGAGCTGAACAAATGCTGGAGTCAGAGTCAGGGAAGCAGTGGGAGTTAGAGTTGTAGAAGGGAAGAGGGAGATAGGCTTCCTTTTTCTGTTTGGTTACAGTGAGCTTGGACTCTTGTCCAGCTGCAGTGTGTGTGTTTCAGGAAAATGAATGATGGCGTGGGAAAGAAACTGAAATAAGGGGGGATGGTGGATTTTGAAAAATAATTATTGCTAATAGTCTTTATTTTGTAATAGCTCAACAGGAGGACTTAATTTTGGAACTCTGGGCTCTTCCACTGCTACAGCGACTACATCGGCTCCTTCAGTGGGCTTTGGGAGTGGACTTTTTGGATCAAAATCAACAACTGGCTTTACACTAGGAGGCACCAGTACAGGTAGAAAAAATTCTTGTACAGCAGAAATTTGAATCAACAGTGAAGAAATACATGTACACAAAAACTGGGTCATCATAACGTGCTTACTTTGTTTACAGTAGTTCTGTAGCTCAGAATATTACTTACGTAGTTTTGTAAAAAGGCTTCATTGAACAGTTTAAAAGGTCACTCACTGAAAATTATGCAGTACCAATGCTGCAGAAACACAAATGCAGTTACCAGAAAACTGTTTCTGGGCCGATGTGTAAATTGTTCCATAATTTGAATCCTGATGTTTTCTAGAAATCTAACTCTTCATCCAGGATGCTCAAAATTATGATGTAAGACTGAGGTATATTTTGATCGGAAAAATATTTTAAAACATTGTGAGATTATTACTGCAGGATTACAAATATCCCAATACTAACAAACATTTCTGGCTTTGTTTGGGATTTTTTTAATGTTAGCAATACACATGAAGAAACTCATTAATATTTTCTTAGGTCTCTAATTCAGCCTATGAACATACAGATTCTTATAGGAGTATTGGAGTGCAAAAGAATAAAACCTCTCTGACTGGAGGTGTTTTTTTGTTTTTTTTTTTTTTTTCAGCCATCATGCAGACATAACTGAATGAATTTTACTTTGGCTCCAATATTGCTAGACAAAATGGTCTTTTTTTCTTGTACACTTTTATGAGTAGATAAGGGAAGTTCTACAAACCAATCTACTAGAAGTAAATTCAACAGTAACCTGAAAGCCTGTATTACTGTGTTTGGCTACATTGGGGTAATTTTCTTTTAGCTCTCAATGATTCTTTTGATCTTCTAATCAGATATTTTTTTAAAATATGAAATGGCACAGCATTGTGTTCAAAATAATGTCTTTAAATTACCAGTGGGGTGGAAACTCTGAACCAAGACACAGGATTTTACAAAGACTTTGGACTCTATAATCCTCTTAATTATACTGTAAATCTGCTGTTTTACATGCTGATGTTATGTACTGCCATATGGCTGAAAAAAAATACTTGATAGAATTACTAGTTTCCATATTTTTGTTTACCTTCATTTTGTTTGAAATTCCAAACAACTTGCTATATTGCTGTGTTAACATCAGCTTCACTGTTAGCAGATTCTTATGAAGAAAAGTGATGCTTTTTGAAGTCAGTTATGCTTTGTTGTGCTGCTGGTGCTTACACATACTGTTTTCTGTGTTAATGTTGTTTTGCTTTCAACATACTACAGAAAAAACTTGTATAATAGTCTGTGTGTTGTCTCATAATGTTGCGTTATTTCTGTGTTTTATTTCATGTTTTTTTACTATCATAACTGCTCTGTGGTCTTCAATTACTATTCTTGTTCTGTTTGTTTTCATTCTTAAAGCAGGAACAGCAACAACTATTGCTACAGGACTGACACTAGGTAAGGACCTAATTTGGATTTTAATGTTATACAGGCAAAACAAAAAAAAAAACAGATCTTTTTTTGTGATGTAGAAATTTAGTGGTCATATGTGAGCTTTTTCTCTGTTACTATTTGCAGTCTGCTTTGCAGCCCAAATGTGAAGGCTGCAAACTGGAGTGGAGTGCTGCAGTTCTGGATACTGTTGCTTGTCGTTAAAGGATTATTTTATTCCTGTACAACAGTGACAGTGGTCATAGTGAAAAGTTAGACTTCATATTTATGTCCCCCTAATGAGTTTCATCCTTCAACAGAGGGGAGATGGAATACATTATCAAAGAATTCTTCATACAGAATTTCTTGCTCTAATGAAATTGTTTTGAAGAGGTCTGTTTGGTAATTACCTCTTTTAGAAGAATAATAGAGGGTTGAACTGGGAACAGACCTTGGGAATATTTTACTTTTATTTCTCTGATGAATCTTTAGTGACTATTTTTAAGCTGTCACTAGAAATACAGGAATATGTGGGTAGTTATGGGGTTTGTTTTTTTTTTTTTTTTCTTTTTAAACATCAGCAACTGAGGTCTGAGGAGAAACTGAGCTTGACTATCACAAATATTTCTTGTTTACAAATTGAAAGGATATATACATTCCTTTTGGTATGCACATCCAACTGAGAATTTTTAATCTGTATTTTGGGCAGTATTGTTTATAGCTCCATTTACCAATATTTGATTCATCTATTAGATGCTCTTGGTGGAAGCTCTTTTTTTTTTTTTACACAGTGTTTTTTTTTTTTTTTTAAGATTACCACTAGATATGACTGCCAGTCCATGATTAAAGCCCACTGGATCACTAGGAATTCTGGAGCAAAAATGCCTGTGCAGTTAATGTAAACCTTTGAAATTTATCTGAAAGTCCTATGGGGATATTTTACTTGATGCAAGTGATCTTGCATGCTGTGGTGCTCGTAATGGTTAAATGGGAATAGTTCAAAAGAGAAGGTGGATTGAGCATTCATTCTCAAACAGAATGTTCTAAGAGTGATAATTGGTTTTGGGTTTCTTCTAGGCACACCTGCCACCACATCAGCAGCTACCACAGGCTTTAGTTTAGGTTTCAACAAACCTGCAGGTTCAGCCACGCCATTTGCTTTACCTGCTGCTTCTACCTCAGCGGGTGGCTTATCATTATCATCTGCTCTTACATCGACTCCCGCAGCAGGTAGGAAAATGTTTAGGGGTTTGGGGGGGGGGGAGTGTTTGGTTTTTAACAATAAAACTTTATAGTAAAACAGTTCCACACTCTATATTTTTCTAGTATTGTGGTACTTTAATAAGAAGGTTCACTGGACTTTACTAGTTCTAAATTTGGGTACCCTAATACAGATAGATTTATGGGCAGTATACCATGTCATATAGGCAGCATATAATCTAAGTCACTAGAAGTGTAGCAAGAGCTGATTCATCATGTAAAATCATCATTTTTGCTGTTGTTAACCCCACTGAAGGTTGAAAGCTTCCTACTTGTGCAGCTGAAAAGTTTGGAAATTGTTTACCTTTTGTAGATGGCCTGAAATGGTTAAGTAGTAGTGAGTGGAAACAAGGTTTTTCCAGTGTAGTTCTCATACTGGCACACACCTGCCATCATATTTAACTTAGCTAAACTGCACCATGCATGATGATAATTAGGACTGGAGTTCATTTTTCTTAATCTTAGGAGTGTGCATTTGAGCTCAGTTATCTGTGCCCTCTGTGCTCTGTCCCTTTATGCCTATGGTCTTTCTCTACTCAGTTCTTCCCTATCCTACCAAAAGCTGGGGTGCTTAATTCCAGAAGGCGGCTCAAACTACCAAGGACATGTTCTTGTATCATCTGTCTTATGTTAAACATTAAAATATTTTACACAAAACATTAACATTTCAGCATTTTAATATAAAAAGCCAATAGCACTTGTTAGATCCATTATTCTGTAGAATAAATTCTGTGCCAGGTTCTGGATTATCTAGTGTTCTGAGGGACTCTCAAATATTTTATATGGTCGCAGGTAAATATGGACTAATCAGGATTATAATATTGTAGAACAAAATAACACATAATTCAGAAGTCTCTATGGCTTTGTTTGGAAAATCTGCAGGAAATAAAAATAACAATTGAGTTTAGATCATAGAATCATAGATTTCTTTAGGTTGGAAAAGACCCTTAAGATCATCAAGTCCAACCATTAACCTAGCACTGCCAAGTCCACCGCTAAACCAGGTCCTAAAGCACCACATCTACCCATCTTTTAAATACCTTCCAGGGATGGGGACTCAACCACTTCCCTGGGCAGCCTGGTCCAGTGCCTGACTACCCTTTCGGTGAACAAATTTTTCCTAATATCCAACCTAAACCTCCCCTGGCGAAACGTGAGGCCATTTTCTCTTGTCCTATTGCTTGTTACTTAGGAGAAGAGACCAACCCTCACCTGGCTACAACCTCCTTTCAGGTAGTTACAGAGAGCGATAAGGTCTCCCCTCAGCCTCCTCTTCTCCACACTAAACAACCCCAGCTCCCTCAGCCGCTCCTCATAAGACTTGTGCTCCAGACCCTTCACCAACTTCGTTGCCCTTAGCGCTCCAGCACCTCGATGTCCTTCTTGTAGTGAGGGGCCCAAAACTGAACACAGTACTCGAGGTGCGGCCTCACCAGTGCCAAGTACAGGGGCACTATCACCTCCCTGCTCCTGCTGGCCACACTATTCCTGATACAAGCCAGGATGCCATTGGCCTTCTTGGCCACCTGAGCACACTGCTGGCTCATGTTCAGGTGGCTGTCGACCAACACCCCCAGGTCCTTTTCCACCAGGCAGCTCTCCAGCCACTCCTCCCCCAGCCTGTAGCGTTGCATGGGGTTGTTGTGACCCAAGTGCAGGACCCGGCACTTGGCCTTGTTGAACCTCATACAGTTGGCCCTGGCGCAACGATCCAGCCTGTCCAGGTCCCTCTGTAGGGCCTTCCTACCTTCCAGCAGACCAACACTCCCACCCAACTTGGTGTCATCTGCAAACTTACTGAGGGGGCACTTGATCCTCTTGTCCAGATCATATTGATAAAGATATTAAACAGGACTGGCCCCAGTACCGAGCCCGGGGGAACACCACTTGTGACCGGTTGCCAACTGCATTTAACTCCATTCACTACAGCTCTTTGGGCCTGGCCCTCCAGCCAGTTTTTTACCCAGCAAAGAGTATGCCCATCCAAGCCACGAGCAACCAGTTTCTCCAGGAGAATGCTGTGGGAAATGGTGTCAAAGGCCTTACTAAAGTCCAGGTAGACAACATCCACAGCCTTTCCCTCATCCACTAAGCGGGTCACCTTGTCATAGAAGGAGATCAGGTTGGTCAGGCAGCACCTGCCTTTCATAAACCCATGCTGACTGGGCCTGATCCCATGGTTGTCCTGTATGTGCTGTGTGATGGCAGTCAAGATGATCTGCTCTCCCTAACCTTCCCCAGTACTGAGGTCAGGCTGACAGGCCTGTAGTTCTCTGGATCCTCCTTCTGGCCCTTCTTGTAGATGGGTGTCACATTTGCTGACTTCCAGTCCACTGGGACCTCCCTGGTTAGCCAGGACTGCTGATTTATTAGCCGGTTATGAAAAAGATACTGTTCATACCTTTCAGTTATTTCAGATTGTCTGTGGATGTATTTGAATGCAGTGTTTGCATGAAGGTGGTTTGCTTTCTCTGCAGGAACTACTGGCTTTACATTAAATTTGGGTGGCACAACTGCTCCAACTACAACTGCCTCCACAGGCCTTTCCTTAGGAGGAGCCTTAGCAGGTTTAGGAGGTTCACTCTTCCAGAATACAAGCACAGCAGCAACAGGTGAAAGCTATTTTAGTTTTTTCCTCCTTCTGTCACAAAACATTGAAATTTAACGTGTGCTTGTATACATCCGTAATGTAAGATTTAGTTTATATAAAATCTTAACACTGTGAAAATGTAATTTTTAACAGTGTTACAGATAAGAACAGTGTTGCTATCCATGGACAATAAAAATGAAATCTGAAATCATTGGCTCCTTTCTCATTCTTAAATTCACTTGTACTTGACACTTTTTTTTTTAAATGAAAACACAAGGAAATCTTTGTCATTGCCATAATTAACTCAAGGAAGTTGATCATAAATGGGAGAAGGCAGTGATATACAGGTACCTCCTTTAACTGTGGAGAAGTTGAAAGCTCCTTATTTTGGTGGCTTTTTGGTCTGAATAAAATCTTTAACTGTTACTGTTGTCATTTCATGGCTTCCTGTCTCTCAACTCTAGAGGAAAAATTTGTTGCACTGTATTGTAGTCTTGGTAACACTGCTCTTAAACTTTAAATGAAAGAGAAAGATTCTTAAGGTGCTGATGATAAGTTAGTTATCTAATTAGCTATCTAGTAATATGAAGAAATTACATAAAGCAGTTGTGTACAGTTGTATGAAACTTCATGCAATCTGTTTTCTTCTCTGTTTATTTTGCATCTTTTTTTAATCCAAATGTAGTAAAGGGACACTGAAACTGCAAGCAAGATTATATGTGCTTTTAATTTAAAATAAGTTTTAATTATCAACATTTTAAGTGCAGAAATTACGTTTGGGTTTCTTGTAGGACTTGGGCAGAATGCTTTGAGTTTGACTCTGGGGACGACTGCAGCTCCTTCAACTACTGCCAATGAAGGTCTTGGTGGCATTGATTTTAGTAGTTCTTCAGACAAAAAGAGTAAGTTTGTTTTAAAACATTAGGGGTTTTTTTTCATTGAGAAAATTATCAGAGCACTACAGCATAGACTGTTTCATTGTGTTAGGAGTGTGGAATTAAAGCTGACAACTTTAACTCCCTTCCCCCCCCCCCCCCTTACGAGGCATTTCAGTTAATTTCGTTCTTAGATATTGTATATATAGATATAGACATATATATATATATGTGCTTGTATAGAAGAACAAGATTTTGGTTGCAAATGCAGAGTAATGTAAATTTATTTATTTAAAATCAGTACAAGCCAATATCATACCTGAGAACCAGGATCTAAACCCTTTAGCCTTTCAGGAGTGAAGACTCGTAGGGCCATTTGCCAAAAAGCCGCGGCAGATTTCTGAACAGCTATATATTAAATAGCCACTAGGGGAGGGAGCAGAGCTGTATTTAAGTAATGCATTGCAAATATGAAAAGTACTCGTTTGAAACCAGCTTTCTCCAACTGTAACATCTTAAACTTGGGGTTTTTGTGTTTTTTGTTTTTTGTTTTTTGTTTTTTTTTGAAAGCCTGCACAATAAAAATATCCTATTTTTAGCTGTTATTCTTCGAAGCTCTAGTTCTGGTGGTGTGTAGTTCTATGTGATACATTCTATCGGGTTGTTAAAACCAGTTATAAAAACTTTACGTCTCTGGAGCTTTAAAGTACTTAAGTAAGGGAATATTGAACATTGACATATGGACACTTATTAATTTGTCTTACTTTTATACTTTCAGAGTAAGCTTAACTAAAGCTGATTCTAAAATGTGCATTTTCTCTGGGGAATCAATACTGTTAATTTATCTCTTGATTCCATTCAGGAGCCAAATTTTAAATGAGGTATACCAATAGTTAAAAGAGAAGGAAATATAGAAATGCTATGAAGCCATTTTTACAGAGTAACGTAAGTTGTGGAGACTTAATTCTTCATACTTGTAGAAGAGATGGCATATTGACTGTCCAAACTGGCATGCTCTGCATGATGTTGATTGTTTTTGGAGTTTATTATTGAAACTGAGAGTGATGAAAAAGCTCCAATTCCTAGGTTCTTATGGGACTTCCATTACTATAATACTAAGAAATCACAACACTTCCATAATACACAAGTATCTTAAAATGAGGACCAGAGAACCACAGACTCAAAATCTACTTCAGTCTGACATCTGAAGGTCATCTGAAGGACATTTGCCCAGCTCTTAGGGTGGAAACTTGAATGAGTACCTGCATTCTCCATATGTTGCATAGTGGAACTGGGTTAGCTGGGCTATCACTGTCAGGATAAGCAGAGATCCCCTAGCTATAAGGAGTGGGAAATGTTGAAGGAGACTGGTTTTTGAGTTTCCTTTTTTCTTTCTTCTTTTTTCTTTTTTTTTTCTTTTTTTAAATTTAGGTTTTAATTTAGGAGTGTTTCCTGTAACGGCTAGTGCTGGCTCAAGCAGCCCTGACAAATATCCCTACGTGTATGCTGATACTCAGTTCTGTCAGTACAATTGTTTGTACTGCTATATGAGGAACTGTCTTAAGGTGTGAGGGTGGTGGTTTTATCGTTCTGAGGTTTTTATTTCTTTTCCTTCGTGAAGAAAAGGAAGGAGGACATGTGGCTACCAAAGAAAAGCACCCTAGGAACCCCAGGACAGACAGAGACTAGCATGTGCGTTCTCTCATCTGGAATTCGTTATAAAAGCTTTTCCTTGTGGAGACCAAAGACTGACTGTCAAGTATTTCTTTAAACTAAGGCTGCAGGAAAAGAAGCTGTTCTTATACCTGTTTTCCTCGTGTATTACTAAAAAGAATGTAAAAAATGTAAAAACTGGAGCACTCGCTTGCCCAGAAAGTAGCAAAATCTGATTTCAAATCTGTATCTCTTACTTTGTAAGTATTTTTCTGATGTACAGAAAAAAAAAAGTGGCTGGAGAGAGAAGGCCAAGTATGCTTAGTTTTCTGCCTAATTTTTAGGTTATCAGCTGAGAAAGGAGTCCTAAATTCTGGGGTTTATACCTTCCTGCCACTCCCCCCCCAATTTTGTGTAGATCCCCCCCCCCTTAGCAAAAGGCATAGGGAATGGTTGTGAGACTCCAGGCTCTCTAATGTGCTGGCTGACAAGAGTCTGCAGATGATTTGAGTAGATGTTGCTTTTAAAAGTAGTAGCTTCTCCTGGCAGGAGTGTTTGTGGCACTAGCATTAGCTGCACAGCTACTTTTCTGCCTTGGTGGCATTGAGAGGAAAGTGAGGATGTGAATTGCATCCAGCTGAAGAAGATGAAGCCTACTTCTTGGGCTTCCTGAATGAGTGTTCTTCCTAGCAGACCGCTATGGTATGGGATTACTGCCCCTGGCCATGACTGTTTCTAGTCATGGCCTGTGTTATGTACGATATTGTTTTCAGTTCCATTGTATTACTCAGAGGGATTTGGCATCTTGATCCACAGATCCATAGTTTGGAGCGTGTAGGTGGTAGGTAAGCAGTAACATCTTCAGTTCTGTAAAACCTCATTCATTACTGGACTTAATGCAACAGCAGAATTGTTACGGAAGTCCAATGGGCAAACCTTCATTCGTATTTGAGAGGAGACTGCTATTGCTGAATTTAAACACTTGAATGTTTTGTGGGTACAGGTCCAAGTGAGTTGTGGTTGCGTAAGCAGGAATGGATTTCTTATGCAACTGCAGTTGTTTATGCATTTGTAGTGACTTGTATAGTGACACAAGATGTTTTGCATTACTTTGTGCTAAGAAATTAGCACCTTAACTGTTTAACCATTGTTCTTGAAAAGATATTTATCTGTGAAGGGTGAGTAAATTAAAACCTTCTTTCTTTTATGGCTAGCCTAGTCTGTTCCTCTTATCAAGACAAATCAAGCAGATTGTAGTCATTAGTTCTTCCCTAAAAATCTCATTAAAGTTGTTTTGTTCTTCAAAGCTTTATTTCTGACCTACAGTTTTTATTTTCTAGGTGACAAAACAGGAACGAGACCAGAGTAAGTGTCGGATTTTCTTTGCATTCCATGTCCTATTAGAAAACGGCTAAACTAAATACGTTGCCTTTTCTACTACTTCAGTCTTGAAAAAGGCGTAAATGTAAATAACCAACTTTTGCAATATGGCCAATTTAGTAATGGTGGTTCATCGTTTTGAACATTGCAATTTTCCCATGAAATGCAATACCTACAGCTTATCTGGCATCTGCTATAGACTGATCATGTGGTCTGAAAAATGATTTCTGCAAATGTGTGCAATGCTTACACCACAGGCTTGGACCCTGGCATAGTATCTGTGTGCATTAATCCGAATCATTCCTAGTTGTGGCATACGTGCAGTGGGTGCAAAACTGTGTAATCAGCCACTTGAATGTTTTCATGATATTTAGTAGTTATGCAAAAATGTCTGGCAGTATTAAAGCACCATCTAAACATGCATTCTCTCTTGTAGAGATAGCAAAGCACTAAAGGACGAAAATCTACCTCCAGTAATCTGTCAAGATGTAGAAAATCTACAGTAAGTAGTATTTTTTATTTATGGTACTTGATTAGCTGAAGTATTGTATGCTGATGATGCTCTGTGACAAAAACACCCTACTGCAGGCTGCATGCAGTATAACTTACTAGCCCAAGACCTTTTGGCAGGTTAATCTTGGGAACAGAGTAGACGGATAGTTCTAGTAGCTGAAGTCTTAGGCTGTCTTTTTTTCAGCCTTGTTTTTCCATGCATTTACTCAAATGGGCATGCCTAACAGATATGCTCCTAGAATCTGATCCATCTCTCCCTGGGAGTATTAAGCGTGTTGCACATGCATAGTAAGTATTGAACCTTATGTCCGTATTGCATGTGCATTGTGGATCTCGTACGGAATAGAGAGAACTGCAAAAGAGCCTTCCCTCAGGCAGGAAGGAGGCAGGTTGTAGGCTAGTCAAAGAGGCTGTATGTCCCTGTATTTGTGAGTTCAAAGTAGTAATCACTTTTACATAGATGCTATATATTATTATATATACATATAAGATTATATATTAGTTTGTCAGAGGGTTCAGTATAACATGTTTAAAGACTTGCTATTGAAGTTTAGGCGTTTTTTAGTGGTTTGTTTGGGTTTTTTTTTTTTTTTTACAGTATTAGCATGCTAGGAGTTAAGGTAATACTATGCTATACAGTAAGCTTACCATTTAGTAGTTGATTTTGGAAAAATGAATTTAATAGCTGTTTAAATAATGTGACTGAGAGGTAAACACTTGCGTACTTCAGGTTCAATACATGACGTTTCTTTCCTCCCCACCCCCTTCTTTTTCCCTTCCCCAGGAAATTTGTGAAAGAACAAAAACAAGTTCAGGAAGAAATTAGTAGAATGTCCTCTAAAGCAATGCTTAAAGTACAAGAAGACATTAAAGCTTTGAAACAACTTCTGTCTGTAGTTGCCAGTGGATTACAGAGAAACACTCTTAATATTGACAAGCTGAAAGTGGAAACTGCACAGGTATAATTGAATATAAATTTTGCTATGTAGAGTTTGTATGTTGATTATTTCATATAGGATAAGTAGCCTTCTTTATCCGTCAAGTTAATATATGTGTCCAAACTAACAGTTGTAAACAGAGTGGAAAAATGGAATCCCTTCTAATCTGTTTGGAGTTACTGAGGGAGACTGAAATCTGTGATGTCAGTATTTTCAGATAAATACAACAGCAATAAAACGACTTTTATTCAGGAAAGCACTTCTCTATAGCAAAGGCAACAGAAGCGAATGTGTGCCCCTTTAGTTCAGTTTCAGTTATATATTCAGCTGCTAATGAAGACATATTTGTAACAACATGCTGGACTCCGGAGCAGCAGAAATGCAAGTATGTTTTCTTCTGATGACTTCTAAAAAAAACCCACCCTATAACATTTCAGGGACCAAAATATCTTAATTAGCACTAGTATTCATTTAGTGAACTTGAGTCACAACTCTGTCCACCAGTCTGCATCTTAGCTGTGCAACCAGTTTGAGCTCAAGTTTTGATGCAAGTGCTTTTCAAGTTAAGTTCTGTACCAGTTTTTATTTCATCTGGCATGTCAAGGCTGCTTGCTATATAAATAAGTGTATCTTATTCTAAAGAAAAAAGTTGATATTTTTTCTATATTTTGTGATACCAAAAGGCAATACTCTCTAGTTGTGCCTTGCCAACAGTTTTCTGTGAAAACAAAAACTTGCTACTGCTGTTCTTGTATTTCTGTAAATGATGCAGTTGAGAAGAATTGCAGAACCAGGCACTGAGAAATTCTTAATGGTAGAGTTACTAGAAAGTATTAAACAGAAGTGTACGCTGTAATTATCATGCATAAAGAGATCATTTCCAAAGAGAGGCATTTTTTTAACTAGTTAATCTTTTTTAAAGGCGAAATAATCCCTTTTGTTCTATTTCTTCTCTTCTAGGTATGTTACTTCCTTGCCCTTGACTGTTGCTTTTTTTGTTTCCCCCTCTAGTCCTCAAGAATTGTAACAGGATTTCTGAAGAGTAGAAATTAGATCTTATCTCTGGCAGTTTAGCACAATATTTTCTCAACTTCTGAGAGCTCAATGTGCTTTCAATATGTGCTGCTATTTGTTCATTCCCCAAAATTCTGTTGGTATTTGCAGTTCTCCAACTTTCTGGCAGTCTATTCTTCGAAGAATTTCTAGTTAGATTCCATCACAGTGTTAACTTAAATATATGAAGAAAATATTTTATGTGAATGAAAGTAGAGTTGTAGCAATCTTTCTTTTTGAACACTTCATACAGAACTTTATCTTTTGTTAATTTTCCCTATTTGTTTAGGAGCTAAAGAATGCAGAAATAGCATTACGAACACAGAAAACTCCTCCTGGTCTTCAGCATGAAAATACAGCCCCAGCAGAGTGAGTTACTGTTATTCATAAAAAATAGTCAATAATATAACTTGGAGAAGAGAAGACTCCAGGGAGACCTTATTGCAGCCTTTCAATACTTAAAGGGGGCTTATAGGAAAGATGGGGAGAGACTTTTTAGTAGGGCCTGTAGCAAGAGGACAAGGGGTAATGGTTTTAAACTGAAAGAGGGTAGATTGAGGCTAGATATAAGGAAGAAATTTTTTATGATGAGGGTAGTGAAGCACTGGAACAAGTTGCCCAGAGAGGTAGATGCCCAATCCCTGGAAACATTCAAGGTCAGGTTGGATGGGGCTCTGAGAAACTTGATCTAGTTGAAGATGTCCCTGCTCATTGCAGGGGGTGTGGACTAGATGCCCTTTAAAGGTCCCTTCCAACCCAAACCATTTTATGATTCTATGAACTTCATAATACAATTTTTTTTTTTCTGCTTCTTGTAACATTTGTACTGAATGCTTCATGGAATCAGTGTTTTATGTCTGCACTTAATTTATCTTTATGTCATAGACATGAGAAGTACAGTCTTTCTTTCCAGTAGTAGCGGGACATCAAGAATGTCATAGAACATAACTGTTGCAATTAACTAAATGACAATTGGCAGCTAATATAGATCAGATTAAAAAAAATAGTGGCAAACTAGTGAAGGTTAATCATATGATTTCATTGTGTTACTCATCTAGCTATTTCAGAATCTTGGTCGAGCAGTTTGAAGTACAGCTGCAGCAATACAGGCAACAAATAGAAGAACTGGAAAATCATCTTGCTACTCAAGCAAATAATTCACACATAACTCCACAAGGTAAATGTTTCAATTTTTGTTTCATACATAAAAATTAAGAAATCTTACACCTATAAGAAAAACTTAGTAATTAATCTCCTCTTTTGTTATTGTTGGCTTTTCTTATTTAATGTACAGAAATAAGTGTTCAGATAGATTCTGCATTCTTCAATGTAAAGATTTGGAATTAACGGTTAAATACATAAAAGTTCTTGAGCTTTTTAAGATGGATCCAGTTCCTGAGGTGCAATTTGTAGGCCTGTTTTGTTTTGACATCCTCTATATCCATCTCCCTCCCTTCAGCATCTAGCTGTTACAAGGCTGATGTCTGGCACCTTCTGTCTTGCACTGGGCTGTCTGACCAGACACATGTGGGTGTCTGCTCTGCCAGCTCCAGATCAAAATGGGAACTTTTCCTTAGTTTGGAGCCTGTTGGTATTGTCTTCAGCTCTGACTGACTGAGAAAACTTACTCTTGTTTGCTGCCACATCATTCAATCTTGGGAGAATCTCTCTGGTCAGAGAATACTGACCTCTGGACAGTAGTCTTCTGTTTGGTTGCCATTCCTGTGATCATAGACATTTTGGGACATTTTAGGTACAGGCCCTGCAATAAGCAGTGATTTCAAGTGTGTGGTTTTTTGTGCCAGATGATACTTGAACATCTTGCCATCGCAGGATGGTACTTAGAATCTGGACCTTATATGTCAGTAACGAGAACTGTCTAGACTTAGCTTCCAGAATGGAAGATCTGCTGAATCCTGAGGGTCATCTATCCTTCCATGTGATCTTCTTGTCTGTCTGGAGTGTGAGAGGGATGCTTTCAGATTTTCCTCATTTTTTTTTTTTTTTTAGCAGTTTCTGCTGTAATCTAAAGGTTCGTCGCTTGTGTGGGCAAGGCTCAATCTGTTGTGCCAGCGTGCTCAGACTGTCAGCAAATGATCTAGTGATCTAGTCAACACTGTATTGTGTATGTAGCCTTTACCATACAGGAAAAACTTCCTTTACCATGTAGGAAACCATGACCCTGAATGTCTTGAAAATTTTGAAATGCCTAGTATTCAGTATCAATAAATTGCCTTCAGACTCTTTGGAAACTTGTGGCCAGTCTTCCTAGGTATCACTGCCTCCGCAACCCTGCAGGTTGGCATGAGATTTATTCCCCAGCATTTCCTTTTCAGAAAGAGATGCAAATTATAGTGGAGAAATTCCCCTATGGAGAGGCAGACCTTTTCAGTTCAAGAATCATTGCTAGACCTACGCATCTTCAAGAACTTGATAGCTACTATTTGCATTTCAGTAGGTTATACACATCCTTCAGAGGAAATGCTATACCTGATCTTTTCACAGTGAAAGACCTCTTCAGCACTTTTCTGTCCTCCATTTTGGTACATTGTTTCAGTGCTCCTTTCAGAAAAGCATTTTCTGTCAGCAGATGCCTCATTTTGCCAAAACCTTTGAGATTTTGAGAGCCTTTGAACAGGCTGCCCAGGGAAGTGGTGGAGTCCCCATCCCTGGAAGGTATTCAAAAGATGCGTAGATGTGGTGCTTGGGAACATGGTTTAGTGGTGGATTTGGCAGCGCTAGGTTAACGGTTGGACTTCGTGATCTTAAAGGTCTTTTCCAGCCTAAACGATTGTATGATTCTCTGATTTCCCCTTTAGGATTAAAGTTTTGCGTTAGTTGGGTCAGTGCACTGAAAACACTTTGATATCTGTGTGGGAAGTACAATGTCCTAAATGTAAGATTCTGTGGAGGCAAGAAGCTCCCCATTGTGTTTCTCTGTTTATGATATGCTTGTGGGTAGAGCTAGAATAAGCTGTGATGCTTATTAATCATGTCTTTAAAATATAAGTAAAGTTTCCATTCTACTGCTCTCTTTGGCAAAATCAACTGAACACTTAACTGTGCTTTAAGTCAGAAAGTGGAAAATATATACAAACGCAAGAAAATCTGATTTCACTATATTTATGTAAAAAATGAGGTAAAATGTTCCTGTGTAATTAGATAAAGTTAGGTTAAATAATATTTTTTAGTTTCACTAAATGATAGAATCATAGGAAATGGATTACCATGTATATAGAAATAAACCTGAGAAAAGAGTACTTTTCAAAATAAAGTTTAAGCCCTTTCAGAAAGTGGCCCTTGGATGACTTGTGTCACCCAATTGCTCTCAAATTCTGTATTTCTTATAGACATTAGGTTGTTCTCATGCAGTGGTGTTTGGGTTTTGGGTGGGCTTCTTGCTGCAGTATAACCACTACATCTTTTCACCTGGTAGTAAGGTTGTCACTTACCAATATTTTATGTGCCTCTTACAGATTTGTCTATGGCTATGCAGAAAATCTATCAAACATTTGTAGCGTTAGCTGCACAACTTCAATCAATACATGAAAATGTAAAGGTATGTTGTTTTGATGTGTTCGTGTGTATTTAGTGAAAGAACTACAAAGAGTCACTTTTTGAAAATGTATCTTCAGGTATTCTTTTATTTTTCTTTTTCCCTTCTGTTAAATTAACTGCTTTTAAGAATTTTCAAACTGTCCTGGAGAAGTGCTTTGATTAAAAAAAAAAAAAGTAACTTTTGTTCAGCTGAAGTATAATTTGAATTATTTACTTATAGTGATGATAGCAGCTGATCACAATCATTTAGGTTACAAAATGTTTTTTGTTTAACTCTTTTTTTTTTCTTTTTAATTGTTGATCAGTTTTTGAAATGTCTGTCCTTGAGCTCCTGCTTGTGTGTTTTGCTTTTTGCACAATGACCTCTTGATCTCAAGCAAAGATGATCTAAATCTGCTCTTACTCAAATAGATAACAGAAAAAAAGTAGGTATTCATATGTAAGGTTTTTCAACATATCAAAGAATTTTGGGTGAAAATTGTGTTCTGGCTTGCTTAATTTTTTTTCAACCTGGTTTTCATGGCAAGTCTCATGTATAGGGAAAAAAAAAGACTACTGTGGAAAAAATACTAATGTATCAAAGGTGCAAGTTAGGCTTGTATTTTCCATCATGGACTCTGGCTTGAATTTCCCCTTTACAGTTCTGGACATATTGACAAAATGTCAATGTTCTACAATCCATAATTTTTCTTGAGATCATCAGAACCCTTCTGGGTTACACAAAAAAATTTGGAGAAGAGTACAAGCGTTTGGGATTGTTTCTGCTAAGTGGCTTCCTTAATGGGAGTAGCTCTGGTAAATCATCTGCTTGTTTCCTTCTCAAAGCTTCTTCTGCACAGTATTGCTAGTTCTCTAAACATCTGAAACTTTTTACTTTTCCTGAATAAAGCTCAGGAATACTGAGGATCTTGTATGAACTAGATTCCTTGCATTGCATTGCTTCTCTCAGCGTGGATATTCACTGGTTTACAGCTATCTGCCATCAGATGTTTGTGCTGCTCTTAGTTAACTCGGTTTTGGTACCAGACACAGAATATATCGGCTCCTTCATAATTTTGGCAGAATTACACAAAAAGGATCCCAAATGCGTTCTGCGCTCTTCACTTCTGAGATCTGAGTGTAGCCTGAACTCATGCAGTGGTCTTTGTGATGATATATTTTTGTTGTTCTTCAATATGAAGAGCTGGATTAGTATGCAAGTATAAGCAATAGTATCTTCAGTACCTTGTCAGCGTGAGTGAATAGGAAAGACTTTACTTCAGCTTAAGACGTATTCTATTGCCTGAAACTAAGCGGTTGATTTGAGGATTTTTCTTTCTTTTGGGGAATTTTTTTTTTTAAGACTTTCATCTAGTGGGTGGACATAAAGACTGATATTTTGGAAGACACAATTATAACTAAAGCTTCAAAAATCAGAAAAAATGAATGCACTGCTTAAGTGGATCTGTCATTCTTACCATCTGTTTTAGTTTATCAGCTAGGAGGTGCTAGGAGAGGAGAGCAGTTTTGAAACTGCTGTGTCTGCCTTATTTGATGGTTGTGATATGGTTTGTGAAGGCAGAGCTGTAACCACAGTTCATTCCTTTGTCTGAAGTAAGCTTTCTGGTTTGTACATACACTTTGACTCAAAGGGCTGAAATTGTAGAAAAATATGGCCTGAAACATCTTTGCACAGGGGTAGTTGTTATAGATCATATATGACTATATAGATACATTCTGTATCCAAGGTCAGTGAAGAGCAAGATGTGCTTGAGCACAATTCAGGTACAGAATGTCATTAAATCATTCTGCATAGATTAGCCGTAAGAACTGCTCTACAATGTCTAATGGCATTTGTCAGCTCCTATCGCAGTCAGTATAGCATTGTATTAAATCTCATCAGAGTTCTACAAACATCTTTTCTCTCCAAAGGCAGCGCTCCTGATGTGACAATGAGGTCATCCTTTCTCTGTGTTTCCTGCTGTTGCTCATAGACTTAGGATTACAGCTGTTCAAATCCTGAGTCAGAATCTTTGGACTGTAAGCTCCTCTTCTTGGAAACAAGCATATCCTTAGCCAGGAACACAGGACATAGTATGCCTTCCTTAAAATTCAATTGAGCTTACTGTTCTTTGCTTTTAATAAACATTACATTTGAAGATTCTCTGTTAGAAGATGGAAATCATTCTATCAGTTCTTTAATTGAAGCCATTTATTCTTTTTATGTTACCTAAGATATCCATAGTTCCCTCATCTGTGAGAGACAGAAATGGCTCATGATGAACAGGCCAAGCCAGGGGTTGCTACAGAAGGTGGGGTTTTGGGGGGAGAAGGGGCATAGGCAAGGGAGGGGGGACATGACACAACAGATTTGGGCTACTTGTTAATCTAAAGCAGGATGATCTATTGCATTTGCACTGAATTACATTGTTGATTAATTGCATCAGAAACGAGTGAATTCTAAAATTCTGGTAGCTTCTTTAGCTTTGTGCTAAGAAAGAAATGCAAGAGTGAAAGGAAGGAAAGAAACACAGGTGAAGGTGATAGGGGAGCAAAAGCAAACTCCATGCAAAAAGGATAGCACTGAAGAAGAATGTGTTATTTTATATTATAAGCTAGTAATGTGGTTCTGTGTTGCCTCTTAGGTCAGCTAGTACAGTGATACAAATTGAATTGTGCTGATTTATACCAACTTTGAAAGATTTTGATACCATCCACTATGTTAGTCTGTTATGCTTGACTGCTTTGCAGAATTTAAGTAAGGAACCTATTCTGGCTGTAGCTGGTGCAAAACAGTTCTCTCCAGCTCATAGCCTGACTAGATCCTTTCAGGTTGTGGGGGGTGCTTTTTAAAATTTATTTATTTAAGGAAATGTTATTTATAACGCAGTGTCTTTTTCCTTATTAAGCTAAGGTTTTATGTCAAATACACTGAACTAAAATGGCTTCCCCCCACCCCCTTCAGATGCTCAAAGACCAATACCTTGGCTACAGGAAAACCTTTCTGGGAGATGCCATGGATGTGTTTGAGGCAAGACGAACAGAAGCTAAGAAGTGGCAGAGCGCGCCACGTGTTACCACTGGACCGACCCCTTTCAGCAACATACCAAATGCAGCAGCCGTTGCGATGGCTGCAACACTTACTCAGCAGCAACAGCCTGCTACAGGTCTGAGTGCATTCAAGTTATAGATTATTAGTGTTATGACAATAGTAAATTTGTGTGAAATTTTATATGAAGTCTTCCTTTGTGTTAGACTAAAAATCTTAACGTTGTGATGAGCAAAGTTACTGATACATAGCCAATAGAAAAATGCAGGGTAGACTTAGCAATAATTATACAACAGATACTTAACCTTGTGAATTTACTTGTATTAGTGATATTTACTGTATTGTTCTAACTTACCCCTTGGAATGTGAGTCTTCACTCTTAAGTAACATCTCTGAATACACATAGTATAGCCTCTTTCCAGAATTGTACGGTTATAGTAAATTATTTCAAATCGGTGAGGAGAGAATATCTAAATGCATATTACCTTTTTCTTATGTAAAATTAATAATGCATTTTTATATAGCACTTTGGAACTGTAAAATGAAAAACGCTGTAGAACAGGAAGGATAGTGGAGCAAACACCTGTAGAATAGGAAGACAGATGTCTGGCTTATTATTTTATAGCCAACTTCTTTGTCAGGGTGATGTTGGAGCAGTTTTTGCTGGCCATTCTGCTGTTGCGAATAAATATTAGAGAAAGTAGAGTGGATCAGTGGTTCTGTGTGTGCACGTGTGTAAGAGAAAGACCAAAACAGAGGAAATGCATGGCCCACTGCTAATGAAGAATGGATACGTGTGGCAAAGGAAATAACTTAAGGCACCTTAGTTGACATTGTTATGCTAACCAACACTTCTCAGAGAGGGATTCCTGAATGTAGAGAATGGAATTAATATTTAACCATTTGACAGAAATAAGATGAATTCCATTTAATTTTACTTGAACGTGGATGTGTGTCTATGTCAGCAAATTATGAAAAGCATAGGTAACTTCATTCTACCATTTATTTTCTAAAATGTTGCTTATTTATATCACCGTTCCAGGGTGGTGAAGCACTGGAATGGGTTGCCCAGAGAGGTGGTAGATGCCTTGGAAACATTCAAGGCCAGGCTGGATGGGGCTCTGAGCAACCTGATCTGGTTGAAGATGTCCGTGATCATTGCAGGACTAGATGGCCTTTAAAGGTTCCTTCCATCCCAAAGCATTCTATGATTCAATGATTATCATAGGTGTACTGAAAGTCATATTAGCACCTTTTCCTTCTCTCGTCTTTAACAGCAGTCATATTTTGAATGGTTTTAATTAAAGACCTATGCAGCAACCACCCTAAGTTTGACAAACTATTAGACTGTCCTTGCCTTCTCCATAAAAGGAAAATACAATGTGCTTCCAGCCCTGGCCCTTATAAACAGCAAGGAGATGGGTTTAAAAGACAAATATGCTAAAATATTTTGAACACAACAAAAAATGAAGTCTTTATGAAATATTTCTCTTCTAAATTTCCATCATAGACCACAGTCTTCCTGTTGCTGCTATGTTAATCCATGGAAATTTTGTTGAAGTGACATGTGCAAGAGTCTGGTTTTAAGCAGAAAACATGAGATAATGTAATGTCACGCTTCAGGGTTTTTAAGACAGATAGAAGCGTGGCTTGCGCAGCCTAATGTTGCCAAAGTAGTTCCCTCTCCCTTTATCTTTCTCCTTGTCTCATGTTTTTTTAAAATACTCTCCGTGATCATTACAGGATTAGTTGTGTATGAAAGTCATATACTTGGGATGTCATATTTAAAGTTATACCCGCATTTTCACGAATTGGGGTGAGGGATTTGAACTTCCTCTTCCTAGTCCAGATTCAAGAGAAGTGCTAATAACTTCAGTAAATTGATGCCACTTATGGCATGACTTCGTGAATATTCTCTTAGGAGTAGGAGTGAAGGGGGGGGGGGGGGGGGGGCGGGGAAGGCAGAATTGACCTGTACCAACACACCTGAGGTAAGGTGACTTTATACCTTGAGGTATTTTGTAAAATTTTGTAGTGAAAGGAGAAAATGGGAGTGTGTGTAGGTTGGTTTTGGGGGTTTTTATTTGGTTGGTTGTTTTGGCAGAGTATTTCAAAAGCCAAAAATGTGCCAACTGCAAGAGTGATGCAGATAGAACAAAGCCATTAACTTACGTCAAACATGCCAACAAAAGTAGATAACAATTTGTTTACTACTTCTTCAGTTGGAATACTGTTACCCTCCATGCAACTCACTTGAGGACCTAGAGAAATAGAGGTAGATTGATGTTTTGAGTGGCACTTCAAGTTCCATCTAACCCTATTTTCTAAGAGTTTCAAGTACTCTTGAAGTCATCTTTTTTGTTCCTCTAGCTCAAAAGCAGGATTAGTAAGGCCTGAACTATTTCAGAGATATCTTAAAAGCTTGCTAGAAAGGAAAATTTCACAGCTTTCCTAAATTACTGATTTCGATGCTTGACTTTTTCCCAACAACTTGCCTGAAACTTCTTACCTTCAGATTAAGGCTGCCACTTTTTGTCTTACTCTTAGTGGAAAAGGAGAAGAATCTGTTATTTCAGTTTTGCAGGAATCTTTAAATATTTAAAGACTTGCCTCTTCTTCATTTCCTTTTCCTTGTTTGAGTTTTCAGATGGCCATTGGCCACAGTAAAACTGCAAATATTTGCATGTTTTAACTTTGTGTTATGTTATGAATTTGATAAGCTGTCTGCTAGAAGTTAAAATCACGCATATTTCTTTGCAAGATCTAGATCCTGAAGAGTGGGATAGATGAGGAATGGTAGAAGATTATGAGAGAAAAAACTATGAAATGAGGTGTATGTAAAGGGGAGGGGGGGATGTCTGTAATACCTGACCTGCTGTTGCTGTTCTTGAAGATAAGAATAAAAGAAGAAAATTAATCTGGGCTTTAAAGTTTTTGACTGAAATCTAATATATGGTACTCTAGTATTGAGGGATCAGGATGGTTAGTCTCTTTTTTTAAAAAAAATATTTGATGTTTACATGGTTAAGTCTATTTCATAAGATTAATTTATAGTTAGTTACTGTTCTTTCTTTGAAAAAGATAGATAATAACTTATTTTAAATTTGTGTTCAGAAGTCAAAAGTTCAGTAGCTACATCTAAGCTGTGGGATCAGGGAATGTTTCCCCAGTTCCTGGGTGTAGATATGCACCCTATTTATGTTCTCTCTGTATGCCAAGATATCTGGCTTCTACTGAAATAAAGCCGGTGGACTCTGGCCATATGGAAGAAAGGGAGCAAAGATGCGCTCCACTGGTCTCCTGGGATGGATAATCAGGACACCAGGACTGTGGCGTGCACACTGAAGCACAATTTTTGCGCAGTTTTTTTGAAGCTAGAGTTATTAAAATGATGCTTAAGTCTTGTCTACGCACAGTCTTTCTCCCTAGTTTAGCACTTTTGCTCTGAGCACAGCTTTATTGCTAGCAGTGAGGCTGGTCATGCTTTTGTGCAGTAGCAGCTAGATTTTTAACCACTGACCCATCTGCACCTTCCCTGAGCAATCTTGAACAGCGTGGAAGTTAAAATGATGGGGGCTAGTCTACCTATTATTACCGATGGGACTAAAGTAAAAGATTTTAAAGGAAATTAAAGCCTAGTGAACTAAGAGCTCTAAATGCATAAGGCTGAAACTGATGTTTTTCTGGTAAGACTAAGTTGTCTTAAAGAAATGCTTTTCTTCAAGCTCACCTTCCCGCCTCTAACAATAAAGTACCCCCCAACAACTTAGTTACTCTCTCCTTATCTGGTGAAGTGCAGAGTTAGTCAAAGCATTATCAAGCTATTAGCACACTTTGTTATGTTTTGACTTGACTTGGTATGAGATTGAAGTGCTAATGGGAAAAGATACTGAAATCTTTATAGCACTTAATTTTTATTGTGTAATTTGATATTAACTTTGGTTAAAATTAGTCAGTGTATTACTTTGTCAGAATCAGATCTAAGTTGTGACACTAAATTTGTTCACTGTTAGGACCAGCTGTGATTTAAAAAATTGCAGAATGTCACTTTAGGAAATCTGGCTGACCTGTCTGGACTCTTTGTAGTGGGTCCTGTTCGTTAAACTGAAATGCTCTACAGGGCAAATCTATCAAGTTTTAAAATGTTAAAATACTTGTTATAAAGAACTTGTCTTGTACGTGTAATAGCCAGAAGTGCCAATTTTTTGCTAGTACTTTTGGCATCGAAGAATCTTTATTACTAGTTTTTTGCTATTGAAAATTATGTTTACTTACAAGAACTGTAAGTAGTGATGATGCCTTCAGAACATTATGGTACAAAATCAACGAATATTGCTCAATGAAAATCTTGTTAGCCTAAGGCATAAGATCCTGTTTTATATAATCTGCGGTGTTTTAGAATAATGTTTTTTACTGGCTCTAAAAAAGCATGTTGCATTTGGTAAAAAGCTTGGCCTGGAGGACTGTAGTGTTTTATTTTAAAGTCTTCCACTAACAGTGCCTCCTACTGAGACAGAAACCTGTGCACTTGAGAAGGAACTGGATATGTGTTTTTGGATTCTTCTTTTAGTTTATTAGATGACTGACTTGTGTAGGGGTTTTTGTTTCTTTTTATTGATAACAATTTTCTTATTTTTAAAGAGCTGCTAGGTAGATATATCAGTATTTAAACTGGATGTAAACAAGTTTAGTTTGAAATTTATGTGAAAATTTGTAATTACAACATCTGATATACTTTTTTTTTTAGTTGAAAAAATAGCTTGGGTTTCCCAGCTATTTCCTGCTAAGCACAGACTGAAAGCTAACAACTTTAGTTGCCCTTAAAATTTAGTTTAACACTACTTTGAGTATACAAATGTCATTCAGCTTGGATCACATAAGAATTTTGTGTTCCTAGCAAAAATGTTACTTTTCAATATACAGTGCCTTTCACTTGATTCAAAATGATTTTCCATTTAAATCTTCAAATACTGAAATTATTTTAAAGGCTTGAAATATTTACATTTTAAAACTCTAGATAAATATTAGTAACAGGAAACTTTGTAGTACAAAGGAAGAAATTTTGAATGAGAATAAGCCCAAATGTGATAATGGTTTAGGAAAAAGACTGAAATTATCTGAGTTTTTATAGTAATATTTGAATAAATCATCACTTTCATGGATATAGTACATAATGTATGTTCAAAGATGGAGAAGGCTATCTTGAGGAGAGGTGTGAATGTCTGTGAATTAAGAGTTTGGCACTGTATTTTATCTTCAATGGTTAACCTTTTAACTAGTGCACTGAAAACTGTTTGAAAAAGACAGAAGTATAAGATTGTACTGTGAAAACTGTCAAAATATATTAATTATTTATCAGAATTAATTATTTTAAAATGTGTTAGTAATGGGCTAGCAAGTTGATTCTTTATTCCCCAAGGTTAAGGGGAAAAAAAAAAAAGGAACTGAGGCTGTAAATTTCATCTTGGCAGACTGAAAATGTTTTTTGACAGTCCTGCATCTTAGTGTGAATATGCAGGGAAAGTACTGTCAACTTTTTAAATTATGGGACAAACTCTGACTCTGAAATTTTGAATGTATCTAATTCATTAAGGTACACAGAACTGTGCCTTTTGTAAATGTTTATTTAAGCAGGTGGTTTGACTAGTTTACCTTATTGAATGGTGTTATGTAGCAGAGCTTAACAGAACTCAGTTATCACTTGTGTGGAAAAGAATTGAATTGTCATGTTACTGTGTAATTGACTTGCTTAAAAATGAACAATAAATTTAATAAAATAAAGTCATTGTCTTGTTTTTTTATCGTAGTGTTCTGCTTAAATTTGAATGGAATACTTGAGTAGTTTTGAAGATTCCTATTTATTAAATAAATTAACTTTTGGTAATATAGTTTTAGTTACATTAGTATCAGTTCTTATGTTTTTAATTTGAAGGCTTTCCCTTATTCTGATTCCATTAATACAAAGTGTTGTTACCTATGAGTTCTCTCAAGGTTTTGATTGATGTTTTAAAGTTTAAGGTGAGACTGTCTTAACTTCTAAAAATAATAAATTATGTTATTATCATGTTATTAGCTTTGACTAGTTTCACCTTATTACAATCAGTGTTTTCTTAGATTTTTACCAGGTGGACGTAGAGGCAGACAGTTAAGTGAGGAATTTTGATGAGGTAAAGTTTGAGATCTTAATGGGATTTGTTGAAATCAATGATGTTCACATTATCAAATACTTGAATAAATAAAGGACCTCTTTACTATGAAAGAGTAAGGCAAGTTTGTTCTCATTTTTTTTATACCAGGGCCACAGCCATCTCTGGGAGTTAGTTTTGGAACGCCATTCGGCTCAGGTATTGGCACTGGCTTGCAATCAAGTGGCTTAGGTTCTTCAAGCCTTGGAGGTACACTTTAACTTTTCTAATCTTTCATTGAATTATTATACCGCACATCTGAATCTCTTGCAAACCTTTAACTCCACTAAGAGGATGATCTGTTTCAGGGAGAGTCCTTACAATTTGGCAGTCTGCGCTTTCCAGACTTCTTCATGCCTTGCAGAAGCAGTTGCTAAGGCTAATATAAGGCTAATAAACCATTGTAGTGAAAACCCAGCATGGACAGGATGAAATAATCGCATAGAAGTTCTGTTCTTAAAGCTAGGGAAGTACATCAAGTACATCCTTTTGTAACTACAACTTGACTTAATTTTACGTATATGAAAGTTAGGCACCTGAGACATTGGATCATGCTGTAGCTAATCCATAGAAGTTTTTCACCTGTTAACTATAGGGACCAATTTCTGCTTGGATTAAGATAAGAATAAATGCTAAAAAATTACTACAGTTCTGGGATCCTGCGTGCTGAAACATATTGGCTTTAGCTGTCACTTTGTCCCTCAGTGCTGAGGTGGAAAAAAAAAAAAAAAGTCTCCTTAAGCTGAAAAAGCAACATTCGAAAGTGAGGGGAAAATACTTATCAAAATGTTCATAGTGCTGGTGGGGAATATATTCCAAGAGGACACATGACTGTGAAAGAGTAGGTGGTAATAAAAAAATATGAAATACATGTAGACCTTTTCATTTAAATGTAATGAATTCTCAGTAGTAGAACTACAAGTAGAATCTAAGTAATTAGTAGAATCTAATCTGCATGTAAATTTCCTATCTATATAGGACAGGGGTTCCTACAGTGCAAGTCAAAAGACGCTAGTGTCCTTTGAAGCTTTTGTATGAGATCTGCAAAGAAAATTTTTACATCTGCTGAGCACAAACACAATGTGTTGTGGTTTTTCTTGTTACATCCTCTCCAGAGCCTCAGTCCTCATCCCTACATTTTGCCTCTTTATGAGCCGAACATGTGAATCTGTTCTAAAGTATTTAAAATAATGAAACATCACTCGGCGTTGGAAAGATGATGTAACTTGAACGTTACATCAGTTTTACCTTAAATGATCATCTTGAAATTATCTTTAAATCTACCAGTGTCCTTTCTCATCAGATTTTAAGGTTTTTCAGATAAAAGAAAGTCTGTACACCTAAACAAGAAAAATAACTGAGAATAGTGGGCTAAAAGGAAAGTACTTCTGAATTACCAGGTTGTTCCCACAATGTTTTAAATGCCTTAAAATCATAAAATTCTTTCTTTTCAACCAAAGAGTTTGTAGGCTAAAGAGTAGTTATATATGTTCACCAATCTTGCCAATGTAAATTAAAGAACATTTTTTTTAAATTGATGGACAACTGCTTCTAGTTTTGTCTTAGAGGCCTAACTTGTACTCTTGTTTTGCTAGTTCTCTGCTTAGGAAGGCATTTGCTTGCATTTCATCTATTCTGTATTAATTTGCAAAATTTTCATCTTTTGACAAATCAAGATGACTATCTGATAGAAACAAGTGTAGAAGAATAAAGGAATACATGCAAAATATCCTGCAGGTGTGCTCTTGGAACAAATTAGCAGAATGAATACTTAAGATTTTTTTATCTTAGGGGGATTTTTTTTTTTTTTTTTTTTTTTTGAACAGGACAATTTTTAATGTATACTCTTGAAACGTCATTTTAATTGGGGAATTGTTCTCTTTCCATGACAAATATTCTGTGAATAACATAGAGGGATTTGCATTTAAATTATATTAGATATGTAGCATATAGATCCTAGGCTTCATTGAATATTTGCAGACACCTTGCCTGACCATTGGTAATTCATTTCAAACTAGATAGGACAAAAAAGAGTGTATCATTTAAATAAACTATCTTACATTGAAATGACACTTGCCATTATCTACCCTTAAAACTTGTTTGATTTAGAAATTGCAGAAGACTAGAGAACACTGCTTCAGATAGTGTGTTCGATCCTTGCTAGTTTTAAAATGTAGAAGTTATTTCTGTCAAGGAATGGTAAAAGCTCAATTTGCAATAAAATACAAGTATTTTCCCTGACACTTGAAACTTAAGATGGGGGCATAATGTCCTCAAATACAAATACTGTTCTCTTTTTGAAAACCTCTTGAGACAGCCAAAATCAGACAATATATTTCTCTTCCTGTTCCTTTTGTCTGGCCTCTATCGCAAACTGCAAATATCAACTTACTTTTCCTTTGAAGTGATCTCATATTAATAACACAAGCTAAAATCTTGAAATATTTATATTACGAAAGTATAAATGTCAATTGCAAAATTAACAGAATTAGTTTTATTACAGCTATATATTCATGGCTGCCCTTTATATGATGATTATTCCCTTTAATTACTGTGAAATTCTGTTTCTATTCTGTATTTAAACTATTTTGTGGTTTCCTAGATAAAGCTGATACCCAGTAATCTGGGGGGGATGACGACACAACTCTAAAATAAGCCAAATGTAAACTCAAGAAAATGTTTACTCTGTTTTAAGCATAGAGAATTTTTCTTTTAAGAGTTGTGGATGAAGATTGCGGCTTTCTGTAATAGAAGTCATATAACTTGTGTCTGAATTTTCTTAGTTTTGGCCCATTTGGTTACCATTTTCTTGCCAATTTAACAGCAAGTCAACAGCAATTTTGTAAACTCTGGTAGTTTACTTCACCTGTTTTTATAGCTTTTTCCTTTACTCAGTTTTGTGTTTTGAAGGAAATATTTTTCTCCAATGCTTTCTGGTTTGCAGTGTTTTCTTAATGCAATCCTGTGTTGAGAATAAAATACTCTTGAGGCAATAATCTTAAGATTATTTGTTTATCAAATAATGCTTATAATTATGTTTGGGTTTACAATACTCACCCCAAACCTATGTGTCTTTAATTGCTGTGTCTGTAATTTTTTTGTTGTATGTCTTTACTATTATTCTACTAGGATTTGGAAGTAGCTCTGCCTTTGGAAGTGGTGCCACAGGAGCATCATCATTTGGGTTTGGAACTACAAGTAAACCATCAGGAAGTCTAAGTGCAGGTTGGTTTGTTTCTCTTGAATTCAAGTTTATCTTAAAGCAAAAGTGTTATAATCAAACTGCTGTACTCAGTCTAAGAAAGCTGCTGAAACAAATGTGCTTAAAGTTACATGTATATATAACCATTAAAGTAACTATTTACTTGCTAAATACACATTTTCAGAGAAGTCTTTAGGTTCCGTTAAAGGTCTCCTAGGTAGACAGTATTGAACGAGCATTAGTGTGTTGCATCTGATGGTGTCTGTCTAATTAGGAGTGGGAGCAGGAGATCAGATGCATCAGATTGGATCAGATGCGGTCTGAGACACAGAAATGCAGTTACTACTTGAATGCATAGGCTGTACAGTTACTGAGCTATTGAAATTGGTACATAGATTTGTGACAAATATACCAGTAATTTGACTTCCTGTATTTACAAGTAAAGTTAAAATTATTTTTTAGAAGCCCAGAAGGTTTCCTTAAAACTATTTATCTGCTTATTCTTTCTATTTGAATAGTAAGTTATAGGTATCTTATCTCTGTATGTATCCATAATTCATTGTGTTAACTACTTTGAAAACATTTCTGTGCCAATTGAACTACTCGGTACTCATTTCACTTTTTTGGTTTAATTTTGTTGGTGATGAGAAAATGAAAATACGGATGTAATTGCTCCTTAACTCGGATGTCTGAAATCTTAGTCACTTCTATAGCTTGCATCTCTCTCTACTTTTTAAATAGGAGTTAGTTTTTGAGGCAAATAGCTTGCTGTAGTCTGTATTACAGTCTTTCTTCAGTGACAGATTGAAGGAGTATCATGTCTCCTGGGACTGGCTTTTGGTAGCATGTTTCTTTTTTAGAAGCAAAATGTTTTGTTGGTTTTTTTTAACTCCTATTAATGCAAACATAGCAAGTGTCTGGTATTTATTACTAAGTGTCCAGTACATTCACATAGACCTGCATTGTGTTAGTTGCCATGCTTTTTGTTTTGTTTTGTTTTTTCCTTGGTTAGTGATGGGTTATGCTGTCAAATTAGGCTGTAAAGTACCTTAAGCTTTGCATTATATGGTGGAAATAGCTCACTAAGCTGGCCGTGTAACATTCATGTATGTGTAAAACCCTAGTAAATTCTTGATAGAACATCTCTGATTTTGTGGTACGCAGTGTCTAAGCATGAACCTTTTTTTTTTTTTTTTTAGTTTTTAATATCTGAAACAAGTGGAAAACTTCAACACTGCTTACATTTTTATCTTGTACCTTATTTTTCCTGAGCCTATATTGAATTACCTATTATTTATATAAGTAGTATTGCAGCATTTCAAGCTGCTAAGTTACAGGGTACATAATTTATTTTTTAGTATATTAAAAAATATAATTAGAAAACTAGTTGTATGGATCAGTTGACCACTGCTAATGAGGTATGAGACCAAAGTAAATAGCAAGTCTGTCTTAGCTGTGTTGGTGGTGTGCAGAGACAATTTAGACGTTGTTTCACTGTATTCCTCAAGCCAGGCTTTGATATGGTGGAAATGCCCCCAGTCTCTCTTTAGCAGTGAGGGAACTGGACCCAATAAAATGAAGATTGTTTTCAGTTATCTCAAAAGTCTCAGCTACAGAAGGTGGTAACCAGGAATATAAAAGATTATGTGTAATTCCTGTCATTTTGTGCTTATAAAATAAAGTGGTCATGAAATCCTGATCTAGACTGGGATTATGGAATTAGAAACCTCCATAAAAATTTGGTAGCATAGAAGCATGTTAACTTTTACCTTTTATATCCAAAATCCTATGCCGTATAGCTTCTGGATTGCATATGATCTTTAGTTTAATTTTGAGGGTGTATAAATGGGTTTGAATGATGTGTGAGGCTAGCTGGGTTGTGTTGGGTTTTGTTTTTTTTTTTTGTTTGTTTGTTTGTTTTGTTTTTTAATTTTAATGTGTCCTGTTTCTTAGATAACATTTACAGGGTCCTGAAACAATATTGTGGTTTATATTACCATATGATAGTTGTACCTTGTTTCTGAATCTTTTTCTTTTGAAAAAGCTGGTAAAATGGGGTGAATATGGGTTATGGGATATGGCTTGTGTTTAGATGGGAGCGCTTAAGTATTTTCCCAAACTGATGTCTAGTAAGTGTTCCATCACCCTGTCCTTCTGGGCTGCCTAGATAACGCCCCAAGTCTCCTCCACATGTTTTCCATCAGTTTCTTCTTATTATAGAATGAAAATTATAGATCCCCAAATTGCTTTTGTCAAGTGTTTGTAAGTTTTGAGTTAGATTTAATTGCTTTAAAAGATTTGAAAATGTTTCTGGTAGCATTACTGCTCTTCTCAGTTTCAGTTTGTATGTTTGAAGAGAAAATTGTGAGTCCTCTGAAAAGTACTTGAGCATCTTCTAATAGTAAATTGGCTTAGTCCAGGAGCAGTTGCTGTGTCCAGTGTGTCAGTAGATGAAAAGCAGAGCAACTGCAGTCTTCTCTCAGTTCCTTTAGTGCACACAGTTGTGAGATGGAACAAGCGTCTCAGACTTCCCTCTGAAACACACACAGACACTGGAGAGCTGACTCCAAATCAAGTCCCAGTTAATTCCTACTCTTACTCATTTGATGGCAACCAAAAAGGCTGATGTGAATGGGATGTTGTAAAGAGCATTAAGACTCCCAAAGTAATGGGAAAAGGAAAAAAAAATCACCGTTGAATTTATAGATATAATGTTAAGGGGACAGGGGGTGTACACACACATTTTTGTGAAAGCTGAGATGCTAAATATGCTTTGAAGAGCTGAGCTGAGAATTTGTGTTGGAGACATTTTTACTGAAGAATAGCAGCATCAGTACACGGGCTAAGAGATAGTAAAGTGGGACCATGGCTGGACATACTCATACTGCTGAAAAATGGAGCTGAATATAATCTATGTGTAACTATGAGCAGCTTTTAGATACAGAGACTATAGTAAATCAGTCAAAGCTGTGCTGGAAATCCTTTTTGATCTAGAGTATCTATTGTGGCATGGGGGATGAGGGCAGGAATAGATTGCCTTTGAGATCCGCTGAACCACTGTTTATCCCTGTAGCATTAAAATAAAAAAAAAATATACTGTTACGGGAAGCTGTGTGCCTCATGTTTGGCTTACTTGTTTAAAGGGCAGACTGAAGCAGAGATGCAAAAGCCCAATGAATAAAGTGTACTCTGAGGTCCTTTGGGGAGATGCTAAGTCTATGCCCTCGAAGCGCAGGTTGTCATTTACTCTCTGAAAATAATTGTTTGCACATAAGTAATACTAATTTCAACAAAGTCTTCGATCACATTTTAACTATGGTTCAAGACTTTGTGACTCTTCCCTCTGGACCTGAGCTATTCCATGACTGATTCTCTCTCCTTGCAACAGGAATAAGACTGAATGTAGGCATTGTTCAAGGCTTTTTCCTGAAGATTTTTCATTTGAGTATTCTACTTTAGGATTTGGTTTACTTTTAAGAAAAGAACTTCATACCATGGCCTTGTTATGCTGCCGTGATGGGACAAAGCCATGTAGATTAATTTCCCTTCTGCTTTTCTACACTTTTGTGGCTGCCCTAAGTGGCACTTCTAATATTTCCAAGTTATATCTAAATTAACAAGCATGTTGTCAGTCTTCTGTCACACAGTTTATGCATTTCTTTCTAACATTACTCAAATGAAGCTAAGGCTGCTTTCCTTGCATGCCCCAAAATATTCCCTGCATCTAGAAGCAGCTAAGTGTAGGTAATTCATGAACACTTTACCCTTGCCTACTGAACTCCTGACACTGTAGATCACATACAGCATTATTATGAATGGCATTCATGATGTTTTCTATAGGAGGCAATGCTTACCTGTTCTCAGGTACATACGTGAAGTAAAAAGGTAACGTACCAAGAACAGTTTTGGTTATTAAAGATTTTTTTTCATTCATGAGACTCCCTGATGAAAAACAAGTTTATTCTTCTAAAAATCTTACTTGGGATTCAGAGTTAGCAGGGAAATGGAGGAGTAGTTCCATCTGCTTCACCCCTTACATCCTAGGATGAGAGACAAATGAGTCCACAAAATTTAGACAAGACCCAAATGAACTCTATCATTAGTCACGCTCTAGACCTGCACACCCATTACATTGACAGTGAGTTCCGCACAGGCAACTGCGTGTTGAAGGACTGCAGTTACTGGAATGTAGATAATGGGGGATTTTCTTGACAAGATGATGTGGTGTGTAACCCAGGTCCAGACATTGCAGGAGGAAGAGCTTCATGTTGTGTTTTGAAGTAGTTCTTGCTGCAAAGCATCAGCAACAAGTGAGAGAACAGAAGACATCAGGCTTGTGAGAGCCACTTTGGGATTCTGATGAGACCACCAGTTGGGGTTTTATGTCTGTGCTTTAAAAATATTTAGGCATTGAGTTGAAGATACTGATGTGACCAGAAGATTGCTTTAACTGTCTACTAGAGAACAAAACTATGTTAAGTAATGTGTATTGAGGGTATACCCTTTTTTTTTTTTGCTTCTGAACCAGTCCCATTTTTTCATAGTATTTTAATTATTTACAGGTTTCCATGTGTAACTTGTATGAAACCATTTGTTAAAATCCTAACTTGCCCATGTCATACTTATTATTTGGTATGATTGGTTACCTTACTTGGTTTCTTGAGAGAACAAAAAGCGGAGTTATGAAGTTCTGCTTCTTATTAACTAATATTTGAGAAATTTCTAGCATTTTCTAATAGCTTCAATTATTATCCAAGTTGGTTGTGCATAACTGATACAAATTCACAAAAGAAAGCAAAATGAGTTGGTGTTACTGTTGCTGAAAACTGTAGGCAGATTTTCTTCAACTGATCTTGTTTCATAGCTGAACCAAATGTTCAATTCGTTTACCTTGATAGAAGAGGGTGGAGGAGTTAAAATAGCACAATTTGCTCACCTAGTCATTCAGTTTTTCCAAAGGTTTGTTTTCGATGCTGCTTTTTGGTTTAAGTCATAAAGGGCGTTTTTTTTAAATACCAAAAATTTGGCAAGGATTTTGAGGCTCTTCTGCCTCTCATTTAGGGCATGGTCTGTGCCACCTATGTTATAGAGGCGGGCAGAGGTAGCCTAGTCAGCTGGGCACAAGGCTGGGAGCTCCGACTCCAGCTTTGCCTTTACCTGCTGTGAAGTGAGCGGGCCATGGTCCGCCTGTACTTCTGCCTTCCCTCCCACCCTACATATGCGTTATGTATTTAGGCTGAGAACTTGAGGAGTTACGCTGCTTCTGTCGTACAATTTCAGTTGTATGGGTAATGGTATAATGGACTTAGGATATAACTGTTTACAATCACTGAGGTAGACTGTTAGTGCTGTAATATCCAAGTTGTCATAGAAGTCCAAGTGTGTTGGCAATGTGGCACACTGTTGTAGATCCATGTTAGTATAAAGTATTACGAATATTGGTAATAAAGTGGCTGGTGTTCATAACTCCGAGGAGAACAAACTTGCAATCCTGATATAACTTATGTTTTAAAATGTTTTTCCCTCCCTCATAAGGCTTTGGCAGCTCAACTACATCTGGGTTTAACTTCAGCAATCCCGGCATCACAGCATCAGCTGGCCTGACGTTCGGGGTGTCAAATCCTGCATCTGCAGGCTTTGGGACAGGAGGGCAACTTCTTCAGCTGAAGAAACCTCCAGCTGGAAACAAGCGAGGGAAAAGATAGGCACCCCTTTTAGGGAAGGGGAAGTGAATCAACTTTGTTCATCTGAAAAGTCTATTTTTCTAGATTGATGCATTAATTAAATTGCATCCCAGGAGATTTATAAAAATTTTGCTACTTTTCCCTAGTCTGAAATACAAAGTTAAATCATACTGAACAGCTATTTTCTTGTGAATAGAAACCTGTTTATGTATTTTTATTTTTGGCCCTAGTTTTAGAAATGTTCTATACTGCATTATTATTAAAGAATCTTGTAAAACCATCTATTTAACCTAATGTTAGTAGCAGAATATTTTTTTGTTAATAAGCTTTATACCATATGAATATATGCATATTTGTTTTTTGTACAGATAAAATATATTCTAGTACAAATACTAGAGTTCGTATCTTCTGTTCATGGATATGGCCTTTAAATCTACTTCAGGGTGTTTTTTGTGTATATGGATGTAAATATATACAGTACAGTGCACACATCTGTGTGTATGTATGTGTATATATATATATGTATAAAATACAGATGTGCAAACCTTGCCCCATAGACAGGTCTCCTTTTCTTTGTGTGTGCTGTTTCTCCATGTTGCCCTGTGGTCCCCTATCTTGATATTCCTAGGAGTTTCAAATAGTGGGTCCCAGGCTATGTCATCCTTGCTTCTTGTGTTATGTTGTTCAAGGCCAGCTGAAATACAATGTTTACTGTTTCATAAAGTTTGGTAAATAGTGGTTAGTAGCCGGATTTTTTTTAACCTTTTTCTTGATCCATTTAGCAGCCAACTCTGAAGAAGAATCTGAGATTCTGACACAATTTCATAGGTAATGTTCCCCAACTGTATGGTTTTGGTTTTTCTCCTGGGCTGAACAGTAGGGTGTTGCAGGATTTCAGCTGAAAGCTCAGGATGCCACAAGGTCTGTGTGCAAGCAGAGAGTTGTCAGGCTGGGATGAGCTTTTCCCTGCAATTGAGGGAGATAGGATATGCTATTCTAATGAAAACCCAAATTAGCTGTTAGAAAACAGAGTTGATTCACTAGCTTCTTGTCAGTGCTACTAGCATTGACTTAAAAGCAGTTGCATATCTGCTTTCAATACGAGGTATAGTACAATAAGTTGCTGCTAAAGAATGGAGGAGGAAAATGATGTAATTTGAAGGTTAAAGCTATTGCAACAGTAGTTTATGTCTCTTGCATATTACAACATCATAGCTTGTTGTGCTGCGTCTCCAATTTGGTGTGCACTAGAAATAGCTGGGAAAACATCTTCAGGAGGTACTGCCTTATGTGAGCTGAATAACAGATAACAATTGAATCTTTGCAAATAAAGATACAGGTTGAAACGTGAACATGGAACTTTGGAGCTGAGTTGCTTTTTATGTAGATGATGTTTTGTATATAACATGCATCAAATGAATATTCACAATCATTTTCACAAAAGCACCTTTTTTTCTAAAATTGTTACAGTGCATAAGATTTTTCTAGTACCAGGTCGTTTGCTTTCTATTGTTAAAGTGTTATTACCATTTTGTATGTTTTGGAAATGATGTCTGCGTTCAGCAGTGATTTGCTCTTTGACAAATGTTCAGTTTGTCACTTGATCTGATAAAATTAAGGGAAACTGAGCACAGAATTCTTCACTTTTGTACTTGTATGTTATTGCATCTTTGTGAGCAGTCTCTTAGGACGGGATATAATGTGATTTTTTTTTTTTATGTCTTGGAAAAATAAAGCTTACAGTTTATTTTGATTTCAACCTTTTTTTAAACTTTTATTGGGCTGCAGTCAAAACCGTAATGTTTGTATTCCTTTGTTATTGCCTTTTTTAATAGTTAATATGTTAAACCACTGGACTCTCTTGTAATGTATTAATTTGTGAAAGTAATTCTAAATGTGTACTGTTTGTCCATATGTGCAACTTACCCTTGTGCAAACAATAAAACAATAATGCTGTGATCCTTGTAATAGATATTCGCCTATTTGAAAGATCATTTCTCGTTGTTCTCCTGTGTTATAGGAGAAACAAAAACGTCATCGGCTAATACGTAGAATTGTTTTTCCTAGAATTTATATAGTGCAAAATTGTTCATGCTGAAGTTCGGGGCTTGATCTCTGATTTGAAGGTGGGGGGTGAAGGGAGGTACTGTATTACGGGTTTGTCTAGAATCTCTTCACAGTGTGCTGTATAAGCCTGGCTCGTGCTGCAGCGTAACTCGGCACTAGGTACGGCTTTGTAAATTCGAAAGCAGTCTGAGCCTCCTGGGTACCTGTGTGCTGTTTCTTTTCACATTAAGGCAACAGTTACGTCCTTAATTTAGCCTAAGTGAAAAAGTGATTATGTAAGAGAATAATCACGTGCTGGAGTACAAACTAAAGTCAAAATGGGATTAGGAATAATTATATTCCCAGAATATTACTTGGGTGGTTGAATTTAGCCATGATTTTCAGGGATCAGCATTGTATACACTGTTTCAAATGATCCCCCCCCCCCCCCCAATTTAAAGACCTGTAATATAATTAGAGTGCAAAATACAAATACATTAAAGCTGTAGCTTGGTTTTCTACAAGGCAGGTTAAGAAGCTGACCTGTACTTAAACACCATGAAATGAAATCAAGTCTGGATTACTTGTTCTGTAAAGAAAGAAAAATATGTACCGGAGGAAGGTTGAAGTCACATGTGTAGGATGCGGTTCTCTGTTAGTTTGTACCTTGTTGTACAGCTGTGGTGTAAACTTACTTATGTGACCTCTTTCTTTTACTAGAAGTAACTTGTTTTTTCTTCACTGTTCTCCCTACAATGAACGTAGCAGGAGGTAGGATAGCGTTATGCCTTAGCGTGCTTGCTTCGCGAACCTCTTCCTGGCCCAGCCTCTCAAAACTGTCTTTACGCTCACATTTCTCTCTGTTCCTGACAAGTTGGCTGGCTGGATACTACCACGCTTAACTGCTTTCTTGCAGACAGGGAGGGAGGAGGTTGAAATAAGGTGGAGTTGCATGGAGTTTACACATCTTCCTCACCACAGGAAATCCAAATCCAGCTGTACCCCCTCCATCTACGTACTCATAACATAACTGCATTTTGAACCTTGATTGCTTTTATAGCATTTTTTTAAATGAAAGTAAAGTTCAGGAATACAGGTTTAGTGGCTTTTTTTTTTCCCCTCTTTGACATCAGTGGTAATTCTTTGGGTTTTTTTTCCAGTCCGCTACTCCTGTTAATAGTAGAAATAATTCAGAGTCATGTCAGCTCTTACGTGTTCTAATTGGTTCCAATACCTGGAACACCTCGGCAGAAGATATGAAAGAAGCACCTTGTATAGGTTCTTGGTGAGAAGTTAAGAGTAACTGTATAGAAAAATCCATCTGTACTGTAGAGCATAAATGCCTTATGCTCTATAAAAGCTTGTTTCCCTAAAACTCTTATTCAAGTTTATAAGAACAAAGAACTGGCTACGCGCAAAAATTTCCAGCAATAAATTATACAGTTTTTGAACTAATTGCTGGGATTGTGCTGTCAGGCTGTTTCCCTCTTCCCTCTCATTAAGTCCCTTTCGGTGCTGTGGCTAGTATCTCCGGGCACTGATGAACGGTTAAAGTATCACAGGAGTAGATTTGTACAACTTCTCATGAAAATCAGCAGCTGGGCTTGGGGAGGGGACGGAGACCGAGCTGATGCCTGCAGCAGCTCGGGAAGGCGGCGGTCACCCGCTGCGGCACTGCCTGTGGAGCCTCAACCCGGCGGCGGTAAGATGCGATCTCCACCCAAGCGGACAGGTAGGTTGCTTAAAAGGAGGATGGAGGTGGTGAGGGGGGAGGAGAAGTGTGGGGAGAGAGGAGGGGACGTAGAGTACAAGGCTTCCTACCATGAACGGGACAACTCGTTTTAATTCAGTTTGGGATCATTTCTTCTGAACTTGAATATTTATATGCTGGCATTTTTGTAGTTGCAAATCAACTGAATTTGTAATATAATTTTTGGGTTGGTTGAATGTTGCGTTTAGTAGGTAGAACTAGATGATTGTAGCAGTTTCATTTTCTACACATTTTGACACTTTTACTTGTCAGGAGAAAAAAAATTACAAATTAACTCCTTAACCAAAGGAATTAAAATATAAAATTAAGGGAGTCCTATCGGGGTTCCAGTAGCTCTGTTGGAGAATGCTGCTTTCCCCAGGTGGCAGGAGGCTCCCAGTTACGAACTGCCGCTACAAAGCCCTTGCAGGCCTAGCTGCCTGCAGTATGTCACCTTCTGTTTCCAGGTCAGTCACGTTTCCTTACTATTTTTTTTTTTTTAAGGTAGTAGGATTTAGTTCAATATTTGAACGATCCTTCTGACCCATTTGACTCCTGGTGTTATGAGGTTTATTACTTAATGCTTTTTTTACTCGGCCTCAGGAATTTAATCTTTATAGCCCATCGCTGCCGTTGCGGTGCCACAGCGAGGAGGTGAGTAGGCTGTGTGTTACTTTAGCTTTGATAACTTTTCCAAAGAATAGTTTGCTTTCTGTTTTCTTGCCTTTTGGAAGGAAGGCAACTCTAGCTTATTATGAACAGGTTATGATTAAGTTTAGAAGCTGCTACAAACTAGAAAAGCTTCTGGGTTGACTTTACTTCTGTTTGAGTATAGATCTGCCCCCACCAGGATATCGGGTCAATTCTGTTGAACGCTTGCATGGAAAACTTGGAATACGTACTCCTGTCCTAAACAGGTCAATGGCTGAACAGGCAAAAGATACTTCACTGGTTTGTTCAACTGATGTTGCACAGGCTGATGGATTTCCCTCTTTCTTTTCTCTTCAATGCAGGTGTCACTCTGCGGCGTGTGCTTGGGCAGCAGCACGACAGCAGCTTTCTAGAGCGTCATGGAGTTGCTTCCAAAATCCAGTTCTGATTATAAGCTGAGGTATATCTCCTGGGCAAGAAATCCCTTGCTGGCTCTGTGTATTTAATGTGGCATGTTGTGGTAGCAGGATATGCTTCAGAGCTGATGATCCCGGTCACAAAAGCAAGCTAGGATGATGAGGTTTTGATCAGACACTACGGTGTAGTAAAAAGGGAAAGAAACACAGACTTGACAAATACTCAAAATCAAGTATTCAAAATCAAACTATTTATTATATGAAACTTGAAATTCTGAAAAATACCATGTACTCTTATTAAGAGAAGAACAGAGTAAGTTTTCATTGGGGAAAAAAAATTGTGACAGGCAGCTTGAATAGACTCAGTTGGGTGGAACCTTGGGGGAAAAAATATGCATAAACTATGTACAGTTGGGTAGCTAAAACTAGGCTATTAACTCCATGGTTAAGTACCTAAGTAGAAGCTACTGTAAACTGAAAAAACCAACCACCAAAACCTTCTAATCCTGTTAACAGTGTTAGCATTTCTTGGCTGTTTGAACTACCTTTATTTCTTTATCAACATACACATAAAGGAATTGAACTTTTGAGCCTAAAGAATTTTGCTCTTGTTCTATCCAGGGATGAGGTTAAGGTGCATGTGATAAAGCAGTCCTTACTGAAAAAAAAGTCCACCGTTCAAAAAAAGGCTTGGAATGGGTGAGCCTAAATGCTGAAGGGATGCAATGGCAGTGAGCAGTTGGGCCAGCACTGCCCTGGTCCTGAGTGTGGGGATGTCTCTCCATCTCTGCTGGAGGGGGGTGGAGGGGGGGTGGTGGTCATACCCGTATCTTACCAGTGCATCGTCTGTTGTTTCGTGCAGCTGCGCTTGGCACAGCTCTCCAGTGTGTCACCTCCTCCATCCTTAACCGCAATGCCGAAGGCAGCTATGGTGGTGCTGATTTAGCATCAGGTCAGACAAAGGGAACCAACAGAAGTGATAGCAAAAGGAACATGGTAGCCTTAATGCCACGGAAATGAGTCCTAGCAATGCACGTTGTAACAGTTTCAAATAGGAACGGTGTTTTTTTCTTTTACCTTTTATTTTGGCTGCTGACTAAGGGAACTGGTGTCTGAAGGAACTCACTGCAGCTAACGCTGCCATCGCTTACCCCCACGCTAGCAGCGTAATGCTCAGACTACAAGAATAGCTTTCAACGAGCAGGCAGGTGTTTGCATACCTTCGGCAGCCAAACCAGAAGCAAGCCTTATCCCTGGGGAGGGCCGGACCTGCTTTGGCCGTTCGCTGAGCTTATGCAGTACAGACCACAAGGGCAGAGCTCCTGCCTGATCCCGCAGTAGCGAAGCAAAGCTGATGCTGAGCTCTGCTCTGAGAGTAAAGACAGAAGGCTTTTAATGTTGTTTATGTTGGCATCAGGCATGGTAATGCTCTGTCAGTGCCCATAGCGACCTCCTGCTTGTATCAGAGATGCGCAGAAGCGGCTGGAACCGCAGGGAGGCCGTGGCAGCTCATCCAGATTGCCCTGCACGGGGCAAGAATCGCTGCACCGAAGATGTAGGCCTAATGCAAATGCCTATTAGCTTAAATTTATACTTTATTAGTAACAATATTTAGCAATTTAACAATAAAATCCAAACAATATTTAGCTAGAAATGCTTTTCTCAGTAATTTGTCTTTTTGCACTTGAAAAGTGTCACCTTCCTCATCACTTCTCCCCGCGCTTTGTTTCTCGCGCCGCAGCAGCCAGTACAGCTGTTGTTTGTTGCTCTGTCATGGTGATAGCCACGCTGTGGTGGTCATGGGGCTTGCCAGCTTCAGAGCTGCTGAGAAGTGCTGGGGCAAAAGGGATACTTGGATAAGACCGTGGGCTCAGGCAGATGGATGGTGACAGCATTCCAGCAGCGACAGAAATAGTAACATTAAAAACCAGACACCGTTGCGGATGGTGGAAGTATCGTTTAAAGTTAGCCCTGAGAATGGAGGGGGGGTTAGAAATCCAAAGCCTCATTGCTAGGTTATATCATCTTGAAGGTAAGTTGTATTTGATCTATACTATTGATGTCAAGTAAAATGGCAACAATGCAAGCAGTCTTTTTTACTTCTTTTGTAAGCAGTATAAAAAATGCCCTGATCTAGAAAATATTCTCATAAATATTGTTAGTTTTCTGCACCAAGTTGCTGCTTCTTGCTCATCTGCACTAATAATCCCAATGTAAAATCAAAAACTGCAAATTAAATTGTAGTTTATGGCCCATTAAACCATACCAAGAGGAGAAGCACCTTTTTCTTGTCTGGCGCTCATGAATCTTGCTGTACAGGCAGCAATTTGGGCTATGGCCGCATAGTGATGCTGCTTTCACTGTATTGTGCCTAAATCCTCGTCTTGCTCTCTGGCATTAGGAGGTGAGCAACAGTAAAATTCTGTTTCTCTTCTTGCATTCAATAAAATGCTCATGCTTTATGCTCTGTGCCGCATAAACTGGAGCATGAATGTGGAAAATTCCTGTACTTTGGGATTTTTCTTTTTTTCAGTTGAAATAACTTTATAACAATGATGCCTTGTCAAATTGGCCAGTCTCACTGGGAAGGCAGGCTGTGGAAAGATGGATTTAGTCCATAATAAGTAATTCTTCCTCTCTTCTTGTCTGAGGAGGGGGGAAAAAAGCTAAAATGCTTTCCTTTTTGCTAGTGGCTGGAGTGGTTGGTTACAGCAGAAATAATAAGTCGATTAGGAAACGGTGGCCCTTTCAATCTGAAGATGTGCACATCAGCTTTGTGTCTTTTCTACTGTTACATCAATCCGTTGTGTCTGCAGTAAGTGGGAGCTCCAAAAATCAATGTACTAAGGCTCCTGGGAGAAGAGCACAACAGTTGTATTGATCACAGCCGAGTAGTCAGACAGTGCTAACAAACTCCCTCAAGCTCCAGTCCGACGGGGCTCGTGTTGAAATTGGGGGATGTTTTCTGAGAAACAGCCTCCTCCTTAACTTCTTGCGGTGTTGCCCTCGTGAATTTAAAGGGAGGTGTCCCCCAGCGCTTACAGATACTGTTACCCGGTCACCTCGCTCCCCTCGGCCCGCATCCCTTAACCCCGCTATCGAGACAGCGGTGCGTTTTGGAGCCAGCCGTGTGATACTGGAGGTGTCTGCGCTGGCTGTGATAACGTGGTGCCAGCGCTGATGCCTGCTGTCACTGCTGCGTGCGCCGAGACAGCGAGCGCTGACAGCGGAAGCCGCGCTTTGCGTATTGATGTGCTTGGTGCCGGTGCAGCCGCTGCAGACTCACGGCCCAGCCCTCGAGGAGTGTGCGAACTTCATACCATTTAATTCGAGGTTATTTTTACAGTCCTTTGACTCTTTCTGTGAGGTTTTTTTTTTTTCCTTGGGTCATCTTGTTCTAATTATTTTCCAGGAAATGAGAGCCAATAAAAGAAAGCCTTTCTGCTATGAATACATGTGTATTTGAAAATGTAGATATTAAATATGTTCCCTAAGCAGAGATAAAAAACAGTCCGGCTTATGCAAGTAATGCCACAGTCAAGAGTAGCAGTTTGGGCCTTTAAATATACTGACGGTGTTTAAATAATACTTACCACAGGTATAGCTACACTAGTGTAAAAGGTAGCTAATAACCAGGGCAGGCAGAGAAGGAAACCCTACTAAGTTAAGCTCATATATTCTGGTAATTAGCCTCATCTGGGAAATTACCTTAATATAACCTGTCAGGAAGGACTGCACTCTTGATTACAACAGTTCTCTATACAAAACCCGTAGTGATGGTGTTTTAATAACGCTACCCTTCCCACTAACTTCACATGGGGGCAGCAAGGCATTGCTTTATCAGCGGGAAATACAGTTTTACCTGAGAAGCAACTTTGCCAGGATGAAAGTACAAGATGCAGGGATTTCTGACTCCAAGGTGATTTGTTTATAAGTTTAAAAAAACCCAAACAACAAAACAAACAGTTTTTAAAATAACTAAACCCCTACATACTCAGCTTGGCTTTCAGATGGGAATTGATTCCGTTATTTTATATTACCAGGAAGAGGAATGGCTACTGATGAAGTGTTAAGCTGCAATATGGAAGTGTACAAACTGCAATAAAATCCAGCTCTAGTGGTAAGCATGGCCTGGCTTTTACATGCCAAATGATCTAAACAATAGTACCGTGATGACGAATTCTAGCTTTTCTTTGGGAGAAGGGAGGGAGAAGACTTCATGTTACGAGTTTTAATTTACAATCCTGATTTGCAATGTTGTGGGCACAACTGCAGAGCCAAAGTAATTCCTGAATCCAGATTTTCAAGGTTTCTGATGAGGTTGAAAATTGTTTGACAGTAACGATGTAACAGTAGATACACTAGCTGAATATAACGAGAAAGGTACATAACTGCTTGCTTGGCATCCAGGGCTGGGCAATGAAAAGCAGGAAATCCCACTTGTACCCAAGTGACCAGGCTACCAAGAATGAAACCAAATATCCCAAAGGGGAAGGGAAGAAAGCACCCATCCACTCTCTAAAGTTTATCTCCAATGGGTTGAAAGGAAAATGGGATAGGAGTTGCTGCCAGTTTTGTGTCTCTTTTACCATCAAGGGAACGTGGCAAGTTGCAGAGCATGGGTTGGAAATACGACAGGGAAAGCCAAACATCCCTAGCAGCAAGAGCCACTTACACACCCACGGAAACTCACGGCAGCTCGGAGGGTCGTGGCGCAGGGTCTTCCTTTTCCTACCTCTAAAGAGGTTCCAACCAAAACAGGTGGGACACAGGCTAAGGCGACAGGTCTGCGTTCCTGCTTTATCTTGGAGAATTTGTAAGATGGACACCCAAGGGGGAGGGAGACTATTGCTTCTTACTTCTTGTTGTTACAGCTTCCTCTAATTTGTCCTTTCTCTTCTTTCCTCCCTGCCCAATGCACGCTGGCACAGCCCGTCCCAGCACATGTTTGTGGTACCTTGCTGCGACCAGTCCAGCAGCTCAGACTCAAGGTGGGGTGCCCTTGGCTTTCCCCCTGTGGAACTGGGAGCTGTTAAGGACAAAAGACATGTTTTTGTGTTATCCCTCTTTTCATGCCTTTCCTATTGCTGGTGTCTCTTTTTTTTGTTCATTTAACATGGAAGCAGTTGTATTTGCAAGGATCTTTAGCAAATAAGGCCTGCAAACCTAAGGAAAGCAAAGCACCATGTTCTGAAGGCACATAAATACTTTTTAAAAATTCCTGTCTGTAGAGGGACTGTAGTAGTAAATCAGCTAAAACGCCTTTGTTATAGTAAGGACACTATCTGTCAATGCAGTCACTCAATGAATTCACAAGGTAAGAAGATAGCAGTCTTACACAGTCACTTAAGCATGCGGTGGCGATGATCCAGCAGCAGCTTTGCCTGCAGGGATCAGCGCCCCGGTCCGGCACCGGCCCGGGAGCTGTGTCGCAGCTCGGTGCCCAGGCACGCGGGTGTGCGGGCACTGCTCTCGCGCGGCCCGCGCTGCGGCTGGACGCTGGGTCCTGCAAACGTTGTGACGTGCTGTACGGGTACTTATCCCCTACGCTGCTGCACAGGCAGGTGGCAGTTCAGAGTGTTAAAAATACAGACAATGCACTTTATCAGTTTCAGACAGCTAACAAAAGTAATTTTAACAAATGTTATTTTCCCTGCTCAAAGCGAGAAGACTTTGCAGGAAACACAGAACAGCATGTGAGTTCTTCAGCTGACTGTGAAATAAAACGCGGTATTTGCTTTCCTGCGATCATGCTTTTGGCTTGAGAAGGGCAAAGAATGTTTCTATTGAGCCAAAGGCCTCAGAAAACTACAACTGGTAGTAGTAGAAGCTTGGATACTTTTAGAAAAAATAAAGTTGAAGCAGGTAATAGAGATTTATAGACTATGTGATCATTACTGAATATTTCTAGGCTTTAAAAATCTTTGCCCACTGTAACATACGTGTCAAAAGCTGCAAGATGTTCAGTTTGATGGGAAATAGCATGTGGCGGCCTTAGTGATGGGTTTAGTTTACACTGAAAAGGATTGAGTTAATGTCATGATGTTGCTAGACACAGAAGAGTAAGTGAAAAAGTTGCAGAGTAACTACTTTTGGGTTTTGGTTGTTGGTTTTTTTTTTTTTTGTGCTTTAAATTTCAAATAATACGAATATTACCTGATCAGCTTGTAAAGACAGCTAGAAAAAAAAAATCTGTGCCATGTGTCCATCACTAACTACATTCTAAAGCACTTTGCAAAACGCCAAATGTTTTAAGTTTTACAAAAGCACAGTGAGGTGCGCTGTTATCTCCCATTTTACCCAGACAAGTTGAGGCAAATTTTGAGCTTGAATATATAAAGTACCTGTTACAGATCATCTCTGCAAGGGATCTGGTGCTGGTATTTTGTTGCGATCAAGGCTCCTAGCTGGGACTACATATGTGCTAGATAAATAAAAAGTAGACTATCTTCTACTAGGCTGTTATTGCTCTTGAAAGAGATCCACCTTACTGAATATCAGTGGAACCATCAAGTCGAAGGATGGGGCTGGGAAAGTATTTTGCTTGCCACGTATAAAAGAATCAAGAAGCTGCTTTTCTTATTAAGAAAATGTCAGTCCAACCCAGATTTAAAGAAAATGATCTTGTAGGAAAACCTCTATGAACGAAGGCATTCAACAGCTGCCGTGCTGTCACTGGGGGCTGCCAGACACCCCGACAGGTCACTGACAGCGGCTCCTGGTTTAACCCCTTCCCAGACGCTCCCCTTCCCTCGCCGTGCCTCCACGCCGACCCGCAGCGCGGGTGGCTTGGGCAATGGGTGCTCTGGGCGACGCGGGCCGATGGTATTAAATCCGTCATCGGTCCCGACCGTCCGTGGTGCACTCCTCACCCCCAACCCAATATGCTGGAGCTGACAGCTCTGGTAACTGCTCTTCAGGCTTTGAGACGGAGCATCTCAAGCTCCATCATTTAAATCCCTGCAAGCTTCTTCTCGTTTGCCCAGCTGGGTTGATAGGGGCGATGCAGAACCTGTCCCGCTGCAATCCTACTTTTCATCTTGATAAGTACAAGCTTTTTCAAAGGTTGGCTGCTCTGGGTTACCAATCCTTTCTGGAGTAAGGCGTGAGATGTGTGGGAACCACCTCTGCACCCTGGCTTTATGGTGGCGTGGCTCTGGCGCGGGCTGAGCTGGGAAAGGGACAGGGCTGGGAAATAATTCACTGGCAGCAGCAGCGAAGCCGAGGGGGCAAAACGCAATTACCTGGGCTGTAATTTGACCAGAATCTGCTGGTCCAGACTAATACCTCTGTGAAAGCCTGCAGCTGTCTAGGAGCAGCTGAAAGGAGTGAGAACAAAAGAGAGAGATGAAAATGGAGGGGGAAGGACTGGTATGTTATTAGTGAAAGACAATAATTTAATTGAAGAAGAAAAGCTTGAAAGAATGAGGCAAATAAACGTAGTTTTGCAGTCACCTTCCCTGCAGTGAAATGACTCAGCAGCAGGATTTAAAACCAGTGATAGTTATCAGAGCTATCCCGTTTTCTGCCTTTTTACTAAAAGAAGCGTTTTTTACTTGATCCGGTGTCTTGTGAGGAAGAGCTCCGGCTGGTAACGCACGAATCGTTTTCGGTCTCTCCACAGAAGTCAAACTTCACTGACACTTGCGCAGCCCGGCCACGTTGGAAAGCGCATCCCGGCGCCTTTCCGCAGGTGGGAAGCCGGGAGGCGAGAACGCCGCCGGTGCCCAGCGCGGCAGCGTGCGGCCCCGCACGGCGGCGCCCCGCGGGGGCCGGGCTCCGCTGGCGGCGGCGGGGCCCGGGGCGGCGGCGGGGGCCGCTGCCCCCCCGCGGCGGGCGGGGGGCGCGGGGCGGGGCGGGCGCATGCGCGCTCGGGGGCCGCCGCTGCCTATAAGGGCGGGGCGCGGCCCCCCCGCCCCAGCGGCGGTGCCGGGCGCGGCGGCAGCGGACGGGGCGGGCGGCGGCGGCGGCTGAGCGCTGCCCGGGCGGGCGGAGGGAGGGAAGGAAGGCGGGCGGGCTGTACCCGCACCCGCACCCGCACGCCTTCGCCCATGGGGGCGGCGCGGGGCCGGGCCGTCGCGGCGCGGCGGCGGGGAGGGAGCAGCGAGTAGCGGCGGCGCCCGCTCCCGCCCGGCCGGTCCTTCCCGGCGGCGGCTCCGCACCCCGCGGGCCAGCCCCGGGCATGCGGCGGCGGCGGCAGGACCCGCGGCCAGACTCCCCGCAGCGCGGCGGCTGCACGCCCCGGGGGCCCGGGCGGCGCTGCCCCGGCGCGGGGGGGCTCTGACCGGCCGCCCGCCGCCCCCTCGGCGGCGCCATGCGGGGCGGGCGCTGCTGGCTGCTGCTGGCGGCGCTGGGCTGGCTGCTGCCGGCGGGGGCCGCGGCCAGCGGCGAGTACTGCCACGGCTGGCTGGACGGGCAGGGCGGCTGGCGGGACGGCTTCCAGTGCCCCGAGCGCTTCGACGGCGGCGACGCCACCATCTGCTGCGGCAGCTGCGCCCTGCGCTACTGCTGCTCCAGCGCCGAGGCGCGGCTCGACCAGGGCGCCTGCGACAACGACCGGCGGCAGGGCGGCGGCGAGCCGGGCCGCCCCGGCAAGGACGGCCCCGACGGCGCGGCAGGTGAGGCGGCCCCGGGGGTCCCCCGTGGCTCCGGGGGAGCCGCCGCGGGTTTGCGGCCAACTTCTCGCCCACTCCTTCCCCTTGGCGCCGGTTCCCTCCACCGGCGAGCGGTGGGGCAGGGGAGCGGAGGTGGGGCCAGGCAAGCCCCTCTGCAGCTGTTGAACGGGAAAAAGTACCCGCGCTTAGTTCCTTCTTTCACCCCCCTCCCCTCCATTCCAACGTCCAGCCCTGGCTTCTGTAAAAGTCGGTGACGCCGCTTTCCGGCAGCCTCGGAGCCACCGCTTGTCGTGTGCGGCCCCGCCGCCGCTCTGAGTTGGCTCCGCAGCCCCGGCCGTGCTCCCGGGTAAGAGGGGACGAAACAAATGAAACCACCCGTGCGAGCGGGAAAAAAAAGAAAAAAGAAAAAAAAAAGAAAAAAAAAAAAGTAACATGACATTTCAAAATCTCTTCTGGCCGGTCCCCGCTTTAATTGTATGCATCCTTCCAGCCCAGATACCCCGCTTAGGACTGGTTTTTACAAGATTGAATTTCAAGGATAAACTCAAGTCTTTCTGCTGCTGTTTAAAAAAAAGCCTCGGTGGCTTCCCGGCACGCTTGCTGCCACCCCTGCGTGCTGAACGCACTAGAAGTAGCCTGAAGTGATGTTATAGTTAGGACAGTTTTATTCTCGGCAAACTTGTGTGTTACCGTCTGTAGTAAGCACTTGGGCACGCATGCACCTGCTCAAGAGCTACTGTATTGCTGAGCGTGGAAGTAGACATTTTTTTGCAAGCCTTTTGTTTAAAAAGTGCTGAAATTACGGAAGAAATGGGGGAAATGTGGCCTTTTGGTTAATAACTCGCTCCATGTAATAGGCTGTGCAAGGAGGTAGTCTGACTTGAGTGGGCGTAAAACTCCCTCTGCAGTTTGGAGAAAAGGCATTTTTCTGAAGTCTTCTTCACAGTTAATATTTACTGCTCGGCAGGTTTGGGAGCCGTTGCCCTGCGCTGGCGTGGGTTAACTGTCAGGAGGGGCAGCCGCGTCCCCTGCCCCTGTGCAGGTCTGTGTTGGTGCCGGTCAGGCAGGGGTCCGCAGCCCTGCCCGAGCCCTGCGGCTGCTGGGTTTCAGTGGGAATGATGAAGCCCAGGCGTGTTGTTGGGAGCGTTTGCAAGCACTGAAGGGAGGCACCTTCCCCTTGTTATTCCTGGATATATCCATGCAGGTTTCTTACTGAGGCAGAGAAAACAGCTTTTTCCCTGGGAGTGCAGAGCGACCGGAGCCCAGGTCCTTCCAAGGATGGCGTTTGCTATCCGCCTCGTCGGGCTCCTGACCCCACCGCAGAAGCATCACCTGTACTTTCTGCTCCCACCCCTTGTCCGCCCTCACTCCTCCTGCCCTGATGTTCCTTCTTTAAGCCTCATGAGGAGGGATGCTGGTAACGAAGCTCTGGAGCATGGTGCTGTCGCCCCACCACCTGCCCCATGGTTCCTCCCCAAAGCCAGGGCTGAAGCACAGAGCAGCCGGACGCCCATCCCCAGGGCTGCAGGGTGGCAGAGCCCCTGCGACTGCTGCCCGGGTGCTGCCTGGCTGTCCCCCTGCCCCAAGGGTGACAGCGGCCGGAGAGGGCTGGCGATGGGGAGGGATGCCATGCAGCACCGTGGTTGGACCACCCTGTGCTCCCAAGCCCTGAGCAGGGATCCTGCCCCCAAAGTATCTCCCTACGGCATGGTTCAAACCCAGCGTTCTTTTGCCTGATTTTTCTGGCGGGGTCTATCGGAGACAAGGTCTGGTGAGATGTGGAGTGGTGGTTGATGTGGACTAGACCACTGTCAATGGGAGAGAGCTGTTCTCCCTCGAGGCGTGAACTGTGGGCTTTCCTCCCTGCTAATAACTTTAAAGATGCTTTTGGAAACTCCAGCCATTGGTTTTAGCAGCCCTTTTCCTCCTCTCTGTGCAAAATGCTCGGCTGCACACACAGCTTTTAGTGCTCACCCTGCACTGACCTGCGCTGGGGTGAGGTGGGCTCGGCGAGGGGAACAGGACCTTCTGCCAGAGCTGCTGAGGTTTGTCCTTGTCCCCCAGTGACGATGTTTTCCTTGCTGTTGCAGTGCCCATCTACGTGCCGTTCCTTATCGTTGGATCTGTATTTGTCGCCTTCATCATCTTGGGGTCACTGGTGGCGGCTTGCTGCTGCAGATGCCTGCGGCCCAAGCAGGAGCCCCAGCAGAGCCGAGCCCCCGGGGGCACCCGCCTGATGGAGACTATCCCCATGATCCCAAGTGCCAGCACCTCCCGGGGCTCCTCCTCCCGCCAGTCGAGCACCGCCGCCAGCTCCAGCTCCAGCGCCAACTCGGGGGCCAGAGCCCCCCCGACCAGGTCCCAGACCAACTGCTGTTTGCCAGAAGGGACCATGAATAACGTCTACGTCAACATGCCGACGAACTTCTCGGTGCTGAACTGCCAGCAGGCTACCCAGATCGTGCCGCACCAGGGGCAGTACCTGCACCCCCAGTACGTGGGCTACGCGGTGCAGCACGACTCGATGCCGCTGACCCCCGTGCCCCCCTTCCTCGACGGTTTGCAGGGCGGCTACAGGCAGATCCAGTCTCCCTACCCGCACGCCACCAGCGAACAGAAGATGTACCCAGCTGTGACTGTGTAGCGCTGACGCCTTTCTCCCCCTCCCCACCCGGCAGATTTTAATATCTAAACTGAACAGAGGAGACATACTTCCTTGGAACGAAGCTCCCAGAACATCACTTGTAAATAATTCTGAAAGGCTCATGCATGTCAGACAGTGTTTATAAACCATTTATTTTCATCGGGGTCCGTTGCCAGAAACTGTAGGATGATATCTCTGAATTAACGTTGCCAGATACGCTCTCATTCCAGCGCATGATTTACAGCGGCGAAGGATTACGCTGAAAATGCATATGTATTTCAGATCACTGTACTTGCGAGATAAATGCCGGAGCCATTAAGTGCCCTTCAGGTATGACACAGTCAGAAGTATTTGCCTAATTAATTCGTAGAAAGAGTTTTGTTACACTGTACAAGACTGCAGTACTTAAGAAACCTCTTTTCTCCTCTCCCAGCTCCTTAATGACATTTCCCATTGCTTTACAGACAATCACAGCCGAGAGCCGAACAGTTGCAATCCCTGCGTGCCGGGCGCTGGTGCCAGCCCCCATGGTTTCTTATGCACCCCCAGTTTGGGGTGAAACGCCACGAACGGCTTAGTCTTGCAAAGACCAATTTTCCTTGTCCCTGGTATTTATGTAGGAATTAGAAGAGTGTGAATTATTCAGCTCTTCCTTCCAGTGCACTTGAAACCCTTCTTGATTTGGTTTTGCCTCAAGATCAGGACCCAGTAGTGGTTTGCACAGACTTTATCTTTGTGAACTTTTTACTAAAAACAGGGTACGAGGTGCTTGCTCTTCCTGAGGCTCAGCAAAGCTTTTGGTCCAGCCAGCAGCATCTGAGCTGAAACTGCCTTGGCAGAGAAAGGTCGTACTGTGACTCCAAACACGCCTGATTTAACCTCACTTCCCATGAAACAGTAAACCCGTGTGAATGCGCACGAAGTTGTCAGCCCCGCACCCTGCTTGCGATTGAGTCTGACCATAGGAAAACGGGCTTTGTCCCCCGCCAGCCCTCTCCGAGTCCCCAGCTCTGCTCCGGGGGCTGGGGGTTGCACAAAGCTGCCCCAGCCGGGATGCGGAGGGGCTGGCGGGGGCTTGAAACCCATCCCCTTTTCTTCTTTAACCATGGGGCAGGGGACTAGGAAGGCACAGCTGTATTTAAAAACAAGGAAAAAAGCCCAACCAAAGGATGAAGGTGCTTGCGGCTCCCCGTGATACCACGGGGGTCAGGGAGGAGGCGTGATGTCGGGGGGGACGATGCTTTGCACTGGAGCTGCTGGCTCCGTCTTGCTTTGCTTCGTCTGGGTAAAAAAATACCTCTCCAGGTTGAAGAGGCAACAGTGTGCTGGGAATAATCAGGCTGTGCTAATTGTAATATATCCCTCTGGATGCAACAAACTATTTAAGGCTGGTTTTGTCTCTTAAAAAATGTAGTCTCTGCATTTCCATCCATTTGTTCTTCAGCCAAAACACTGCACCAGAGGACTGAGGGCATATACCAAAACTGGGCAATTACTGTAACCAGACCAGAGCTAATAAAAGGTTTCTTATTGTCTGATACTGTATCAGTATGTAGCAATAACTGTGATACTACTATTTTTTGTATGTCTGTTTTTAAATTATGCATACGTGCGGAAGCATTGCCAAATCTAATGGTTTACTCGTAAACATGCCACACACAGGCAGTCTGCAGTGGGCAGAAATGGCTTGACCACTGACATAGGAAAATGAATAGGTAATTTATCCCAGATCTGCTGTTCCTGGCTGCGATCGCCCATTCAGCGTGTAGGACTTGGACAGAGAGACTGACTGATGAGACCCAGCGTCTCCTCCAGCCAGGCTGGGTGGCTTCGGCACGGCAGCGACCGGCTGCCGGAGGCGTTGGGTGACAGCTCTGCTCTGCCCTGCCCGCGCAGCTCGGTGCTCGGGGGTCTCTAAAGGCAGTAGGTGCACCAGCGCTGGGTGCTGCCAGGCTTTTGAAGGACCCAACATGCACTCAGGGTCCCGTGGGGATTTAGGTTTCTACCTGCCCACACGCTGACCTTGCAAAGCCAGGCTTGCATCAGGCGTGGGAGCTTGGGTGCCTTCAGCTGCTGGTGGCTTCGGCAGGAGCTGGAGGTGCTTGGCCCCCGGTGAGACCCGGCCTGTTGCGTGGCCAGCCAAGAAGCCCATCCATTCCTTCGGGATCCTTCCCAACTGTGAACCAAGTCAGCTCTCCCCCCTGCTGCCAGCGCCCACTCCTGCCTTGCACATGCCCTGGCAAGGACACCTCCTCTGACCTATGAAATTCAGGTGAATCTCTTTGTATATTGTTTACTTGTTTTTAAAAAAAAAAAAAAAAAAGAATAAGTTAAATTTAAGTCTGTAGAAATTAATTTACAACTGAAGGCAGAGAAACTTGAGTTGTAATAAAACGACGTTTGTCAGATGTGGGTTTTTTTATGTCATGTACAATAATGTAAAACCAATGTTACCATTTGATATAGCTTTTAAATCTCTGAAAGGGCACTTGCTTTAAAGTGTTTCTTACAAATGAAGAAAAAAGCTGCCTTTGTTTCTTAATAAATACTTTATGGTGTGACTTTGTTTTTGTTTGCTTTGTTATCGGTTTTGTCTTCAGTTAATGCTTTACTTTCCTCTGTCTACAAGAGCACATCTGAGAGCCCTGTTCGCCAGACCATGGCAAACAGCAAAGTTAGGGTTTTTGGCTGTGTTTTTAAAGAATAACAGTAAAACCAACAACTTACATGGCTGAATGCTTGGTCAGTCTGTACATAGCGTGTCCCGAAATGCCGCGGCTTCCCGGTGTCCGGGGGAGGCGAAGGAGCAGGGCTGGAAGCAGAAAGCTGGCAGGGGAGGAGGGGTCAGCCACAGCTTCGAGCAGATGTGCTGAAGTGATGAGCACTTCACAGCAGGAGAGGCCAATAGTTTGTGTCAAAGCTTTTTCTTGTATTTTTATGTTTGTTTTTTTTCCCCCCCTTGGCAGTTTTTTTTTAACTTGGTCAAGAGGGGTAGGGTTTTTTCTGCTGCAGGTGGTGACTATGGATGGGGAAAGAGAGCATGGAAACTTGTTGATAAACTCTGAGCAAGCACAAGTGGTGGTTAGGAAAGATGCGTTTATTTACGTTTTATAGGCTACAGTGCTAGTTGAGACCCAGGCTCTATTTGATCGCAAGTCAGAAGGAATAGTAGTCCCATGTGTAAGATGATAACTGGAAGACCCCAGTGCAGTGCTGCTGCATAGCACCATGCCATGGCAGCTGGGGATGGGCTCGGACCAGGGACCAGGATGGGCACGGCCACTCGTGGGTCCTACCAAGGACTGTGGATCTGTTCCATAGGCAAGCCTATCTTCCCCTTTTCTTTATAATGCAAGAGTCTAAACTCTGAGGATTAAAAAATTGCAGCTGCACTCCTAAACCTGCTGCGTGGCTCGTAAATACGTTTTTAGCCTTATACGGCTGTAAGAAGCGATGGCCACGCTCCTGCAGTCCCTTCACCCACCCTGCAGCCTGGCTGCATGCTCCCCGTGGGGCTCGCTGCGGAGGGTCCTGCAGCTCGGTGCGGGATGACTCACGGCTGAGGAAACCCGCCCTGCGAGGCCCTACGCCTTTTTGCTTGCTCGATTTCATCCGATTACTCAGTCTCATCTTCCCAGACTGCCCTAAACAATTCCTCTTTTTTCCTGCCTTTTATTATGTTCTCACTCACTTGCAGTTTAAAGTGTACGGCGTGCTTTTTCAGTGCCTGTTTCTGAATACATTGCTACCTATTTAAGGCACCGAAGCATTCAGTACTGTGCCAGAGACGGTGTGTAGGGTAAGCAGTAATGATGGTGGGCGAAGCAGCTTGTGGCATGCCCACAGCACACACCAACACGCTGCTGGTGTCCTCGCAAGGGGAACCGTGGGCACAGCGGTGCCCGCGTGGCAGCTGCAGGCAATCCTGCCGGGCTCAGACAGCGCTGAGCCGGGGCCATGCCTGCACCCATCGGCCGGCCAACCCATGGTGCCCAAACCACTGAGCCGTGCAGGGGAACAGCACGAAACCATCACAGGTGGCACGGCCCCCTCACAACACGCACACGGAGAACTACTTTCAAATGTCGTACCTATCAGCCAGATAGATAAAATCAGAGGACAAAGACTGTTCCTCCCCGTTAGCAGGAGGTTTGCGTGCCCCTGTACAGCTGTTACAAGTCGTCGCCACGTTTATTAGGGGAAAGTGGAGCTTGGTGCAATTAAAGGCAGTTGCTTAAACGTGGCTCATAATGCCTGGGGTGTGGGTCCCAGCTCAGCACATGAACCTCAGCACCTCCCTTTCAAAATACCTAATTTGCTGTTCACTTTTAATCCTGCTGGAGCTCTTCTTTCCCCTCCAGTTTTCTGCTTTCCTGTCCTTTCCCTCCCACTTAAGTTGTTACTAAATACCATTCCCCCCGTGTATTCCCTTGTATTTTTCCAAGCTGAATCTCTTTTTATTGTTTCCTGCCCATATTTCTTGCCTCTCTGTAGGTCCCTTTGCACTATTGCTCTGTCCTCAGCAGGGTTTGCAACATTTTCCTGCCCAGGATCACTTGCAAAGGGACTGAACAAGTCACTTAAGCCTGTGCCATCCTTACTCCTCTTCCCCATCCACATGGAAGGGAGCCAGTTCAGTAGGATCCTGCCCTCCCTGGGGGCTCAGGGTCTCCCCTGTCCTGTAGCAGAGTATTTAATCCCCATGATGGCATTTCTGTGCAATGTGAATGGCCAGGCACCACCAGTCACTGGTGCCGTAACAGCCTCCTGTGCCTCGTCAGTGGGCAGATGCCCACTGCGCTGGCCCTTGTGGCACAAATTATCAGTGTGGGCTTCACCCGTGGAAAGCCTGCACATGAACCAACACCATGGTGCAGCTGCTTTGCACCAGCTGGATGCTGTGGCCAGCCCCAGAGGTGAGACTGGGCTGGGCCACGTCTCGCCTCAGCACCCTGGGGTGCACCAGTGCCCACAGCTCCTGGGCTGGACCTGGCCCCGGGTGCAGCCACCCCATGGGCAGGCACTACAGCCCCAGCACAGGGCTGGCGGCTCTCTCCCTGCTGCACACACATACCCCCTTCCCTCCCAACACTTACCAGTCTTGTAATTTCCTCGCCGAAATGCTGTCATATTTGCTTGGCTCAATTTGTTCTCTATATCTGGAAAATGTCAGCACACTGACCCTGTTTTTTTAAACACCTGGCTTACAACCCCACACCTCTCACCTTCTCCAGCTTCTCCGTGCTGGCTTATTCACAACGTTTTCTCTAGGGCTCCTGTCTTCTCCATCTCTTGCTCACCCCCACGCCAGCCCTGCACCCTGTGGGGAGCCAGGCATCGCGCTGCAGCGGCTGCCGAGCCAGACATCCCACTGCACTGGATGGGGGCATCGGGGGCAGCTGCTTAACGCATGGAGGCACAGCTTCATTAGGACACTGTGCGCCTGTTTAACAAAAGTGATGACTTTCTGGTTTGCCAAATACTGAGAGCAAGGTGGCAAACATTTCACGAGGCACGGCTGAAAAGTTGCTCGGTGTGTTGGACGCTGAGTATCCGCTTACTCCCTAATGTTCATTAGAAAAGGGGAGAGAAAACTCTCCGGAGCATAACGTGAATCACAGCTCTCAGATTGCACTCAAAGTGCCTCCAGCACTGAACTGGCCACTGGCTTTGGCAAAAGAAAGTTAATTTAATTTATGTTTCCTTAACATTTATCAATTTTGGTGGTTATTTCTGATGAGACAAAACCACACAGGTAACAACTCAGTCACCTTCTGCACTGGGCAAAGCCCGGTGGGTACGCGCAGCTCGCTAAGGAGAGACGTCGCTTCCTTCTCTCGTTTGCGGTGTCGACAGTACGTCAGGAAATATGAAAGAAAACTCACCTTGAACTTTGAAAACAGAATCTTGTCTGCCATCACAGGCTCTTTTCACCCAGTTTAGTAGGCTTATAACAGCAAAAGTATAATTCAAATATTCAAGAAAGAGTAGAAATAATATCCTTTCTCCTAAACACAACAATCCTTCACTTTCAGGAGAGCAATCCCTTATTTGCTCTATCAGTCCTTCAGAAAACCTCCAGCAAAATCAAGGCAAATGATATATCAAGCTGAAAGGTGTTGTTTAATTCAAAAGATGAGTCGCCTTCCATCAAGCCTGCCTTGTGTTTAATGCTGAAGCAGCTCAGGGCACGGCCCAAACTGGTTTGTCTTTGTAGGTTAACTTGAAAATAAAAAAGTAGGAAGGCACCACTTCGGACCCTATGAATCTTATTAAGCCAGGGCAAGTGAACATCAAGTCAGAGAGCAGCAATAACACAACAATAAAATAAAACTACTTATCTCCCTTCCAAGATATTGAGCAACTTCAATCAGGTTTGGAAAGTACTTTGAAAGCTGACGGGGACAGGCTGACAGAGCATTTGATGTGCTGGGCACAGAGCTGAGCTCAGCTGGGCCACAAACCTCCCTCAGCTCGACGGCGCTGTGGCCACTCGCCCCAGGGCGAGCCTGACCCCTTACAGGACATCGCTCCTCCAAGACAAGGACACCAGAGTGTTGTGCAGTCTCTACTACGATTTATTACCCAAATGGTAAATATTGGCTTATGCAGCTGCTAATTCCCTCAGTGTTTGCTTTTGAGAGAAAAAATCCTATTGACTTCAAATGCGAGACAGTTTGTGCATGATTGTAAATGTCTCGTTATGGGGGGAAAGTGATTCTCAGTTTACATCAGTGCAAACCAAAAGCAACTGCTGTAGACCTCGTGTGCAGTCAGAATCAGGCTCTCCATTTAAAAGCTAAAATGCCACCTTCACTATGTACAGGTAAATACGTATAGCCATCATACAGGATTTAATTAACACATATGATATAGGTCCGTCGTTCAAGCTCTGACACCAGGCTTCACATCCAAATGAACTTACACAAGGACCACATTAAATTTTTTTCCACATAAAATCCCATATTAGTGTGCTTGGAGGCAGCTCCTTCCACGACCGGCAACATGGAGAAGGGAAGGAGGGAGATAGACCAGCATGGTTACAAATCCAGCGCATTATACAAACCCAACCCAACCATCCCTTTCTTCCCATCTCCTTTCTCCTGAGGGACTGGGAGGTGCTCCTGCTGCCTGGACTGGTTACTAGCAAGAACCACCAGCTCCATGGCATCAGTCATAGAATCATAGAATCGTTAAGGTTGGAAAAGACCCTTAAGATCATCAAGTCCAACCGTTAACCTAGCACTGCCAAGTCCACCGCTAAACCAGGTCCTAAAGCACCACATCTACCCATCTTTTAAATACCTTCCAGGGATGGGGACTCAACCACTTCCCTGGGCAGCCTGGTCCAGTGCCTGACTGCCCTTTTGGTGAAGAAGTTTTTCCTAATATCCAACCTAAACCTCCCCTGGTGCAGCTTGAGGCCGTTTCCTCTCATCCTATCGCTTGTTACTTGGGAGAAGAGACCGACCCCCACCTGGCTACAACCTCCTTTCAGGCAGTTGTAGAGAGCAATAAGGTCTCCCCTCAGCCTCCTCTTCTCCAGGCTAAACAACCCCAGCTCCCTCAGCCGCTCCTTGTAAGACTTGTGCTCTAGACCCTTCACCAGCTTCATTGCCCTCCTCTGGACACGCTCCAGCACCTCGATGTCCTTCTTGTAGTGAGGGAACCAGTCTTGTTTGATTGTGACAACTGTGCTGAGTGTTCGTCATCAGGCTGGAGATCAGCAGCTACCAAACCATCAGACACAAAGCAGTGTGAGAGCTGAGGCTCCCAGGCGCTTCACTGCAGGACTTAGGTGCCAAAACACCTTGAAAGTGTGCAGCTTCAGGGTACGTCTGCATCACTCACAGCCCTGCTTCATGTGACCCAGCAAGTTCAGTCTCCCCACCACTCCAACAACATGAATCAGGGCAGCACCTGATACCATGGGAACTGCAGAGGGGAACCAGGACCACCTCTTCCACTGTCACCCCACTGTCCATCAGAGCAGTTGCAGCATAAAAAAGCAGCATCAGCTCCGTCCTATCAAGCTTCCTCATGGCATGTGTCCTGGCTGACCATGGCCACCACAGCACCTCACCAGCACGGCTCACTGTTCCCCATCTCGGATGCAGCCCACTCACCACCTGCCCCAGAGCTGCCTCCTCAGCGCAGATGACTGAGAAACTGCAGTGTCTTTTGGTGGCATTTCCAAGCCTTGTTTCTCTGCAGCCCCATATCACTGCTGAGGAGGAAGCAGGAGGAAACCCACTGCTCCGTCCAAGTTTCTGAGGACCCGCTGTGCCCCAAACGCTGGGGGAGCTCGAAGAGGCGCGGGGCTGTGCTGGAGGGAGGGCTGGTGTGAGGTAGCTGGGTACTGCCACAGCGGTGCTCACGGGAAGGGGTTATGTTTCTGAAATCTTCTTGCTTAACATTCCTCAACCGGACCTTTCTCAGTTACACTTTTATTTTTTAATGATCCCATTTCAGACTCGAGCATTAATCTACGGGTTTAGGGACTTTGATTCTCCTTTGGTCTGGTATGAGGCACCAAAGACTGCCGGCAACAGACTTAACAGCTGCTCCAGCAAATATTTGGCTCTGGGACATGAGCACTAGACGCCTTGCCTGTCAAACTGTTAGAGGGAAAGTCTCTGAGGTGATTAGTCAACTAATATATCTAATAAGGGGTTTAAGCAGCAATCCATTATATTTAACAATTCTGAGAATCATTTCACTTTAAGTGCGCTGTACAAGGGACAACGGTGCAGGGAGCAGTCAGCTAAGCATCGCGTTCTCTCACCATCAACACAATAAAGCTTATTCAAGTTTATCATTAATTTTACTTCAGCATAATTGATTGCCCAGATGTGTGAGAATTCAACGTACAGCGAAGTTCCTGCTGCTACAGGCTTGCGGGCCGGACTGCTGCTACGGAGGCCCAGGGAAGGAGCAGGCGTACACCGTAGCACAACAGGGATATGCAAGGAGTTCATCGCTGGCTTTTTATTTCTCTGCAAAGGCAAAGCAGGTACTAGGTCTGGCTTCTGGGATAAAAGTATTTTGAAATGTGCTCAAGCAATGACTCGTAAAGGGAAGAGGGGAAATTTGGCTTACACTTCCTTTTTGTTTCCCAATTTAAAAAATCCAGAAGTAATTTGCTGTTTTAAAAAAGTCTCTCTGTGCTCTTAAAAGTGGTTCTGTCGGCAATCTATAAGGAAAAAAAACACCCATCAAGTTATAGCACCCTAAGGAGGAAAAGTTTTAGCCAGACTATATATAAATATGCATTTTGTTCCTGATAAAATCTGTTTAATTCCAGTATCTAATAATATTTGGACAAAAAAGATCTCTTTGTTAAAGCTCATACACTTTTACTTTCTATGGGGATCTTGCAACACGTGTTCCCCATGGCCACCAAATACCAAGTAAGGCCAATCTTTTCTGCAAATTTAACTTCGGCTGTGACTTGAGTATCACTCCTGACTTGGTGCACGCATGACGGTTTTGCTCAGGAAGGATGATGCTGTTGCCTTGAGTTGGCTGCTCCCCGAGGCCTTAACGCCCAGGCTCCCCCGGCCGAGCTGCTGAGGCTCACCAGTGCACCAGCCTCCAGCTTGCCAGCAGGCCCAGCACGAGGGATGAGGTGGTTCACAGCTCGCTATAAACAAATATTCATTAAATGGAAAGAACATATTGTAGCAGAGAGCATCACAGCACATGTCCCCCGGAGCATATGGATGCAGAGCTACTGGGGACACATGAGCCTTTGTGTGGTGCTTCATGCTGTCGGTCTTGCTTGAGGCAAACGAGCTTGAGAAGTACTTCTCCGGGCAAGGCAACGCGAGCGAGCTCGGCAACGTCAGGCAGGCACCATCAGCAGAGACTGGATGTGATATTCCTGATCAGGCACAAGCAGGAGAAACCCTGCCCCTGAGCTCAGGATGGTTTGGAGAAGGGCATCTGTCACGGTCTTGCATCACCTCACGTCCTGATGCATCGTCAGGCCGCTCCCCCCAACAAGCGCAAGAGTGCACAGGCCCAGAGTTAAAAAAGCCTCTTGCAAATTTAGCTGCAAGAAGGAAGGAAACAAGATTTTAGGGCCTAATTTTCCCCTGCTGTGTCTATGTGACTTAGCTGGGACAAAAGATTTCCACGGTTTATTTCGGTGAAGCCTCAGTGAGATCAAATGTATCATTTGTAGGAGAACATCTGTCCATCTAGTTTATATAAAAAGATGGTTTCCCCCCCAGAGACACTACTCAAATACCAGGTACCTGCTGTAAGCTCACCAGTACCATTCTTATTTTGCCATACTAATCTTGCTTTTGGGGCCTGATTTGAGACCCACTAAAGGAATCCAAGCTTTGTCCTTGTGCTATCAGAAGCAGGCCCTTAAAACACACCCAAAAGGTCATGAAAAAAAATAAAAGTAATGCACTCACCAGCTTTGCAGGCTAAATCTCAAATGCATTTAACATGGAACTCTTGCCGCAAAACTTGCAGGGGGGATAAAACAAACAAGCCTCAGTCCTTTGGGTTGCTTTAATAAAAGGTTTATTGGAAATATTTTTGTGCAGACATACGACAGTCAACAATGCTGTTCAAAGCTACAAATTTGTGAAGTTTTCCGAACCTTCTAAAAATACAAGTAAATGACCTTCATTTGTATTCAGTCTGGGAGGGAAACAAACTCCACTGTAATGCGATGCTGTATTTAAACTACCAGAGGACATTAATAGGATGTGAAAATGGTAACACTTCTAGAGGAGAAAACCCACACACCACTGCTGCTCTGCTGGGAGCCAATTAAACATCCCCCCACAGCATTACTCCTCTCTGCATATCCAGATTAAAACCTCCCCATCTGAAACAATATTTAAGCAATTCGAGTACGTATATGACAGACAAGTGGGCACATGACTTGGCTCGCTGATGAAAAAGATGCTGTTAAAGATCCTGTCACTCAAGCCGCTGAATATTTGACCTCCCAGCGCAACGGGCTGCACTTCGGGGGCAGGAGGAGGGACAGGGGGAGGTTTTCAAGTCGGACGACTCTTCCAACACACACACATGCACACACAGTCCCAGAGAACTTGGCTGCCTCACTGCTTTGTATCTGGAGCCCTTTTTTTAAAAAAGACTTGAGAAACAACTTTGAGCAACTTTCCAGTCTATAAGCTCTTGACGGTAAGAACAGCAAGTGCCTGCATTCCCATCCTGAATCAAAATATCAACCAGAAGGGCAAAGGAAAGCAATATGCACTGTCTGTTAAATTCCATGTTTTCTAAGAAACCCTGCAGATGTTTTCAAATTCATTAATTTATGCCAAGACGACATCTGGAACATCTTCACAGGGAAGCCACCCAGTAAGGTGGTCAGAATTTAAAACAATCACGTCTTTCTGTTAATGTTGGCTTTTTCCCTTGGCTTCATCACTCCATAATTACAAGGGTGCTGACCTCTCGGCTATGCACAGTGACAGTTTGGCAATATATTAGTCTTTTCTTCACCGTTAGACTTCTGTGTGACTGCCCAGAGCTGGGCTTGCCCACACAGAATTTGTCATTTACCCACTTCTGTTTCTCTTTAGTAGCTAGAGATGCTGAGGGAGAACGATCCCTCATGGCAGGCTTCAGGAGAACTTGTCTCACCTTCTTCACACATAAAGGAAGGCTTTGCAGAAACACCAGCACTCAGCGGTTTGACCTTGCCCACACCGCAAACGCACAGGCCACATGTCCAAATGAAATAATCCCTAGGCTTCACACTCTATCTATCACAAAAAGACCCAGGTCCCCAGATAAACAAGCTCCTTCCACCAGCCTGGGGAATAGGAACCTGCCCAGGAGCAACACCTAAGAAGTCCCATTAACTCTCCATGAAAGACATTCTCTGTCAGGACTGAAATAATTTCAGCGCTCAATTCCTGTGGGTCCATCAGGCAAACAGCAGGCCAGTGAACAATTTAGCAATCTGTCATAACCCAGAAAACAACCTGCTAGAGCCAAGGGACGCTAAGGAGGGGGGCTTCTGGCAGGGATGTGCTTCCTTTCTCCAAGCCCAGGACTCAGCTTGGCGCCAGAGAAAGCTCAGCTTCAAGAGGTAACGGAGCTTCGCAAGCTCACAACACAGCTCTCTTCGTCCCTTCCCAGAGCTGCAGGAAGGAACCAGAGAAGTAAGCTTTATCACAGCTCTTCAGGGAAGCCCAAGGAATCCCTCCCTCGCCTCTAACAGCAGCAGTAGTCTTGGCCAAGCTATTTCTTTTCCCAGTCCCTTCACCCCTCCAGACAGCCCATCCGAGAGCACATTCCCGGCCAGATAAACCCAGCCAGGCTGTCTGGGCTTTCTGCAGGTCACCGAGAAGCCATCACCTTCGGGATTCACTCGTGTGGCCAAGCAGCACAGGGCACTTTCTGGTTTTCATTTGCTAACAAGACTCAAAGCCTCCATTAATCTTGCTGCTAGGTATGGAAAAGGTATGGAAAGTGTTACTCTCTGTAGCCATGTAGATTTATTTTGTTGTCAACTATTGTACTGACCTGTCCTGTGGCCTTCTCCAGACACACAGCTCTGGTCACAAGCACTGAAGGGTAGTGGAGGCTCTCTTGGGTGCCTGGAGGATAATGAAGCTTTCAGGTAAGAGAATCTGAGCTCTCCCCCTCCTGGAGCTATTCAGTTCTGAGAAGTCAGTGTAAGCATTATTATAAGACTAGTGAAAATAAAATAAGAACAGGGCTGTGTTAACTGTGTAATCAAACCAGGAAGACTTGCCCAACCCCATACAGAAGGAAAAAGCTCTAAAAAAACAAAAAACAAACAAAAAAACCAAACCCAAACCCAACGTGTATGGTTTCACCAAACAAAGCACCAAGCCTTTCGTGTATGGTATAGAAAACGGGTAAAAGCACGTTTCACGCTATTCTAACAGGAATTGCTTGCAGTCAACCCAGAAAGCTCAGCACCAAGAAGAATAAACTCCAGAAAGAAACTACCTGGCTGAAAGCTCAAGTCATGTCGAAGGCCTGACCTCACCAGCACTAACAGGTCATTTCCAAAGAAGCAGGGGCTATGCTCCTGGAGCAGCTTGTTTTACCCCTGCTGCTGCTGGCAGACTCCCACCAGCCACTGTCTATGATACAAAGACCATGCCACCATGTTATGGACCAGGCAGCTCCTTGGGGCTGCCTCTCTCAGCCTGGCTGGAGAGCTGCCCTTCAGAGCGGGATCTGGGACAGAGCTCCTGCACAAAGGGCTTCTGAGGAACAGTGACATGGCTGCAAATAAGCAACATACTAAAGAGAAGCATCATTGCCTGTTCACTCACTCGCCAAGCGATACAATTGCTTGCACAGGGCCTGACTGGTGGGATTGGAGTGGGCAGTGTACAAGTCCAGTCACCAGACTGATAGCCTGCTGAGTCCACATCTCTTCTGTACCTCTTTACACTGTCTGCAGTGACAATTACGAGTTACGGCTAGGAACAACACTTCATTTGAATTCAAAACTCTCCCCACATGGTAGGCATTTTGGCTGTGCCTCTAACAGCTGCCTGCAGGACAGCCTCGGGGCCATGCCCGGGGGCCCTGCAGGTACAAGGTAGGAAGGAGGGTCTGGATCTGCTTAGTGCTCAGCGTCCTCGAGGAGGCGTGGAGCTGCAGCCCACACTCTGGAAGAGATGAGGGTCCTTCCTGATAGCACAGAAGGAGCCCAACTGTTTGGAGACTGAGGAACATGCATGGACATGGCCACGTTTCAGAAGCAAACTGCTACCCAGATGCATCAGGTAGAGCATAGCCATAGCCAAATTCTCCTCCAACCTACCAGGTATTTCATATTATCACCATTTATTGTTAGACTCAACAAGACACAAAGAGCTCTCCCTGCAAACTGACTGAAGTTTAAGGCATTGATACCATGTGATGACCCAAAACTAAGGTAAAATATCCTCAGTGCCTGAAAACTAGGGAGAAATCCGACAAATCCAAAGTGCTTTTTGGGGATGAACACCCCCTCAAGGACTGCTCTGCTTCAAACTTGGGCTGTGAGGCATAACAGCAAAAGCACCATCCTCAGAGTATTTAAAAATGAAATTAAGTCATTATTTATAAAACCAAGGGAGAATGTAAATAGGGCATCACTAGCCTGCACCGATGACTGGAGGCAATGCAAAACAGCGGATTTGGTGAGTTAGCTCAAAAGGGCAAAATAAGCCTGCAGGACAGGGACAGCATAAGGACCATGCACATCTCAAGCTCTTGGGGTTGTCCATAGAGGGCCAAGTTGCATCCAGCGTGGCCATTGACCATGTCCTAGCCCCTGCATTTCACTTATGCTGGTCCACCTGAGCTTTCTCTTCTTTATTTATGAACACTGACTGTCTCCCAGCAAACACGCTCCAGTACATGCTGTAAAAATAAATGTAATCTTGGTAACAGGAGAGCTCCCCGCAGCATCTGCTATTAGCTGCTGGCTGAGGCAGGGGAAGAGACTGCACATTTCTGGCATGCACTAAGAGGCGTGTGGTCTAGTGAAGTGCAGATTAGCGAGGCTTGACTGTTATCTTAATTTACAGCCCATATAGTTCATGTTAACTCCACACACATTTTTAGATACATTAGCAGCTTAGTTTGACTCAGATACTTTTATTGGTTATTCACTGTTTCTCCTTGACAAGTTATTACTGACTTCCCATGCTAGCTCCCTACAGCAAGACCTGAAGCCCTGTCAAGGAAAAGAAAATGTCAACAGACTTCTCAGCAGTGCTCAGCTCAGGCTCCTGCTCGCCGGCTTTAATTTGCTACTAGGCAATCGTTAAAGGAACAGTAGCTTCTATGCAAGCAGTGATTATGATGTTATAAAAAGAAGCAATCAGATCCAGGTTTAATTCAGGAAAATCACCACTTCCTTCTGAGTATTCAAAACCCCCCCCACCACTTTGGTCAGGGCAGAGAGCTGCCCAAGAAACACTTTTCTGATCAACCCTAGGTAGTTAAGTTTGGACAGTCAAGCAGAAATGTCCCATTCCTTCTGCTCGGATACCCTGTCTAGTTGATAACACTTTCACATAGCGCTTTCAAAGACTGTTGTTACTGCTACATGCATTGGCGTTAATGAACAAGGAATTCTGTTGATGCAGAGCAGCTGCCGTTCTCCTTTTGCTAACGCACCACCGGAATACACCTCATCATTGTTCACCAAGACAAGCAACTCCAACAGTCAGGCTACAGCATATTACAATACATTAATTCCCGTAATGACTCCAAAGAACAAGAAGAATGCCAGGTCTTGACCTGGGTGGGCTCTACAGGATTAACTCAGCTAGAGATTAAGGCCTTACAGTGATGATAAAGTCTGACCTGCTAGCCCCAGTGTCACATACTGTATAGCCCTGTGACAAACCCCATGTGTAATTCCCATTGAGCTGACATCCAACACACGTACCTCAATCTAAGCCACTATTCACTCTAGGGAGGGTTTGTGTTTGTGACACACACTGACCTCAATTTACAGAGAGGTCAAAATGATACAGCCCATAGTCTGCACTAATAAAATAAATCACATTAGATGACAGCTGCTCCTCCCCAGCATCTCTCATTATGCTCTGCAAAATTTTGTTGCACTAAGTTAATAACACAAAAGACTCCAGGATCCTTTCTATTCGCTGTTCAACACATTTACTTGCCCTTCTTCATTATCCAGAGGTTTTTAAAAGTTTCCTTCTGTATCCTCATGAAAAGCCTCCAAATTGTTTACATACCAGTGTTTAGTGTGTGGCTTAGAGCACAAAGACTAAGCTGACCTCTCTTTGTCTCGGTGGGAAGTTAATTTTCCTTGTGTTGTTACAAAAGGAAGAAACAGTTAGCAGTTTTGAGGACAGGCTTACACCACACATTTCCTAAACAGATTTTGTTTCTAGAGAAAAGAAAGTGTTTAACAGGTTAGATCAGCATTAAGATTTAAAAGCTCCTGGGACCAGGTTTACCCTCCCCTTATTTATTCTCTGCGCTAGTATTCGTGCCTTTAAAAAAATTCATCTCCCAGAAAATACATACACCCACACTTGGCCCCTTGACATTCATGCCTATGGCAAAATTATTTGCACATTTCCCTTATTGCATAATTGTCTCATTAGCACTGCAGAAAGAAGGTGATGACTTTTCCCTCTGTGCCATCAGCCTAATCCAAGAGCAATCCTGCCTGGTCCTGCAGGAGCAAAATTTGCTTTTTAACATGGAAGGGGACTCTGAGCCTCTGAGGTGGCGCTGGGAATTGAACTACAACACTTGAGCGCTGCCATTTACTCACAACCCTTAAGGAAGTTTAAACCAGTGGGCCTGGCTGGTGTTTTCCTTTTCCTTGCTAAACATAAATATTCATATTCAAATTGCTTTCGGATATATTTAAATCAATAAAAAGTTCCGGATGACGGTCAATAGGGCAAAAAATAACGCCAACTTTTTAAATGTACAGATGAAGTATATACCTTAACCACGAAACCTGGCTAAAACATAGCAGTATTTACTTTATGCTATTCAGAAACGTGGCTTGGCGACTAAAATTAATAGAACTCGTCTGGAGGACAGCATAAGCTTTCTAAGAGCTCTTTCAGCTTTAACTTATGCTCCGGTTTTTGCTTTTTTTCAAAATTCCAATCTATGCAGCAGCACGCCTGTCCCACTGGCACAGCGAGGCCGTGAAGCCAGCATTCCTTCCAAGGCTCATGGGTCCGAGTGTGTTGGGAAGCCTGTTGATGGATCAGATCTAGAAGAGGGACTGGTTTGGCTGAACAAACAAACAGTAGGTCTTCTCTTCACAACGACCAGCTCTGTGTGTCTACATGTGTGTGCACACATGTGTGTAAACCCTTCCTAACTTTCCTTTGCAAGCCTATCCTACCTGGTCAGGGGAATGCTTCTTTAGGGTTACAGTATCAGCCTCCTGTGCGGATGCACATCTTCCTTCTCAACATCTGACAAGTTCGTACCTTTTAAGTTCTCACTGTTTTGTTCTATTGTTAAAGCGGGAATGGCATCATGGAGGGAAATCACAGGCTGCATTTGAAGTGCATGTCCAAATACATCATGAAGAGTTACCAGGAGGCACCTATTTGAGTTCATCTTTGCGCACAACGCCACACACTCAACACAGCTGCCCTGCCAAGCGCTCTGACTTCCACATCCTGGCTTTGTGAGTAAGCTATTAGTTGGGTCTTAGAAAGCTAAGATAGAGCCCTAATGAATCCTGTAAGAGGGCAAGAAATATTCTAAGTAATTCATTGCTATATTGTGTTATTCTGTCATAAGGCGGCAAATAAGCATTTTTAGCTACAGACTGTGTTGCAATCAAAAATTTTATGCCAAATTGTTACAAATTTCAGACAAATTAGTAAACAGTGAATATTAGAGGGAGTAAGGTCTGCATGCAGCCGTGTGCACTTGGTCTGTGTGTAACAAAACAGGAAATCTCAGCACCCCGTTCCAATTAAGCAAAGGCCGATTTCTCATGGAACATAAATTTTCTACTTTTCTCCCAGAACAACCTTATGCTGATGTTTTAAATAGTGGTAAAACATTGGTTTTAATTTCACACCTCACATAGCACAGTCAAATGCTTCATAACAACATAAACAAAACTTTAGGCAGAGCTTTGCAACTGAATTCAAACAATGATTTCCCCCCACAATATGTACTCAAGGTTTGCAGGGAGAATACAGAAACTTGTTGGCTAAGGCCACAGAAATGAGTTCTCTGGTGTTTTGGCTGCTGCTGCCAACCCTAGTCAAGAATGCGTTAACAGTGGATGCATTGATCCAAATCCCATGATTCCCGCCACCCATCAAGTAAAGAACCATTTATTCTATTTCTGCTCTCCTTTTGGTTGTATCGTAGGATCGAACAACTTGCGACTGGGAAACAACACCGTGTTCTTCTTGAGAAAATGCATACCCATCTGAAAAAGCAAAGGAAGAAAAAAATAAATCACTGGAGTCCAGCTCAAGGGCACAGCCTGCTTTTAGTAACAGTTTTAGGCATCACTAAAGTTACATGACAGACTGCAACTATCTTCGTTTCTGTGCTGCGCTTCTGACACGTACAGCTGTGCACTACATCGCCCACGCAGCACAGAAAGGGTGTCTGCTGCCAGCTCTGCCTTACTGCTCCCCTCCCCAGGCCAGGTCAGTGTGCACAGTCAACAGTTCCCCCCGAGTTAACCTGACTAATAAGCTACAGACTGATTTGGACACCATGTGCGCTCCCATAGTGGCAGAGCTTCTTTACAGACTTAACAGATAGGTAGAGATTTGCATTTTGGCTCGACTCCTCTATAGTCTGCTTGATATCAGCAGTTTCCCTGGAGGAACATGGAAATGTCTAGACCACAACTGGATCTGAGTCACATCTTCCTCTTAACTCCATTCAGGAATTTCTTTTTACAAGTTTCCAGGTGGCATCTGACAAATCACACTGAGAAACTCTCGATTCTCTTGGCCAGTCACCCCTATCTTGAATAGAGCAAACTTAAACGTATTCTAGAGGTCTTTATTTTGCACAAGTTAATCCTGCTAGCTAGCACAATCCTTTGGTCTCCCTAAAAATTACTCAAGTGAAAATGACCATGTGTCTGATTTCCTTTAAAGTACTGTGGACAAGGCAAGTGACATTTCTGACATCATCTGCAAAACACCACGTTACTGGTGAAAGAGTCACAAGAGCTAATGGGTCAACATGGTGAAACACCAAACAATATTTAAAGCATACGTGACCCTACAGAAAATTCCAAACGGAAGACTATAGCAAAGGACAACAGACTTTGTCACACCAAGGAAAGGTGATTCTCAGGTGTAAACGGGTAACCAGCAAGGAGAGGGCAGATTAGCATAGTTACAGAAATGGAGAAATAGGAAAGTCACAGGCTATACAGAACCAGATAATGCTTTGTAGTAGGAACGCAGGCAGGAGTTGGCAGATGCGAACACTGCCTGGGAGAACCCAAGAATTAGACCATGGCTAACTCTCCGTCTCCCCCAAGCAGCTCTGGAAGGTGAGATAAGGCTGGAACACAACACAGAGGGACTCTACGACAGAAAGGCACATGGGGCTGAACACCCTCTTAACGCAGGAGGGATGTGAGGCCCCTAAGCAGCTTGGTGCTGGCAGACTGAACTTGCTCCCCATGGGCCTGAATGCAGCCTGCTTTGAAGCAGGTGACCGATGCTGGTAGCCAGGAGAAGCCCAGAAGGCCAGAAACGAACCGTATTCCCCCAGTGAGGCTAGTTAAACCTTCACCTTGACAACCAAGTTGGGACCATGTCAGCCGAGCACAGATGCTCAAGCACTCCTAGATCTTTCCCTCTGGCTGATGCCTGCACAGGGAGGGTGGTCAGCAGCTCCTATACAGCTGTAAGCTGCTGGGAAGAGACTCCCACAACACTAGGGATGACCACTGTTCAGTTAACAAGGAGGGTCTTCTCCTCTCTCACAGAATGCAGGTAAACGTCACTTCTCAAGCCACAGGGACTTTACTGTAGATTTGAGCTCTTAAGGCAGAACCCGCGCTCCCTTAGCTGGAGAGCACACCATCAGCAGGTTAGCTGACCTCAATCACAAGCACGGTAGGAAATCTTTGCCAGTAAATGGAGGTGATTCAAACAGAAATACATCATCCAGAACAAACTCCAGTCACATCTCCCTCTTGGAGTGATTGCAGGACAGTATGAACTTTGATTTGATTACGTGACTGATCATCCTACCATCCCATTTCATCTTCCCTGAGCTCCATGCCAATATACATACAGCTACAGACGTACCGGTTGGTTTTTCCTGCCTCTAGCTGAAGGTTCACAGAATACATTCACAAAATGCAAACAGTCTTTTGGAAAAAAGTATGTGCATGCTGGATAATTGCAAAGGAAATATGATTTACAAAACAGGCTTTCATTTAAAAAAGGGTAGGTTCCCACTTAAACAAATACCTCCATCGGGTTTGTTCCATGCTAAGGGCCAGCATACTGTTAGCTTTTTTGGCTAAATTCTCAAAGGAAAGTCAACTTGGTCAAAGACCGCAAGCTTAAGCCCTAAAAGACTGAAGCCCATGCCCCATAACCTGGTCTGTATCAGGATGGCTTTGCTATATTTATTATTACTTATTTATTTATTATCCAGTAAGATCATTCAGCACAGCAGATTCTTCAACTGTCACAACTACTGCAAATCCAGCACTGACCACACAAGCGTGTGAAGCCCATCAACCCCAGGTATCTTCCCATGACCTCCTTATTTCCAGTGCTAGCACAGGCCGATAAACAGCCAGGCCGCCCAAGCACTCTGCAAAGCCAATACAAAATGCAATACGTTCACCACTCACACACCAGTAAAAAACACCTTAACATGGCAAAAAATTTCAGGCTAAGACAATCAGTGGTGAAGCATACCAGGGGTACCCTTACATCCGCATGTTCTTGATCCATCCTCAAATATCAGCAATGAGGGTTTTCTGTGTACATCATGGGAAAGGCTGTGACCCCCATACTTGCACGCTGCTCTACTTAGTTGAAGCTCAGTATTTGGCAGTTTATTTAAAACCTTTCCTGTTGATCTCTATACAGGAAGATGAGTTCGTATTACTTTTTTTTTTATTCACATTACAATTAAAATCAAGCTTCAAGCTGTTGAGGCAGCTGACCGTGCCTTGTGGAGTCAGAACGCTGTAAATGCTCGAGTCCCATCCACACTCCCCAAGCAGCTCTACATTTCCACTATTTTCAGACCCCATCCAAAAACAATGAAAGTTTCCCACTGCCAGTTACTAGCAACCTTTTTGGAAGTTTGAACTTTTCCCCCAACTCCAGTTTTAAAACCACACCTATGAGCCTGCCCTGGGAACAAGGCCCTCATTGTTCAGCGGTCCTGCAGCAGCCCAAGGAAGGAGCACATTTCTTTGGGGCTTTCTGGGCACAATCCACTCACGGCCGTCGCAGAAGGAAGGACCTTTGTACTCAGAGACTTTCTATTAATGGAGGAAAGGCACACTTTTGAATATGTCAGTGGGGCTCATTTGTTAAGAGGAGATTCACGTTCTCATCAAATCTAAGGTTTCACTCGCAGCAGATGTTATCAGGCAACCTACTGAATTTTAAAAGCATCCTGTTGGGGTTTTTTTAAAGCTTTGATATTCTATTAGTAGATCAGAATCTAGTCTCCCATTAGGTTTCTAATTTAACACTTTTTTTCTGTTCACTGCCATGACTATTCCGGTCTGTGCAATCCTGGATTAGAGAAACCATCTCCATGCATGTGTCTTGAACACAGACAGTAATGCTGGGAAAGCTCAACAGCCCACTCACATGCAACAGCTTCCAAGACCAGGACAAGAAAGGGTCCAGAGCGCTTTTTTTATTCCAGAAAATCTGCTGATGGAAGGACTGCATACAGTTTTAGACACTTCAGGGATTTATTTTAGAGGCCTCCTACTCCTTGCACTCTCTGATACACCTGAACTGTCTGTCCCAACCAGCAAGAGGGCAGTTCCCACTGGAAGCCTGCCAAAAACCTTGCCTTCCGCAGCATTTCACTATTTCATACGTGCAGTGGTATTATGGTTTAGTATAGTGCAAAGTAAAAAATGCCTTCTACCATCATGTTGTTTACTTTTGGAGAAAAATGCCCAGATTCAAACCCACTAAAATTAGGTTTTAGGGTTTGGGCGGACGGGAGGGGCTTTTTTTTTTTTTAAAAAAAAAAAAAATCTTTTTTAGGAAATGTTGCTTCTTAGATACCAGAAATCTCTCTGACATAATAAAAATCAACGTTAGGGTATCACTTGGCCAGCCACATTCTCTCTCAGGGCAAACCTCTGGTTCTGCACAGTTTTTAAGGAGATTTGCTACAATGTTGCAGTTCACATTTCCAATTAAACAGTAAATGCTAACTCAGCTTTGACTTCTCTGGCAACCCTCTTCTACTTAGCCTGGGAAAGTGAGAGCTGCTTTAAATCTTGAACATTTTGACTAATGCTTACAGAAATAATTCATTTCTCTGCTGATAAACTATGCCTGTGTTTGCTAAAGGACCCAAGAGGAATTCCTGATAAACGGTCCCATCTCTTTCGTCCCAGATACTAACCTATTGGTATTTGCATGTAGAAAACAGAGCCACAGCATCCATTCCTTACTAATTATTCCTGTTTCTTAAATTGATTTTAAAAGATTGAAACTCCACTTGACAGTCAACAAATATGTAGCTTGGAAAAAATACAGAATATGTATTATATTTCAAACACGTGCAAGATAAGAGGAAATGGAGTTTAAAAAGCATCTCAAGTAGCTACCCTGTTGTTTTTCAAATCAAAATGCACCAGCAGAAAAGTGAGAGGAAAAAGGTGTCTCCTCGTGGAGAATAAATGGTGGGATTAGAGCCCTCAGCATGAACACATTATTATTATTTATTATTCGCCAGCCCCCATACTGTGAAATGAACCTCAGATGACAGGTGCTTTTGCTCCATTGATTAATAAGGTGCAAACCATACGCTCTGCGTTCAGATTTACTCTGTACAATCACCATATTCTGTCAAAGGAAGAGGGATTTTCTTTGCTAGCATAGGAAATCTGGGCCAAGTGCAGTAATCCTCATTCAGGCATGGCTCTCCGCATTTCAGAGGGAGTTCTGCCACAGCAGTGCTTAACGAGAGCGGGATTCAGCTGTTTTTAAGAGCATGCTGAGACAAATGACAACTAAACACTGGCAGGGGGTATTCTGAATTATAGGAGGGAAACTGCCCTCGAGGAATGGTATGGCATTTTCCTTAAAGACGGACAGGTCTGAGGGTACCTGAGCAAGTGGGGACCATCACCCTTCCCATCCTGCTGGTGAGGCTCTGGGAGCACAGGTGATACAGGTCAGTCATGCAGGAAGAAAGGGGAGGTCAAGAACCATCTTTTGTATCTACAAAGCTTGTCTACAGGAGATGCTACTTTCACAAAGTCACAGCAAAAAAAATAAAGACATGAACTTGGATGGAGACTTGGAGAAAGCTCACCTGGAGAAAACCTCATTGCCAGCAAACCCTCTGAGAGGGAGAGCTTTTGGCAGTCATTACTGCTCCTTCCCTCGAGTAGGAACCCCACAGCACACTAAAGGGAAGGGCCCAAAGACACGTCTGAGAGGAGCCTGGGGGCACTTCCTGCTCACTCTTAAGAAGCTTTAGAAAGCAGATGGCAAGGGGCAATCTCCAGTCTCACCAGGCACCTTCACCAGGAGCTACACCAAGCCCAGAGGCCAGCGTCATCACCACTGCCTACAAGATTCCACTGAGACGGTTTTATTTTAGCACATGAGCTTGACAACCATATAAACCTCTTCCACTGAAGTCTCATGACAATGCCATCCAACAAGAACTCCACTTTTTTTTTTTTTTTTTTAAAGTTTTCAATAAAGCTTCCCAGAAGTAGTAGTGGTAGGAAGGAAGCACATGATCTTTGACAGTACAGTTAGTAGACAGATTTCTTTCATGCTTCTGACAGCTCTACATGATTCAGGAACACAAAAACAAAGTCAGAGCAAGAAAAACAGCCATGAAGGTCTTACACACTTTAAGGGCATACCCTTCCAGATGGACAGGGGCTACTCTCCAAGGCAGTCACTTGAGCCCACTTCTTTACTGGGAGGAGGCGTTTAAGAGATTAACCCTGGCTGGCACTCCTCTATGGCACTGACATGGCACTGGCTGTGTGGCTCTGCCCCCCACTTTGGGGGCTGGATCCGCCAGAGCCTGGTGCTGTCTGGGAGCACCCCAGCCATGCATCCTGCCTGAAGGTCTTGTGCTGTGCTAATGCTTTTGGAGAGGGGCTGGCTCACCAACAGAGAGCTAAGGAAACACACAGTGAGCTTCTGCTTTTCCATACAGGGGTCTGCAGACTCACCTCCGTCATCGTTTTCCTCCCACCATAGACCACTAGGAGCAGCCCTGAGACTCCCCCTGAGATTTTTCTCCTTTCCATGTAGTTGGAAAAAAAGCTATTTAGGCATTGTTTCCTGTCCAAAAATTTGGAAGCACTTGTCCAAAAAATAAAGTGACTCAAAGCAGTACTGCATCTTTACAATCCGTGCTCGGACATTTAACCCCATTTTCCTCCCTTGTTGGGACCAAGGCAATTGATTTGCTTAAGCCTTTGTCAGCTCTAACTAAACAAACCATTTTCCTGCTTTATATGCAAGTGTCAGATTCTGAGTTGAAGTCACACAAGCAATTTTTGGAAGAAGTGGCCTTCACAGGCTGGGAACTTAGAGCCTGGTGGAAACACACGAACAGTTCAAGACTTCAAACAGATCGCTTGTAGTGTGATTTAAGATATTGGCCCAGCATGTCAAGGCTACTGCCCTATTCATCAACTCTTTTCTTTGAAGATTTCTAGCATTTAGTAAACAGTTGTACAATTTAGGGTTGTGAAAACAGCACATATGTTCCCTGGATTTCACATGGCCTTGTACATATAGCAGCTATGCAACTTTGGAAAATAACATTTGACAAGAGATGACATAAGTTTTAGAGAGTCATGGATATGCCATAAAAAGCATCTTTCAATCCTAACAGCTTCACAATCAAAATTTATGTTCATGTGAAAAACAGACGGCTGACTGTAACCTGTCCTGACTGGTCTGACTCATTTAGCACTTAATCATTTGCATTTATAGGGAAGCTGGTTATCCAAATTAGCATTTATTTTGACGCCTCATTTTTCTTTCCCAATAGCTATTCACCTACTAACAACATGATGATGTGTTCTACCAGACTAAAAGCGTATATCAAGTCTGACTAGTCATCACTGATGTATCTCCCCTTCTGCACTGTGCTAAGTCTCTACAGCAGACTGATAGCAATTTATTTATGCATTTTATGGATTTCTTCTGCCAATCATCGCCTTGTGAATCTCCTCAAAGAGCGTGTTTGCATGCCCAAAGCTGTGCTGCCATCAGCATCCCTGGCTCCTTGACACAAAGGATTAAATCCTGGCAGGAGCACATGGTCCACAGGGCTGCTCTGCACACTGGCCTCTCTTCTCAGGAGCAATGGGATTGATCACTAAAGACCCTACATCCCTTGAAAGTGATGGCTTTGCAACAGCTCTATGAAGGACAAAGACTAGCAGATCTGTCACTATTCCAGCCCTTCTAGTCAAATTCCCCGTGGAAAATAGGAATACCTCAGGCACGTGGGTTCTCAAATCCCAGCCCTGCTTCCATGGCCTGAACCACAACAGTTCTGCTACAGAAGACGACGCAGGCAGCAATGAGATTAAGGATCCCAGGGAAGTCAAAACAGTCAGGGGTGTCACTTCTCACCGCGATAGCAATACGAAACCGAAACCCTGAGCGCAGCAGTACTGCACGCTGGGGGGCTATTTCCCTTAGTAAGATGAGCATATTTTGACCACCAGTTTAATCACAAGAGAGACTGCATTTTACCACTAGAAGGGGTAGACTGGACTCCCTGGTCCCTCGAGACAGCATGGTCCTTCAGTGTATCTGGCCTACAGAGCTGTTAGATTATTTTTAATGCTGGGGAAGCCTTTCTAACACTGACAAAAAACCATCAGGTCCAGCAGACCAAGGCCTGTCACATGTTCCTCTAGGAAGACGACCTCTACACCAACAAGAAATGCAATTTATTCCAAATAGCAGCAGTAGCAAGATGTGACATTGCCTCTCTTCTTCCAGCATAGGACAAAGAGGGAGAGAAGAGAGGCAGCTCTGCACGCCATGGCTTTCCTCATCAGAAACACAGAGAAACCCTAAGTGGCATCCCTGAAACATCGCTGTATTCTCAGCTAACCACAGCTAATACGACTTTTCATAAGGAAACCATTTCTATTTAAGCTAGGCTCTATCACAACGTTTATTTTATCCTGCAGAGTTTTTGATTTTACAGTATTCTTGAGACTATCAGGATTTTACATTTAGAGAACCTGCGTATTGGGATTTTGTCATTTGGGCCTGTTGATTGGATCCTAGGGAATTATCCACGTTTGAGCTCTACTTGCCTAGGGCCAAATACACTAATTCCACTTCCAAATCTATGTGTCTTGCTTGGCAGCTCAGCTTCTGCGCTAGATTATCTCTACCTACAATTTAATTAAAAAATAATCACCCTTCGCTTCACTCATCTGGGACTGACTGCTGTGAAACACACACGCATACATGATCCGCTACTTACGTGATACACTTTGCTGGACAGAATGAGCACGGAAAAGGCTCGGAGGAGTTTTCCTGCCGAGCCTTTTTAACAAATGATCACGTTCGTTCACGCTGAGGGAGAGAAAAAAAAAAAAAAAAAAAAAACCAGTGAGTGACCAGATAATTTCAAGGTAAAAGTCAACTGTATTTAAAGTACTTGACAGCTTTGACTTTGTCAGTATTTAAGATGGTTGTAGCATGAAAAAGAATTTTCTCTCTTTAAACTGCACATTATCAAGAGAACTCTCTAATAATGGAAGCTCCTCATTTCTAAGGGCACTTTGTATAAGTTTACATTTAGTTAATCCATCCCTAATATTATCATCATTGTGATTTCTGAATGCCTGATGCCTATGAATTATTACAAACCATATCATAAGTCTGACATCAAGTGATATGGAACATTAAAAAGGAGATTTCTCTTTAATATTATGTACATGAATCACGGCACCCACAAACTGCCTTAGAAAGAAGCAGCAAAGCATTGTGGTTTAGCACATGGTAAAAGGCTTCTATCACACCTGCAAAATGGCCCGAAGCAACCAAAGGTGGGACCCACAGTTAATTGTCTTCTAAAGAACACACTCATTTTCACCTTGCATACTGGAAGGAAAACTTTACCCAGTTTTTGATTAAAAACCCCTTTGGTTTACACAGTTCCTGTCAAAGGCCTGAAAAATTATTACTGAATTTACAGAAAGTGAAAATACAAACTTAAGGTGAAAAATACAGTGTGATTACAATAGGTTTACCATATGTACACAAATCATTAGAGACACTCTACACTATGATTTTTATTAACAACACAACTCATTTCATCAAGAACTTTATGCCCAGAATTAACAAACAATGGCTAAGATCCCGACCTTTCAAAGCATTTAAATTATGTATACAAGTCCCCCTAAGTTCAAAGGGGTTTTAAAATAATGTAGGTGTCCAAATCTCATTGCACTGGAGCCTCAAATAACTGCTATGTATCAGATTATTTTGAAAAAAATATTACAGTCTATTTTAGTTCAAAGTTCCTCTGCAGTTGGGTTGGTTTTCTCTATCTGTCTCACCCTTATTCCTGACACTGAGATGGAGCCAGTGCACAGAAGGGATCTGTTTGCTAGTGCAGCTCCTTGCAGTGTCTTTATCCCATTTGCACCACATTTACACTGTGTTTCCATTTTCACAGTCTGCTTGTTCTTTCACATCTTTATTCACAAGCAGTAATTCCACTGGTTATGCTGCAAACATGGATACATGTCTGAATGCCAACGTTGATATCTTTCTTGGATTAAATTACAAATTCACATACATTTGGTATATGGCATGGAAATCCCAGCAAGCACAGCTGCTGCTGTCAACAAGCTTACAACAGCTTTAAACAAACAACTCCCTTTCATTGAAGCAGTTTGCTAACTTCAAACAAGAAGGTAACCAAAGAATCTCTGAGATGCCTATAATATGTAATCCTGCCATGCAGGCTTATATTCCACTTAATAGTCCATTAGGGTATTATCCAGGCTCACAGTCCTCTGTTCAGTGCATAATGAGATGTCCACGAAAGAAAAGGAGGAATCCTTCTCTTTTTCCTGTGGTCTCTAAGCTCAGACACCTGAACCAGAAACTTCTACAGCCTATGGACCCCTCCTTAAAATCTGTACAAACTGTCAGCATTTTCAGACACTTGGTCTCTTCCCCTCCTTCCCTTGGCACCATAGAATCACACCTGCAATAGATACACCAGGTTGCTTTCCCTTCCCTCCATATAAAATAGAAGTTGGTAACATTTAGAAGCAAAACTATAGATACCAACTGAGAGTGTCAATCTTTAAGAGCTCTTGCATCACGAGATCTGCATGCATTCAAAGAAAAAAGCATCACAGGTTTCCACTAAAACCAGGGTTACAGCATGGAAGCTTCTAAAAATCTTGGAAGATTCAACTGGCTAAAAACCCGAAGACCAGCTGGCTATAAGAAAATCAAATACATACACAAAGAAATCTCCAACTGCTCAAAGTAGGCAGCATAATAGGAAGCCTGTACTACAAAGAATCACCAGGTAAGAGGATGGCAGGCATGAAGCAAGACATGAGATTTCTCTAACCTTTAACAGGCTTACGAACTTGACAGCCTGCAGAATTGATCACTACCAGTGCATGTGCAAACTAGCAATGCTGTATTGTGCAGCCTTCTGCTGACTGCGGAGCACTGCTGGGGAGCTTGTAAGCCCACTGACTGGTAAGTGCAGCGAAGCGCTGTCTCAATCTACTGCTGTCCTGTGAATGACAGAAGTGGAATACTTGTTCGTATTCTGCAGGTAAAGAACATCACACAGGTAGGGTCTTTCCCATCTCAGTAGGAGAACTGGAAGGTGTTTTTGGATAGATGGCTTAAAAAAAAGAATCTTCAACTGATCAAAAATATTTGTTCTAAGGGACAAATAAGCAACATCTGCCACAAAATTCTTACACTGAAAATGGAATTAACCATAGCAGCAAAAGCCATGAGGAACAAATTCTTCATCTGCCTGTCTACCACACAGCATAGATGAAGTGCAGGATGGTATCTGTTACAGGTCAATGATGGTTAGCTCCTCAGGCTTCTACATGCAATGTGTGGAGGAAAGTATGCTGTCAAGGGACTTCTGAACATGAGTGACACATTGCAGCTCTAAGGAAGCCAAAGCTAGATTATCTTTGATATTGCTAATTATAATCAACAATTTCAAAATTGAAGTCACATCTGATTTTTCCACTTGGGAAATTATATTGGATCGTATCTATGCAGAGAAAGAAAAATTCGTTGAAGAATTAGAGCATTTGTGGCTTAAGTACAAGGAACGATGAAAGAGACTGCAAGTCAAGACCAGTCAAGTCCTATAAAATGAGCTCTTAATACATAGAGGTAAATGTAACACAGCTCTTCTGAAATGGATATTTCATTTATTAACAGATATCAGATCTCCCAGTACAAGCCCTGAAAGGAAAGAAAAGCTAAGCTAAGCTGTTTCCTTAACTAGACCAAAGTCTTTGCACTGATACCAAGTCCCTACTTTCAGAAAAGGTTTTTGCTTGCTACAAAGAGATAACAACGTGAAGACTTCTCAGTCTCCCTCACACTTTGATGGAAAACTAAGGATGACATCAGACTCGCAGGCACCAGGTTAGGCCTTGCTCACAGAAAGATTGCTTGTAAATCAATCCTGAGTATTAGCCATGATTTTAAGTGTTAATTCTGCTTTCCAGTGACTCAGAGCCAGTACCTAAGCTCTCCCATGGGGTCTAAGGATAGCATCTTAAGATGCATCGAGGCAAAAAGATATGAGATCATGAGATCATACTCTGAATATTCGATATAGTTGTGTTCATACTCAGGACCTCCAAAACGGTGTGAGAATGGAAGAAATCACAAACCCAGACATCCTTATGGGAGTCAGTGACCTGGAAAGTAACAGTGAAATATGCTTAAGTTGGTCAGTGACCTCCGAAGGGGTAAGGAAGAGACACCATCTATCTGTCATTGTATGAAGGACAAAGGACACAGACAAAATGCTTTGAACTAAAGAAAACAAATAGTAGCTTAGAACAAAAAACTGTAAAAAAGTCCCAATTTGGAGGGTTACTACAAAAAAACAGATTAAAAAAGTCATTGCTCAAGTAATCTGAAACCAGATTCACTTGCTATCAATAATAAAGAATACCTTGTGCCAGGAATACCTTTGCAATGGGTTCCTAAGAGGGTCAAGATGATTTCTGTCTGCCTGGAAGCCTGCGCTAACAACATTACACGAATTCATTAAGTGAATGACAAATCAAAAGGTAAACTAAAGGCAGTATGTTATTTCATAACTATATTTTCCATTCCATGAATAAAATGACTCTTCCATTTTCGTATCTGAATTGCTCTAAGGTGTCAACAGAGACCTTCATTTTATTTTTCTGTGTTCCCTTCTTCTCATCCCTCACAAAGGCAAACAGCCCTTAAATCTAGGCAACAAACATCTGGCTTTACACATTCAAATGAGGTGCATCAAAACAAACAGAATAATTCAAAGCTGACCACAAGGTCCCCCTGGCTCATTTGCTCAAGTAATTAAAAAAAGATGAGCTTCACCACCAATTAACCTACTGAGCACTAATTAGCGTTAATGAGGATTTGCGGTACTTGGTATAGCTTGACCCAGAATGTCCTCCTGAGTCCACTAATTGGCTGGTGGCAAAAGCAGGGCTCACAAAGAAGGGAAGGTTAAAGTGGATGCAGGTGTCTCTTAAAATTGGATCTTCCCTGAGAACACACACACATAGCGCAGTTAAAAAAAAGAATTTAGGGCCCCCCTTCTCTCACAAGAACTGAACTCTTAAGAAATGAGTTTGGTTTTTGTTATGATTTACCAGAGGAGACAGAGAGCACAGGCACACCAAATGGGCAAAGACACTTAGTTGCCCTTGGTTTTAATTCAGCGCCCTTCTGGATTATTCAGAATTCAGTCAGATACACTATATGAAATGATTTGATTTTGTTTCTGCTTTTCCACTTTCTAGAAGGAAGAACTGAGCTACTAGTGAAGCCTTACCAGGGCTGCTAAAGATGACATGAATAAAACACAGAAGCACGTATTCCAGCTGCTATCCCTGTGCCTTAAAAACACCCGAAGAACCTGTAGCAGAGGTATGGCTCCTCAGTGCAAGACACCCAGCATCCATGGGTAAGCCCAGAGGGCAAGCAAGATACGTCCGTCCGTGGGTAAGCCCAGAGGACAAGAAAGCATACAGCTGTTTTTCTCGTCAGCTGAATAGCTATGAACCCCCTTCGCCCAACTGCCTGCAGGTGCAGTGTCACAGTTTCTTCTGTCCTACAGTGCTGCTGCAGCATTTAGCAACAGGTAAATCATTGTACAGCTTGGCTTAAAATAGCAAACCCTTCAAAGCTTAGGCTGAAATTCTGCCTTTAACTCCAGAGCCTCCCTCCCACCCATATGCATTTTCAAGTGGAGCAGCAGACAAACCCTCGTTCAGCCTCTTTCCTTCCACTGTCACATACTCTGCTAAACGCGTTGTTGCCTGAGAAGCCCTGGCTGGCCTGCATTCCTCTCCTGTTGGAAGAAATGTCTTGCAACACATTCTCCTCGCACTGCAACAGCAGGGAGGGACGGAGGGTGGGAGGGGGAAAAGAAGAAGTTTTTGCAAAATATCCAATGTGGCTAAACACAAGGTAAAAGATCAGAAGTTTTTGTCCCTCTCATCTTTAGCTGTGGATTAGATTTTAAGGGGAGAAGAGGATACTCTTCTCTCCCTTGTTAAAATTTAGAATGAAAACATAATATTTGATTTCTTCCATACATTCCAAACAGTAACTTACACAAAAGTTTGCTGTTTCTTTGTTGACATGTTTCTGTCATGAAAAGTTACATCAACAGAAAACAGGAAGAGCAAGAAAAAGGGTCTGAAACAGACAGACTTCTCCAGCTTTTATCAGTCCTAATCACCAAACTGTTCACAAGCAGATTGCTGATTTTTATTCCAGTCTCTTGGTTTTCAAACTCCATTAAGTTTCTCCTAAAGAAGAACCAGAGGTTGGAGCACTATGACTTCTCCCCAACTATCACCTGGCAGAGGGGACTCATGGATCCCTCTCCGCCTGCTAGGACACACCAAGTATTCCTGAGGATTTATTCACAAGTTCCACCTCTTGCCTTTCATGCAGCATAACGCTGCTTGAAGGCTTACAGCAGCAGTCATGGTCCTGGGGGACAAAGAGCGAGTCGCATAATCCAGGCAGAGTCTGTGGCCTCACCTTTGTAACTGGCCAGAGGAGATCTATTTTTCTTCCTCAGATACTCCCTGCTGGCTGAGTGCCTTCCCCCAGCACAGTCACAGGCCTCGGTTTAACTTGTTTTCTTTTAGTTTAGACTCAAGTGCATTACTTGGATTTACAGAAGAGAGTTGTTAGAGTTATGCAGCAGGCAGAAAGATGACAACTAACACAGACGTGGCATAAGGAGAATGTAAAAACAACATTCTTGCAGACCAGGAATTCAAAATTAAAGCATGCAAATCATCTCAAATGCAAGTCACACTAATGCTGAGGGTTCAGCAAAACTCTGTATGCTCAAATACCCAGAACAACCCAGGGCTTTGGAAGAAAGGCCTGACTGGCTGAGTGAAGAAATATACCTCCATCCTCTGGGCTTCGGAGACATCACAGAGAGGAATCACCCTCCTACAGAACAGCACAAGTAGCAACTGTAGGCTTCTGCCCATTTCTCTCTTTCGGTCCACGAAGGGGAGACGTTATTTTTCGTTATCTAGCACTAGATTGCAGGAATGCTTTACTATGAGGTCAATCAGGGTAGGAGGTCTTTTTAATTTAAAAGGCAAACAGGCATTACTGATAATGAAGCTGCAGTGTAATCAAAGGAAATCTCCGGAGCATTTCACAAGGAAGCGTCTGAAGCATATAAACAGTAAAACAAAAATCAGCATTTTCTTTGCAGAGTCAGCGTCTACACACACTCCTCCTTAATCACTCAGGATCCAGCTGAAATAAAGAGACATCCAAGTCCATGCTCCTTTTGCATTTTTCTGTAAATACTCAGCAAGCCATCAACAAAAACCCAGACTGTGGCTACAATACCAAAGGGTCACCAGGCACAAACCACAGGGAAATGAAGACAGAAGCATGGCCTGTGTCACTTGCAGGCTGGGCAGTGCAAGAAGTGACCTGTCAGAGGTGAGTCCTGTGCCAAGACAACCAGGCTTTAGGCTGTACCAAGTCCTTGCTGAGGGTTCAGCAACAGCCAACTCTCCAGGGAGGCTGAAGGCCTTATGCCTTGCCATGGTATAACATCTCCAGGCCTCATTAATGCAGCAGCTCCCCTCCAGCTGCTTCCCAAGTACATGTCACAGCCACAGAGGAGAAACTCCCTTTCCCTACACAGGAGACAACTACTTAAGGAACTTTCCCTTTTTAAGAGTTATATTTGACATTATGCAGCCAAATGTTTGTCTGTTAAGCATCAAATGTATATGGATGTGTGGCCCCGCAAGACCAACTTGGAGCACACTTTAAGCAGCCACGTAGCAGTGAGCTCTCTAGGCCTGCAACATGTGGTACTGAGCTTAAGTTGTTTATCCCACCTGGATGTGAAAAGGTTGAGCGTCACACAACTTCAGCAGCAGCTCCACGGATGTCCTTTGGGGTGACTGATGGCTAAAGCAGTTCCTGCCCTTACCAGTCAGTCGGGGAACCTGACAGTGCTCCCCACACCATCCCACTTCCTTCAGCTCATTTATCACATGGACCCACAAACAGCTGAGCCAATCCAACTGAGGAGATGGGGCAAAGATGGGCCAATATGACCACGTCTGGTAAGGAATGCTCTGGGGAAACTCTTGAGCTAGCCCTGCAGTCACATCAACAAAAAAACCCTCATGGATCCATGACCCTCGCCAGTGCCCTGGAGAAACACCGTTGTTGCAGCTTGTGATTTGGCCTGGTAGCGTGCCACTTCACCAAAACAGCAGCTTTCCTTCCCCATTACATCTCAGAGATTTGAACGCATGACCCCAGCAGGAAGGAGAGCCTGCAGGCAGCGTGCAGCAGGAGGCCCCATGTCAGGTCCATGCAAGGCTACCTATGTTGCCACATCACCTTGTGCCAGCGGCAGAACCACCCTGCAACAGCAGACAGAGGCCAAGGCACATCACAAGCTTCACGCAGCCCTGTGCGCAGCACCTGAACTGTATGTGGAGTTCTGGGGCCAAATTCTCCACTCTAAGCCCACAAAATCCTCTTCAAGTTGGTCCTTAAAGTGGTACAGCTAAAAGCAGGACAAAGCTTTTCCTTCTGGTGACAAGCAAGGATGATTTACATTTTCTTTTGTCATTAATGATGTCCTAAGGCAGAAAAGCCCAACGGATCCCTCCTTTGACTCCTAAAATTACTTGGACAATCCATTCTAGCCTTCATTTTTGAGGCTGTTATTCCTAAACTTCTTTCCAAGACTACTACTTTGAACGGAAGACAGTATTACCAAGCACTTTTTAAAAATACCATCTAAAAAACCCAGACACTAAACATCACATGCCTCTCTGAAAAGCAAAAACCCTAAGAAAATAATAAATGTTTCTCTGCTTAGAGTGCCTTCTATTTCTAAGCACTGCAAACATTAAGCATGTGTTTATGCATTTCATTACATGGGGGGACAGGCATCATCGTCAGCTGTCCCAAAGCCAATTAACTTAACACAAAGTTGAAGCTGCCCAGTTTTGCCTTCAGCCTTTCCAAAATGTGGGAATTGACTCAATTTAAATGTCTGAGAAGTAGAAAAGGCTAAGTGTGGCTCGCTGCTTTTCAGCTATCCTCCTTTTGCTATCAGTGCTGTTTACTTCTTGCCCATAAGTGCCTCACTTTGCACTTACTCTAGTGGGTGCTTGGTCATATCCTCTACAGATAAGGTGGCAATACAGTTACAATTATAACATTCTTTTCCTACTCACTCATTTTTTCAGAAGTAGTCACCTTGGAGGTTGAAGTTTTCCATGCTTGGTCTCTACGTAAAGGTGGTGGGGTTTGTGTGGGGTTTTTTTTGTTTGGGTTTTTTTTGTGTGTGTGGTTTTGTTTTTGTTTTGTTTTAAAAAAAACTTTCTGGTTTAAAAAAAGTCCACTTACATACTTTGACTGAAGTGAAGATGAATTCTGTGTTCAAAAACTCTAAACTCCTCCTATCAGGTTTTTTATTCCTTTTCTTTAGAGGAAAAAAAAAAGCTAAAGAACAGCTCAGGGCAACAACAAGAACTGGTGAACTTTGAAAGTGTCTGCACACAATTTAGAGCAAAGCCCAGGACATTTTGTTGGTCCGCAAAAAACCAAATTGCTTTTCTTAAAAGCTTTTAAGTATTTTGTAATTGTCCACTAAAAATCTAGTATCTAGTACAACTTCGGTTTTCTTGTCCTTGCTACACGTAACTTAAGTACTTTATTCTTTGCCACAGCTCAGAGGCGTGAATGCAGGCTGTCCTGCCTCTCTCCCCAGACAGGGTTAGCCAGTGGAGGAGCAGAGGCAGACTGCTGAAGCCATTAGGCTGGAATAGTTGTTATGGAGCAGTTCTCCCGCTGTGCAGCCTGGAGGGAAGATTTCTTCTTCTCTCCCCTGTGGAGATCCCCAGTGCCCAACCCAGTAACTCAGGATTAGGCATCAGAGAGATTGGCCCCTTAATCAGTTTTAACTCTCATCTTGTTATGTTCTCTTTTTTCTAATCTTTCCTTTCAATTTACAGCTTTATTTTGGCCTTTGTGCTGATACTGTACCTCCGTCAACTTTGACTTTGCTAGCAGATTTGATCACAGCTCTAAATCATTCTCCAGGTCACCAGGTTTTAACCCTGTTTGTGCACTGGATCTCCCTCAAGGTTATGTGATAGGCACAATCAGGATGTGAAATAATGGAATTGCACCAAAGAAGGGGCATGTCAGCTCCAACCGGTTTGCGCTAGCAGCTGGGCACTCAGGTCCCCAGTGCCACTGGGAGCACGATAACTCCCCCTTCATCCCTCTGGCCAGCTTCTGAAACCCTCTCTGCCCTCTGCTCCTTCCCACCTCTGCCCCACAGCCTCCCCACTGCTCAGCTCAGAGCAGAATCAAACCTAGTCATTTCAAGCGCCTCACACATAGGAGTTGGAAATGCCGGAAATTAACAGTACGTATTAAAATGAGGAAATAACATGATGATTCCTTACTGATATGGGACAGCAGGGAGGGAGAAAGGGACAAGTGTAAAATAAAACAAAATCATGCATTTTCCACCTACCATACATGAATGTTTACCACATGGAATCAAAGAATTTTTTTAAAAAAACACTGATATAATTTTATGTGCTTTTTGCTAGTAAAAGGAGTCTAATATCTTTTTACTAGAAAAGCTCGAAGGAAAAATCGTAAATATGCCAGTCACTTTGTTGTGTATGCTGGTGGAGAAATCTCGCGTTTCCTTCCCAGAAATGGTGTGAAGAACATCTGGAAAAATTGATAAAAAGACTCAGAAACCTCAAAACCAAAATACACCTCTCCCCTCTTCAACCTCATTTTATGCTCAGCTGCCCTGGATGGGCTGGATTCAGATCACAGTCATGCATATCCTGAGTCAATACACTGAAGTCAACAGAGTCATGAAACCAGAATTTGGCTCCAAACATCCAATGCAGTTTAACCAGTTGAAAATGCAAGACAGTTTGTTTCAAATAAGATTCATTGTACCTGCTGATGTGAAGGGGCCTTACTGGCACGGTCTCCCTATTCAAGTGGATGTAATTTGAAATGCATCAATGAAGAGACAAAGTGTTTTGAAATATAATGAGCCCAAGCCTTGTTTCTCTTGATCTTAATGAAAAAGCTCGCCTCTTCCTCAGGAACCATGAGATCAGGTCCTTAGCTCATTCATGGGTTTGTTAAGAGAAAAGTTAGTCTGTTTTACCACTTCTGCTTCTGCTGACACGAGGCCGAGGGCTCTGCCGCTCTCGGCTCTGTGCACAGCCACAAGCCTGAGTCAGGTTTCCCACGTTCTCCTCTTGCTCCTCCCCAGGGACCTGTGGAATGGGCAAGTCTCCACGTGTACCGATTACCCACTGGGTCACGCAGCTATTGAAATCAGAGAGACATCTGCCCTCACCCACCAAATAAAACCAAGGCTAAGATAAATAAGACAGCTCACTCTCAGGGTGAGAGCTGGTCATGTGCATTTCACTAAAGCAACAGAGTTAGATTGGTGAAAAGCACTTAAATGAAAGAGAATCTCCACCAGCGTCTCCTTGTTGAAGACAGCAGTTCCCCACAGTCTCTCCACTCTCTTTTAGGTACACTGAAACACAGTAGTTTTATGAAATGGAGACGAAAGAAAGAGGTGGCAGCGGGCATCTGAAAACAGCAAGAGTGAAAAGGACATATGGAAAAACGCTGCACAACAGCACACTGCAGTGCTTCCCTGCCACTCGCAGCTGTACCTCGCTAGTTCTGCAGTCACTTCCCTTCCTCTGTGTTAAAGAGGAGACACTGCCTCCCAGATTTGATAAGAAGAAGAAATTCTTCCCAACACTTCAGTGATGCAGGTACTTTCCTGCAGCACCCCAGATAGGCCCTTCAGCTCCTTGTAAAGTACGTAAATTGTGAAAGCTACATTGTTCTTCAGTATGTTCTAATCCCAGCCACCAACCGATTAAAACCAGAACAGAAAACCAACCAAAAAGCTACTTTCAAAGGGAGCTCTCTGGCTCTCCAAGACAGAGAAACCCTCTGAAACAGGAAATCTACTGTCGCAAAGAGGGTGCTGCACAGCTTTGCTTGCTCTCCATTAGTTGGCCAGTGGAGCAATAAAGTGACATGGGTTTCCAAAGTAAAGTTTGCTTTGGTCCCTAATCAGGCTTTACTCCACCTGAACTCCTGCTGACTTCAATGAGAGGTTAGATGGAGTGAAAAGTGAATGAGGACTTGAAGATTTGGCCCTTTATGAGCCAAGATTTAGTTGTAAACTTATTTAAAGACACAAAAATCTCTGCAGCTGAACACAGGTTTGAACACAAACCTGTAGAGAAACTGTTTGTTTTCTTTGTGTAAATCTTGCATGTTAACATGATTAGGTCTGCTGGGCAGGTGTCTCCACATGTCCATGTTTGCTTTGGCACACGAGCTGCCCCTCTCACCTCTCCAAATTGATGTAAATTTAGCATTAAATCCTGCCCTTTGTTACATGAGAGTGCCAGGGACCCCCTCTCCCTTCCCGCACCAAGGCTTGCTCGCATTGCAGCTGGGCTGGAGTCCAGCCCAGCCCCGCCGGGCGCCAGGCTGGGGAGGGCAAGCACAGGTACTCATCTTCCACAAGCAGACAGGCGAGCATGGCACGGGATCCATCACCAGCCCCTTACTGCACACTCTCTCCTCTGCTTCTCAAGCTATTTCTGGAGTTGCCAGTTTTCCAGATACTTGTTTCCCCTGATGATATTCCTTGCTCCTAGAATCATCTGATTTTGCGGTCATCCCAGCTTCCATGAAAAATAAGTTTTTAGCTGTCCAGATGAGACGTACAGAGAAATGAGAACATGACCCTTTACAGCTCAAAACAATACACTTGATATCATCTCCAAGCATCACTCTGATGTTATTTGCAAGGTTTTGGGGACCCAGCTGTAGTGCTCAGGGTGCTGCCACTCTTCCCTGCGCAGACCAGACACTCCCACACTTGCCTTGCTGTTTGCTCCCTGCCATTGGTAAGGCAGAAATTTCCACCTGCTTTTCTAGATTGATACAAGCAAATTCAGTTTAGAAACTGCTCAAAGGGGCTAAGATGCAGAAGGATGTAACGAGCACTAGTGAAGACTTTTTTATTAACCTGGAAAAATATATCTAGCACGAACAGTTGGCAGGATGAAGACTGTCTAAGACAGGATATGTGTATTTAGGTATCATCAAGTGGCACACGCAGATCTCCCAGCACTCCTCCCCCAAGCGCAGTGAGGACCCAGCTGCAATCCTGCTCACATTTTACAGAAATTCATCTGAGCCACAGTAAACTACTGGCAACCTGTTGTGCAAGTCTAGATGCACTCACTACTTTCTGGGCTTTGTGAGTTGCTTTTTGTTTAGCAGATTAATCCTAAACATTCAGATCTCGCACCTCATTTTTTGTCTAAGGTCTAGGCAATGATAAAAGCAATTAGCTCCCTAAATCCTTCTCTTATCTGTAATTGGGTGTGATTTTTTGTTGGTTGTTTGTGAAAAAACACTGAACAAAAATCATGTCCACTATGTGGGCCAGGAAAATAGACCCTGATGACAGCCAGCTTATCTTCCACAGCTGCCTGAACCAACCAACATCTAACAGGTACGTTTTCAGGAACGCTTCCAACCCAGAGCTAACACTGTTACTTGGAGGTGACGGATGGAGCCGTGCAGTTTTAATGCAGCTCTCCACTTCCCATTAGAAATGAGGAGACTCTGGTTACTCCCCCTTCCTGCATAGTGTCACATTGCCAGAAATATCCCAAGAGCAATGGGGCTGTGGGCAGGAGGGGAGAGCAGCGCACGCATCTCAGCACTCATTTCCCCCAGCTTCAAGGAAAGTTTTAAAAAAATAAAGAACATGAACCAGAGAGGCTGTAACTGCAGAAAGTTCCCGCTCTGCTTCTTTCCCACCCTCACCCTTCCCTTTGGACAAGCACATGATTTCTAGCAGGTGTGAAAGAGCCAGGAGACAAACAAAAGAGATAAAAGACAGAACAACTCTGAAGAGCACTCAGGAGGCCACATCACAAGCACAGCACACCAGCTCCTAGCAGGCAGAGGCACTCTACCATTATCTAGTTCACAGATGGACCACCCAGAAAATCTGGGAGCAATTAGGAAGGAGAACAAACAAATGCATGGAAAGAAGGGGGGAGGGAGAATGGGAAGGAGGGCCAGAAGGGATTCCTTACATCATCTCCATGCAAGCGTTTCGAGAATGAAGTGAAGCTATATGGAGGAGGAATGCAGATGAAAGAGTTTGCAGTGAGAATGCAATAAAATAAAAGGCTATGAAAACATGTAGCATATGAATGAATTACAACATGGCCATTAAATTTACAGAAAGTCAAGACAGTGTGTAAACAGAGAAGAAACCCATCAAGCTCTTGGAGACACATACACGCAGAGATAAACAGATCAAATGCTAACTGTCTCTCTCACCATTAACAGTATGTCAACCCGCCTTGCAACCCAGAGATTCATCAGGCAAAAAGCTGACTCTCTCTCCTCTCTGGCTGTCAATAACTGGCACTGAATACTGGCAAGAAAACACAAACGCTACAAACCAACACCAATGCAACTTTACACCCTACGCACGGATAAGAACAACAGCAACAGCCAAGGGGCTCATACTACAGCCAGTTTTCTGCTGGCCTTGATTACACTTGCCCGACATCTAATCAGTCAGTACCTCACAACACCAAGTTGCACCTTTCTTGCCTGGGAGGCTGACCTGGTTTTGGTACCAAGCACTTTGGCTCCAACTGACTTCAAGGTGTCTGCTCAGCCCTCTAAAAACAAGGCCCAATTTTAATTAAATGCCTGATTTCAGGCATCTTTGTTGGTTTTAATTGTGGCATAGAAGGTTGCCTTTGTTGACCAGCGCTGCAAAGTTTGCTTTTTCTTTTTAAATGATTTGATGTGCAGTTTGTGACTTTTGCAAGTGAGCAAAACTTATAAACTGTGTTTTGCAGGTTCCAGAAGTCACAGCAGAAAAAAGACTCAAAGTAAAAACTGAGCATACCACATGTTTTGAAGTGATCTTAATCAATAACACTGTGTTTACTTTGTCTTGGCCTCTGAGAAACGAACTCTGGTCACTAAGGACATCTTATAAACACATTAAAGTTCACACAAGCATTTTTTAAAGCTTTTCAGTTTACTATAATCTTGGTAGACTCACTCCCTGATAATTTTCCCTAAAAATAGTGCTTATTAACTCACAAGTTCGGTTGAAAAATCTACTATCCGCTCGTCTTAGCAGCAGCTACAATATGGCAATTAGTTTACCTTAGAATAGACATCAAAGGCTCAAAGGATGACCCTGCCCTAGAAGAACAAAATCTTTTAAAAGCCCCATTCCACTCAGTTTGCTAGTTTATAAGGTTTGCTAAAATCCAGTTTAATGATCATGTAGTTTCTTAGCAAGTCATGTGGTGCCATATTGTGTAAGGAACAGAAGAGTTAGTTCTAAAACCTTTTTGAACTTGGGGAGCTTTTCCAACCAGCTGATGCAGAACCACATTCTGAGATGGTAAATGAAACTGTTGGATGCAAAAGCCTCACTATGATTTTCTTTAGCTTCTTTCAGAAGACACAAAAGTTCCCACACAACACATACTCTCCCTTTACAATGAAAGATTCAATAATAGCAATATGTTCAAGTCCATATGGTGTGGATATAAGGGAGAGGCACAATGATAAACTGAGAACCCTGAAAGCAAGGGCCTGTAAGCTGCAGTGGAAAAAAGCAAAAGCATAAAAAAACCCCTTAAGGTGAGACTGAATAAAGTTGTAGGGCACACTGGATTAGTCATTTCTCCTTTTAGCTACAGTCAAACTGTCTTCATATCCTGAGTCGCAGACAGTTCCCTCCCCGACATGGTTATCACATTGATTTTTTTTTTTTTTTTTTTTTCTTTTTTAATGACATACAACAAAGTCCTTTCAAAAACAGTCTGGCCCAGTGGCCAGGTAATAGCACTACATGTTACCAGGCAGGAGACTGAGCAGCAGTTTCTAATACAGCCTCACAGCAATAATGCAGGAGAAATGAAACTGGAAGGGCTGATTTCAGTGGGGGCAACAGACGTATATGAAAAGGAACAGCAATAAATGAATAATACAGGAGAGAAGCCTTCATACCCTGTCTGGAATCAGATTTGAATGATGAATGAGAAATAGGGAGGGGAGAGGACAAGAAGGGTCTGTTTTAAACATTAGCATAGACTTGCCCCACCTCTTTCCATTACTATCACGAAGCATGGCTTTTCCCAGTGCTCTCGTCTTCGTCTCCAACTCCTGAACTTGCTCCAGCAAAGTTTTATGGTAGGTATGCTTGGCCCTGTACCACAAGGAAAAGACAAACAGAAAAACAAAACAAAAAAGCCACATGAACATTTGTTTTGCTACAAAGCTGCAGTTTTACCTCTCAGATGAGAGGCACAGGGAAAGTTCCCTTGAAGGATCTGGGAAATAAGGCATAATGTATGCATGTCAATCCAGGTTCACAATACCTGGGAAATGAGGTATTGAGAAAAATTCTTATTACATAAGAAATGAGAAATCAGAAGGACTTCAAATTCAGCAGAGCTTGGCTGCTTCAACACAACACTCAAAATCTAACCAAGCAGCAAAGCTACGGGACTATGGAGACCTGACACTGCTGCCGTGGGACTGCTCAGGACCCGGGCATTCAGACAAAAGAGCTGGGAGTCATTGAATATTCATGGCAGTAAAACATGATTCCACTCTCTTTTGAGCTATGCGTGGCACTGCTCTGAAAACCTGAGGAGAGTCTCAGATAATAATTGCCATTCAAGCCCCTTTATTTTCATTTATCAGTCTCACATGACTTGGAAAGGCACTTCTCTCCCCACTGAGATTTCAAAGTGACAGTAACATGACTGGCTGTGTCCTATTTTCTTGGCTTGGGGATGGCTGTGCCCTATTTTCTTGGCTTGGGGATTCAAAGAGCAATCCATGTACCACACATGCCACCAAAATTTGGAGAGCAATGTCCCCCATGTAGAGAGTTGGGCCTGTTTTCCCCCAGTTTCACCTACTGCTCCCATGATATTATACCTAAATTACACTGGTAGAGGAGAGAACCTAGTCCCCTCTGTCTTGACACGTACAAAGCACTAATACAAAACGCAGGGATCTTTCTCCAATGGGCAGTTTTTGATCAACTGCCTCTTTTGTGTCACTTAAAGACGAGTGTCCTGTGAGATAATATTGATTTGCATGTGACTGCACAATAAGCCTGAAAACAAGATGGAGCCAAGTCGGCTGAGACACCACTTGCTTCATGGCATTAAAATAATATTCTTCAACTCTAGAGATGGCAAAAATTTCGTTATAAGTTTTATAAAAATCTCATATGCAGATACTACAATCTTTAACCAATGATACAAAACAATGTCAAACTCCCTCTAGCAGAAAAATAATAACTGGTGTATACGTAATTAAAATATAATGAAGATGCATTTATTTTTAAAAAGCATGATTCTTATTACTCCTTCCACAGGGAATAAGAAACAAAGACCACAAAATCTTTGCTGATACTATTTTAGATGACACTGCCTTGATATTAACAGTAGGTTGTCCAAGTCCTCTGGTCTTTGTGTTGCTGACTTAGGCCCCAAATGTCTCAAAATGAGAAGCTAAAATGAAAACTACTTTTCAAAACACATCTGCATTTAAGAAAAAAAAAAAGAGAACAACAAGATGAAGCATAGCAAAATCTGGAGGTAAAGAGTATCAGGATGTACACCCTATTAAAACAAACCACCAAAGGTGTTTGATCTGCAAGGGAACACCAACGTACTGTGACAGAAGAAATCAGTAGCAAGGATATTTTTAAAACGCATAATGTTTCAAGAATGTGAGATTACCAATAGCTGCACAGAAATTAATTAGATTCAAGTTCCTATAACTAGTTAGGCTAATGATTAGACTGGTCTCCTCTTTGAGGAAGGGAAACTATAGCGATTAAAATGAGAAAGCTTTGAGCTATTAATTCTTATAATCTTTACAGCTGACTTCACTATCACACTCTTTAATTTGAGTAAATACATTGAAATTTTGACCTTGAACTCATCTCTTGCCTTTTAAAGAGGCCATACCTACTATTGCAAACTTGAAGTCTGAGCATGTTTAGAACTTTTGAAATCCATTATAACCAGGTTTTCCCACAGACAAGAACACAGAAATCTACAAACTATTCAATCTCTCTCAAGATTCCACGTTTATCCTGCCATACACCATAAGAGACAAGAGATGTTTTTATTTTCCATTAGAGTGAATATTGAATTCAAAATTTAACAGAATGGAGCCTGAGCAACCAAGCCCAATTAGTGCAGCACAGCACAAGGAGGCACTGCACTGATATTTCACAATATGGAAAAAAACCCTGTTGTCCTGAAGTTGGGGCTACTGAAGGATTTTGTAAGTAGTATGAAATGATGAAATATATGGGTTCTGCTGTGGCTGGGTATCCATAAAGCAACAATAAACCCACAGGTAATTGTTATGCATTGAGTCACTCCTTTACTTGGAAGCAAGAGCATCCATGAAAGAGTCAGTAATTAAGTATTTATAAAAACAGCCTGAGCTAAACTATCCACGTGGTTCTCCAAAAACAAACACTAAAATATGGTATTACAACTGCCCCAGAGTCTGGGCTTGCTCCCATCAAAGTCAACTGCAAATACACCACAGACTGCTGGCAACAGGACTGGATACTTCATGACTTTTTCACAACCGCACATTATTAACTTTTGATACACAAAAATACAGGTAGAAGCCTTAGCTTTTACCTTGTACTTTACAAGCGGCCCTAGACACATGATCAGTCCTCAATAAATTATGAGATCTTGTGTTCAGTGTTACTGTTCATCTGAAATACAATGCATTACATAAAGCCAAACTCACCTTTCCCTCACGCACTGGGATCATGGACCGTAAGAACAGACAAAGCGTTATCTTTGTATTTTGAGTGGCCCTTCCCCTTCCAAGCCAGGGAAGCGCGCAGCTTCACTTCACTGCCCTAGGAGGATATTTAGGGGGTTTGGGAGGCCAGAATCTGCCAGGGAGAAGTGTGCTTACATTCATAAACTCTTCCCAAACATGATGATACCTCTACTCTGGCTCATTATCCTCAACACCATTTTAGGAGTCTCATGCTCCAGGGTCTGCAAGCGTGTGCAAGGATGGGAAGAGCTCCTCATACCTTCTCTATTTACACTGCAGAGCTGGCAAGTGCAACATGCTTCTCCGCCCGCGGTAAAAAAAGTACATGAAGGTTTTGGTAATGACTGGAAGGCTCAGGAAATTTTTCACTGTAACACTAAGTATTGAGACACCAATTATTAATAAATTCTTGCCCTCTTGCCTAATTCTGCTGGAATACACTCTGTGTTTTTATGATTCCCATATAGCTTTGTGGCTCAGCTATTTTGAGACTTCCTAGCACCAGTGACATGCATTCAAGTGACACGTGCCAACTGTGAGGAAGCACTCACCTTATAAAGCTCTGTTCATTTCAATGGTAGCACAACTGGGACTTTTATAAGGCAAAAACCAAATCCAAACCAAGCCACTGAACTCAGGGTAGTGGACCAAAGTTAACAATGTGGTATTGCAGCCAAGTATTAATAATAAGCTTCCTTCTCTTTTTAAAGAGAGTTTTCCACATTTCTTTGATTCACTTAAAAAGAAAAAAATGTAAATAAATAAGCCTGGAGCTGCAGAGAACATGGGAGATAAGAAGTGTGTTGACAACTGTAGCCTGTGTAACAAAGGGAACATGTAAAACTAGCTCTCACATCCACTATCAAAACTTGTAATGCTGGAAGCAGCACATCAGTTTAGAAACAAAGATTTGTATGCCTTTGAAACATGCTTTCCTATCCCTTTTAACCTTCTTCCAGACAAAAACTCTGTACCGTATTTATGGTTTTCTGGCAGTATTTTGTACTGAAATTAGGCATGTACCTTTTGGGTCACATGGATGCTCTTTCTGTGGACATATGCTTCATGTCCAAAAGAAACTGAAAGGGATAAATTCCATGAGCATGAGAAGTCAGAGCTGCTGGAATTTTATGGCCAAAAACAGATTCTGTTGAATTACAGACAGCAACATGGTGTAACCACTGCTGTGGAAATCTGCCGGCTGATTTCCAGAGGCCTTGGGCTCAAGTTTTGAATGGCAAGCCTCTTGGAAAGGAAACAGACCTTTACTCCTTCCATATGGCAGTGCTGATAGCTGTGTCATTTCATTTATCCTAGCTAAAATGTTAATGGTGTTAATTTTTCAGTGATGGGTTTAAAAAAAAAAAAAAAAAAAAAAAAAGTCCTGTTCAGAGAACAGATTTTTTGCTTCATGTTGGTAGGAGCCTCCTGTTTAAAATCTGTTGGGAAAGCATCAATCATACACATTTGTCTTGAGAGCTTCACAATCTCTGTACATTCTCGGTCCGAACCACTGAAAGGATTATGTTGCTGAGATTTCTCTAAGAAGTATTAAAGAACAGGTTGAGTCAGTAGCAGAGTTTTAAATAAGTAATATTTGAGGATGAGCCTGCCTTGGTCTGGCCTATTTTACAATTCTTGAGTCATTTTTGCCACGAACTGATAAGAACAGAGGACAACTTCAGGATATTCAACTATCACGAAAACATCTCAAAAACTAAAGTGTAATCTTGGACAGCTAAATATATATTTGATCCGTGATGGGGCAAAGAGTCCTATTCAGCTTTAATCACGAAAGTAGTCCCACTGACTACTTCTAAGCAGGTAATTTTAAATAATGCCTGACACAGGAGCAGGGCCTGTTATGCTAAATGAATTCTAAGATTTTTTTTTTTCAGAGCTTTAAAAAGCAGGTCACAGACACAGCTAAGTATCTAAATTTAAACACTTTGGCCTCAGCTTTAGAATTTTAAAATAATTTTCAATTGGAGAAGTTTAATGAGCGTAACAAAAAACCCTCTAGTGTGCTAGACTATTAAATCATAGTTTGGCCTGAACAGAAATTCTACATTATGATACCTAGTTTTAATTTTAGCGGTGCAGCTCGTGGAAATTAAGCTGAGAAAGAAAATAAGAAAACATTGAAGAAGTACTGATTGGTTGATTTGCCTACTACCAGTTTAAATTAAGCTGTGCTATCAACCCCACAGGAAGAAAAAAGATTTTCAGATATATGCATATGACCTGATTTATCCTTTTATGCCAGTGTTTGAAATGTGCCTGTGTTTGGGAAACTTTCTGCTTTTTTCAGTATTTTCTGCATTTCTCTGTAAAGACGACTGGTGGACTTAGCAGTGTTTTAGATTTATGGTTGGACTCAATCTTAAAGGTCTTTTCCAACCTAAACAATTCTATGATTCTAAGAATCTTCCTTGGCTGACCAACAGCTCATTCCTGGAGCAAAGTGTTATGTGTTACCATGCTTTCACTTTGAGGCTCTGTGACAAGTGACAAGCTAACCTATATTCCCTCTTCACTCCAGCTAGGATCTGCCTCTTTGCCCCAGAGTTGGAATGCCCTGGGTCCTCCTTGCACGAGGCTATTACATATCCATGTAATAAAATCTTCTTGGATGTAACACAGCTTTCCAGGGGAAAGGATGAAAGCTTGGTGCTTAAGACACTCGAAAGCAAGCTGAACAAAACACCAGAAATTCTAAATGAAAATGACACTTCTGCATTTCAAATTGCAATGACAGAGAAGGTAAGTTGCTTTTCTTTAAATCAAAGTTCTTGAAATGGCTTGCCCTCCGCAATGCTTTGAAACCACAGAATTCTGAGAGAAGGGGATTACGCAGGCTTGTGTTTCACAAGGGTTGTTCCTCCTCTCTGAGCAGGGAAGGAATCATTAAGACCACAGAGTGCAGAGTATTGCTCTTCTCTCAGTTAAGTCTTGGAAGATCCAGTCTTGAAGGAGAACCTAAACAGCAGCTGACAAAGAACTAGGAGCTTACTGGGTATGGATTAGAGTGCCATGTTTTTACTTTCTACAAAACCTTAATCAAATTGAACAAATTAATTGCTCCTTTTTAGGAATAGGAAATCTCTAATGTCTGATTTAAATTTGCTTTTAACTAAAGGGTAGACAACACAATCATAAGAAAACACACCTTCATTCTCAGACAAGGCTGCCTCCTTCAGATTCAGGAGTAACTAACTATTCATTCTCTCACATTGCTGGTTGCATTGGCAGGTGAGAAATGACTCCCACTTCACTTTGCTCAGAGGTCTTCCAAATGAATATCACCATTTGGCATTCACTGAAAGGCTTCGTAGTTCTTTACAGAACAATACCAGACTGGACAACATGTGCATACAGAATAAGTCCTCTATGACTGAGAGGACTGGTTTGGGACTTACGCTGTCCATGCCACGTCTTTAACAAGGCACGCAGTGGGCACAAGAAACAAGCCAAACCAGAAGTATCCACATCTCAACACCATTCCAGCCTGTGAAGAAAAACAAATAAACCATGAGTATTTTCAAGCCATTACATGTTAAGTAGTTGTTTACAAGGAAAAGGTAGAGTGATGGCATCAAACAGGTGCTGCATCCATCATCTGGGTGATGTTGAAATTTGTTGGTGGGGGGAAGTCTCATCAACTCTTAACAGAAGTTAGGCCTATAATTAACAAACAGTAATGGCATTTCTCATTGCAATCATTCCTTATGAGCTCAAATTCCTTCAAAACTTAAAAAAAAAAAAACAAACATTTTGACCAAGTCCTCCACTGATATTAATTTGTGGATCCATGCAGACACATTTTCACTCATGGAGAAGTGCACTGAAAGTATATTTAGCTTGCACTTTTGACTATCTTTTGTGCCCTTTGTTTACTGTCTTTCTACCCACTGTTCTAGATCTCTGAGCAGCATCAAACTCGTATGAAGAAAACTACCCTTCTCACTAAAATGTTTCAGTCATATTCCACTTAAATACAGCACTTCCTGTTCAAACTACTGCTGCCTGAAACCCAGGGTGGGAAAGATTCACTCCTGTCCTGCAAATGGCTTTTTTTACAAAGAGCTCAAAGTTTATATTTGCATTTTTCTCATTGTTGTAATGCTTGAAGAAAAAGCTCGGTAGGATTTGAGAAGGAAGATATCTGGAAACCCTGCAAGTTCCAGCATACACACATAGTTATGGAACAAAGCTGAAATGTAGCACTATTTACAGAAACCTATTTTAGGTCATTAGAATCTTTTACAGATAAATTAATGGTAAGGCCCAGGCTTGCTACATGAAAGACTTGAGATGACCTCACCACCTCTTGCATGCACACACACACAGCTCCCATAAGAATCATTTAAGTTCTCTAGTACATTAGCAACAGAAAATATTTTTTTTTCTGTAATGACTCGTGCACAGCAAACAACTAAAACAGGGGCTGAAAGGTGTCAACAGCATTTCCAGTAGCTAGCCACATTCTGCTCTCTTGCCAGTTATGGACAGTGCCATATCCCTTTCCCAAAACCTTTACTTATCAATATTTTTTATGCCACATACAATACACACACGCTTATCTACCGATACTCGTGTGCGACGTTGCCGAAGGCAGGGAGGCCTATACCCACGGACACTGACCTAAAGCAGCCGTCTCAGCAGTGTAACGCAGACCTGGCTGGCTCAGTTGTGCCTCGCTGCTGTAGCACACGAGAGCAGCAGCCCACAATGCTGAAGTGTCAGGGCAAACACAAGGTTGAGCTACAGAACATGGAACCAAACAAAATGTCTACTAGCCTTTGAAATACGTTGTGAGAAGACAAAATTTGTAATTATACCCTTTGTAAGACAAACATGGTTGATCACAACAGAAGGAAGTTCCACCACTTTAAAACTGAGAAAAGCCATCACATTGCATTGCCAGGATGTCCACCAGTAGCACCCAGCATCTTCTCCATGTGTTGATCTCTGTTTGAAGTTGTCCACCTCACAACTCAGTCATATTTAGCAGCAACTTGCCCTTGGATTGCCAAGTAGTGAGTACTTCCAAAAGCATTTTTCACTTTTGAATGTCAAATCCTCCATGCCATTGCTGGACTGACAGATCAGTGGTAAATCTTGTACTGAAACCAAGAGCGAGCTAGACTCTGCTAAAACATTTATGGACACTTTGCCACCCACACAGACAGTAAGCAAAAACATTCCAGTCCCAGAATCAGCTCTCAGTTATTTGTGAGCCCTCATGCCTACTTTCACATAAGAATGCCAGAAGAACATAGGCAGTTTTGATCTATGCTTATTTAAGAAAAAGGATGTATGGGAATAAGAGGGAAATCTTAACTTTATTGTTAGCCAAAGAGCTGAACTGTAATAACACGGTGGCCAAACATAATGAGATTTGTCCTCATGCTTTGCTTTTCTTTGGCTGTGACCCTGCAAGTGCTAGCAGTCTAATCACATCAGCATTTCCACTGACCATCCTTCCACTGCCTGTGCTAATAAAGGCTAAAAAAGGGCCATAATAGTCTATTTGCATTTTCTGCTATTTTGGCTTCAAATATTTTATGTTCCACTTTTTGCTCTTCTAGCTGAAAGGAACTCAACACACTTCTAATGCGCAGAACAACCTGAGTATGTGTTCAGTAGAAGTTTAAATGCTATTATTGTTATTATAAATGTTGACAACTCAGTTGATGGCTATGAATTTGGACATCTCGCATGTTAAGCTCGACACCAAAAAATGTCTAGCTAAATACTTTTTGCCTGCAATTATGCATTTTACTCAAGTATTATTCTGTCCACAAACTGCACCAGAACAGTAAAACTATTCATCTCATCTGAACCCTGTCAGATGCTCGCTTTACTACTGGCAAGCCTTTTTCCACAAAATCCTCCAAGATTTTTCCATTCCTGAGCTCATCTGGAAGGTTTCTTCCCTGCTCATCTCTGGTTTCCTCTTGCAGTTATATGACTGCTGTGCTGCATGACAGTGAACTGGTTTGTCTTGCATGCACAGCTCTGAACTCTGCCACCTCTCTGGCAGGGTTACACCATCTGCTCACAGGACAGGAGGTCCTCAGGACACGATTCACTGGAAACCACTCAACATGTTCTGGGCACATCCATAGACAGCGTTTTTAGGATATTCTGCAACTTGTGGAATAGAGGGCTGGATTATAAACAGAAGCTATAGTAAGAACACCTATATATCGCAACAAAGCCTTCCTCAGGCTTCACAGCTGTTGCTGTGCCCCATTCCAGTTGTTCAGCTACTCATGACAGCAGTGAAGACAGCACTGCAATACATCTTCAGGGAAACACGGCATTTCCATACCCAGTCCCAACGAATAACACCCTTCAGCTATCAGTTATCTCCCCCAGATAAGAAAAGCAGAGCTACTAAACAGGAACAACCACCATTTTTTTTTTCTTTTTTAGAAGGTCACAGGGAGGAGGAGTAGTTTGTTTTTAAAACAAATTCAAAATTTGACCAGCTCTGTCATCACACAGGCCCCATGATATGCAACTAAGTCATTTTTATTCTGTCTGCTGATGTAAACATTAGTGACTAGCACATCCAAAGCCAACTACCAGAAACCATTCATCACATGGCACCCCAAAACACTTGAGACTAATGCAAGTCCTCCTACTGAAGACATTGCAGCTTAAGCTGCTGCCATCAGTAGACTGTCTTACAAGCACTGATGAGGCTGCCACAGTGAAATAGCTCATTTTAGTGGAGTGATAACATTTGTTAAAATGGAAGAATGGTAACAAGAAAGGAAAGAAAAACTTAGCTCCAGTTATTTCAACTGAGGAGCAAACAATTTAGGTCCCAATACCTTTAAGCTCTTGTAAACTGGTTTTGTAAGGGTGGGTACTTTATTTTTTCCTTTCAAACAAATCAAAAAAAGTGACAGTACTGGACAGTCAGAGTGTCTAGGAAGATCTGCTCTGTATTATTATTTTAGAAAGCCTAGGTTAAGTTTTGTTTTGGTTTTGTTTGTTTGTTTTAAATCAAGGACTCTCTCCACACAAGCATATCAAACAGGGAATAGGTTATTTTAAAAAAAAATCTTGAATTGCAATATGGAATACTTTTTAAACTCTTTTCGCCATTTTACTATTCTTAATATGCAAATAAGCATCATTCACAGTTTTCCTTTTCCACCAATAGGTGGTGCCACTATTTTCAACGACAACTTCCAAGGAGAGCAAGAAGGCCAGAAGTGCCCAGGGATGGGAATTCAGATATCCAGACTGTTTTGGTATTCTTATCACAGCATGGTTAGACAACAACTGGGGACAGGTAAACGATTCAGACAAACCAAACGAGGGTCTCAATCATCTTATATCATTCAAGAAAAGTGAGACAAAATTTAAATTCATATTTTGAATAATAAAAGCTTTTTATTACTTCCTTTCCTCATATACTCATGCATCCTAACTCTGATAAAAAATGGACAGTGAAAGCATAAGATCACGATGGAAACAGCTGGCTTTGTATTCATAGTGTGACAAAAACTATTACTAGAAGTGTGCCTGGATCCTGATCACAGCTCTCTCCATGAGGCATGGATAAGGACCCAATAAGCTGCTCAATTACAGTTTCATATTCATTCAAATTCCAGCTTTATACACTAGGGACCCAAGTCCAGCCTGCAGTCAGGTGATCAGTCAGATCACTTTGGTCCCCACTAGTCAAACCTGGATGATAGCATGGCACTGCCTTTGGCAGCACTTGGGAAAAGAGGAGACAGGGAGAAGATGGCCACGTGATCGTTGTGAGGGATTTACATATAACAACAGCACAAGAAACGTTCACTGCTATCACTCAGATACTATTGATCTAGACATCTATGACGCTGAAGGATCCAGCTGACTAGAGACATGTGGCTGGAGCTGCAAGTGCAACTCTAGGACCCTTGGCCCTGCTCCTCCATCTGCATTGCCTCAATAACCAAAGCAGAAAGCAGTGCATCACCAGCAGGCAGTTAACCCCACCTTAAGGCAGTCAACTGAGATGCACTAGGTAGACATCTCTGCCAGTATCCCTCCTCCATCAGTTCGAGACCCGTGGCTTGGTCTGAGCACACCACTTAAGAAGGGCTAAAGCTGGGACAGGGGAATCCCAGCTGGTCACTTTGCTCCCATCCCATGTCAGGCAAGTCACTTGGAAGCATGTTTGTTATTCAGTTGATGAGGACAGTCTTCTTCAAAGCCTGCCTCAGCCCACCGCACTGAGGTGCTACTCCTAGGGTCTCAGTCTCAGCCGTTTTCCCACCGATGACAGGGTGCTGCTCGCTTGGGCACCCAATCCCACTCCATTCATCTTGAAGTCCCAGTGCCTCCCTTGATGGCACGGTGCATGGACAAATACATTATTCTCCATGAGAAGCTCAGGCATTAACACTGGGACACATCACAGCAATGCTCCTACTTTATTCTGGAAACTCCTAGATTGCTGAGAAAGATTGTCTTTCATTTGCTCTGTAGCAATACAGCTGATTCAGAAATTGCTTTAAAGGTCTAGGAAATATTTTCAGTAGAAAGGTAAACACACTCTATCTCCATCTTGAAATTGTTGTATTTTTAGTGATGTTACAGCTTAGACATCTTTGCTGCAGTTAGGTGTTTTTTTTTTTTTTAATGCTTTTCACGAGTAAATTTGAAGCCTAACTTCAGTAGGAAGAGGAACAGATTCCATGCATGGAAAAATCTATCACAGATTATGAACAATATCAGTGGGCAAACTCCCCTGCAAACATCTGATGCATTTATGCAGTTTGCAGACCATTACCCAGCCCTGTTTTCCTTTAGAGAGCTGCACCGTGCACCCTCTGCGTGTTCTGGGTCCTGTTAAGACTGAATGTTTTAGTGCCAGCACTGGGTAGTTTTCTTGTTTCAAAGGACCTTAAAGTTTAATATTGAAAGGGCAAAAATATTAAATCCTTATCAACCAAGTGGCTGAACAGATCTTAAGGAGACATAGGACTTACTACATACTAACGCTGTAAGCACATGCCATGCAACAACTGGAAGTCATTGTGTCCTACAGCAATCCATTTTTCATAAATTATTCTGAAATCATCAACCAGCAATGGGTTTCTCCCACTTTAAATGATAAAACAGTATTTGTTAGATTCAGGCAAAACCTCCTACTATTTCTATTAGCTCATGTGGACTGAATGATCAGTATCTCCACTCCATGCTGTTATATTGTACAAAATACACAAATTCTGTTATAATTACTGTATTATACAATAATCTTAAAGTGCTATAAATACCAGACCCACATTAGAGATCATATACGCTAAAACCCAAGTGCAGAGAGATGACAGGGTTTGCTCATGGTCACACAAATCAATTGCAGAGCTGGGCAGATTGCCCAAGTCCCTCAGTTAAACCCTACTACACAGAGACTGAGCCTACTGGAGGCCAGGTATGAAATATAATCAATATCCACGAATGCAGTCTCAAGGATTTTCCCTGTGCACACTGGAACATAATCTAGCCTCAACATGAGTCGGTGCTTAAGAACTTTTCCCTCCAATATAACTGTAGCCAGCTCCAGGCTGGACAGATTTACTAGATTCAGGGCTGACAGGTGTGATCAACAGATTTACCAGCTCCCTCTTCAACAAGCATCTTGGCTGGAAATGTGCCTAAAGAATAACCCTTTTGGGCTAGCGGCAAAGCGTTAAAAAACGAGGCAAAAGAATTTGATTTCCCCTCCTGCTTACACCACTGGGAGTCAGGAGTACCTCAAATGAAATCAGTGGAGCTCTACCACTGAAAGGCTGGCTGGATATTTCCATGTCTGAAATAAAGATGTGCAATGTTTTCCATAATGTAAGGGTTTTCATTCTAAAATGACTCAGATGAAAACAATGACCTCACTGGCTGGCTGGAGGTAACACAATGACACATCGGTCCAGTCTCAAACCTATTTCCTCTCTCTCCCAGTCTCCACTCATACAGCCCTATCCCCTTGAGAGCAGTAAGAGGAGGAAAGAAAAAATCAGATACCTTACTCAGATATTTTACCCCTTTTCCTTAATTTCACCAGTCATCCTTAAAACCATATGGAAGACTACAGTAAGAAACCTATCCACTGTCTAGCTTCTATGCCACACTTATCAAGCTTATTAGTAATTTTAATGTAATACCTGGATATAAATGTAGGGAGGAAGGACAGGAGCAGTACTTTGAGCAAAAAGAAAAATGCCAACACAATATCACAGAGGAATATATTTGGCATTCCTAGTAAAGCCCAAGATATTTTGAGATACAGGTCTCAAGCATGAAGCTTTTCATTAAAGAAGTTGCTAGTTACGATGGTTAAAAGAAAGCATGAAAATACAAACTAAAGTACAGAAAACACAGAAAACTATAATGGCAACTCAAAAAAGACAAATCACTTGCTTTAAGTTCTTTCATGATGAGAAAATTCCAGGGATTGGCAATACAAAGCTACAAACCCAAAACTTAGTATCTTCAAGGGGAGTAAAAAAACCAAAAAACAAACCAAACAAACCAACCAATTTCACATACACTGCCATGATTTTGGAGAAACTAGTTAGAACTATAACACCATAGGAGCACACTGAAATCCTCAGATCTTCTACTCCCTTTTATTTTCTTGTTAGGAACTATTTTTCCATAATGGAGGAACACAGCAAGTTAGCAACCTATTTTTATTCTATTTCTTAATTTACAGAAATTAATATTTGATACACAAATTAATATATCATTGGCCAAATGTGTCCCAAAGGGTGTTAATAAGCTGTTTTGTGTTAACTAAAAATGATATTCTACATATGCAGCCTTGCCTGAGAAAAAATTACTGTATCTCATTACTCAATTAGTATACAACACTACCAATTAAACAAGGAGCTTGCCCATGTTACTCTCCATTATTACTCTGATAGCAGAGAATTAAGAAAATTAATCAGATGGTGTTTTAATTTGATTTTATGGTTCACTGGCAGTGTAAACTCTGATGCAATTTCATGCAGCCTATCACTTCTTTTTCATTATTGGTTACATTAAGCTCAACAAAAAAATGTAAATGAATGTTTCTTCGAAGTCATTTGGAGAAGACTGTTGGTTAAAAATTAGTAGTAAAATCATGCTCCATGTAAATGGACATAAGTGGCTTCCTGAAATTTTATTAGAGAGCACAGACCTCATTAACCAAAGAACCTTCTCCCTAAAGTAGATGAAATACCTCAGTAGGTCTTTAGGTAAATGGCACTAGGTGCTAATTATTCTTCCTGGTTAAAGAAATCTAAAAATATCATTCTGTATTAGCCTGAGCTCCCCCAGCACAAATTAAAATTACTGAGTAAAAGTCACTCCTTCCTTTACACGTGTTCTTGATACTACTCTGAATCATAAGATAGTTTGAGTTTTCTGAGATTTCTCCAATTAGATGGTTGTGCAACACAATATAATCTTCTTTTATTGCCGTTTAAGAGGAACTCACACTTGAGGATGTGGAAGAGTAGGCCCATGGGTAGCTACCTGCTGATGGGTGGTGGCCTGCCACAGTGCTGTAACTTCGCTGAGCCCAAGTAAAACCTCTATGAAAGTGTGCTTTCCAGTGTGAAAGCAAAGTCACTCTCTTCCCTTCCCCTCAAATTAAACCAACCCAGGCACGAATAGAAAGAACAAAGTAAATCTGAAACAGTAACTTTGTCAGGTCTATCAAGGAAACTGTTGTCTTGCTCACCGTTTCATACGCTTTAGTATAAACTTCTACTCTGCATATAAAAAGAAATTTATACTTCACATTACATTTCTCCTTTTGAAGTCATGTTCAGCATGTAACCACTCTTGTTTGGTGCCTATAACTTTTCTGTGCAGGTTTTAATAGTAACCACTCTTGTATAGTAGCTGCCCTTACTTAATAACTGTGCCTTTATCATGAAAGCTTCAGGGGGAAAAAAATTAAATTTTACAGAACCCACCTTTGAATTTAAAACTCCAAGGGAGTAATTATGTTTAGCAGAAGCTGTTCCTTGCCACTGAAGATATAAGATATTTGTACAACCTGCCAAGTTACACCTACAAAAAGAGTCAGAACCTTCAAATTTCCTGGGTTTGTGTGTTGAAATTTTCCAACTGTGCTACTGCAACAGCACTGGCTTCCTCACACAAAACATTTGTTTCCAGACACTCCCTCCTCCCCAGTATTAACGAAGTAGCATCCCCGAGTAAAAAGGTGCTCTACCAAGAGCAGAAAAATCACTTTCAGGAACCCTGGTCTTATTCCACCTCTACTACCGTTTCATGGTATGAATTTGGGCATGTGTCCTAACCTCAGAGAAAACACATAAAATACTGTCAACCTCACTGGAGCGTTTTGAAAATAATTTTTTAAAAACTGTTTTAGTAGTACATTAAAAAATAGCTTTTTTTGGTATTCGTATCAAATAACACTTCCACCATCTCACAATTGTTTAACTCACTTTTTTAAAAATAATCTTTGAAGTCTGCATTTATTCCTTTTCTATTTGTTTTGCCACTTAGTGTATCTTTCTGCCAAACATTTTTGTGCTTTTGTAGACCATCTCAAGAGGGGGATTAAAAAAAAAAAAAAAACCGCATTAACTTAAGCTCCATTATTACGTATTTCAGGTAAGTACAATTAGGTATTTATCCACTCACCTGGACCATCTAAACATTTTTGCCTTCTGAGTGAGGCTGCTGACCAAAAGTTCTACAGCACACAGAAAAACCTAGAATGACCAGTGGCACTTTCATTAATATTAGTTCAAATTAGATTCTGCACCTTGTCCCCACATCTGGCAAATAAGTTGACTTTAGCAAGACTGCTACTCTCCAGAGCTCTGATCTAGCAATTTAGATGGGGCATGCAGACAGCTGTGCATGCAGGCAGGTTGTCAGAAAGTACTGCAATTCTGCACGATTTGCTGCTTGTGGTGAGCTACAGCATTGGGACCCACAAATGGAACGCACTACGGTTTTTCATATTTCGCTTATAAACTTATTTCCTGATATGGTTTGACATCAACAAGTTTACTGGGATAACACCTGTGTCTTACATCTTGGAGATTCCTTAATAGCTCAAGAATTCCAGAAAATGGCTGATAACCATATAGCATGAATTAGATCTAGTAACTGCAACACTCTGAGAAGCAGATCTTTTCCAGTTTTTTCAAACCAGGGTCTAGGCTTATAAATCAATGAGCAGGTTGAATTCTTACTGAAGTCAACAGCAGCTGAGAGTACATCACTTCCATAGAGGGGGGCTCTGCATTCTGCAAAACTACATCCTGTAAACTCGATTTTATAGATCTTTGTCTGTTTTCAATCTGTTATAGCAACAGTTGACTTGAATCAGATAACAGTCATTACTTACCCATGTTATATTTCTCCAGAAAGAGTAGCTTACTAGCTCCGTCACTACATATTCACTGGGGATTTTATCTTCACTCAGCTACCGTACTCAATGGTTATGTTCTTAAAGCATATTCTGAATGCAGTTAGCTCAAAGTTTTCTTTACTGCATTATCATCTCTCTTGAAAGCCCTAAAGACTTTGGGTTATTTTAACATGACTGCGGTTCAACTCAGATCAATGGAATCTTACACAAATGGGTACTTTTTCCCACAAAACCTTGGTTCTTTCCTTCATTTTCATTCCCAGAGCAATTTATTTCATTGCTTGAGCACATATGACCTTCATACAACTACCACGTCTTTATGCCTTGTATTATCGTGTAGGAGGCACATCTGCAATCATTCCCACCACACCCTCTTGCCAAAACCTGGAGATGCATCCTGTCTCTCCCTTCTTCCTTTCACCCTTCACCGAAATCTTCATAACAACAGCACAATAGATGATAGTAATGATTTACATAAATTCGCTTTTCCACATCACAAATCACAGCTACAGATGCCTGCTCTGAATCTATAAATAACTGAATTGCAGCCAAAAGTTAGCTTCCTGGCTCAGAGAGATGCCTGACAAGCCTCGTGGGTATGCGGTGCAGTATCTGATGTCTGTAGGAGACACCTCATGCCATGGCAGATCTTCTCCACCGCTCAGTCTTGTTCACCTTGTGCCACCCGTTTTTCCCTAAATGGCCGATTTCTGAGCGTATGACATTCAAAACACAAGAGCCAGAGACAAACCTAACAGCTGAAGACATACAGCCCACAGGAAACGTTCTCTTAACCATAAAACACTGACAAAACGACGGGACGGCCACAAGCGCTAGCCCAAGGTGAAGAGGCCCTCCTGCACGCCCCGTCCCAGGGCAGGCAGCGCCGCTGCCTCCTGCCTCCACACCCCGTCCCAGCACGGCAGACCAGGCGGCCAAGAGACCCATGTTGCCAGCTTCTTTGCTGGGAAGAACACTGTAGAAGTACAATACCATTTGGTGAGCTAACTTTATTATATTGATTTATGCTTTCCCTTTAATTAAAAGGTACCAGGAAAACATTTGTTTTTGATTCGGACACTCTAACCCGCCGAGACCCGTTTCAGCCGACTCCTCAGCGCAGGCCCAGCCGGCCCTGTCTGCGTCTCCACAATGAATTACTTCCGCGAAGGCGCAGGCCGAAGGCCTCCCCGAATCCTTCCCCCTAATCCCCGACATCTGCTCCGCGCCCGGGCCGGGCCGCGGCGGGGACCCGCCAGCGCCTGCTGTCAGCGTGGCCGCAGATGAGTAAACACACCAGTGCCCGTGTCAGGCCGCCGTGTGATTTCAGCTGAGAACTCCGGACGTGGAGCACGGTTCTCATTTAAGGCATTCGTAACGTCGAGGAAACACCTGTTAAGAAACTATCCAAAATAAATTGACCACAAGTCTTTTAAGAAAGAGAAAAAACTGTGATTGACAGCAGCAGTATGAGATCCGACAGCAGCAGAATTCAAAGCCCCATTACAAACCCTGACCAATTAAATACATAAACAGCACCATTTTTCATTTCAGGGTAACAGTTGCTATTTCATTTCTCATCTTCCACTTAAAATAGATGCTCTTCACACTGGAAGACTGACGTTTGACCTATTTTGACCCGGTTTATTTTCTCCTGTGCGCAAAAATCCTACAATGCCATGTTGTGTGTAGTTTTAAAAGAAAAGCTCCCATACGGTTACTCTTTAAAATCATCGCAGCAGCATATCACCATGAACAGTTTTAAAACAGTTTCTGCCTGGCTAGTGAAAAAGGTGGATGGTGATGTTCCGCTTAAAGCCTGCAAGGTACAGTAAACGAAAACCAGTAATATTAGAATTAACGTTAAAATAGTAAAAGTATTGAGATTTTCCAAAGCCATACCAGTGACATCATAAGACAACTGGCGTTTTTAAAAAGCTTGCCAGCAATCTTTTCATTTAAACCATTGTTCTCCCCCTTCAGGGACTCTGGCGGTTTACCTAGGCAGGCGGTAGGGACCTCCCCCTCCTCCCTGCGTACACATCTGACCAGCGATCGCACTGCAGGCCGCTTACTCATGACTGTGGTGTGTTTCAAGAACACTTAAGCAACTTTGGAGCATGGATCACACTGATGTTCGAGTAGAACTAGGTCAAGTATTTTGCAATATTTTGCATTTCCCAGTTTCTTTCTATCCGGGGCTCTCCAGCAAGAACCATGCTGCTTACTAATTTGAGCACTACACCATGCCTGTGAGGTAGGAAATTTTACTTCTCCTACTGTAGGTATGGAAAACCAACATTCATAGCAATTAAGGCAGCTTTGCCTACATCACACAGCACTTTTGGGCCAAGGGCAGGCGAAGCCAGCTCCACCAGCAACTTCCTTGGGAAGCAGAATGCCAGGGGCACCCATGACTGTTGCTGTGTCTACACCAGAGGAGAACACAAAAAACTCTGGATACGGCACAGTGGGCTGCACAACCAATCTCTTTGCCCGAGTCAGACTTCCTCACCAGATAACCTCTGTTTATTCAGACTTCCAAATTCTGTTTGGTCCAGCTTGATTGAGCCCTTTATCAGAGCGTCAGAAAAGAAGGTACCACAGGTTAAGTGGAAAAGGTCCTTGCACAGGAGAGTAACCAGTTAGATAACACAAAACCAACAGCAGGAGTACAAATGCAGCATTCCTAATGGAGAGAGATCATCAGGGTAGTCCTACAGATGCCTGGGCTACAATTTGAACCAACCGAGATATTCATAGATGGTCTAGGAAGGGGGTGAATGCAAGGCAACAGTCTGAGAGGATACCACCTCCCTCAGAGAGCATATAAAATAATAAAAACTAACCAGAAAGAATGGCAAAAGGACTTACTGTGCAATAAAATAAAATTCAATGTCTTTAAGTGAAAAGTGATAGACATCGGGAAAGTGATAGTAGTAATAGTCAGCTGAAGGCCTAAGGATGTAATCCTGTTACCCAGCAGTCCAAAAAAGCAAATTAGTATTAGAACTTATTAGGAATGGGATAGAAGAAGCCCGAACATTTTGCTGCTATAAAAAAACCTGTGCTTCATCTATAATCATAGAATCGTTAAGGTTGGAAAAGACCCTTAAGATCATCAAGTCCAACTGTTAACCTAGCACTGCCAAGTCCACCACTAAACCATGTCCTCGAGCACCACATCTATTCATCTTTTAAATACCTCCAGGGATGGAGACTCAACCACTTCCCTGGGCAGCCTGGTCCAGTGCCTGACTACCCTTTCGGTGAACAAATTTTTCCTAATATCCAACCTAAACCTCCCCTGGCGAAACGTGAGGCCGTTTCCTCTCATCCTATCGCTTGTTACTTGGGAGAAGAGACCGACCCCCACCTGGCTACAACCTCCTTTCAGGCAGTTGTAGAGAGCAATAAGGTCTCCCCTCAGCCTCCTCTCCTCCAGGCTAAACAACCCCAGCTCCCTCAGCTGCTCCTCATAAGACTTGTGCTCCAGACCCTTCACCAGCTTTGTTGCCCTCCTCTGGACATGCTCCAGCACCTCGATGTCCCTCTTGTAGTGAGGGGCCCAAAACTGAACACAGTGCTCAAGGTGCAGCCTCACCAGTGCCGAGTACAGGGGCACTATCACCTCCCTGCTCCTGCTGGCCACACTATTCCTGATACAAGCCAGGATGCCATTGGCCTTCTTGGCCACCTGAGCACACTGCTGGCTCATGTCCAGGCGGCTGTCAACCAACACCCCCAGGTCCTTTTCCACCAAGCAGCTCTCCAGCCACTCCTCCCCCAGCCTGTAGCGTTGCATGGGGTTGTTGTGACCCAAGTGCAGGACCCAGCACTTGGCCTTGTTGAACCTCATACAGTTGGCCCTGGCGCAACGATCCAGCCTGTCCAGGTCCCTCTGTAGGGCCTTCCTACCCTCCAGCAGATCAACACTTCCACCCAACTTGGTGTAATCTGCAAACTTACTGAGGGGGCACTCAATCCCCTCATCCAGATCATCAATGAAGATATTGAACAGGACTGGCCCCAATACTGAGCCCTGGGGAACACCACTTGTGACTGGCCTCCAACTGGATTTGACTCCATTCACCACCACTCTCTGGGCTCGGCCAGCCAGCCAGTTTTTAACCCAGCACAGAGTGCACCCATCCAAGCTGTGAGCAGCCAGCTTCTCCAGGAGAATGCTGTGGGAGACAGTGTCAAAGGCCTTACTAAAGTCCAAGTAGACAACATCCACAGCCTTCCCCTTATCCACTAAGCGGGTCACCTTGTCATAGAAGGACACCAGGTTAGTGAAGCAGGACCTCCCTTTCATAAACCCATGCTAACTGGGCCTGATCCACCGGTTATCCCGCACATGCCGCGTAATGGCACTCAAGATGATCTGTTCCATCTACATGCTTCCTTCATTCCACAAAGGGCACTGGAGAATTAGAAAAGGTTGAGAGGAGAGGCAACAAAAATAATCAGAGTATGGCATGGCTTCAATATGAGTAGTGACTAATGCAATGACTTTCCTGTTCAGGAAAATGGAGAAGAGAGAGGCTATATAAAGGCCTGTAAAGACAAGAATGGCAGAAAGCAGGTAAACAGAATAATTGCTCCTTTCTTGTTCCAGTACAAGGACTAGGGACACCAGATCAAACAGCCAGTGGCAGGTTCAAAACCAGTTAGAGGTAATATGCTTTCACATATATAGTGCAGGATTCCTGCAGGTTGTTGGGGACCAGAGAGTGATCGCATTACTTGAAAAGCTTAACTTGAACTTGAACTTAAAATTACACTGCTTCCTGGGAAAAAAAAAAACTCATTGAGGTTTAATAAATACAAAGGTATTGTTTCTGGGTGTTGAAATCCCTGAGCTGCTTAGAGCTGGGAGACTACACCACAGAAGTACTGTTACATCCTTTTCTATTCTTAATAATCATCTGTCACTGGGCATTGTAACAGCCAAGACAGTGGGTTAGATACCTATATTGGGACCAAGTACGCATTATTTAGGTTGCATCAGCTGGAGGCTGCAGATACAGGAGATACTAAGAGCACCAGGGAGAAAACATTTTTTTTCTCTGTAATGAAACGAAATCAATTGGACAAGACTGAGAGGATACACAACAGCGAGGGGCCCAGTCTCCTTGACACTGCACTGACCCCTACCCATCTTCTTACTTTTACATCTCCCAGGTGTCCCCCCCCCCCCCCCCCCCCCGCTTCCTCTACCTTCTGGAACCCACTCCTCCATTGCTCTCACATTAAATTTTGTAGTCTCACAATTTTGTGTTCATCCTTCAGATGGTGACACTCAGTGAGACCCAGCCTGCTGGAAAGCCTGACTTGAGAAGATGAACAGAGTTGATAGTTCTCTGGGACCATCACCAGCCATTATCAGGGATGCTGGTTTCCAAAGACAGATGCTGATAAAAAGCATCTGATCTGTTTCTTCTAACCCACCGAGCATGCGTAAGGTCTTCTGCATGGGTACCTGACTTTCTAGTGAATAACGCCATTGTCTCAAAATGGTGACCACGTGGCATAATTACACACGGCTCCTTTCTCCCTTGCTCTCAAATGGGAGAAACTAAGGACCTATGCACGTAAGAGCTGGGATTTGACTAACTCCTTTCACAGCGAGACAAGGTAGCCACCAGTCTCAGTGATACTTAAATCCATTGCATGAGTTCCTTAAAGCTTTTAGCTTTGCTTAACAGACAAGTAAACTAAACTGATGATAAAGCAATGTGCATTTCAATCAAGAAGTGAAAGGGAGAGACAACTCAATGCAGACAGGCATTATGTAGAGCTCCTTAAAGAACATTTTAGCAGAGGAAAACCAACACCATAATGCCAGGCTCTAGGGTTCAGCTCCTTCAAAAGTGACAAGCTTTCAGGCCACAAAACTACATGTTGTGGCCAGCTTGCGCCTTCCTGTTAAACCTGCACTGCAAAGTGAGGCTTCGCAATCCCTCCCAGGCAACTATTCCCTTTCCCGAGGCACAGACATGAACACAGCTGCACAGATACAGTCTGGGGTAAATGCTCAAGAGTATCACTGTACCACCTCCTCCTTACAAACACACTTTCCAGCACGTCTGCAGCCAGCCTGATATGAAAAGGGGTGACTTGGAGCACATTCTGAGTCCCCAAATCAAAACCTGAAGTTCCCTTCCTCTCCTCTTTCGGAGACAGCCACACACAGAGAGGAAGAGAAGGACGCTGAGAATCTAGGCTGAGCAGGAAAATGCTCACAAAACAAATCCCACAACCATACATAATTGAGTAATCCAGATTTTGGCTTACTCAGATTTATGAGAACCAAAACAGCATTTTTAAATGCTTATTTTTGCTTTCCTTTAAGTTCAATTAAGCTTGCCTTAGGCTCACAAGCCTACTGAATTTGAGACTTATTTTTAAGATAACTGACCTGGAGAGTTTCCTACCTGCTCTGCCCTTAAAGTATGCCCCAAGTTCGTTCACTCTCTTTTACTGTATTACCACAGGCTTGACAGCAACATGGAAATAGTATCAGAGGAAAAGACTTTTTTTTTTTTTTTTTTTTTAAAAACTAGCTGATAAACATTAGCCACATCAAATAGTTTCAACCTCACTTGTACACTCAAGGGGTCCTCCTGCAAGGCTCAAGATTAGGTGAGATAGGAGTCTTTACTTCTAGGTTGTGCTCTCCTGTTTCTCTCTCAGCTCTGAAATTGTGGCTTTCTGGAAGGGCTCCTGGCTCCTACAATAAGCCCATTTGCTACAGGCAGCAGAAGCATTATCGAAGACCTCATTACAGTCATCAAAAGCTGGAGCTATTCTGCAACTGACAGGAAAAATGTGGGTTTGCAACACCAACAAATGCATCCAATAGCTTCTCAAGTCTCCAAACAGGCCAGGAATTTGCCAGGAAAAAATAATCCAGAATATTTATGTTAAGCCTCCCCTCTTCCCCCTTCCAAAAACCCCTTAAGTCAGCAGGGAAGTATTGTTGAAGCAGAAAACATTGCTAAACTCAGTACAGCAACAAGGTAGCACCATGCTAATGAAGTCATTCTGCTTTTGCACAGGCAAAAAGGATAAACCTGTGCAGCAGAAAAAAAAAAAGATACAAATACAGCTCTGAAGCCAAATATTTCAAAGAGAGAAGAATCTAAAACTTTTTTTTGTGCTGTTATTACATTCTAGATCATTAACGAAACAATCCAAGAGAAAAAAAAAAATATAAAGGCAGTGCCGTGTGGAAAGGAGGATACAGCTAGAGGAAGATTTAGAGCGCCAATTCCCTGTTAATGGTTCAGATTAATTCAGATGGGATACGGTCCTAAAGCTCTAGGGATTCACACATCCCTGCCTCAATTCAAGGCACTAATAACCAATCAGTAGTTTAGATAAGACTCTATAAATATTTAAGATTTTTAATCTTTCCAGTGCCAAGAATAACATTTCCCATCATGTCCCTGCCTTTCCCACAGCAACAGCGATGAGACTTCTCATCTGGCATTACTGGCACCAGCACGACGTCAGGTGGTTTCAGTAGTGGCAGTCAATTAACTTAAAAAGTTACATCTAATTGATCCATTTCCTGCTCTGATAAACAATTGTAAACAAATACTTCTCTTCAAAGGAGGAGCTTTGTTCACAAATTAAAAAAGGAAAGGGGCCATCTGAATCATGCTAGTCATGGCTGTGTCAGGGGTTTTACTATAAACACTATTTTTAGGGCTCTAAATGAGTGATGTGACATTAAATATAACGAGCCAAATTCTTCCCCAGTTTAACTTGACAGGGGTGCTTCCTCACACAATCTTTGCTTTTTCTTTTTTTAACCTCTTCTATGTTACTGACAGCAGTGGGTGTGTGTATTTACATTGCTTTGATTTTCCTAACCCATATTTAGCCTTTCCACTTTATGCTCATTTTTGGCACAGGAAGCTCACTACCCCCCTTCACTTGTACTTCAGTCAGGTTCAGTATCCGATTCCTGCGTCTCAGCAGAACAGCAGACCTAGCAGAAAAACAAAAGCCAAGTCACTTCTGTTTGCAATTCCCATTACAGACAGACACCCACCCCCACCATTTGGATGAGCATGCATTTTGTGGTCCTTCTCCAAACCTTTCAAAATATTGCCAGGGAAAAATTTCAGTGTAAACTATAGGATTTTATGCTGATTTGAAAGATGCCACAACACACAGAGTTACTTGCAGTATATCAACTCCTCTACAACCTTTACCGAAAAGCCATGCTACTAGCTATACTTTACCCTGCCCATTCCCCTCCGTCTGTAATTTTGTTTCCTTATTCACAGAATGGAAATTGTGATACAACAATTGTGAAGATATTCGCTTGCCTCTAAATAATTTCAGATCCAACGATAAAACATGCTACAGAAATGCTTAATTATTTTTGCTACTACTACATCCTCCCCTAGCAGAGAGCCAGAAATTCTTAAATTTAGGGGATTAAAATTGCCACTGTCATTTCATTAGCAAAAGCATTTGTTAAAGTAATTAGGAAAGGGTGGTCTGTTGTATTTTTAATTTTGATATGGTCGCATATCTTAGTTCAGGAGTTCAAGCCCACTTTTATTAAAGTGCACAATTCGCACATCCCTTGAGCAAAGAGATCAAGTGGCTGGTTTCTACACCGGGTCAGCTGCTATGTCTGTTTTGACAGACTCAGGGTGTTTCCACATCCAATTGCCCTAACATGGTTACAGTCTAAGACAGCTATTACCATGCCAATAAAGTTTCTGAAAATGATCCTAGCACCATATATTGATTATGCATTTTCAGGAGTTAGGTGCCTTCTGTTAATTTTCCAGTCCAGACATGCTGTGTTTTACCTGACACAGTTTTAAAGACAGGAAATCAAGCCCAAATGCAAACTGGCAAACTAGACAATATAATCTGACCCTGTGTGCCATTTGGCAATCAAGTTCCAGGGCATGCTCATAGGAACGAGGTGTTTCCTATAAGCCTGAAAAGACCATATCCAAGCTATTTTACCAAGCAGCAAAAAAGCTGCATCTTATTTACTAATCCAAGAGCTTAAGTCCAGGACTAACACCATCCAATACTGCAAGTTCTAGATTCAATACTCGTAAGTCTGGAGAACCGAAACAAAATAGCTGCTTACAAAAGAAGCGGTTCTCTCCACAGTGAATTCAAACCAGCAGAATAAAGATAAAGGTGTACCTATATATATATATATATACACACACACACACACACACAGAGAATCAGTTATGAATTATAACTGGTCATTAGAAGAGGAAGCACTGAAAATAAGCAAAAAAGAAATGAAACATTAAAATAATTAGCAGACATCAATCAACTCCAGGAAAGTCATCTGGTAACACAACTCAGTGCCTTTCACTGGACTGACAGTTAGTCAAGTACAAACGAGCAGACTCACTGTCAGGTCAGAAGAAGGCAGGATAGCATCATCACGCCATTACTATTACAATAGTCATGTTCCTTAGAGAACAAACATGAAAACGTAACGTAGGGGAGCTCATGTACTGAAAGGAACCGGCAAACTAAAGGGAAGCGAACCTGGAGCTCTCCAAGGCTAAACAAATACAAAATGTCCAGAAGACAGCTGCTTTAACTTCCTTCAGAGACATCACTGCTCTCAATCCCTGGCAAAGCTTCTGCTGTTGAAAGCGTATCAGTCTTGAGTTCAGTCCCACTGACAGAATCAAGGTTTTCTTAACCCTTCCTTACTTGGGGCAGACTCCAGTGCTTGCTTAGACGTCAGCTTGACCATGGTAGGCTTCCTGGTTAGGCCTGTCTACAACACAATTATTACAGTATTGCATGGAAAGGCTCAAACAAGATCTAAATTAGCACATTCCAGCAGTAGAAGCTGATGAACTAAGTGTTCACGTGTTCAGCAAGTTTGATGTACCTGAAAGTAGGAGAAATCCCAAGAAACCATTGCCTAGGGAAGCCAGACTGCCTAGGCTCTTTTCTGGCATATTCACAGTTCAGCAACCTAGAAGCAAGTTCCCCCTCTGAGCGGCCTTTCTCCAGAGTGCCTCTCCAACTGAAGACATACGTTGTCATTATTCCCTCACGACCACCTTAATTCTTATAGCGTTCAGAGAACAACTTCACATACGTATGGGAATTAAAAGATAAGCATATTTCCACCTTCTTTAAAGTTATAAATGGAAAAACAAATACCAAACAGAATAGCCCTATTTTCAGCTGAGAGCATGATCCCCTTCTGACTCAAGACATCACAAGAACTTGTACATCTTTTTCATCAAACCCACAAAGAATCCAGACCAAGAGATAATACAGCCCAGCAATATTACTCTCAACATCAGAACATTTGAGAGAAATAAGGGGAAGATCTGAATCACTGTAGATTTTCATATCCTTAGAAATCTTACTGACTCTAGCAGCCTCAAGCCACCACAGAGTTCACAGAACAGTAAGTACCATCCTCAATTCTTAGAAAGAGGTAATACAGATATCAGTGAGGGCTTTTAGTGGATTATCCTTTAAATACATCAGGTCCAAAGGAGGTATACGTCTAGGAAAATTAGGTCTGGAAATTCAGATTGAATAGAAAGAGGTAGACCTCTACAAATAGAAACCCAAGTGAGAATCAGTACATGCATCTGAATGCTGATGCAGGGGTACCATTAAGTTTGAGGGTGTGTCTGGGCCCTGTTCCAAGTCCATACAGGGACAAGACACAAATGTGCAGGGGACATTGCCTACATTCTAGTTTTCATGGAAAAGAAATGCTGGTGCACGAGCTGGAATGGAGCCATAGCTTATTTCAACATGTTCCTGACCTGGACAGTCAGGGTTCCCTGCAGAGCGCTCCCAAGAGTCCGTTTAGACACAGTCAGTGAAATCAAAGAATAGCGGAAAGTCATGCGACTGCATTCTGTTCAAATTAGGGTACCTCTTGCTGTTCTAGTTCATGGATCACCACTTCGGATTTTAGATAACAGATACAGCGAGACTGAAAAATTTCATAACGTAGGATTAAAGTTAATTTGGAGGCTGCTAAGGCAGAAAATACGTTCTATTTTGACTGTCACAATGAAGACTGAAATTTAAAAACACCACCTAGGATATATAGAAGAATTACAGTATGGAAAAGTAATTAATCTTAGTAACCCTGAGGGAAAAAAATAAAAGGAAACAATAAAAGAAATTAGCACAGGCAATCAAATAACTGGAAGTGTGGCATAAAAGAACTGGTCTAGAAGGATATTTATAAATTGCTCCCCTTTCTCAGAGGACAACTAAATACCACACTTCTGAAAGAAACGAAAAAGCAGTCAGATGCTGAAACAGATGTATTATGAAGAGAGCTAAAACTAATAAACTCCTCATCTACAGCTTAACGAAACAGAAGGAAGTGAATTACAGGTATTAAAAATGCAAACCCAGAAGTTCAGTATAAAAGCCAGATAAACTGCTGGATAACTGGACAGCAGGGCTGAGGGAGTTCCAGGCAAGCCTGGATGCTTCCTGGTACAAAGATCCTGTGGAGAGATATCAGCGAGGCTAAGAGCCCACAGAGCTTGAAAGGCCAACAGAGGAAGAGGGGTCAGAGAGGCAATTAAACTAATGCAAACACAAGAAGCCCCAAGACCACACAGGTTTTCAGTAGAGCTTTATAGTAGAAGACCCGGCATACACAGTACACAATCTCTGCCCACTCTATCTGACATATCTAGAAAGTGCAGAGGATCCCAAACCCAAAAGTGAGGCCAGTCTAGCAGTGCAAAAATAAACAAACTGTCACAAGTCTTGCACAGGCCAATCTTGTCTCTGAGGGAAAAAAAAACTTCTAAAAAAAAAAAGTTCTCCCCAGAAGAACAGTAACCATCCTTCCTCAGTCTATATGGTTTAAGCAATAAAGCTTCCTATGGAACAAACCATTGAGGCTCAGGCATGGGCAGCCAGGAGCTATGTAAGCAGAGATATGAACTGGTAGCAAGGCACATGTAGTATGGAACTAAATATACTAACACATGTAGTCTACTTCCAGACTTGTGCTGGCTTCTAAACCCTATGCTTAGCTGTTGAACCCACAGCTGCTCTACCCAATCGCACATAAATAAAGTGAGGATATTGCACAAACCACAGTAATGACAACATGTGGTTGGCATCTGTCAAAGGCTTATTGATGGTTACAGAGTGACCTTTCTGAAAAACTGTTCTTGAGGATGAGGTTTAGAAACAACATAAAGATTTGTGTAACCATACTAGACACCCACTGCCTCCATCCCCCAAAATCAGCAGAGTGAACTCCACAATAGCTCAACTACAGAGAGGAGGAAGACGCAGGTGTCCCTGATTTCCTCTTTTGTTATTCATCTTAAATGAACGCCTGTTCAAAAAGAAAAACCTCAAAACAAGAACAAGCCACCCCCCAAAAAAGCCAGTTCCAATGTAACAGAATGTACGAATAATGAAACGGAACATAAGCCTGTGCTCTGTTCACATAATCTGATACTCATGTTAAGCACCTTCTCTGACTTGTATTATGAAAAATGTGGATGAATTTTAGTAACACATTAAGTTGTAAGGCTTCCAGTTCTACTATAATTTTAAGTACAAGGCTGAAAGAATCTGTAATTAAACAGCTCCAAGACAGACGAGAGTTTGTGTGGTCTGAACTAATCAAGTACGTACTGCTCCTAACCTCAGTCAGCTATCTGAAATTAATTTTCCTCTTTTTATTTTGAAAAGATTTGTAGGATAAAAAAAGCCTACATTTTTCTTGGCTATGCACTACAGTAGTGGTTAAAGCAAAAAATTGTTCTTCTGATTTGGTATATATCATCACAGTTACCAAAAAGCATTCTAGACGTCACTCAAAATGGAATAATCAGACTCTGCTCTAACAGCAAATAAACTCCTAAGAACAATTACAGCTCCTGATAGCTTCCTTTGGAAAGACAGGATAGCAATACCTACCAAAAGGCAACTGGCTGGCACAACTTTGATTACCATCTCCTGGGAATCTTGCTGACCATGACAATTTTGAAGCAGAGATGGAACAACAGGGTAACACATACATATGTATTCCATTGTTTATTCCATCCCCAAGTATCTGAGTTGATGCAAAAAGAGAGTTACCAGGGACATACACATCCTTCACACTTGGGATTTGTTACAGAGAAGAGATGTGCCTTGGGTCTACTAAATCCAGGAGACCTCACTCTTGTCATCATACTACTTGGGCATATAATGCACAGCAGAAAGAGTGTATAACCCTGAGCCAACTCTTCTGAAGTGATAAAACATTAAAAATGAATACCAAAGATGATATAATATTAAAATGCCAAATTGCCTTATCTATAACTGAAAATTTATGACAGACTAATAGGAATTTCCAACTGGAAGCTATCTTGCCAGTCACTGAACTCACATCAGCAGCAAAGTGTCATTTCAAGTACACATTTAGAAAGCTTTCTCTAAGAGCTGCAAAGTGCTCTGCTCTGACTCCGGTGCCTCCTGGTGCACCACTTCAAGCACAGACATTTTCTGTTTTTTTCAATATGAAATCACTGTCAGTTTGTCACCTCATGAAAATATTAATCTCCTCCTTCCAAAGCAATTTGTTTTTTTCTCTCTTGCTCTACTGCTGCTACTATTACTGGAAAGCTGTCCTGAAATTTCCTCACCCTAGAAAGCAGCTCTTCCCAAGTACTTTTCAGCTGAAGTTTATACAGGGCTTGTTTCGATCCCTTTGCATCAACACTGTCCTTTAGCATTAATAACATGTTTCCTTATTTGGTGTCCCATCTCCATATATATATATATATATATTTTAAGTAGAACTAAAAATAGTAGAACTATATTTTAAGTAGTGTTTCCCTCACCATGTTTGCTCTCTGGCAGTGTACAAGGCAAATTCTTAGTCTCTTCTGCCTTCCCTAAGCATTTGAGTAGTAACCCTTTGCAGCCTTTAAATTAACTTTCTTTCATGAGACTGCTCAGAACCATGAACAGTATTACAAACCGAAAAAGTTGACACTTTCTTCTGGAAAACCTTTTGCTCTGATTTTTCAAACTTAGAGTTAACTGGATGCTGACAGCGTTGGATGTGATATTTTCATTAATTCAAAGGCAAAGGGCTTATTAGACAGTTTATTTTATCATAAAAGAAATAAAGGAAAAAATCTGTAGCAAAAGCAATTGTGTCCTTCGGTGGAGATCCACAGTTCCAAAAGCAGCTTTACTCCCTGTATTTCCCCTGTCATCTTGATTGAAAACCATTGAGAGCACCAATTACACAGAGAGGATAAGGAGAAAACAGGTGGTGATGTTCAGAAGATGGGCGCATCAGGGATATTAGCATCAGGAACAGAGAGGAAACATTCAGGGGCTCAGTAAATACCAACCTGGTAGACTGGCGGAAAACCAAGACTTTCCTCTCTATGGATGCAATGCAGACAGAGCCACTAGTTGCACCCCTAGGTTCACTGAGAAACAAAAATCTCTAACTCCAGTGAAAGGTGTTAAATAAAAGGGGGGGGGGGCGACGACCAACCAAAAACCCAAACCTGGAGCTTTGCATCTTGACAGCCCCATAGCTGTCAACTGTATCATGACGTAAATGGAGACGAAGCTCAAGTAACAGGCCTGGATGTGAATTCAACCCCGTTAGAGGGGCTGAGAATACAAGCAGCATCCTGGTACTTTGCAAACATTTCAAGGATGTCTGAAACCAGAACAAGCTCATCACCAGCCAGCAAGATCACCAGCCTGTCTCGTGTTCCCTATTGCTAATCACCCTTGGCAGAAGGAAAGAAAGGACAAGGGGATGTTCCGAGTCAAGGAGGGAGTAGAGGTTTAAACCTGGAGATCCCTGCTGCAGAGCCTGAAGAATGCATTGCAACAAGATCTCTTTGAAGCCAACAAATTACCGAACCGTGGAGGAACCCTCCTCACCCCACTGACTCTTCCGCTACGAGGCCGTGTAGCAAGAGCGAACCCTCAGGTTTCCTACTGGAATGCACTGAGTAATTGGAGGGACTGCTTAAACGGGGCAGCTCCTCATTTGCAGCTTTGTGATGACTTTCTACAACTATCCAGTTGCTTTCATGGCTGCATAGTATTAGGAAAATATTTGATATATTTTTAGCTTTCTTTTATTGTAGCTTAGCAGTTGGATTCAAAGAGAGCCAACACCGTGTGACCAAGCTGACCCGCGTATGGATCAGTAACACATGCTCAACCAACCAGCTGTGAGCCCGCTAAGACGTGACAAAAAGGGCCAATTCAGGGATTACAGTTTTTAGGTTATAAATCCTCATGGGTCGGGGCATAAGGTGCTCCCCTCTGCCATCCAGATTACGATGGTTAATCAGCAGCTTTTCTTGTTGCAGTCAATCCCTGATGGTCCAATTCCTGTTTTTTGAAAAAATACTACCACTACACGTAACCTGAGAGAAGACAGGGGACCAACTGGATTAGTGACCTGATACAGCAACAATTTGTATGGCTTGGCTTGCCATAAATCCTGCTTAAACACTATCCTCTTGCTTAAAGCTGGACAGTCAGTGACCCTCAGCCTGCTTGGCCTGTTATGGAAGTGACCAGTGCAAACCACTTCTGAGCAAACCAAATCCCTGCCTACTGAAGAGACATGCCTTCAGTCGGCAAGGTTGAGAAGGGCAGTGAAGAACATGGCTGTGCCTTAGGTGGAAATTTAATCTGTGCTGGGGATATTACCAACTGTGGAAACATTTGACTTAAAGAGTTATGCGTTTCCATATATTAACATACTTCCCACACTTGCTCACATCTGCCCAAATAAGCTATGAAATAAATATTTTCCACACTGTAAATATAGCACATATTTCTAATGCTCAGTGGTACATCACTTAATCAATCCAGAACAGTGTAAGCCAGCTTTTGCAGCTAGGCCTTTCATGGTACAGCTCAGCAGGCAAGTAAACAAGTTGAAAAAAATTTTGCAGACAGTTCACTTACCTTTCAGTTTGCACTTCTCTTGTACATAGAATTTGTTTCATTTTAAAAAAATAAGTAGTATCAACAGCTTAACAGAGCAACAAGCAATTCACTCCTCTTCTAAAGGAATACCTGTGACAAGAGCAGCAACTTTCTTATGCTCATCTGCTTTCTCAATATCGTCCAAACATCTGATCCACAGAATTAACGAGATCAGTGAATATTAGTATGACAGGTGGCTCACAAAGCAATTAGCCTTTTCATTTCATTATGTTGTATTTTAAAGATCTTGATTTATCCCACTAAATTATGCCTTTCTGTCATCCTAGGTATCCCATCAATGCTATGTGCAGCCTCCTTTACTTTTGATAAATGACTACCTCAGAGATATTTTGTTTATTGAGTTTTTAACAGAGATCCTTTCTCCAAAGTGTTCAGTTAAATTTTAATCAAACCCATCAATTTGTGGGTTTTCTTTTTTGAATTTTACCTTTTTTTTAACCTGAGAAATACTAGGCGTACCATACGTATGTTCCCCTAGTTTTAGAAATTAATTGGTATCTCCAGAACATTAAAGATTCAGCAAATGAAACAAAGACATCCCTTTTCCAAAAGGTTTAGTCAAGCAGCATAATAAAATAGGTGTTAATAAACGCTGATTAAAAAAAGTCAGAACCAGTATGATTAAAAAACCTACCCGTTCCTACATTCAGAGCTCTCCTGTATTGCCAAGACTTCACAAGCCAACTTGCCTACCAAGGTAGCTAAGTAATGAAATTAGCATTTGAAGGAGAAAAAAAAAAAAAAAAAAAAATATAAAACCTTCAAACCTTTTTACATGGCAGGAAACTTAAATGGCACATTGTAAAGACAGAGTATGGAAAAAAAAAAAAAACAAAACCAAAACGTAAACCAAATGATATCTACATTAAGACAACCATAATAAGGAACAATTAATTCTGAGTCGGTTTCTGGCATTTTCAGCTTTATACATTAAGTTTGAAGAAAAAAAAAAGAAGTATTTGCTAGAAAATAAACCACTCTTAGAAAGCTGAAGCGACATCTCCTGCATTTTGCAAAGTTGTGACTGAATGAGAACTACTTGCCCTGTGTTTAAAAAAAATTCTAATCATACTTTTCTGAAGACAGCTACCACAAAAACCGCTGAAGTTTGAAGTCTGTTCAGGATATTGTCTAAAATAAGTACTGGAGTATTTGCGCAGCTTGTATGGAAGGAAAAGGAAAGACTGAGGTAACTGCTGCTTGGAAACTGGTCAAAGACTGTGAAAGGACTGATGGCTGAATTCCTCTGCTTCCTTAGGCTAGTATAATTGAAAGCCAGCAGCAGTCGAGGATTTCTGTAAACTTGACCATAATACGTGTTACCATAATTGCCATACTATAGCTACAGCTTAGCTAGCTTTGCTTACAAAGGAAGCAACAGGACAAAAGGTTAGCTCTTTTGCCAGATTATTAAATGCATTCTTGAAAGTTTTTTTTTTTTTTTTTTAACAAATACTCATCCACACAAGAATTTACAGACTGACCATGCTTTCTCAGCCAGGGTTAGTAAATACCCCATTTTACTAAGTTAATACCAATTCACTAGAAATTTAATAGCATAAAATAAGATTAAAGATAAGATTGAAGTCTACAGAACCAGTTTCAAAAAAAACCAACAAAAATTATGCTTACTCAGCAGATAAGTGATGACAGTTGTAAAGCTACTGCCTCCATCCATGCTAATTAGAAACCTAAAGAGCAGCAAGAACTGTGTGTTCTGATAGTTTTGCTTTTAACATTTGATGAGGCAATACTACACTTGGGCCACCCATCCTGGTAGAGGGCTCTTGGTGATGGCCAGCATCAGGCCTCGCTGTGGAAGAAGGCCCACGACCCAGACACAGCGGGGAGTGACCATTTGCACTGTACAAGAGTTGCAAGAGGAGAGACGCCGATAATTCTCGTACAAGTCTGAAGGGGACTGAAATGTTAATCTAAGTGGGCATGAACTACATGTATTTTCACAATTTACATTGCTGTACTGCTTAGATGCACTATTATTGAAGGCTGGTTTATTTCATTAATTTGTAACTTCTCTCAGTGTAGCACATGATTTGGGGTAGTTTCATCACTCCATGCGAAAGGGATCTTTTATTAGCATTTTGATCTCACCGAACGCCCCCATATTTTTACAGGGTAAGATAGGCAGAAGACTGGTCAGTTTTCCTCATGCTACAAAGTGTGGTATTTATTTGCCAAATGCTCTTAAAAGCTTTCTTCTAGGTCAAATGATCTTAATCCTCCACGTAACTTCCGATTTCTTGATTCGGTTATTATTTTATGGTTCAATACTCAAGCTTAATCTACCTGGAACCTGCCTGCTGCTTCTGACCGCACATCATATAGTCTGATAGTTCCTCCTGAGCAGCCCTTGACAAATTGCTGCTCACTCTTCTCTCCCATTCTTCAGTTTCTCTGTCACAGAGGCTCATAAAACCTGTGAAATCCCACCCCACCCCCCCCCCCCCCATCCCAAGTCAACCCCTCACTAAATTTCTTTGCTTTTGCACCAGTCTCAGGAACAGGTGATTTCTATTCTAGGATCTCCTTCATTTGCCTCCCCTCTGGATAAACTTGGCAGAAGCTTCCTCCCCTCTTTTTCTACATCCTCCATCATCTTTGCCTTAAAGCATCGCTGTGTTTAGGTCACTTCACTGACCTTGTCTCAATCCTGCTTCCTATGAACACACCTGCCTGAACAGTTTTTAATACACACCAGCACTTTGCCCTGGATTACATGGCTATTTATTTTCCTCAATAGAATCTTAGAAGGGGCATTTAGGAAAGCTTTTAGGAAACCCAAGTAATTTGTCTCGTCCAGGTTGCCTTTATCTTCAATCAACTTCTTCAATAATGCTGATAATTTAAAGAACTACAATTTCCTCACCAAAGCCATGTCATTTTGACTTACGTTACATTAACCTAATTTTCCCCTTATGCTCTTCACATATGAAATCTCTATGGGCCGAACTCCATATTCAATTACATAAAACCGTATCAGGAAAAATTTAAAAGTCAATTGATGGAGTTATCCATGGCTATTGCTGTCCTAATAGGAAAATTCATTCCTCAATTTCATTTCCAAGAGCTGAAGTAAAATTAAGTTATATCTAATTCTTAGGCTCTCCCTTGAAGACAGACTTCATTTGCATACCTTTAAGGTTTTCAGGAGCACTTGTTAAAAAAGAACAGGAAGAGATTTCGAAAGTGCTTACTATGTGCCATTTGTACAATAACTGTTTTATCAAGGAATTTACCGGGTACAGATTTATTGTTCTATCTTGTCATTATCTCTATGAGAGTATTTGAGTGATTTACTGCACTTGAATTTTCAATAGATCTCCTAACTTTCTCCTAAAACAAAGATTTGCTAAGGTCACAAACTGATTTCCATAAAAAAATGCCCTTGGAATAATAATTTCCCCTTCATCTTCTATAATGAAAATAGATGTAAAATAATTCATAACTTTCCTGCCACCTCGTCATCTACTTTAGCCATCACTCAAGTCTCGGTGCTTTAGAGCAACTAGCCCTACAGTCACAGATAAAAGGAGGACAATGATCAGCTGATATTTCTGTCTACAGAGCACATAGGAAGGAAGATAAAGCTTTATAATACTGATCTCCTTAACTCATCACGAGTACTACTTCATTCAAACATCAGTGAGCACATCCTAGTCTCCCTCGCTGCTTCAAGCCTCACTGAAAGAGGAGGGGGGGGAAAGGAGCTTGAGACAGGGGGGAAGAACACAGAAATCAGTGAAACCAAAGAAATCATGGTAGGAAAGGGTGAAAATTAAGGCTTATCTTCAAATAAAGATTTCAACAATATCTGAAGCTGTTGCCCTTCAAATAAAGATTTCAACAATATCTGAAGCTGTTGCCCATCGTAGACTTATCTCTTTCAGCCAAAGATCTCCAATTTCTTTGAAGCTGCTCCTTGGAAAACACTATCAAAGCTATTTCACTCTCTCCCTTCACTATCCCACCTCAGAACTCCCCTTTCCTGCCAGATCTATGTACTTGCCTCAGTAACACACAGACACCTCTCATGCTGTGCAATATTGTGCAATTGCTTTGATTCTCCCTTTTCCTCTGGTGCTGAATACACACAGCACACTGTAGGGATAGAGACTTTTCCTTAACAAGCCTAACAGCAGGACCATGAAGGCTCTCAGGAGTTCCAGCAGTACGAGTAAGTGCATAGTTCAGAGAGAAAAAGAAAGGGTGAAAGGGCCAGGATGCTCTCAAGATTTCTCAGGTGTACTGTATCAGCTCTAACTCTCTATTGAGAGCACAGGGTCGGCCTCAGCAGGAGTTTGATACATCCTAAAAGGAGAGCTTAAATTTGGTTCGGAGCTCAGAAAATATTTCTATCTGGTGATCATGTGATGGGAAGTACAACTATTTCCCAACACCACTACCGCTGCTGTGCTGCCAGCCCATCTGGATCTGAATGCCTCTTCAGAGGAGACCAAGCTCTTAAGGAGGATACAGTTGGGTTTACTGGACAAAATTTATCCTCAGGCCTGCTCCTCTCTCCTGCTCTGGCAATCTGAAAAAATTGAGTCTGAGTGACACATAAGGACAGATTAGAAGGAACAGAGAAGAGCACATTTAAATGGAAAGAGCTTGAGATGACTTATGTGTAATTAATCTACAATATTCATTTTCCATTCACACTCAGCTTATCAGCCTTTGACTAAAATATTTCTTCTGTTATGCTAAACCTCTGCTGGATGTCCATGCTATTAGTTAAGGAGCATGCAAAGCAAGAAGTGTCTACTTAAAAGAGCATCACATTGCAAATGTCTTTGAACTAGAATATATTTTTTTTCAGAATACTGATGTACCACACATCACAAAAAAATAACCCCAAAAGACAGAACAGTGGATAAACTGAAATGAAATTCAGCACAAGGAGGCAATTCCATCAGATCTTTCTGGTGACCTTATAAACACAACAAAAAGTGCTATTCATACATCACCTAGCCAAGTCAATATTTATTTTCTTGCTTTATGCATGCTTTGCAGGAATGACCTTAATCATAAAAGCAAGGCACTAAAAAGCATGGTTTGGTCCAAAACTTGTTTTGGCAGGCACTATGCAGATTTCCCCAAGTAGCTCTGCCAACATATCTCAAGCCAAACTTGCAACAGTCTGACCTAAAAGGACAAGAGCCCTGTCATAAATGAGACTACAAACATATCCCCCAGGAGCATGCTGTGTGCACAGCCTCCTTCCGTGTTTGCAAGGGGGAGGGGAAGGGATTTTCCATGTCCGTATGTGTTTTCCATGTATATTTGCCAACAGTTGCTAGATTATCCCCAGAGCCTACTTTGAACACCGGGATAACTGCTCTACTGTAGACTGTATTTTCTTTATGAACATGGAGACTTCAGAATAGAAGGCCGGATCTTGATTTCTGAGTTATTCTGGGCACACCAACAAAATAAATGAACCCCGGTTTTACTTCAGTGTTGTTGAGACCAGATCTAACCCCTCCAGTCTGCAGCATCTCCTGGGATTTAGAAGTTGAAATGGAAGGCGAGTGTAAGAACAGAAGAGCAGGGAAAACCACACTGGATTTGTTTCTTCACGTAAAAAACATTAGATGTTGTACACATATCAATTACTTGTTTCTAATAATGTCATATTTTATTCCTGTGCAAGCCCAGTGAATATATGTAATGCTGAGACACAGAGATATAAATCAGGGACAGTAAAACCCCTCTCATTATCCCCGATGAAAACATGCTCTTGGAAACCCCATAGACTAGAAGTAGCTGCACGACTGTCTGCCTCATCAACGGGAGATTCCCTAGATGTAAGCTGCCAAACTACCAACCCAATCCTTTTTATTTCTTCCTTTGTCATCGTAAGGATAAGTCTAAAAGCTTTCAGCGCATTTCCTCTCAGTTAAACTCAAATTAGTTCCCTCTGCTGGACTCCTACTGGGATGCCTTGGTCTATCCCAGAGCCCTTGCTGAGAAAAGCTCTTTTCAGTCCAGCAAATCACCTCCGTACCTGCTACTCTGACAAGGCCGACGCCATTATTTATTACATAATAAGCTCTCCCTGTTGAGGGTCAATTATTCCATTGACTGGGCATTACAATAATTCTCGGTAATTAAAAGAGGTACTTATGTGAATCTGGACGCATATTGAAAGAAACATTAGTCCTTTTGTTATCTTGGCAAGCCCTTGTTCCTAGCCCGGCCCAAGCAATTAGCATCTTTTGGCAATCCCTGTCAGCTGGGGTTTGGGAAGCCTGAAAAGAGGGTCACTCTGATGCTAATTTAGATACAATTGTGACAGCAGAGTTTAGAAGGAGCTGCTCCAAAGGCGCCATCAGGGTTTAATAAAGCAAACAGCTTGGGTCCCAGTGACCCTGCAGGGGTAATTAAAAAGGCTGCTCTATGTTGCTGTGCCAAAACGGGAGAGTGGCATCATGAAGCCCTTCCACAAAAGCCATTTTTAAAAGACATATAATCACCCATTTAATCTGCTCATTAAACAAGTCTCTCATGCGGACTTAACAAGAATTAGCACTTTCTAAAAGGCAAAAATTGACAGAAAGCAGGCGGTTCAAGCGATTCTAAAGGTTGTGATTCCTAAAGGTTTTTCCATTATTATTATAAGCTCATTTAATGCTAATGTATAATATTTGGGGATATCGGTGTTTAAGACTATCCTTTTAATGTGGATGTTCATATTTCTCCGGTAAAGGCAACTTCTCAAAGGTAACGTGGGGTACTGACATCAGCTTTAACAACAGAGGAACCCCAGTCCCAGTAAGAGAGCTCTTGCATACAACTGCAGGCTCAACCTCTAACACACAAGTAATATTATGTACCTTATTATATCCACCTCTTGTGTTCCTCCAGGCTTTTAAGAGTTAGAATCATCACTATTGACAGAGAAACAAATCACCTCCCACTGCTTCAGAAAAAAAAGAATTAAATGAAAAAAGTTCCTCCTCTTTCAGTCTGGAAACCAAAACTACAAAGGTTGTAGGGCACAGGGTAAAGAGTAAAGAAAATATGTACTTTGGCCTGACAATGACCTAATGTATATCACAGGCAAGCTATTCACCTCCACGTAGAATGCAAGATTTTTATTTTTTGAAAGCTATCCTGCTTTGGGTTGGGGTAACGCTACAACAGCAAAGGAGGAGGAAAAGAACAGGGGAAAAGACAGAGGGTAATGCCAGCTGATTTTTTTCAGTTTTAATTCAGTATTGAAAAAACTGATCTCTGTACAAGGTCTGGGAGAAGATGCAGCTGCTAAGTCATCACAGAGGTTAAGCAATTATATTGTTCCCTAGATACTTCACATTTCACTATGTTGCATTCAAATACAGCCTCCCAAACACCAGTCCTCTTCAACCTCCTCCTAATGAAAGAATAAAACATCAGGGAGGCCAACTGGGCCCCAAGAAAAAAAAAATCATCATCATTAGGCATTGTAGTATGCTCAGCCCAGCTACTAAACTTCTTCTCAGACTCATAGGCTCAATACTAGATCTGAAGCCACCATCAACAAGCTGATGTTCTACTGAAGAATGTTAATTAAAGACTGTAGAGATGGTGCCAGCATACTTCATGTCTCTAGATGCAACGGATGCACGCACATCTTTCACAAGGCAGAGCGCTGAGCTGGAATGACAATCTCAATTCCACACAAGCTAAAACCACTAGGATTTGGAAATGAAAGGCCAAAGTCAGTTTGAAGCCCTATGTGCAGGTCGTTTGCTAGATCAGTGTTTCTCATTTTGTGGTCTGTGGACTGGTGAACCACGAGACAAGTGTGTAATTCCTTTTACCTCTTGCTTAGCACATCACAAACGAGATCCTTGTTGTAGAGACAGACACTAACTTATGACTTTCCTCCATGGAAGTAACAGAGACTGACAAACAAGGCAAGGGCTCAGCCACCACTGTTCGTTCTCAGAGAGCCGACTCAGCTGAACTGCACAATTGCAAACACAAATTGCTCCCAATTCTCAATATGACCAACACGTTGCAGTCACGTGTCTGGCCACTACTATTGACCTGACAACACTTAAGTCTGCTATCTTTTTCCCTCCCTGTTCCTCAGCCCTAAAACATCACAAAGCAGGAAAGGAAAAAAAAAAAAAAAAGTAATACATACAGAAATATCCTCCTCAGCATCATTAAGTGTCAGAGAATCGGTGTATGGCCCCAAAACTCCAGTTCTGCCTAAGACAGGTGACAGGGGAAGCAACATCCTACCTTGGGAACATTATCTCTGTACAGAAACACTAATGCCACAAGGGGACATTTTCCTCCCTCCAAGAGGCAGCATACAGCACGGAACAGGACATGTTAGAAATTCTGAAAGAAAGACCAGCCGCCACCTACCGTTGCAGGACTTGCTGCAGTGGGAAAGACCATAACCTTGGAAAGGGAACTCTAGTATCTTATCTGAACAACTGCGCAAGTCCGCTCCCTCTCAGGGAATCACCTAAGGAAAAACCAGCATATATTCTATAGGAGTATGCCCAAGTTAGTTTGAGGAACAACGATGATATAGGTGATGATTTTTATGCGCCTTACACCTAGATCTATTGATATCCGATGACCAGAGCATGCTACTTACTTGCCTTAGGCTGGTTCTAAAACAAACCACCAGGAACAAAGGTCTTACAAGTGAAAAAAACTTTTGCACCACAAAACAAAGCTTAAATGGGTAGGGGAAGAAACACTCTTTCCCACCATGAAACAAAAGCTGAAATGGGTTTGGGATGGGGTGCTTGGAAATAAATTAAGAACTATTGATTTTCAAAACAAAATGAACGTTAGAGTCCAGTTCTTTTTTCTTAACCCAGTATGGGGAAAAAGGGGGTGAGGAAGACAACAACGATGCAGAAGGATGAGAGAACATAAGGAACAGCAGGAGAAGAAAGAAGGACATAAATCATTAAAACATTTATAACCCTAGACTGCCTCACAGGGGAGCAGAGGAAAAAAGTTAGACCATTCGTCTACAGCATGTTTGGTTATTATCTCTTGGGAGAGCTTCAGATATAATAGTTGACACCATTATATGTATGTGCAGTTAACCTTAACATACACTGTTTCTTTGTACCTTTTGCAGCCTTACGCATGCACGCAAGTATCTTCTTGTACTGATAAACCACATCCAGTTTCCCTTAGTGCTGTAGAGAAAGTAATTGCTATATAAAACGTTTACAATTCTTTGCATTGAAGTACACTTTGGTACTGACATTTGGAAATAGCTCTGTCTACCTCCAGTAACTAGACTACTCACTCCCTCTGTATTCCCTACCATCAAGTATATTTCCTAACACACTTGAGAAAGTAATTCAATAGCCAAGCTAACTACAACTACACTTTCAGGTCTATTTAAAACTGCAAAAACAATGTGTTCTTTCTCTTGGGAGAGCTACACTACCATTTGGTCAGACAGCAACACATTTTGGACTCACTTCTAAAGTAGCTGCATGCATCGTGAAGATTTATGGTTGGAGAGGGACTGAGACAGGGGTGCAACTCCCTGGAAAACACTGAAATCCATCCATAGATGAAGCATCATGGACAAAGCCACAGATGCAGTCTTTTGACCAGCTCTGCTGTGCAAGGAGATGGGGAAACTCATGCAACTACTACATTTTTTTCTTAAAAATTAATCTTCATGTCACAAATGAACATGTTGCTTTGCTGCAACATGTAATACCACTGGTAGTGTTTACCTCTGCTTCTCCACCAGCATGTGTGACAGTCATTCCAGACATTCCTTCTGCAGCTTTTTGTTTTCCTGGGGAACATTTAGGCGGCTTTTGTGTTAGCCATTAAAAAAAAAAAAAAAAATCTGTTTTAAAAAAGCCCCTGCAACTGTGGAGGAATCATCTGTAGGAGTTTCTGAAAGAATAACTAGAGCTGCATAACAAAGAGCAAGAAGTTACAGGAAAAGGCACTAGTAGGTGCCAGTCCAATTTTCTAATAAATCTTAGGGCTGAGGCTGTCCTTTTATTCTTTGAAGTTTTATTATTTTATCTAAACTGTATAGTTGTTCCTTTTTTCCCCAAAAAAGTTATTTTAAATAATGATGAAAAGCTAACATACCACTAGCAGTTATTTGTAGTAACAAACATATAAACTACTAATATGAGCAAAAGCTGACTTATAAAAAGCATACTTCAGAAAAGCAGCATTATTTACACTTAGAGCTCTTGAATGGAATTGAGAGATTGAAGACAATTTAGGAAGAAAAGCATACAGGTCAATTTATCCTCAACAATGAATATTCATTTATTTCTGGTCACTGGGTAAATCTGCTTTTCTAATTCCTTTATTTAACTGTCGGAGGTTATAAAGATATTAAACCAAGATCTTCCTATTATTAGGCACACAGCTAAAACATAGAACAAATGCAACAGGGAGACGATTAGTTTAAAAACCTATGCTCTCAATGTTTATTTCTCTCTGGGTAAACAACAGCATCAACCGGAATTTGAAATGTTTTCTTTATTTAGACCTTGTAGGCTGAACAATAAGCCCTGACAGCTCCGTCTCAGCCCTCTCGAGGCCTGTACCAAATGAAGCCTAAACTCACCATTCAGCAACTGCACCGGCCATGGGATGTCTGGAATTTGTTGTGTGCACTCATCCTTAAAATGGAACAGCTGTTGTGAAAGGCTGTTACAAGACACCTAATGGGGCAAAAGGCTCCAGTGACACCCTTATCTACAACCTGATATGAACAGCATTTGCTGCTACCCTGCTCCCATCTCTAGGTGTAAAGTTACACGATATAAGGGTCCAGAATACTCTCTTCAGTAAAGTGGAAGTCTGTATGGCCTCTGTTCCTTTTCATGCCATTAATTGTGCATAGGATTAAATAATCTATAAAATGTACTTACTTAGCGTAACACATCTGTATGCTCATTTTAAAAACACGCATTTTAGAAATCTACATTTCCACCTCCCCCTCCCCTCACACTTCAGTAAAAGCAACAAGACAGTCTTTGGGCCATGCCGTGCTTCCCTTACTTTCTGATTGACTATATAGTCTATAAGCCTGTAGACTAGTTTCACGAGGGGCTCAACCAGGATTCAGCCGTTAAGGATCAGAAAGCAATAGCAATATAGCAAAAATAGCTCTCAGGGGAAATATATCTTATTACTGCCAGAAAGAATATTTTTGTAAGAGAAGCATTTGTGTAATTCTTATTAGCTAAATAAAAGAGTGGAAATAACCAGAAGCATAAAGACCCAAGGGTCTGAGCTCCCATCAGAGCCAATGGCAGATTTCCCACCGATTTCACTGGATATGCAATCAAGACCAAATGTGGAACACAAAGAGGAAACGATCAGAGGAAAGACTCTTATTCACAAATGCATTCTGCATCTGCAAAGTTTGTACCTGCGACTGAATTGTGTTCATAAATCAGACTACTGTCTACCCACCAGTGATGAGTTCCAGTTCTGGTGGGAAAATCATAAGAACTACTTCTATTTAAAAAAAGAGAAGACAGCTTCATTTTTACAGATGCACAGCACTGGGCAAAGCCCAGCCTCATCAGAAGGTGCACTTTTCCATGGACATCCCCCCTAGAAGCCTCTGCTCTCTCCTGTGCTCACTCAGGTGACCCAGAGACCTGCCAGGCTCTGCAACCAACGTCTTCCTTTCACCAAGGGAGGTACTATTTCTTGCTAAAGTGTCTTTGATACATTAAATCCTCTCTCTAAACTTTACATTGCAGAGATTAAACTTGTCTGTAACCAGGCAGGAAACACCTGCCTCTAAACACTTTTATGCCTACATAAACATTGTTATATTTGCAACAGACCATCAGCCCCACTTCAGTGAAAGCTCAATACCAGCTTGTAGATGCTTCTTTCAACCACACCACAACTTGTTATTTGACCGTGTGGATCAAATCCCGTTCCCTACCTCTCACACCTACCTTTGGGATTTTGGTTGGCCAAATTTCCTTCCACTGCTCTTCCTGTGAGATATGATTCTCATCAGCATACAATCCTACCCTCTACCAATGTTCTGGCCTGGGGTTTATATCCCGAGACACGCTCTCTAGTGGGACACTATAGGTTAGCAGCCCTGTTTTCCCAGGCTCACAAACAACCTACTCTTGCAGGTGCAGTAAGAAACTGGAGTCCCAAAACAATAAGAATATCTAAGGCAGGGAGGAAGCAAGAAGCAGCAGGGGAAGATGAGACTAATGGACTGATATGGGGCAAACCATGGCCAGGCAGACATAACAGTAGTATTTGCTGCAACAGGGTTGAGGATAAAGTGGTCCTAATTTGGATGCATCAAGGCACAGATATGTGGAAGCCATACACAATATTAAGTTGAGTTACGCTCCAGAGCTTGGCTTTACTCTCCACCTCAGGGTGATTGACCTGTAGCAAAAGACACAATCCCAACACAAAAATCCCTCTCCCTCTTGGAGAGTCCTCTCAGGAACCATCACACTTGCCTTGGTTCTGAGGCAGGTAGGTCATCTCAGAGCAAAGGCAGGAATGAATCAAAAACCCTTTTTCATCAGCTACTACAGTATATATCAGTCATCTGCCATCCAAACAGATACTGACTGCTTTGGGCACATCTGGAAACAGATGGCTGTGTTTCTAAGATGGCCGAGCCAACTGTGTCTTCCTTCCCTGTCACAGACCACTGCAGTAGTATATTAAATACTCATTCAGTAGTAATAAACTCAGATGCCGAAAAAACACTCTTCCATCTTAGGTTCACCATACTAACACTATCTTGGACTAAGTTCCTTCTTACAGATTTGTCCAATTGTGTATTTGCTTCACATTTTCAGCTGTTGTTCCTTGATGCTCGTGATGCTATCTGAACTTCCAGTTCTTTAAGACAAAGTGTTGTAGTTGGAACCCGTGCTAAAAACTATCACAGTGAAGAGCTGCTCTTTGAACCTTCCTGTTTGTCCCCACAACATGCTTGAGTGTGAATCATCTCTTTTAGTCCCTCCTATAGAGCTTTGATTGTCTTGGGTATTTCTGCTGCTTCCATTGCTGTTCTAAGCATTCTTCCAGATCCATTGTATTTCAGTTACCCTGTCACCTTCAGGAAACATCCATTGGTATCCAGACACTTCAGCTGCTCATTTTTAGAGGCCTCCTGAAGTTGTTTTCATGGTTCAGAATTGCTAAGTCAAAGGTTCAAAACAGGGGAGAGAAAAAAAGAAAAACCAAAAACAAAACCGCCACAAGAAAACCCAAACCCCAACTGCCTAGAGCTCTATCCCCCAGTTAACACAAATGGATGACTTTGCCTCCAGCTGTTCCTTCAGCCCTACCACACTGAAATCCCTACTGAAACAAAGCCCTGGAGATAAATCCTGTGAGCTCACTACTCTGTAACTGGAGTTTTTTTAGTTTCATTGGTGTCATCTGACCGAAATCTGTCCTGTGGAACCTCACAGCCAGCCTCATCCTTTTCCATGATCCAGCAACGCATTGTACAATCATGATACTCCTCTTCGGATTTGTACTGCATTTTCCTCTTTCTTTCTTGTTCTTAGTATTAATCCCCCCTCTTACTTTCTCCTGTACAGCTATACTTGGCTTACATTTCCAGCTACATAGTTGTAAGGTAAACCTCAATTTTGTGTCTGGTCAGTGAACTTCATGACTGTTCTGTTTAATATATACTCAGTTTTTTGTGGTTGCCACTAGACTCATTGTTTTACATCTGTTTGCATTAAAGTGCATTTTCCACTGAATGACTCAGACACTTAAAAGAACCCAAATCCCTCTGAACAGGGTTGCATAAATTCTGAAGTGTTTGCTATTCACTTCTTCTGACTTCGGTATCATCAGCTAACATTTACTATGACCTTACATCTGATATTCTCATTCAAATTATTTATATATGTATTATTAAAAAGATCAGTCCCCTGGAGTATGCCACTAGTAACCTATTTCCAGCTAGAGAAATTATCATTTGCAGACACTGTATGTAACCAGTTTTGAGACATTTTTCAAGCCAATAGGCTATTTTTGCTCCCCAGACCACGACTCCGTGGTTTAACCTGTAAGCTCCTTTATGAAACCTTATCATTTGTTAAACTGCCATTAATTCACACAGTTTCAATTTTCACGGCATTATTTTCTTCATAACATGGAAAAATAGAACATTATTATGATGCATCTGGAAAGCCAGAATTCAGAGCACAGAATATGTGCTTATTCCTCAAGATTCCTGATTTTCTGTAACATTTTTTTCTTCTGACAAACAATAGCAAAAATACAAATAAGCTATTCAAGGGAATTTCAAACGCACAAACATTACAGTGTTAAATTTAGTTCTCCAGCTCTTTTTGCTCCATTTGCCCTAAGTTAGGGTCTTATGCATTTTTCCTTTAAAATCATCAGCATTTCTGTATCTGACAGTTGGCAAGTAGGAAGGGAAATGGTTTTAAAGATCAAATTAAGCAAACCTGATTGAATAATTCAGATTTGCCATGGGACTCAATTATTTCTATTAGAAACCCTTATTTTTCACAGGAAGAAGTAGTTATTTTCTTTGGCATCCAAATAATTATTTCTTTTACTTCTGGAAATGTTGAAGTAGTTGTTTCCTGAGGTCTTACCTGTTAACTCTTTACTATTTTTCCTGAGGTTTTACTCGTTAACTCTAGCCAGAAACAACGACAAACGGTCCAAGAACAAGTATGCAGTACAACAGGTAAGAGATATTTTCCTCTTTGGTATGAAAAGCACAATATGAATAGATTTGCAAACTAAAAACATTACAGTATTTAAATAAATCTGTCAAAAATTTTGATGGGTTATCTTACAATAGAGGTATTTCTCCCACTTAGTGTAAGTGCATTTATGAATACAATTAGCCCTGCTGCAGAAGGCCTACACAACCATATGCAACGTAAATGTGTTAACTAGTTGGATGTCACCACTGTCCCCATGTCTCTCTGGAGCAGAAGATCAAGGTTAACGGTGACAATGTCAATAAACCGAGGTGAGGCAACATCACGTCTAACCACACAAATCCCACAGCTACAGTAGCACAGAACGACGCCCAGACGATGGGTGCACTCATCCACCACTGCGGAACTGCTCAGCCCTGCACAAAGGGCTGAAATTCCTCAATCCTAGGCAGCCTGCAGGATCAAGTCCATCAGGCACTGGGACTATGCTGCCTTTTTCAGCTCCAGCTCTAAATACAGTAGCCCAGGCAAAGAAAGGGGAAAAGCTACATCGTTGACGTCCAGGGCCTTATGCTGATGGGGGACATGCAGTTAGAGGAAACGTCAATTGAAGGGCCTTGTGAGTAACTGAAGGCTCGTTACAAACCACAATTGACACTACACAACGTGCAAACTATTTGGAAAAGGATTCCCTGTATCAAAGTTCACTGTAAACCAACTGTATTAGACTTGATAGTTGATTTCCCAGGCAAAAACCAACCAACCAAACAACAAAACTTTTTATTTAAAGCCACCCCTGAGGGAAGGTTCAAGAAACTTTATGTGCAGGAGCCTGTTTGCAACGGCAGAGACACTTGGCTATTGCCTGCTTTCCTCACCCCACTTCTGATCTTGTTCTATTCCCCTCCTCTTCCAGGGCAAGATGTCAGCCAGATGACAGGGAGTCTCTAGGAAGCTACATAAAGCATAGAGTACAGAGCCAAAAGGGTTACCAACTTTGCACTGAATAGGTCTGGGTCCTTTCACAATAAGCCAGTTAAATCCTTTCATTCTCAGTTCTTCGCATTTATACAGAGAACTTTTTTTTTTTTTTTAAAAACAAGAATCTTTAGATGACTAATTATATCTTGCCTGCAGAAGCATCAGGCAGAAATAAGGCCCTGAGAGTTCTAATTTTTGGAGCAGAGATATTATCACTTTTTAAGTACATTTGAAAGTATTCCCAGATTTTACGAAGAATGGTAAAACTAAGCATAAGATGCTTTTTCCAAAAAAGATCTTCAAAATTAACATACGATCTTATAAATATAGCTCAAAAAAAGACAGCTGCAGCTAGAGCAAAGCCTCTTGAAGAAACAGTGCCATTAAATCACAACATCTAACAATTGTCAATGAAAACCTTACATGAAAAAATCAAATGGCAAGATAGGATTCAAGATCAATAATATAAGTACCAGTAATTAACAAAAGGACATACCGCTCTGTACAGAGCGGTGCAGAAGGCATTTTCCTCAAGCAAACTGAGCCTGTTGGAATAAGATCCTACTTACTGTGACTGTAGAAGTGCTCCAGAGATCTGGTTGCAAGTATTATGTGCTCCTCTGTACTGTACTGCTGTTACAACTATTGAGAAAGAAGTGCTTCCCCAACTTGTGGCACTATTAGCAGATTCAGTAACTAAATTCTGTTACACCACTTTTGCTCTGCAATACAGAAATGAACACCTCTACTTGGGGAGCGACTGAACTAAGTAAAATATATGGAAGGGAACAGGTAGAATTACTCCGTCAAACTATGAAAATACAGTATCAATCTTAAAGACACGCTGTGACTTTCAAGACCACCCCCTACTTAGATGTAATGGCTGTGTCTAAGCTGTACAAGAAGAATAGGCTCAGCAATTCGTGTAGGTTTGTTAAATTTGATGACCTGCTTGTTCGCCTTCTGCACCGCAGGCTACTGACCAGTCTTTAAGCTTCTCCTCTGGATCACGCTGGAACTGAAAGATTTCACGCACCTCCCATGAGTCTGGGCTGCAATACATTCAGCCAGATGCAGAGCTCAGGCAATAGTAAGAGCTCATGCTCACGTAGTGACTGTCCTTCTTTGGAGGGCTATTAGCTTAGCCTAACTTCTCACCAACTCATTTATCTGTAAACAACATGAAGATTGACAGGAGGACCAGGACACAAGAGGCCAAGAAACCCTCAAGGCACACACACTCAATGCAATCATGCTTCTAAAGTATCAATAAAAGGATCTGGGATGTGCAGAAGTCGGGTATTTACCTCTTTGCCAACCCTGGTCTAAAAAGATGATGAAAACAGTAAGAAGGCGGCAAGCTGAGGTCAGCAGCATATCCTAGTAGGGGATGAAAGATGATTCATTTTCAGGGATGCAGTACTGTTCTTCTGGCAGACTCTTCACCATACATCATACCGTCCTGGTACAACAAAGTGACTCAAACTACTCCACCATCATAGCTCCAAATCGTAAGAGCAGAAATTTGTGCTAAACAAGTAACAGAAGTGTCTTTTTAGCCTCTGTGTTAAGATTAACAATTAGTTTATCACGCCTTGTTCTGTCTGACTCTTCCTAGACTTGGGAATATATTGGCTAAATTCAAAGAAGTTTAGCAGAAGATCCCGTCTCAGTAGTAGTTTAAGTTCACTCAAATTTCACTGAACTAAGAAGGCAGATAAAGAAGAGATGTTCCAAGTGCCCCTTGAAGTGCCCTGAGAAGGCAAAAGCTGGCAGGTAGACTGAAGTGTTGGACAAATAACCCACAGGAGAGTAACCCTGGTACAAACCAGGGGTTTGACCACAGTGGAAATTATATTGCAGCAGATGGCTGGCTCTCATTTGGTCTCCGTTAAAGCTCCTGTTCAGCCAAAGAAATAGCTCCAGTAACCTTTGCGTGTGAACAGTCTACCGCCTTTCTACCTTTGGCCAACAGCTGGCCTGTGCTGGGCGTTTTCTCCTCCTGCTCTGACTTGGTGCCTTGACAAAACCAGTGCTGCTAGGAGCTTCCGCTGGTCTTTGAAAAATGATGATTGGGGCTTAGAGAAAGGCTTGCTTGCATTCTCTCAGCTCCGTTATCCGCTCACTCAAGTTGAGGTATAATGTTCTACACGGTAAATTCAAGAAAAATGTTTAAGTATCTCATTTAAAAAACAGGAAGAGGAGTCCCATTCCATAAATAGATTGCTTGAGGACATTACTATTTCAAAACACCTGATGCATATTCTGTATAATAGCATACATCTTGGCTACCAGAGTTTCCTCTAACTCCTAAAATACCCGTTTGAAAAGAAAATCTTTGTACTGCAGATTATTTGTCTTAAAAACATTTAAGAATTGGCAACATAGTGAGAACATGCACTAGCCTTTTATTCCTGCAAATAAAAGGTCAGATATCACCTCCGTTTGGCTTCACAGGAGCCGACTCCCGATAACTGGCCCTCAAAGGTGCTTCTTTCTGAATTAAAATTGTCCCTGATTCAACATCCTTTCAGTCACAGTCAGACTTTCAACTGCCTTGTGCAAATTTACACTGAGCATCTGATCATGAAAAAAGACCAAGGAAAAAAACTTAATGTGTCAGAAGAGGTCAAGGATTGAAGAACATGCAACATTATTTGGTGCAACATTATTTGGGGTTGAGACAGAACTACAACGACTGAGCAGAGGAGCTTCTCTGATGCCTGCATACACTGAAATTGCAACACACTTTAGGAGCACAGACAAAAGTAGAAATCCACATTCATGGCTGTATTTTATTAAAATGTGTTTCAGTTGGAAAGTTGGAAAGATCTAGGGTGATATTAAAGAAAGAAATCAGTAGTGTAATTACACATTTCTGGACTATTCACAAAGTCTCATTTCCCCTGAACACAGCAGGAATGGAGCATCACAAGTCTGCTTTGATGCTTCCCCTTCCAACAGATTTTTAGTGCAGCATTTGGCAAAGACAAGCTTCCCCAGAACAACGCAGGAAGTCGTCTTATAGAGATGGGCACGCACGACCACCGCAATTTCTTCAGCCAGGCAGGGGCCACTAAATGTTCAACTGTATTACAACCATCTTGAAAGAAAGGAGTGGTAGATTCTGTTTATGACATACATTCCACACAATATATTCTTCTTCTTCCTACAAAATTATTCTTAATAAAAAATTAAGCCCCAGAAAGGTTAGGGAGGACTAGGATGGACTGACTATTCAGCTTCAGAAGCTATAGAACAAAATATAAAATACTTATGACCTTGGGGGTGAGCAGCAAGAAATGAAAGGGTAGCAATACTGAAGGATCAGTTATAGAATCATGAGTCAGTTCAAAGACAAATAAAATTTAAGTAAAGTCTGTGTTCTCATTTTGGACTCTCTCCTGGAGAAGCACAAACAATGACAAAATTCATCACATAGAGCAACCTGCTGTGCCCTGCTGCAGAGCTCCTTAGGAGAAGACCTAATCAAAGACAGGACTCCAAAGTGCCAGAAGGTTAACACCAAACATCCTACACTTTGAAGAACTGTCAGCCTCCTTCTGCAACACAAAAAGAAGCTTAAGAAACTGGGAACAGGACCTAGTGTGCTAATGGGCCTGCCATAGGAGGTGGGAGCAGATAGGAAAATTTCATCTATGTTGCTGAATCAAGATGCCAGTAAGCCTTAAGTACCTTCCTCCATTGTTTCAGTTGTTTAATCTCACATCTCAGGTATACTGGCACCGATTAGCTCAGGGGGCATCAGCAGGGTATGCTGTACTAATGTTACCGGGGAGTGAAACAAAAGACAATAGCACTTGATGTGGGATATTGGAGACATGAAAGTGGGCTTCTATAGTAGCACAGAGACACTAGCACTCATTTTAAACCATCTTATGTGTTGGGTGAATGCAAAGCATTACGACACCAGTGTGGGTTAACTAAGCCTACAGCATAGGCTGTTTCTTCATTAGGCAGTATGGCAAAGAATATTTTTTTCTCTATTTATACAAACAGGTTTTATTCCTAGCATGGCTTGAAGCCACCCTTAAAACCTTAATTATTTTATGTGTTAAATGGGTTACCTGCCCAAAGTAACACCAAATAATAGAAAAGGTTGAGAGGTACATATATTCAATGTCTATCACTAACAACTGTGAAGATATGGGATCCTTGCCTGAAGAACAGAGCAATTTCCTTCATGCTATAGCACATCAGGTGGAGATTTACTCGATCTCCAAAGCATATAAAAGCAGAAGGGGTATACTGCAAATTTTCTCCTGTTCCTATGGCCTCCTGAGCAAGGGCCAGGCTCACGTTGCTTGTAATAAATTGGCAAGAGTTGGCAACACTAGAAACAGCACATGAGGAGCTTGAGGAGGAATTTGAAATGATGCAGGGTCTGATTGATGGGCTAGAAAGAGCATTTTAGCTGCTGAAGCTTGGAAAGATTGAAAGTATGATTTGGGAATTAGGGATATCAAAACAGAGGAGCTTGGAGTAATCAAGGAAGGAGATAATTAGCATAGAAAGAGCACAGCTTTTAGCAACAGACACAAGGGCATACAAAAATGCTTGTTAACTCTAAGATGCATTTGCAAGTCTAAGTTAAAACCCTATTTTTCCTCAGAGAATAATGCCCTGAATCCCCTTTTAAAATTAATCCCTTCCATTCTACTATTTTAAAAAGAATACGTGTACGAAGCTATTTAGAGTGGACGGGGCAGCCAGGTGCTAGACTACGTCCTTGCTCTTGACTGATTGCAAGTTGGAATGAGAGAAATTTTGGCACACAGGATGCTGGCAGAGTTCAGCCCGTGCATGTGGAGACCCAGGATGGCTCCAGTCAGATCAGAAAGTTGCCTTTGTACCTGTACTGGAAAGGGAAGTGGATGCCTTGTCAGGGCAAGAAACACTTCAGGAGGCAGCTGGTACCTCAGATGGAGGCAGGGATTATGGTTTTACAGGAGAGGAGGAGGAGGATGGTGTGAGTGCCAGATCCCCTTTCACAGCTCTGCTGAAGGCCCCTCAACTTGCTAGCAGTTCCCAACATAGACCCTTAGTGCCACACTAGAAGTAAAGGATTCAGCATGAAGAAAACAACCTGTTATTGACTCTTCTTGGAAAAACGGTATCAATCTAGCCAGTGTTAGAGTCTGATCTATAATATACACCAGGGCAGTTTCAGTAGAACTCTTAGGGCCTGCCTAAAAGCATGAACTTGTTCTTAAATTCTTTTCTCTGCACTAGTGCTTCCCACATTACACTTTGCTGCACTAAGAGGTGGTCTGTGAGCCCCATGGAAGTTCAAGTGGGGCCTGCAAGCTTGAATAATGGGCTGGCCTTCTGTCTTATGCTTCTTAAACCAGCTACTGTAATTAAAATGTGATGAGAAAGGGCTACCTGTTTCCTGATCTCTTCTGAGCTAAGGAATGCAGGCACCAAAAGATGCAGATAGTCACTGGCATGGACAGAGGGGAGATGAGGGGTGGGGAAGAAGTGATTTTCAAAAAGGAAGTGTAAACCCTTTAGGTTTTCACACTCACCTACTTCTGTCACTACTTACACCTCTCAGCTTAGCCCAGTATAACTGTGAGAAGACCAACAACTGTACAAACGTCGTATTCTGCATCTACTGCTATTGTGCTGAGTTCGCATGCCGTCTGGAAGAGGCGTAAGTCCAGATGTCTGCTCAGTACGAGCCACGCAAAGGGAGATCCAGTGACATGGTATTAAAGAGATTAGCTTCCAAAAAAAAAAAAAAGGCAAAGTGCTTAGTCAGAGCAGAAGTCTCTCCTCCAAAGTTATTTACTGTCTTCTGGACTGGAAGCTTATTCATTATAAAATCCACAGTGTTCACCCTCCCCTGTCCCTTCTCTGCTCTTGTTCATCCTGTGGTTTGTAACAGTTTGGAAAACTTTAGGGGCATTCCTAAGTGGTTACAGATGTGTAAGGATGCACACTACAGGCCACTTCATCAAGAGGATGACATAACCCTGCATGCCAGCTTCAGAAGTAGCTCATTTAATACTTAACTCAGAGACACGATTGTCCCAGACTCACTGTGTGCCTGTTGAGAGTGATGGGATTATAACAGCAGCTGGCAGTGTTCTGTTCCAAGAAAGCTCACAGCATTATTCAGTCTTGAGTTCCCTCTTCCTCTGTGGAGCCATTTGATCCTTAATCTCTTCTATGGACTCTTAACCCTTTTGATGTACTTCTCCCCTCGACAAAGTTTTACACACACATTTTTATACCAAAATATGGGTGAAGATTATTAGTAAGATGTCACAGTTGCACATCTATTTTGAACACTACTTCTAAGTGCTTGTCAACCATGCGTTTGCATGAAGAACTGTCTAGCATGTATTTTACGAAATTATGTACAAAGAAATAATATTTTAAAATCCATTGCACTGGTTTTCCTGAATCAGACTGTGCAACTGGAAAATGTCAGCACGATGCTGGAGGGTACCCATGGCCATGGACTACTAATACAACTAGTTCCCTGTACCACAGTAGTATCTGCCACGTGCTTTCCACACAGAACAAAACACCGCTACTGCTTAAAAAGACTCAAAGTCAATAGTTCTTAGGAGACCTCTGCTCTGTCCATTACTCTGTCACTATTCTGTTGGGACACTCTGGTCAGGACCTACTTTGCTTTTTCTCAGCAGTGTCTTGTATAATTAAAAGCTGACTACAACTTGCTGTGTGTCATCAGGTTGCTTTCCCATAGGAACTGAGATGGTAAGACACTAGCATGATAGCTTGGGACAAGAGGTGGCTTCTACAAGAAAGATGATACCAGCATTGTCCAAACACAGAGACAAAAAAAGCCAGTCGCTTGAGAATTAGTCAAGAAGGTGCCAGTCTGTGACAAGGAGATGGAGGAACTGGACTGAAGACAGTCCCGGTTGAAGCGAAGTGGCAACTGCACAAAGGGTTACCAACATTACAACGACTAAAGAAACAACAGGGTAAAAGGATGCAGGAGAGTATTTCGTGAGGCAGGTAGGAAAACCAGCGTGATTTACTAGATGTCAGAGGAAACCAATAGCTTATTGAATAAAAGAAGGTGAATGGATACAAAAGAGTTTGAGACGCAGCAAATTATGTGTTTTTTGGGGGGGCGGGACTGCTGGAAGAAGCAGAAAATAACAATCCTGAATGCTGCTGATGGCAGAAAAGAAGATAGAGTGGCTACATCAGATCTTGATTTCTCCTTCTCTTAAAAATCTTGCATAAAGTGGCAGTGAATACATGAAAATCAACACTAACAAAAGGGCGGACAACAGATGGATGGGAAAATAGCTGGGAATTGAAGTAGTAGTTCAAGTAGTTCAAGGCTGGGAAATGGTACAGCCAGGGAAAAAAATGACCTTGACCTAGCACTGGTGAAGTTCCTCTACAGGAATAGTATTATGCAGCTGAAGTACAGTATTTCAATACTGTCATTAAAACATTGCATACATATTTCTTAAAGAGAAATGTTACTCATCTTTTAAACCACCTGATCATTGGTATACAGCCCCTTGTAATTCCCCCCCGCCCTGTTCTTGTCTATTTACTCAGTTCCCACTATCAGAAAATCCAATAAATCTTTATTGAGTTAGACTTCTATATGAACATCTCTCTTCTCCAAGGAACACATTTTAATAATTTAGATGGCAGCTCTGTACTGCATCATTTCTTTGATTTTAGGGGATGATGCAGTGGGCTAGAAAGCTAATTTAGATGGGCTTAAAACTACCACATTTCCATGATTATCCTATGTTCTAGTATTCAGTTTGGCATATTTGATGTGTATGAATTGTTACTGTATCCCCTGCCCCCCCCCCTCCAAAAAAAAGATTTCAAGGAATATATCATCTTCCACACAGCACAGTAAGTAGCACTATCAAACATGACACCTGTACCCAAGTCATGAAAGAAATTACACAGCACTGCAAGCTATTGTTTGAAGGCAAATATGCAATTACAGTAGCAGTCATATTGTAAAGCACACATACGACAGCAGAATTAAAAGTCACATTAAAACCCACCCAAGCCTTACAGGGACACTGCTCAAGCCCACAGCAAGATTCTACGGGAAAGCTGACAGCCATTTGGGATCTTTTCACCATAAGAATTCAACAATAGGAGATTTAGATTACCACAGGGGGGGAAATCCCTATCTTTCCAGTGAGAGGCAGAGAAAGGTCACAACCTATTACTCTATAAAATCACAGCAATAATTACTTTAACATACTAACATTCCCATCCTCTCAGTCTTCCAGCCTCAGGCTCCAACAACAAAAGCATCCACCTTCCCTGGCAGATATAGAAACTGTTCTTAATGGAATTAATTTGATTAAAAACACCCAATCAAGTGTTTTAAACAGCATATCTGATAACACTATGTGGTAGAAAGCATATATTGGCCCGTGCGTAAGATAACAATCTCTTCCTTCTCCATTGCTATAAACTTCAGCTTCTTGCTTTATGACCTTAAGACAGATTTCAAACCCATCATTGGCTCAAGGCTAAAAAAATCACCTAATTTGAGATGCTGGCCAGTATAGATTGGAAGGGGGAAGTTCCACATTTGGGGAAAAAAAAAAAAATAGTGCCGAGGAAACGTCTTCGGATGTCTGATTTCATAAATAAAAATCCCCAAAGCATGCAGACCATAGGAGGCTGACTGGGCTTTGGAATGCTAAGTCCTAACAGCAGAGTGCAGGTGTGGCAAAGAAGGGCTCTGCAAGTCGCTCTGATGACCACAGCACAGCAATGCAGCCACAATTTAGACTATCAAATTGATTTTTCAGCTTAAGACGGCACTAGCTGCTTTTTATGCTTCATAGCTGAGTGCTGGCACAGATGTTTAAAACTTTCCAAACTGTTTAACAGATTACACAAGCGGCCAGCAGTAGCTAAGCAGGGAGAAAGGGCTGTACCTCAGTAATGTATTCTACTGTGATAAGTTCCCTTTCAGCGAGGCCGTGACTCCTGTCCTAGTTGAGTCCCTTTGGAAGAAAAAGGAAAATGGAAGGAATCAAATATAAAGCAAAGAACTTGCTGAAATGACTCTTCAGGGCCTTCCCTGCAGTGTTGGCACTCAAAGCTGTACCTGGGCTCCAGTAAGTCTTTAGCCACAGCAACACTAATTGAGGGCACTTCGGAAAATGCCCTTCAATTCCCTGCTGTGACTGCTGGACCGCTCACAGATTTTCTCCCTCAAGTCCCTTCTGCCCTTTTGAAGCCCCACTGGCATAGGCAGGGCACAATCTGGGGCCAGGGAGCAGCCTTCGCCGGACGGGACCCTCCTTGAGGCGGTTAACCAAACAGGTGCGGGGGGCCCAGGGAACGGGCGGGCAGCGGGACTGTGGCCGCCGGCCCCGCGGCTGCCGGCCCCGCGCAGCTCAGGGGCCCTGCAAGGAGCCAGCTGAAAAGGAGTCAAACTTGAAGCTGCAAAAGCTGCTCCTCAGCTGTCTCTGAGCAGCCAGAGAGAAAACGGCGTAAATCTAAGACATATGAGAAATAAGAAAATCTTATCTACAAAAAGATGTACGTGCATTAATAGAAATGATGTTTTGAAGCACTGTGTGCCTCTGAGCATACACAAAAAGCAGGTGGTGTGGGCAGCAGCCGCTGTGAATTGGAACGAATGCGGCAGCACCCAAGTGCACCTATGCAGGGATATAGGTCAGGGTGCTGGCTGTACGTACCTGGGCAGCAATGGGTGGAGAAGCTGGAGGGAAGCAACCACGCCAGTGAGGGTGTGCTGTGTGCAGATTTTAAACGCTGGATGCCTCTCTGTATATCACCAGGGAAGCCCACAAGAGGCAGAATACAAATCATGACTGATTTTATTCCAGCCAAAGCTAGCAGCAAGCAGAGACTTCCAGGGGACTTGCACACATGTGTTCAGGCTCACTGTACTGAGAGGAGGAAAGAGCGTTCCTTACGCTGCTCTTGACAGGAGCAAATGATTAAAATTCAAGTTTCCCAAGAACAGCAAAGCCAGCCAGAGGCTACTGACCCAGAGGCAGCTATTGAAAAGACAGCAGGTGTGAGCAGACCTTGCTGCTCTTCTATTGCTAAATCTCACATTAGATGATGTTTGAAGCTAGTAGTGCCGAGGGTGAGCTGGGCTGAAAGGGGCGAAAATAACACTGTATGTAAACAATAGCTTAAGAAAAGGGTTAGCATAAAAATAGTGTACTAGAAGTCCCAGCAGTTTGCCCTGAGTTTTGACCACCACTGCTCAGGCAGATACTTTCCATACTAAGAGAAACAGATTTATGACAAGCTTGTAATTAAACTGTCTGAAGGACCAGTGAACTCTACATGCTGGGTTTTTTTATGCCACTTTCAACAAAATTAATGCAAGTGTTACGTGTGAGTGGATCTCCTTGTTTGACTGCTGGGCTGCCTTCTCCCAGTTCCCTGTTTTTATGACCTACATTTCCAAATGTCCGTCAGTGCTCCAGATTCCAAGGCACAAAAATCTCTGGTCTGTTCATGCATTCTTTCTCACAGAGCAATAAGAAAAACTTACACCATATTGGTCAATGTATTTAATGCAGCTCTGCTTCTGCTACCGAGAGACAGCTATTTAACAAAATAGTGGCCAGTTCAGAATTTGAACAATTAATCTGCTTGTTCATGAAACTCCCTGAGTGCCTCCTGGTTTATCATCAGTCATACATAGGTGCCTGTACTACATCCAACAGAAAAAGAAACAGTGGTAAAGTCAGAGTACACACATATTTCAAAGTGCTATTTAAGAAACTTACTTTGAAATTTGGAAGTGCTATTGACAAACTTTGTTACATTTAAAAAGTTACAATTAAATACACACGCACCTTTGTATGCATTAATTTACCTAATGTGCAAAGCAAAGAAGCTACTCCAAAACCCAACAAACATCCAAATACTAAGCATTATTATTACTGCTAACATCAAGTTCTTCCATTTGCAGCTTTTGCTCTATGGTTTTGACCTTACTAGATCTCATTTTCACACAGGCTCCCTTGCCAGCACACTTTTAAGAAACTTTCAGATATGCAAATATTTGAAGACAATGGAATTGAGAGAAAAAACAAAATCTGTAGAATAGGGGACCTAGACTGAAGCTGATTTTCATCTGAGGAAAAAAAAAATTTGTTTTTTCATGTATCAGTAAAGTAACTATCAGATTTCAAGTGTTTGGTAAAAGATAATCAATAGTTACCTCAAATACTGTTATTAAAATGTTCATCTGGCTGCCTTTAAAATTCAAACTGCTTTAGCTCTAGGTGACATTCTTATTTAAAATTCTAGATTAAAGCCAGCAAAACCAAGGATTCTTCTTTGGTCAGGGACTGTTCACTTTTTTTTTTTTTCTTAATTTATTTTTTTATATAACATTGATATATCAAGCTCAGATTCAAATCAGTTTCAGACAAATAACAACTGCTACTATTAAAAAACCACAACTGAGAAATCGACTGATCTGAGAATCCAGCCGTCACTTGTTAACTGCTGCAGAACTGCCTCTCTCCCATCCTCAGCTCTGCAGCACCCATTGAGATATTTGTCCTCTGAATATTTGGGAAGGGGTGGGGGACAAATTCTAGGACCACAGCTCATATAGGCACTTGTAGGGATCCAGTAGCAGGAAGAGGACCAAGCCAGTTTATTTCATATGGCCAGTATATCTGACTTTCTGCACGTGGCACAAACAGTTACACCACCTATAGATCATTGCTTGTGAAAACCCAGACGCCGGTTACCCTGAAGACACCGAATGGTACAGCTACGATTCTCATGCTCCATTTTGAGGCTGGACATTTGGAACGTGAATAATGCCATTAACCCAGGAGAATTAGGTAAGCCCCATGGTTCTTCAATGACTTAGTTTTTGTCTGCACTAATTTTACCTCCAAATCTGCATGTCTGAAACTCCACACTCTTCAAGTCTGCTTAAAGTGATTACGTCTTTTCAGTAAATCTTGGATTGTTCTTTCTCCCGGCTGCAGAGCTGTCTGCCTGCAATTTCTCAAAAGAGCGCCAGGATTTCATGTCCATTGGCCCCTGCATTCCTGCCAAAGCCCTGCAGAAATGAGAGCTGCTGCAGCTGCCAGGGTTTATTTACACACATTCCTGCCTCAAATTGAATTAATGAGCATAATTTAACTCAGGCAATGTCCTCCACAGCTCTTGTTTCTCTTTGCCCCCCTTGACATTTCTTTCTCTCACACAACCCCTCTTGTAGTCTGTCTTAAAGCAGTATCTAAAGTGATTCTGGTGTAAAAAGTAATTGCAGATGCATTTTATCTCCCATTTGAGCTGATAAACTTGTACATATCTGCTTACAGCCTACTTCATGGAAAGCCCAGTGTCCCCTTAATGAGTATCCAGAAGGTTAACTTGAACTTATTTGCTCTGTTCAATCCAAGTTTGTCAGTTTAGCAACGAGCTTCCAGTTTAATCACTTACAAAAGACCCAGCCTTCAAAAGAGCTCCAATGCAACAGATGAGAGCAGCTGATGCTACAACACATCTACAGCTGTTAACGTTCACATGCTATATTTAGTAAACCTTTTCTCTGTAGGTCTCCAGTCCACTTCTGCCCTCAGAAAGCAGAAATTCTGCATCCACAGCATAAGGGGTCTCAACATCAACAAGCCCTGCAGGCGTTGTACGGACACGTCACACACAGGAAGCTCCTGTTACGCCACCGACCGGCCCGATGCAGTGTTTCCCACCCGTTATGTCAGAGGTAGCGCACAAAAATACTTCTCCAACTATTCACGCCCATGTGACTAAAAGTCCATTCTCCCCTCTAGTATCACCCTGTACAGTGTGTGTCTCACACTCTGTGTATACTACACGAGGCTTGAAAGCCTTGGAACAAAAACCATATGCTTCTACTAGAAGAGTGTGGGAGAAAAAGAACTAAATCTTTAATGATAAATACATTTGCTACATCAGCACTTAACAAGCATTATGGACAAGAACATTTCAGTGACACTTTAAACTCACAGATCTACAGGAAGAAAGCAGATTGCTTGGCACACAGCAGTTGGGCTTTCTGGGAAGAGTGTTCTACTATGAAGCTCCCACAAGACCATATCTATCCAGTTATGCTGATTCACGGAGAGGATTTTCCTTCCCCTAAATAAAATTAACAAGATCCTTAAGAATATTTAAATGAGAAATCGATGTATTCCAGGACTTGTGATTGAAACCACAACAAATTCTATGGACCTGAGTTTGCAACCCCCACAAACAGAAACTATTCAAGTTCCAGTAACATCAGTAGGATTGACTGTGTGAGACAGCTACTCACCACGATCATAGACCAGGCAGGCACTCTGGGATGGGATGAGCTCAAAGGATCATCCCAAGATGAGCCTCTCCTGAAAAAACTTACTCCTGTTGGAGAATGCAAGATTTTGAGGCACATGTCAATTCTCTTCCACATATACATCAGAAGCCAATGCACACAAAACTGCTTAACACCCCACTGCAGAAAGTAGCGTGAAGAGTGAAGGCAGCAAACAACTGGGGGAGGGTGCGTGTGCATCTTTGAATGTCCAAAACTGAAATTTTGAACTCTCGAGCAGAAGCCTGCTCTAGCTGCAACTGGTACAGGCTGGTTGTAAATTTTGGTAACATTTAGACTAAACAGAAATTGTATGTCCTGAATCCTCTGACTAATAAAGCGATATGAGACATTATCCCCAATTACAAGGCTGATTGTGTGTTGTGCTTCTGCATACAGACTATGAAGAAAATCAGGGGCTTGGGGTTCCATGCCAAAAACAAGGGTCCACGAAAAGAAGTGATTGTCTTGGAAACAATGGGGGAGAGGGTCTGGAAAGAAGGTGGTGAAGATGCTGGCTGCAGGAAAGATCCTGGAAGCAGCAGAAGATCCCAAAGAACAAGGACATGCATAGAGATGAATGCTGGGGAATGGCCAGGGACCTTGACCAGTAACACTTGTAGGCAGTCAACACTGACAGCAGTGGCACAGGAGGAACCAGCCCAGCTCTCTGCCCAGCTTACCCAGGCCAGCAGTCACCTCACTGCAGGGGAGGTCGAGACCTAGGGAACATAATGCCTTGCTAGGAGTAAGCAAATGAGAATAATCAAGTAGGGTAAGAGTCCTAATGTCTCTGGTTCTGAAACAAACCCCAGCATCCAGACCCACTGCAGGCTGTCATTTACTTTGTCTTGCCTGTGACAGCCAGCACTTGGCTAAATTTGAGTCCTTCAAGGCCACTTTCATTAGAAACTGATGCAGGCTATACATGGCTTTAAAACAATTCTGCTTGCTTGCAGAGGAAAAGCATGATAAACACTTCTTTTTCTGACTTCTAACATCAAAAGACCAGAACACACCTACTCTTCACAGTCCCAGCTCTAAATCCAGCCAGTAATTTCACTTAAAATTTCACCTCAGTCCCCTCTCTGGCCATTTCCAACTTTTCAATATAATTCCACACCCCTTAGTAATATTTTCTCCTTTACACACAGTTGAAATCAAATACACTTGTCACTAAGTGTTTATTGGGTCCTTGGAAAACATTTTGGATTTTGTGGTTGCCTTTCATATACCTTTTGGTCTGTGTGAAGATGCCAGCGAGTCAGGAATTCAGCTGCTCTTCACATACCTTCTGAATGAACAGCAGTGGTCATTTCAGCTCAATAAGATTTTGCCTAACCCCAAATGACAACAGCACTTTTTATAAGCACCTAAGGAAAACTGACAGAGCCTTATTTTTTGTTGTTCTGTTCCCCACCAGATACTTATCTTGTTACTTCATATGCTCACTTCTCCCTCCTCCATTTTTTAAAATTTCTTTTTATATTGGCATCCAATTTTATAAAAGCACAATGAAAGTCAACTGTATAACACTATCAAAGAAATTCACTGTCACTTCCTCTGACTTCTGTATCATCACAGTGGAGAAAGTTCACTTGAATCTGGAAAGGCCTTCCCTGAACGCAGCTTCTGTTGAAACAAAGCTTGAAGTGGTTACTTTTCGTGCTTCTTTGAAATAGCCTAAAAATATCTCTGTTTGGTACATCTCTCTCAAATTCTCTCAGAACCCCATAACAAGAATATTTCTTTCACATGTGAAAATGAAATGCCAAACATTGGCTGTTCTAGTGTATGTACATACACTGTTGGATAAAACACTGCAAGCAACAGCTTACACAGATATAGGAACCACAGGACTAATAAAAGAAATACCAAAATAAAAACCTTTAGATCTTTACTAAAACAGATGCTTACACCAAAATATTGGATAAAAGAAGTCCTTGCAAAGGTGACAGTAAGATTTTTTTGTAGAGTCTAAAATTACACTCTGCTAACCATATTATCTTCTCTTCTGCTCACACATTTTGCACACCCATGCAATGGCAAGGAATGAATTGAGTATGGCGTGGAAACTTTGAAAGCCGATGTTTCTTCATTCTACCCTTTATATTCCTTGCCCCCTCTCCGACTAAGAATCCCAGTCCCTCCTCAGCACCTCCTTTGCTCAGTACTGGGTGCAGCTCACAGACTATTACAGGTGGAACTGATGGCTGGTAGGTGTTCATCCTCTTCCTTCCCAGAAACCTTCTGAAAATGAGAAATACTCTGAACACACAATTTCAGTCTAAGTGAGTGCATCACTTTAGAGAATGAGATGAAGGAAATAAGTTTGCATATAATATTGTTCTGGTTCATTTCTTTGAAATGAATTGGCATCTTACAGCTGCTGACCAGGGTAAGAGGTACCTTCAGAGAAATGCTGTTTGACACCACAAATTTGTGCAGATTTATTGAAAACAAAAAAGCCATTTTGGGTCAATTCTAACATCTAGTCTACAGTTCAGCCACTGTACAGAATCCTTCCTTCTCCTTCCCCAGCATCCTCCAAAAAGCACTCCATGCTATAGAACAAGGATGTCTTTTTCTGTGTGTGACAACACCCCTGTCCAAGCTTTCTCTGCACTGCCTGCTGACTCTACAGTAAGTACCAAACTGCCTTCAGTCATACACCAGAAAAGGGAGATGTGTCCAGAGCTGCAAGATGGAGCCCTGCAAGATACTTAGCAAGAGACTGCAGCTCTTAGTGGTGGAAGAAAGTCGCTTCCCAACATCAAGCTACTGAGAGGTGCCGTTGCTGGGTTTTATGCTACAGAGATCAGTGGTGGCACATCTCATCACAAGTGGCTCCTTCACACTTCAGGCCTTATGTTATGGACACCACCTGTATTATCCTCTGCCCTTGTTTCCTATCAATCCTATTGAATCATGAATTACTCTGAAGAAAATACAGCTCTCTGGAAGCACAAGTGTGTATCTGTTTAGCACCACTGCTATAACACTGTTACTCTTTTCCACAGTCTCCTTTCTATGTCTTCTGACAAGGTTAATGGTATAGAAATACCAGCTCAAGTGACACATACCCAAATGAGAAATTACAGTCTACAAGCCAAACAGACACAGCTTGACTTCCCGCACAGCCACCCAAAGGCACTCCCAAAACTTAGAGCATTCAGATTAAAACTGCTTTTTGTCGGCCACGTCCCCCAGCAGAGAAGCAGCACAAGACGCTGTCGTTGCTGCCAGCTGCCGAGTTAACGGGAAAGCCGTAGGGCACAGACCGGACCGGCTGACCCACAGCAGCAGGCAGGGTGCTCGGGAGGGCCGCACTCCTTCCAGCCTCACTGCTCCCGAAACCTGTGTACCCACGTTTGCCTTAGAATGCTGTAAGAGAGATCATTTCCACTCCTCAGGGCTTTTTGGATCAAATTTTGACATAATACAATTGGGGAAAAAATGATCTCATGAAACGTATACTGTAGGGAGGAAAGGGAACAAAGGTATGTTTCAACTTGATCTGGAAATATTTTCCCATATGAAATAGTTATGCTTGTCTCCTACAAAAATGCAATCCAATCAGCTCAGGAAAGAAATGGTGGCATGGAGCACTAATTCAGCTAAACAAACAAAAAAATCCCCCACAAAAGCCCTTTATAATACGTAAATTCAAATAAAAACATAACGTGACCCTCCTGTCCCCAAGGAATGAAGGGAAAAGACAACATCCCAACCAAACCCCAAATACCTGCTATCTGGGCTTTCCTGCATCCATCAGAAAACAAAGCAACTTAAGCGTGACCAAAGCAAGCTATAAACCCACTAATTCCAACTCACAGTCACCTCCTGCCCACTGGAATAGATCCCATCTGCTGCTCCTCCTATTTTCTAAAGGAGCCACAGCTTCATTGCTATGAGCTTAAATGCTCTTTTAAAAACCATCTTACATACACAATTACCTTACCACCTTCCTTTCTTTGTGTCCTAGAGATTACAGGAACAGCAGCATATTGATATCCCTACTTTCACGCCCTCTCTCTCCTGCCCATCCTCATCATGCCAGACCATTTAGGCAATAAACGCCACACAGGAACAGGATATTGCTCGATGCCTTCACGCTGCCTGGAAATGTGGCTGATTCCCATGCACGACAACCACAGACAGGAGTGCTGAATAGCGAACTCGTGCAGAGGCAGACCCAAATCTCTTTGCTATGAAGCCTCTCGCATTGCCCTCCAGCCCACCCTACCCATCTCCCATGTAGCACACAGCCTACAAAGCTGATCTGCAAAAGATGCCAAAGAGGCTGAGCGCTTCGCAAGAGGCCTAAAAACTGTTTGGCTACTCTCCAGTTAGGCGATCCAACAGAAAAAAAACTTTTTTTCTTTTACTAAGATGCACACAAACCCTTGTCATACATGACAAACCCACTCTGCAGAGCCGTTCAGTTTTCCTCCTTAAGTTTCTAATGCAGAACACAGCCTCCATCAGAAATGCTCTGATCCAGTATGGCAAGTCATACGTTCTTAGTTTCTCCTTGCTCGTCAACAGAGCTCAAAACACAGACTTTTTTACAGAGACATGAGTATTAGTTTGACACTGCCTCTGGTACAATACAGTAGCTGCTTTTCTATATTTAAAAGCCAGCTGTTTCTAATTAAGAAAATATGAATAGGATATCTTCCAAACATCTTTCCACAAGCATGCAACAAGGCTTCGCTACTTTTAAATATATGAAAAAGTGATTTGGGGAAATTTTGAAGGACATTGAGCAATCCTGGACTCCAAATTGAAAAAAGATGCAATTTTTGAAGCATTACCATGGAACGATAATTCTATCCTAAGTGAAGGAGCTTGCTCCTGGACACCACTATACCCCACTCCAAAACCAATAAATCTGGATAATCTGCCAATTACGCAGAAGTGTAAATGTTCTGTGTGCGCACTGTATTTCTATTTAAGCTACTGAGCAGCATTTCAGCTTGTTAAGGCTACCTGATCTCCAAACAGACGTTGGCCAGACAGCGTGGCTAGCGTCCAGCTTACACTGCAACACTGAAGAAAAACCAGCTGACACCCTACGCGCCATCTGTACAACCTGCAGGGAACCATTTATCTCCACTCACTTTCCTATTGCTCCCCCATCTAACACACTAGCCTGCTAGCCACAGTTCTTCTGCGGGCCAAGAATAAAGACCGAAGCGAAGGTGGGCACATGAAGACTTCAGAGACGTCTGAAGGCCAGCTGACTGCCTCACTTTCCCCACCGCCAGTTCCCAAACCAGAACGAGTTTTTATGCTCATAGCTTAACCCTATTTTCACATGGCTCTACATAAGAAATACCAGCACAGCGTTGGGCACAGCTGCATATACAGTCCTGCTTTCAAGCCTTCATGAAATACTTCCAAAGGAGAAATAAGTCTGGGATATCTTTTAGAAATATTTAGGATAGGTTTGCTGCAGAGTCTCCAAACAGATAAAGTGGCATGTTGTGGGGAGTTAGCCTCCAGAAAATAAGCATGTTTAATCTATTGGTTTCACATTCAGGAGTTATTAAAATATTTATTTTCATTTATCTCAGTTTTTTCATCCTTCTGGTGTATGACATAGAACACCGCAACGCCAGGGATCTACAAGTGAGTGATTCATTTCTGAAAGCCATGTGTGGCTCATAAAAACAACCCACTCCTTCAACAGATGCTTAAAAATATATGCATGCTTCATTAGTCTAATTTGTCTGCTCAGAGCCTAGTCCAAAACTGCAGAAAAAGTTCCAAAACCACATCAAGTACCATAGAGACTGCTGTGCATAATAATAAAAACAAACACAATCAGCAGGCATTAAGGACCTCAATCTGCAGGCAAAGTCTGATTCCTGCCTAACGGCTGGATGAAGCATTTCCATCAACCAAAACACTGACACCACAGTGTAATGTGCAACCGATTGCAGACAAACAAACCACAATCAGAACAGCCAATTTTCTAACTAGCACCAAACTGCGGAAATATGAGAAGCCAGAAAGAACAACAACTGAGACCTCTGGAAAAAAGATTCAAAAGAACGGCAAAAATATTCTCGAAAACATGAAAATGTACATCAAGCTGTCAGTATTTCAGTATGGATTTGCAAGAGCAGTAATGTGAAACCTGTTTATTATGTTACAATAATGATTATTATCTTGCCTTCAGGATTTTTTGGTTTTGTTTTGCGTTGTTTCCAAGTCTTCCAAACCATGCAGATTTCTCACACACTTCGGCAATAACTGAATCAGCAAGATTTGAGAGAGCTTCAGACCGAAGGCCAGCTACTAAACTGGCCATGCAACCAGAGTCCATCAGACCCTCTAGATCACCTCCTGCCCTCAAAAGCCAACAACCTAGTGCAATAGCTAAGGTGAACCTGTCTGGCTAATGGCATACACAGAACAGAAAGGGAAGCTTTACTAGAAGAGGGATAGATGTTTTCTTGACAAACCATTAATATGGGTAAGTCCTGCTACTGTCACGTTACACCGGATCAACCAGAGATCTCGATTACTAGGATCTTTTAAAAAGCATCCTTAATCCAGGTAAAGCTGATGCACAGCTGCCTTAAAGTCTTTATGTAAGTAGACATATAACCTAGCAAGAATTTGACAGTTTAGCTGGAAAAAAAAGAAATATCTGCTGTCAAGGATGTAGGCAGCACTAGGAAACAAAAAGCAAGCCTGCCGTTAGAGCTGTGAAAGCATGAGAGTGGCTCTTACATGTAGCTGTTTCCACTACGCAGAAGCAGAGCTGGTGGTACAACAATTATTTGGATTGTGATTTTGATGAATCTCCTCTCAAGTGCAGTTGTACATAAGTAACTGGGAAGTGCAGCAGCTCCAACTTCAAGACCTCCAGCTATGAGGAAGCTGGAGGCCTCAGATGAGAAAGGGCTTCCTAATGCCATCTTGAGATCAAAATAATGGGTTCCAGACTCAAGACTATTCTTAAACCCCAGTTCTGAGATATGACCACACACAGCACAAAGTGTAAAAACCTAGAAATGACTAACCTGCACTTTGGATTAACCACAATGTATGACCTCTCAAAACCAGATTAAAACCCCCACTCTTTTACCCGCCCCCCCCAGCAGAAAAAATGAGACTGATACTGATCTTCCTAAAGACATTTCCTTAATGGTAACAACAACTAATGAGGCAGAGACAAAACACACTTACATTAAGGGAAATAGATTGAAAAAAAAAAAATTAAAAAAAAATTTAAAAAGTCACAGCTCAATAGTAGCCCTTTCTTCATCCACAGCCGATAACAGATGCTTCAGAAGGGTGATGGGAACACCCCTTCCCTGCCACCCCACTTTCCCTTAAACACTAAAAAGACAGTATTTTCGCTTTGGGCAGGGAAGATATCTGTTGTTCTTCATCTCAGATAATGTCTGGATCAAGACTCAAAAGTGTGATCACTTTCGTATGCATATATAACATCCTCTTGTATACACACACATGCTTTCAGGTACAGGTATCTAGGTATGTGCATGGGTGGGAATACCTGCACACAGACTTTGATCCCATACAGTGTAATTTTATTCCCATAAACTTAAAGTATGCTATAATTCCTACAAAGAAATCCATACAAGAAAAGAGTATGAGCAGCATTTCACTCACACCACCTGTATAACATATGCAAGGAACGAGCATAAATGTAACTGCTCACTGTTCCCTTTGAGGCACCAAATCTCCATCCCCCAGGCAAACAAAATATCCAAGAGTGCATCAGGGCAGGGATACGGCCAATGTGTTGGTCAACAAAGTACCACTGGGTTATGAGCCACAAGCCCCAAAAGTTCAGAAAAAGGATAATTAAAAAGGCACTCACATCCTTAGAGCAGCACATTCCTGTACCACCTCTTAATTAATGAGTATCAAAGTGGGTAGCACTTTTTAAAAACATAGGCATCTACTTGTGTCCAATGATCTGTGGTGGTAAGTCATAACTACTGGAAGGTGGGAAAGGATTTACTTGTTGAACAAAATGCTGCCATCTGGAAGTGCTCATTCAAAAACAGTCACCTCCCATACAAGTATCCTGGCTCCAAAGGCAATACAAAAAAATTGGCACTGACTTTTACCAGTGTTACCGTTCTCTGCAAATAGAAAAAGAGCTTCTTTTGAAAAAATACAAATATTCAGGAAAGCCAAGAGAGCTATCAGAGGGCTTCCTTGGTCTTACATTATTGCTTCTGATACTATTAAAGGAAAATATTATTCTTGTGTCTGAAAAGGTTCCCCCAAAACAGCCAGGGAGTTTACTTCCAAAGTACCAGATGTCATACTATTGGAAAACTTCTATTAAGGACTATTGAGATTTTTATCACAGCTTTGCCTAATTACATTAGATGTATTCTATTATGAATACTGTAGTGGAAACAGAAGAAATATGTTGACTCTTTGACAGCAGAGAATAATTAAGTTGCTTCCCTTTGCCCTCAAGGAGGAAAAAAAAATGGTATTATTTTCCCTGTGAGAATGCTCAAGATATAATGGTCAAGAGAAAGAAATACTTCGTGAAAATGGTTTAATAAATCCCAGCAGAAACAAAGCATCTTTTACACATACTTAAAAGTCTGCAAGGCTCCATGCTGACATTTGATGAATGGACAGAATAAAATGTTTTGCACCTCCTATGCCTTCTACTGATGGCACAAAGTCCTGGCTGGCACAGATGCTAGATGAACATTAGAGTTAAAAACAGCTCCCTTCGAGTGCTATTGGATTTGCATAGTATGAGGATCTAAAACATTCTGGAGTTCAGTTTATTTGAAGATAAGCACACTAGCAAGATTTAAAACCAAAACAAAGTAAGCTTTTCACTGTCTCATTTTGCTTTTAAAATACCTTGATTACTTCTAAGTGTAGAAAAGAAGATAGCAGCAGTAAAGGAATAGCTTAAGTCTGGGAAGCAGCACGGCAATTCATTTTACTGACTAAAGCCTAGCATGATCCCAGCTCATTCCACCGTGAGCTGGTTTTACAACAGTAACTGATTACTCAAGAGACTTTCTATAAGTTAATGCAAATGGTAAGCAAATTCCCTTTACCTTGGGAGCCTTCCTTGATTTTGCAAAAGGATAAAAGAAACAAAAGATCCACTCTTCCATTGCTGCCCCTTCTCTCAAAAATACAAGAAAACTGTGATAGAATAGTATTGTCCCCCCCCTCCACCAGCCATACAACAGATTTCTGACTGCTTGTATTCAAAAAGTGTCTTTCTAGAATGATGAACAATCCCTAATGTCTTTGATTAATGATTATTGACCCAGCAACACAGCTCCACAAGTACTAGACTAGACACTCAAAGTAAATGTGTTCTCCATTTTTAAAAAAAAGTACATTAGATTATTTTCATCTCAGCAAGATATCAGTACCACTTCTCAAGTCATAATGTCAGAAAACCAGAGCATAAAACCAAAGTTTAAATAGAAACACTTTCTAAAAACATATTCAAGCAAACCAAAAAAATCTTATTAACGTGAAGCTTGTGTTCTGAGACCTGTGCTTTATGTTGGAGCAAATGTTGATGACCAACACAATATGAGTTTTGTTGGTTGCAGTTAAAAAAATGGAAGCTACTTTTGGGGGGGGGGGGGGGGGGGGAATAGCCACACCAAGGTAACACCAATAGTCTGACCCTTCTTGTGTGAAGGAACAGCTCACCTTATTGTTTGTGTGTTAGAAGGCTGACATGTTAATGGCAGCACTACCAGTCTACTGTGGAGGATAAGCAGTTCGTGGTTCTGCATAATACTCAAGTCAAATTTCTGCTTGATATATGAAAATATGAATTAGAGCTACTGATGCTGTATGTGCTGTGAAACACACAAAGATCACCATGAAATACTATCAGAGGACTGAGGCTTTGTCTGTCAGTCACTTACTTGCTGCTCCCAGCCTGTCAGCTATCACTCTCTGCTGTAAAAAGCTGTCCATGAAAATCTACCATAGCCTCCCTTATCCCCAGTGTTTTAGCACAAGATAATAAAGTATGTGTTAGGCCAGAACAGTACCAAATCCACGCTCGACTGCTCTTGTTGAGAGCAAACATGAGAGTAACCTCGAAAATCTCTAATTGGCTTGCCAACACTTGGCTTTTCTGTTATTATTTTCTAGTACACAAGGGTGACTAGAGTTAAATATGCTTAGATTCTTTGTTAAAATTATTAGTTTGCTTTTCTTCTTTCTGTATCATAAACAGCATCTTTGCATTAAAGAAAATTCTAAACTTATTACAAAATACCTTTTTCTGGTCATTTTGACAGCAGTTCCACTTCTACAGAATAACTTTTTACCACACATTTATTAAGCCCTTTGTTGTTCATGGTAACCCACTATTTTAAATATGTACAAGGCTCTTGAGTGATTTCGACAGGCTCGTGACTCAATCTTCTCACCACGGGTTGAAATAATGACACCAAAGGGAAAATTTCACCACCTGGAACTCAGCTGACATTGAAGGAACAAATCCAAAATTCCTCTAGTATTATAAAGGGACCAGTAACATATCAGCTTTCCTTCTGCTTCTGACCATGTCATCCTATTTCTCAAGTAAATTCTGGTTTCTTTTAAACGAATGCAGGAAGAAAAGGAACAATTTCATATATTCTGCTTTTGTAGAGAAAGAACCCACGATAAAAAAACCAAAACCCCAAAACAAACCGAATTTCTACCTGGCATTTTGTCAAACACACTAAGTCTTACTAGGAAAGCACTAATGAAAGAGCCAGTCTCACTGCTATCCAAGTGAACTGAAAATTGACATATAGTAGCCACAGTGTGTATAATCACGTATGATGTCACTTTTGGGGAGAAAGAGAGTTCTTCTAATGAGGAGATTAAGCTAAATGAATGCAAGGATTAAAAAAAGGTTAAAATGAAGTACAAGCGCTCTTATTAGAGCACAATTCTTTCCCAAGCATCGTATGAGCGTTCGGGAAGCAGCAAGCAGCAGCGCTGGCGACAGCGGGGAGCTGTGCCGAGCAGCTTACCATGCAGCCAAGCGCTCGTACTCACCTGCCCCAGCATGTCTGGTGCGATGGGAAACGTGGGCCAGATGGCCGAGTAGACGCCGAAGAACACCAGCCAGAGCAGCATGCTTCCCCAGACGGCCAGGTGACTGAACTGTCAAGGAGCAGGTAAAGAAGGAGAGTCAAGACAGGGCACTCCCTCTGTCCACCTAACCTATAGATATTTCTCTGTTCAGGTCTCTGTCGGTCTCACTCAGGCCTGTCTACCACACTTGGTTTCAGGCCAGTAGCACAGGTTGTTTAAACAGCATAAACCAGTTTTCCTCTTTAATCTTTGCCTCACGACAAGGTAGACAGATAGTCTTCTCAGCCAATCTGTCTTTCTTGGAGCTCCAAGAACTCATCAGATTTTCCTTGGAACTCTGATTTCTCTCATCTAGCTCCTGCTTCCCGTTGTGTACATGCCAGGTTCAACACATACATCAAGGCAGAAATTTTCAAAGGCTTGGGTTAAAGTTCACATGGACAAATCCCTTATGGCAGAGTGTACGCACACAAGCCAGGTGCACCGCTCACATATCTTTCACGGAGGAAGGTTCAGTGCTGTGTGATACACTACCACAATCAACTCTACTGATCAGCTTTGCTTTTTTTTGTTTTAAAGGCATCCTAAGTGATTTACAGATATGCAATGCAGTTTACATCTTTACAGGTTCTTTAGTCTGTAGACTCACCAAGAGTACATAAAAGTAGTTTTAAAGTGACCAAGAACATGTCCAGCACAGAATTCGTCTCAGTTGCATTAAAGAAAGTAATTTTTCCTACACACCCAAACTACTTTGCTGTTCAGGATGATTTAAGCTGTTTTACTTTTACACTGCAGTGGATGGAATCAGTAATTTCAGTTGTAACAAGCAACTGAGCTCATTATTGGCTCCAGCTTTTTTGGATGCCAACAACTCCTGTGGCTGATGACTTTGGCTCCAATTCAGAGAAGTACCTGCATAAATCTTAATTACTAATTACATATGGGTTTAGGAACATGGGAATGAATTCACACACTGGCTGCTGTGGTGGACACAGTGTGTTTGTTTAGTTCTCAGCTTTATACTTTCTATTTGATGATTGTATTTGTTGACTTTTTGAACAGTATGTCTGAGAACCAAAGAAGCATCTAACCGAGTATTGTGTTCTGCCCATCGTGAGACAGACACAAACTTATGGAAGATTGCTCCTCCTCTGGAAGCACTGAGCATCCTTGGAAAACAGAGCTTTCTCCAGCACAGGCAGGGAAAACAAGCAAGAAAGGAATCTGCAGCACCAGTAGAGACTGGCAGATAGGTGGGAGCAACTGGAGGCTGCCTTACAGTAGAAGCATTCATACAGCAAAATGTCAGAGGCGATGGAAAGAACACACTTCTAGGCACTCTCAGAAAACTGGAATTTTGTTCAACCCTAAAAGTTGCTGGGCTAATGAGCAGGACATAGGATAGGCCCCTTCCTGGAGAGACACAGTGGGCAGGAAGATTTATTTTCAAATTTTGCTATTTACTCTGTTTCACCCAGGAGATCGGACCAGCACCTGCTTTATTTAGAAAACAAACAAGCAAAAAACCAAAAAAACCCCAAACCCACATTTTTTTGATTCAGTTTTAATGTGAATAAAACTAAGAAAGTGGAAGGATTTTTTTTTTTTTTTAACGACTTAGAGGAAGGGGGGATTTTATCCTTTCAGTCTACTTTTTTCTGAAAACTAGGGACAATTCATGTCAAGATTCTGACTAAAATAAAGCCCTGCCACAGTGAACAACTGTCGTGCTCAGCTCCCCAAAGAACAAGTACTGCAAGGCTGCTGCAAGAATTCGTCTTAAAGAGGAGCCAGCCCCATCCAATGGCAGAACAGCACCAGCACTGCTTTCCCAAAAGGACATGACACCGTCTCTCGAGCCACAGCCTTCCTTCCAAACAAGTGGACAGAAGGCTCAGGATAGCTTGGACTGACGCTTCCAAGCCGCAAACTCCTACAGACTTTACGATTAAAAACAGTAAAGATAAAAGCAAGCAGGGAAACCAATTTAAGACATACTCTTATTTTGTAGGAGGTGTATTTATGCTAGTGAAATGACATCTTCCATTTTTTTGTCTCCCTCCTGTTTTAATTTCCAGTCTGCTGGTAGAAGAGGTTTTGCGTTTTGCAGCTCTTCATCTTGTCCCTTCCAGCTCAGTAAAGACTTCGCTCATTTTATGTTGTCTTTATCATCTTCTCATGGTTGTCTCAATCATCTCTTCATCTCAGGCTTGTACCTGCCTGAATTGCTTCTCTACCTTTAAAAGAGCTTCTGCTTTCAGGAAGAGCCCTCCTTGCCCTGCTTAGAAATGTTCCCTATACACTCAACCCCACTAACCTTTGCACTGTTGATTCTCCGCTGATCTCTGTCATTCACACCAGGAGAATTCAAGGGCAAAGCAGAAGTGAGTCCATCAGATGTGTTAAATGAATGACAGTCAGAAAAATGAAATCAAGGCTCTCACATAAAAACTAGAGACACACTGTATAGCTATCCTGTGCATCCTATTTACCTGAAATAGTTCATATAGTGTGGTAAAACAGTGAAGAAAGCTGTAAGCGTTTGGAAAAAAGCCTACTGCAGTGTTCCAGATAGGTAACGTAACATGAAGCTGCTCCACACAGCTCCGTTATGCATCATGTTACTGCTTTCACCAAAGCCTTTCTTTCCACACTACCTACTGGATATACCAGGCTCTAAACCACTTTGAATCTGCACCATTTATTTAAAGCTTTCAGCTGAACCCATCATGTTCTCCCAAGTGACAGTCTCTCTCTCACTCTCAAGAACAAATTGCATGTAACCAATCCACTTGGTGATGGAGAAGAGGCTTAACGCAGTGTTGTACATTTAATACTTTTCAAGTAACCTAAAGATTCTCTCTGTGTTGATTCACTCACAGCTGAAACAATAACTGTAGCCAACATCAGATTCCAAGATGATGAGAGTCACTGGTCCAAGCAATGGGACAGGAATTAGAAGTGTATATAGAAAAAATTGGATTCTCAACACGATGACTTTTCTGTGCATAACAATAATTTCTCTATAAAACGCCAGTGTTTAAGAACACTGAGATCTAGTAAACATTATTGTATCTTTTAAAATAAAATTTAGAAGAGAGGGGATCATGATTATCCCCAAGTGACTGAAAAGATACCAATTACCCAGGGAAGGGGAGAGAGGAGGAAGCATCAAATAATTCACAACATAACAGGATGTAAAACAGGCTCACATGCCTCCAATGCAGACTTGGATATATCCTGTTCTAGTGCATGAGGGATTAATTTGTTTAAGTATTTTTGCATTTTAAAATGTTGGTATACAACATAGAACTTATGCATAAGCAACAGCAAAAAAAAAATCAGATTTTATTTTCAGATGAGAGAATGAGGCAGAGAATATTAGCATCTCCCTAATAATTAAATAACCCATACAGATAGCATTTCATCTTTAAAATTCAGAGCAGACATCAGCTCATTAATCTTAACAATTCCTCTGTGAGGAATGAAAGAAGACATTATACAACTAACAGAAGCAACGAGGTTACGAGATTTAAGCCAAGCCCCTCCAAGACACTGGTAAAATGAGTCCTCAAAACAGTTTGGTCTCGAGGGCAGAGTGTCTTAGTATGCCATGAAAACTAGATTCTCGTAAGGTATCTCATAGGTGTGAAGAAACAGGGACTCCATCAAAATAAAATAAATAAAAAAAAAAATAGCATTTCAGAGGGGCTGGGGGAAAGAAGATGAGAAGGGTGTTAAAGGTTCATCAACACAGGAAGCCTCCTACCCCCCCATATTCTTTGCAGGTCACTGCCCTGCCAGATTCTGACACCTACCAGTAACAGAGCACTCACTCATTCCAAGTAAATGACTCAAATCTAGGAATCAACATAACCGCTTGACTAACATCCTTATTACTGTAAGTTTCCAAACAAAAAATCTCATCCAATGTGAAGTCACTAGTGCTTTTTACCAGCTTCAAAGATGTTTTCAAAGCCCGGTTGTTTATCTGTGGGCAGACACCTTTCATTCTCTATGGCATTAATTTTTAAAGGAGCTACAGAGTACAAAGATGATGTTCTTGATCTATTTCCTTAAGCAATTACAGTAGTATGTTGATTTCATGCAGAATTTTCCCAGCTTTAAATAGAGATGTTGGCAATATACTTTTAGTGTTCTCTTCCCATTTCTGACAGGCTGCTCTTCTTCATCGCACGTATCGTGTGATCTGAGTTCATTCTCCTCTCACATCCTGTACTTATGGAGCTTAGCAGTTTATCCTTACACGAAAGATTCAATTAAAACACTGAAGCCTCAAATGATTTTTAGTACTTCTTTTCTGTATTAATACTCCTTAGGGAGAAAGGTGTGCTAATATAATAAAAGATAGTGAGGAGTACTTACTCTAGTCCACGCAGTTGTTTCCAACCCAGCTTTCAGACAAACAGTGACTACAACATACTGCAAGGAAAAAAGAAAAAAAGACAACTTCAGTATTAACACTCTCAAATTCAAAAGGTGTTCATGGCCCAATTTCCCCTTTACACCTAAACAGTTACTACCATTTAGGTACCAACCCAGGGCCTTGGCAGTGTGGGATGGGGGAAGGACAGAGCAGAAGATCTTGTTGGTGCATGTCTGGGGGAGTTAAAAAAAGGGGGGGGAAATCATGCACACAACATAAGATTGATTTTACTTGTACACTTTTTCTGGTTTACACCATTTTCTGATGGTATAAAAGAACCATAAAGAAATTCTACCATTCAAAAATTGCTAGGATACACAAACTTACAGTGTAAACTATGTTTCCAACAAATAAATAGTCAATTCCCTGGCCATTTGTGAATACTGCATCTGAAAGAAAGAAAAAAAAAAATCACATTTGTTAATCAGTTTATGAACAGAATGGATGAAATAACAAGGAGATTTTCAGGAGAAAAAAAAAAAAATGGTCCCAACCTTGCCTTTTAGAATGTCTAAAAGCACTTTTCAAAGCTGTGAGATAATGGTAAGGCAGAAGTTGTGCTAAGCCAGGCCTCAGACACGATGCTTGGATAGAGCGTATATCCATAGTCCTGGTTGCCAGAAGCTGTCCTAGCAAAAGTGTTTGCCAGACCCTAACGTGGAATTTGTCTGTAAGAGCTGAGGTACGTCAGGGTCACTTTTTCTCTCGCTATCTGTTCTGTACTACTTATTGACACCTCTAACAGATCCCATTATTTGTTGTGCCTGTGAATAAAAAGCCTGTAAAACACGAGCTAATTCGTGGTGAAATAGAGTTGAATTAAGAAAAGCTACAAAAGATTCTCTGTAAAGGACACATGTAACATCTAAAGTACCTTACTGGAGGTTAATTCAGTAACTGAGCAGCATTCAGTCTCCACACACCCTTTCTCTAGTCAAGTGTGCACAAGGGTAAGTACATGTTAATCTGTCATTTGAAAGTGCCAACCTTGGCAATACTTCAAATGTCTGTTTAGTCTTTCTTAGCCCTTGTTGAATAAAACCGGAACACCATGAAAGCACATTCGACAGCCACGCTAATGCCAAATGAACTCGTACTCACAGGAGCTTTCAAGCATTACTCAAGCATGATAAGTATGGCTACTTTCACAGGTTTTAAGACAATTGCTAGAGAAATACACAAACAGCAGGGATCAAAAAGGCTTTAGATAAAACCTTGGACCTGTTCCTAAACACATACTGCCTAGCACAGTGCTTCTACTACGAGGGTACCGCTCTGCTAGACTTATTTGCAAAACTGGATTTGACATTCTTAAACTAGGGTCATCTATTTAGCAAACTACATTCCTATAACACAGGTCTCCAGGATCAGTACATTTTTAAAATAAATTTTTAAGTCTATAGAGAAGAGTCCCTTACATCCTGACCTCTATGGTGAATACTCTGCCCAGCTTACAGGTAAAAAGCTTATGTATTTAGTCAGTGCAGTCACCCCAAGCTACTTGTTATGGTTTTCTTCTACAATGGCTGCATGTGGCTGTCTCCAAAGAACTGACAGGTTGTGAATATTTTCCAGAAGTTGCTGTTTCTGTATCCCTGCTTTCTTTTCTCTTTTGAACGCAAACTACTAAGAAACAGCAGCAGATAGACTAGTCACTGACATTGCAATAGGGGTTAAAGCCTGAGACAGCTTGGTTAGGAATTGGTTTGGTTTCTAGCCACTGGCATCTCTATCAGCCCAACTCCTCCCCGCCCCCGGTACTCTGTGGCTTCAGGCATTTACCACCTCATTCACAAATACACATTAAGTTTTAACAGTCACTTTGCTCTTTCCTCTAGCGTCAACTGAAAAAGGTGAAGAGCACTAGAGAATTGAGTCTTCCATGTCCAATGAACCCTGCTGATGCCAGAAGACTCAGTTTATTAAGAAAAAGGCATGCCTAAATACATATCGGTTTTGATAGATCTAGAATAAACTGACCTAATGACTCTGCCAGTATATTGCTCTAGTGCAACATCACAGTGCACATTAAAGTAATTGCATAATTTTTGGTGGAAGTCTTTTTTTAAAGTTACATTTTAATGCAGTAAGTTAATGCCTTTTTTTCAGTGATTTCCATGACCTTCCACTTTGGGAGGCAAGGCGGTCCTGAAAGGAATGATATTTCTGTTAATGAGAACAGCAGGACGCTCAGTGAACATTCATTTCTAAAGTTATACAAATGCCCATTCATGGACTACATGCACTTCACATTCTAAGGAACTCAAGAGGTTAAAAAACATCCCAGTGTGAATGGCACATTTTTGTCTCTGGCACTGAAATCCCTTTTTCACTTGGAAATACAAAGAAACTTGAAAATTCAATATTCATTCCTCTTTGGAAAGCGAACTAAGCAACCTATTCAAAGGAACTCAGAAAGTTACCATTTGAGCAGGTGAGTATTCCAGTCTTATCATTTCAGCTGTTGGAATTAAAAGTACATTATCTATTTAGGAATTAGTTAGAAAAACATTTATAGAAGACTAAAACAAAAACTGTATTTTTCTTTAACTGTAACCACTACAGACATCAGCCTAAAATTTCTGAAGTTGGATTTAAAGAAGAGCTATTTGAGATTAACTTTTCTCATAAAAATAGTGAAATGGAACAACAGAAACCCCCAAATCAAAACAAAAACCAATCAACCATAAAAACCCCTCTCCCTCAAAACTGAACCGAGCTCCCAGGCCACATACAGAGGAAAGGGAAGTCCCTTTCTTGTATGGTCCATCAGACAGCGTGTGAAGCTGCCACTAAGGATACAATACTGACATTTTACTCAGCCAGGTAGAGAAACATGAACCTGCCTCCCACAAGTATCTTTACCATCACGCCTCTGATGTGCGCATTCATCTTCCCTCCCTTTCCGTTTTCTTTCACCTCCTCCCCAATTAATCCAGCCTGGAGCTGAGAGGGTTTTCTTGAAATTAGTGTTTTCTAGCAAAGAGTTTCAGTTTTGAAAAATTCATGGTTTTAGATAAATACTATTCCTGCCCCATCACCCCAAAATTCCTCATCTGATCTAGTCCTGTTTCTTACGACAGTAAAAGAATGGATTTCCCATGTTTTTTTCCTGCCCACACAACTATATTGTAAAGCTAGGTAGGAAGCATACGGGATTTACTGTTCCCTCAAATACCATGTAGCTGCATTACCTTTCATGGAAAGCAAGACTTAATAAGCCTAATTTGTACAACAAAAAGTCTCATTTCCCCAATATCTCTGACTCTTGATCTGGTCTACTTCCATTCCAGCCAATTCATTTTTTCCACAGACTTCAATGGTAGTGAAATCTCTTATTTTATCCTACATTTTACAGTACTGTGTTCTGGAATGGGAAAGATCCAACAAGATATAAAGCAAATGGTTGTAATACAGCTGCTCTAAGAACATTATGCAGTAAAAAGTTGAGATCTCAACCCACTACCAAAAAAATAAGCCACTGTATAGAACATTATTCAGTATTCAAGTAAGAATTTTTGGCAAAGCGGCAGTTTAATTTTTCACATATTGAAGTCACAAGATGAACAATAATTATGTTAAATTAGAGTAAGTTCTGAAAGCCGCTAGACAACTAGCCAAGTTCAGCAGCTATAGCTTATTGAACTGTCTGTCAGCATTATTTTCTTGGGACTTGTCACGACCTCCGGTTCTGCAAACACACTGGGCTCTGTAAGACTGAATATCAGTTACTGACGTAAGAAATAATGAAGCCCTTACCATGCTCCAGCACTTTCAGTGGAAACCAGAAGAGAATCATGGAATGGATCAGGGCATTGATGCAGTGACCCCAGAAAACCTGAGGGAAAACAAACCAAGTCATCGGTAAAGTCCAAAACTCTTGACCTCTCTCTAACTCCTAACAAACACTTCATTGTGTAGTTTAGAGTCAGACAATGTTTGTCCTGAATTGAAATACGTAAACTTCTGCAGGATCTATTTCCTCCTACAATTTCTGCTCTTTCATAACAAAACACTGGTCCAGTTGGATGGTTTTATTCTAACAACTTAAAACATAATAGGCAAGCATGCTTGCAATTTAAGATCTTTATCAAAATACAGCAAACAGATGGAGTCACCCTTCTTTAACTACCTCAAAGAATAATTTTAAAAGGCTGATTCAGTACTATGAAATGTTCTATTTCTTTTAATGAGCAAATACTTTGTGCTCCACAATTTTTAACTTAAAAGATAATGCTGTTTTGCACAAACTAGAGCTTTACGTACTCTACAATTTCCCCTCTAAACAAAGCAATTGTACAGCTTACTTGATTCAGAAGTACATTTAGATGTGCCTGTTATGGAATAAAGACAGAAATCCAAATGCTGGCATTTTCCAGCATTTAAATAGTAAAATGAAGTAAAATGTGTTCTTCAAAACTCAAAGTCCACATAAACCAATTCAAATTTTATTTTCCAAAAGAATTATGGGAATGGAGCTATACTAATTGTGAAAAAGCCCCCTAGTAAAGAGCATGATGACAACTTGTATATGAAATGAAATCCAGGCGATGTTATCCAGTTCTCATGAAAGTGGCAAACTCACCATTTAACAGTAGTTGAGAATTGAAAAATCATACTCAGATACAAATCTTACTTTGAATCAAAGTTTACAGATATTTCAGGACCCATTTCAGTTGAAGCCATACCAAAAAAATCTTTATTTAGAAGCTAGGACTTTTTTTTTTTTTTTAAATAAAAAAATATAATCCCTTGAAAAGAACTGGGAGGCAGAACAATCTTAATCTCAGTGGCTAGCATAAAACACAAGTAACAGTGGGCAATAAGTTGGTTTTTGGTAAGAAAGACCTGGAAAATAAGAACGCTCATAGTTATTCTTAAAGAAACGGACTTTCCCTTACCCTTGTGTTGAACCCATCTGCATTTTGAGTAATTTTGTATAGCTGTGGAAATCTAAGCATGCTATCTTGAGTACACGATCGTTCAAAAATTCCCAGAGTAAAGGGTGGCAGCGCTGTGAAAATCTGCAAGGAAAGCAAATACTAATTAAAAGCAGCTATTAGTTTTAAGTGGGTCTCAGATAATATTTCAGTATCTGGACAATAGCAAAATTCCCACAGACTTCAGCAAAGACTTATTACCAACTACTGTATTATTCGACATAATTTTCAAATGTCCAAACAAGTCCAAACATGAATTTCAGCAATTCATAACTCTCAAATATTGACTTACGAACAAAAGCAGCATGAAAGAAAATTCTTACTATTAACCAATTAGCTTAAACACAAGAAGTTAAGCATCAGTAGTTTCTGATGTACCAGCTAATCCAGTGAGGGTAAAACACATCAGACTGCAAAGGAAAGACAACATGTACTTTTACAAAAAAGCCTTGTAGGAATGGGTTCAAATATAGCTGGAATTGTAGCCATAATGAAATTTGTCATATGCTTAACCAAAGCTAAGTTTACAGACAAAGCAAATGTGGAAATCACATTAAAAAAAAAATCGACTGAAAAACAAAAGCCATTCTGTATTATGGCACTTCGGGGATTCTCCAGGCAGGCATGAACTGATAGGAACAAATTAACTGCAGTATGTGTCTGTGCTATGGGCAGACGCTGAGATGACCAAGCCTCGGAAGCTTTCCAGGAGAGGCAGCAGGACGCTTTGCCAGAAGCAGAGTAAATTAGCCTCTGCTGAGTCCCACATTGCTGCTCTTAAAGTGTTTCCAGGATCTGAGGCAGCTCATTTAAAGCCAGCTCGGGTATTCATGTTTCTTCCAGTCTGCAGCGCAGGCACAGAGTGAAAATAATACCAGTATGCATGTCTGAATACTAAACTTCATTCACTTCCTTTTACATTAACAGTTTCTATCGGAAAAATAATTTCTAATCCTACACATACATATATATTTTAACAGCTTCAGAAGTGTTCTTGAAGTTAAGAAGCAGCTTGAAGTTATGAACTGTTTCTAGCGTCTCTGCATGCATGCAAAAGTTGGGCTGTGGTTCCCACCAGCAGCGAGCTGGCAATCGGGGAGTAGACAAAGAGCAACACAGAGGACTAGAGACTAGTGAGAATCAATAATTACATCTCTAGATCCAACTGGGAATGTGCTTCTTTTGCTCATGAAGTGATAAACCAGATGGTTAAATGGCAGCAGGCTGGGGGTGGGGAACCGAAACTAAGACCACTGGTCCAATATATTCCAAAAAAGGGCACGTTCTCATACAGCTTTAAGGTATTTCCCCAGGTTTCCCGTGTTTATTGGGGCATTTACATCCTCACTTGAAGTAAATCTAGTGTTTTTGTTTATGAAGGTAAACCTCCAGTATGAACCAGTGCAAAAGCAGGAATTACAATGCTACTATGATTTCCTACACTTAATATTTTAATGAGACTACTAATGAAACAAAGGGTTAATCTGCACAGAAGAGAACGACAGAGCTAAAACCACTTTAAAACCCAACGCCTACAAATTGTGGAAGTCCCTAACATCCTACCAGCACTTGATTCTTCATGAGTTCATGCGACCAGTTCTGATTTTAGAAAATACCAACCTTACAAAACAAGGGTTAATTTCTACTTCAGTGATTCTACAAGATAAGTTTCATCCATGAGCTTTATGTAGGGTAGGGCAGATCCATCAATTCAGGTTTAAAGATAATAGATGCAAATATCTAAACACGAATGACAGACTGAGTAACAGTCAGGAAATTAGGGTGAAGAGAATCAAGGGAGTAGAAAATCCCTGAATAAATATCTTCCACAAAGAACATGAAATCTTATGGAATACAAGGGTTTGTGCCATCATTTTTGAGATTAATGTGACAGAAGTTAAGTGTTTCCATTAATACTACGCAGTGATAAAGATACATTTGCTGACTTTTTCTGTATTACCATATATTTGGAATGAGTCTTCTTAAAGAAAAAAAAATTAAAGTTCCTCCCTCCAAAGAGAAATGCAAAGGATTCTTCAACACTGGCAAAGTATCCTAATGGCTTATAAATCCAGATACCAGGCCACTCATCAGTAACACTGCGAAGGTAACTATGTCAAAAACACCAGAACAGGTGTCTGGTATGCTATAGAACTCGGTCCTAGAGATCCTCCAGACTTTAATCTATATTATTCATTAAATAATATTATTGATTAACATGATGAAGTCATGTGGCACTCTGCAGAGCACAGCGAAAATCAGAAATCACTCCTGGACTGACACATCCTGCTCTTGGTTCAAGTGAAAAATGCTGGTGACACGGCAACGCCTACTTCCTATTCTGCACCTAAAGTAGCATGAGTCAACCCAAAGCACCTGCATGATGCTTCTCTAAGCATCTGACTGTTACAGGGTTGGGGGGGGGGGGGGGGGGGGGGGGGAAGAAAATCAAAACTCAAAGAGATTAAGACTATTTTGAACATGAGCAGTCAGCAAAATATTCAGTACAAAAGACTGAAGATGCTTTCTAAGAGGAAATTAAATTCCATCTAAAAGCTGCAGAGTTTTATGGAGATTGTGTTAGGCCAAACGTATATTTTCAAGGGGTTTTCCTAAATTTATTTTTGCGATAAAAACACCATCCAAAAATGAATTTTATCTACCTCAGAGTGGCTTTTACAAAAGAACTCACCTTTCCTGACATATATCCAAGACGGTTAGCTGTGAGAAATGGGACACAACAAAACAATATACAAGTCCCAGGCACTATCAAGTCAAAACATGTAGCACTTACCACATTATACAGACCAATGCACCATCGCTCAAATAAGATCTGCCCAGAAAATCCATTAACGAAAGCAAACCAAAGCTGAAACAAACAAAGACAAGTTACAAGAAGCTTTAGGTTACTATTGCAGTACATGTTTGCATTTACAGTAGAGGAGAAGGATGTGGAGCACAGACTACCATCTGGAGACAGCTGCTTGTCATGCTCTAAAAATGATTATCAGAAGTGCCAGGCAGTTATTTTCTTCTAAAACCTTACATTTAATATACTGCCAGAGTACTGCTTATTTAAAATTAAATACTCAGGTGATGGAGCAATTTGCTGTATTTGCATCATTACTCTAAAAAAATAAATGGCCTCAAACTATTTCAGAATCCTTACTGCTGGCAAATTAACATGCTTGAATCCAGAAGACAACCTTGTTTCCATCATGGTCGGCAAAGACCAGAATTTTCAAGGTAAGTGTGTTTTGATGGGAGGCTCTGCTTGACTTGTGTGTCCTATTTTAGAGTCCCAGAAATTACAGTGATACCAGCTTATCAGTTACATAATCATATTACAATTTTATTAAATAGTAATGTTTGCATCATGTAGACAATAAACTACCAATTTAAAAATTAAACATTGGAAGAGGTTGCCCGAAGAGGACGTGGAGTCTTCATCCTTTTACAAGTTTACAAACCCAACTGGGCAAGCTCTGAGCAACCTGGTTTTAATTTAGCATTCACCCTACTTTGAGCAAGAGGTTGGACTAGACGGCCTCCAAGTTGCCTTCCAACCGAGGGGATTCCGTAATGCCACAATCCCAGGAAACCACTGTAAGCTGCAGTGCATAGGTAAAGTCTTTTCAGCATTTCCTTGGACCTAGCCTCCTTGAGCCTACTTCTTGTTTAAGCAACTTTCTGAAGCAAGAGCTGCTTTACTGGGTTGGAATAAAGTTTCTTAGCGGGCACTGAAAGCAGCTTAGGAAAGACTATAAGAAAGAAGGGAAAGAATTATCTTTCACAAGTAAACTGAAAACTAGAAGAATTACCAGCAGTTTAAGGGTATCCTGAAACAGTTTGCATGTGAATTATTGCACTTAATAGATAGCAAAGGATCTCTAAATTTGTGGCTGTAGTCTCTTAAAATCCACACTGCAGCACGGCAGTTCATTCAAAATTAATTCAACATTGTGTGTGGGAACACTGCTCCTCCCCACGCCCTTTCAACACGTTTTGTCTTGCATTTACTTCACAAGTTCACGTTGCACTGGATGCACTAGGTATTGCAGAGCAGCCAAGTGATGCCGATGCCTATTCCCTTCTCACTGCCTGAGAGCCCATGGCATTCACTGCCAGGCATCTTTTTTGACACCATTCTGTCACTCATATAGAGCAGCACTCTCCTACCGGCATCATATATTCTCCGGCTCACTCGGGCAGTATTAGTGTCCTAGCAGAACACCTCGGATAACAATTAGTTAACAGTATGTCATCTGATCTCTTCTCTGCTCCCACCCAAAATGGATATAGAATAATTAGGAAAGACGACAAGAGAAGATAACAAGACTGCATCAAGACCTACAGCTGTTTTCATAGATGCAGTATCTAAACAGACTAGGGACTCTTCAGCATGGGATGGAGTCAACTTAAGGGAAGATTAAAACATTTACAAGATTGACAAGAATAACAAATAGCTGTTCAAATAGGCTCTGCTGGAAGACATTAGATTAGCAAGCTACACAAAAAGTGAAATGTTTTCACACAATACATGGGTGATCTATAGAACTGCCTGCCAGACGATGCTGTGGATGCAAAAAGCAATCAGAAAAAAAATCATGGAAGAAAAGCTGGAGACCAGATGAGTCCGCCAGAGAACTACCACTGTGCACAGATCAGAAACCACATTAGTTGAACTCTTATTCTGACCCTCTACAGCTGTTCTTACATCTATTATATCACCATTCTTGTTTAAAATTAATCATCATTCTAATGAACTCTCACTGTTCAAGTAAGAAGCAATGACACTGATCTCAACTCATTTGCTTATCGATATGCCTTGCACAGTAGGCCAGCTACTTAAACTGATTTCCTACAATTTTTTAAGCCTTCAGCTGCTCTTTCTAGTAGGGAGTTTCTATTGATTTTACCCTACGTTATTCTGAAGTTTGCATCCTTCTATACCTGCTGCCCTTCTTGCAGCTTGCAGTTTAGAAGTGCCCTTGTAAGCTTTCTTAAGGGCTAGAAGTTTCATCCCATTTCCATTTAGTTGAAATGCACCAACCTAGTATAAACCACAAAATATTTCTCCAGTTTCCTAAAAAAAATTCCTCTTCCTTTCACATTGTCAATCACACATTAATTTAAATTAAATAAGCATTTAAGCGTTCACCTCTCCAGCTCTGTCCAGAAAAAGGACAAAAGGAAGACACATTCTACATCCCCACTTTTTTCATCACTTCTACTGTATTTGTACCTTGAATGATCAATGCTCTCTAAATCTCGCTTTAAGGACTCAACTAATGGCCCAAAGTAGCATACTGACCAGTCTCACTCTCACACTCGGAGTGTTTCAACCAGCTGTATACCTCAGCTCTTCAAAGGAAAGATATGAAAGATCTTGGGTACAAAGCCTGAGGTCCCAAAAAGAAACTACAACTAGTTTGGGGCTGTCAGGTAAGGAACTTGAGGGTTTCTTCTCCTAGGAAGAAACAGAGCTTTAAACAAGCATGCTCCCAGATATTTAGCGATGATGATCTAGGCATTTATCATCTCCAGACTTCTTACAATTAATTGCAACTATGAATGAGGACGGCAATCCTAGAAAACATAAATAGCTCACAAATCAGAAGCCTGTCTGCCTGGCAACCTCAGCCTGTGCTCTGCTCAGTTTTCTAGATCCCACTGGGCAAAGCAAACTTCAAAGGTTTGGTAGCAAATGTTGAGGCCTTTTATGACATTGGCTCATGCTACTTAGGAAACCATTGCCTTCTGAAACCACAGCCTCCCACAACTAGTCCTCCAGCAACAGACATTTCTGATTTTCCATGAAGAGGGTAAAACAAAGCAGCCAGACTTTCTGTAGCTGGCCCATGGCTAGGAAAAAAGCCCCAAACCAGGCAAAGCTAACATCTTAGATTCACATTTCCCAACAAAAATACTAGCAGCAATGAAGTGAAGACACAATCATCTAAAACTTGGAAAAAGCAAAGCTGTTGAGATGCATTACGAAGTAGTAGACAGACTGTCAAAGTACAAGTGAAAAATACCCTCTCAACAACCCAATTTTTTCTACTCAAAGTTCCTACCCTACCACAATTGGGTGATGCAGAATTCATTACAGACCCTGCTAAAACCACCTTGAGATTAGTCCCTCACTATAGGAGACTACTGAGATGGATGTGTCTGACTGTGGTAAATAGATATCTAGGTGTCACCATCTTTCGACTTCTTGCAGCGTCTTTCAACATTGAAATAATTTTGTACACAAAAGTTTTTTCCTTATTTCAAGGCTGCTATGATTTAGGTGGGCAAGAACTAACATTCAGGAAGTTCAATGTTCTGCTATTTCAAAAGCCAAATTTGAACTATTTTTCTTTTGGCACGATCCATACAGGTGAAAATTAGAAGTGAGCATGTTCGCAATGCTTACGCAAATCTGCATGCACCACTCGCTCCAGAGGGAAAAAGCTGTTACAGTTACGACACACTGAAAAATAACAGCTCTGCTTGCCTTTTGCAGAGATTCACATTATCAAATGCCAATCAACAGAAAGAATGTTCCTCAATATCCTAGTGTCAAGAGTAAATCAGATACTCTGCATAAAATATACATTTATTTCAAATTTAACACAAGTCATATTGTCATGCATGGTTTAAGGACCAGCTGTTTGTAGAGAGAATATGGTATTCTTTAAGGTCAGCAAAGAAAAAAAAAAACCCCAACAAAAAAACCCTCTCCACCTCAACATTCCTGTTAACAAAATGTACTAAATACATTTGAAGTTGCAACAATCCATGCTTGACTCGGACTCGGTAAGCTGGTAGGAAAACTTGCCAAGTCTGCCTGACTTGCCAAGCTCCAGGGGTTTGGAGGGCTCAACTCCAGTACTGCTATGAACAAATGGACCCAAAGTTATTAAACTGCTTTTCTGGCTGGAAAAACAGAAACCTTTTCACTTTAACTATTGCCGGGCTGCCAAAAAGCTGGAAAAGCTTATTTGTAACTCAGCTACAAAATATATATTTTTCTCCTAAGGAACAAGAGGTCCAATTTAAATGTAAAGAAATTCAGACCTAAGGCTGAAATCTGGGTTGATATATTGCTGCGCTTTATTATAGCAGATATTGCAAAGATCTGAAACCGGTAGGTATTGTGCACAAAAGAAGTGGAACATGTTGCAAACTGAAAACCAGCCCATGTTTCCTGCCCTGAAGTGTGGCTGCATTCTTTAAATAAGAAACCCCACTGCTGAAGCACTCGATGCCAGCTGTGATGTGGGCACTTCGCCACTAGAGAAGGGGGGAAAAAAGGAAAAAAAAAAAAAACCAAACAAAAAAAACCCCAACAAAAAACCCCAGACTGCTGCCTCCTTCCAGAGGTCAACAAAAGCCAACAGATGGTAATAATTGGTTAATATTGACCTGAGCTGCAGGCAAACTGAGGATCTCGATGTAAAACAGTCTCGCACTGCCATTTTGAGCAACACAGCCCATCCACCTGCTCTAGAGTATATTTTGAGAAAAGATCAAGTATTATTTTCAAAAAAATATTCCCACTTGAGCAAGTTGGAAGGCAATTTTAATTGCATTATTGCTTCATGCATAATTACCGCAACATTAATGCCTGAAATAGCAGGAACTAATTTATTTAAGTGCTCTAAGGCATTGGGATGGCAAATCATCTATTCTAAATGTGTATATTTATGATGTCTTGATAATAGACAGCTTAACGAGTACTAGAAATGTTTTCCCAATTCTGCTAAAGGGCACAGAAAGCTAATGTAGTCAGGGTATCAACAATTGCCACAGGCACCAATTATAGACAGACTGGATGCCTTTACTATTCAGAAATGAGTTAAATTCTCAAAATATCCTCTCTCAGCACACACACATTTTGCATGTTCTTACCAAATAGGCTCATTTACTGTTTGCCTAGTAAAGCAGGTTTGTGTGTCTTCTGTGCAGTTCATTAATAATGTATCCTGATTAAAAACCTCCTGTTAGAGATGTGTGTCTCAATGCCGAGCTCTTATTCCTGCCCAAATGCACACAGCCTTAAAATAATCCCTTCGTTAGAGAACGTACAGCACCAATTTTATAATATAGGTAAAGAGCCTTATTAATAAGATTTGACAGGGTAGGCATGACTGCCTGAGACTCACTTGATTTGCCAAGGAATATTTCCCTTGCTCCTTTTATTCGCCCCACTGTTTATTAACTCTTTGCTGAAAAGAGATCGATATTGTTCAATTGCAAAGCATTTGCTCTAGGCCTGTGCACCCCAAACAAGCGCCCATTTAAGCTTAAAAATAATCTCCAATCTTCTCTGCCAGTGTTAACAATTATTTTTAAAGTTTCATGCTGCTTTTGTCACATTAAAAAAAACCCTATGCATTTACTGCAAAGCTTGGTCAGATAAACAGATATCAAAGCAACCAATAAAATAGAGATTTCCTGGCTTTAAACACTAATTTATTAAATAAGCTTGAACAGCTGTTATTTCTTCCATTGCTGACTGCAGATACACAGTTTATATTTCAGCATCCTAAAGAGCACAGTTTTATCAGCTTCATCTTTCTCTGCTTATAGAAGAGGCACATGCAGAAAATTTGATTTCTTCCTTATACACGTTGTGTCCGTGCTCCTCTCCCCTCACTGATCAACTGCCGACATCCTTCCTCCAAAGCACAGGGAATGCACAACAGGAGAGGCAAGCACAGGGCAGAACACAAGGGAGGTGCAAGAGGAGCATCGGTCCGCAGCTACACAGACTAGCAATTCTTACAGTTTAAATCCTCAGAATAATTCTGAAGACTTTAAAATTAAATAAGAATTAGCAAACTGCTGTTTTTTCTCTGTGGTTACCACTAGATAACAATCACATTTCTTGCCCCAGGAGTTTTGAGCATTGAGGGAGATATCACATCTGCAGATGACTATGCAGTGTACATCAAAGAACCTAGCCATTAAAACATAAGACGACTGCCTCTTCCAGCAACATTTGGCCCTGACATACTGATTAATCTGTTTAAAAAAACCTAACAAAACATAGCAGGCCATGCAAACTCCTTTTCTTCACAGTGGGGTGGTGTTTTTCTTTTTTTGTGTTCCTTGAGTTGCCTGAACATCTAATCAGTATGCCCAATTATGCATTTAATATTTACGTCACTGGTAAAACGAACACGTAGCCCATTAGAACAAATGTAGCAGAGCACTGTAATCTGGCGTTTCTTTTTTTAACCTTATGAAACCAAGTAGAGAAAGGGCAGGATATTTCTCCAGCTCTTTTGGCATGAAGTGTTCCAGGGACTTAATATTTCTCCAGCACGCTAAGTGCTGCAGAAGCAAGCCTACTATAACGTGATTAGAAACGGCCTGTGTTGCCAAAGGGCAGATATACTTGCCAAAAGATGTGGTTAAACTTAGCAGTTCCTCAGAACATTTCCCTTCTACAAACAGAACCAGCTCTGTTCTGAGTTTACTTTTCATCCTTCCTTAAGTTTTCTGGAGTATCAAGAAAGCTGACATTGCTACACTAGGATTGCCTCATCATGTATATATGTAACACCTGAGAGGTGACAGGAGTCACATACTGACCTTTTAAAAATCAGATGAGAAAACAACATGGCTCAGGACAGTTCAGTCAAGCCCCATCAGGATGCAGTTTCAGCTCTCCTGCACAGTCAAAGGCATCTGAACCCTAGCTAGAACAAGACTATCAAGACTGATGATGCTGGGAAGTCGCCCATCATTATCATACAAAGCCAGCAGTGTCCCGCTCTGGCTGGAAGTCAGGCTGAGATGGCTGGAAGATGCCAGCTGAGAGGAAACAAGGCAGGAGCTTGTTGGTTATGTCCTCCTCCCATCCCTGCTTGGGGAGCGAGGTGGGCTCAGCTGCTTGGTTGGCAAGCTGGAAACATCAGGTCAGGCCGCTGTCTGCTGCCGAGCAATGGAAACTCATGCTATGAACTCCCAGTACCATCCACCTTCTTTTACAAAACAAACACTACTCCTAACACTCCTTTCTTCAGTAAAAAGAGAGGAGCTGTAAAGAAAGGTTTCCATTGATGTGTAAGACATGCTTATACACACAGCAGCAGTGACTGCAGCGTTGGAGCCAATTCACTAATGTTAACACTTTTTTGGGGTGTTGCTTTTTTTCTGCCTCCCAGATTTGCCTAATCAACTACTTTAACTGCCCTTGGGTAATAGCACATCTCTGTGGAACTGATATGACTATTAATAGCTTGGTATGTATTAATGAGAATTTACAGTATCTCCTCAGCATGTAATCACTCCAAGACTGGTCTTGATACAACTTTCACAACTGTGTAATTGACCCACATCTCACATAAAAAGATAAGGACATGCTATTACATGGTTTTAAGTGACCTGCTGGCTTTTCTGAAGCTAAGTGGTATCTTTAACCAATGATAAAGTAATAGAAGTGCTTTGGGTTTGTTATTCTTAATTTGTTCTCTAGTGCTGAAATAAATGGATTAAAAAAGACGTAAGTTTAACTACTTACATTAACAGGCGAGGAAACATCAACAGTTTCAGGTAACTTATCCACCTGAAGTTTTGCTAAGCACTTACTTATAATCCAGTAACAAAAATTATGTCAGAAAACAAGAAAAGCAGTATTTGAAATAGAAGGTTAGGGAATTGTGGAAAAAAGGATGCTCCTACTGTTGCCCAAGTAAGGGCAATGAAAGGGAAGGAAAGCACAGAAAAGGCTACAGAGAAAAGGTCAACAGGCCAGCAAGCCTGGTACTGAATGTACAAGCAGAAGCAAAACCAGCAAAACACGCAGCGCTCCGTGAGTGAAGCCTGATAATGCCACGAGTCAAAAGTGAGGCTAAACCCACCAATGCTCTTCACACCTGGGGTGTGCACTAGGGCTCGGTGCAGCCTGAATAAAGCACATCACTGCAGAGCTGTAACAACAAAATATTTCAATGCCTCTCATACCAAAACAAGAACATAGAGAGACCAGAAGCTTTAACACAAATCTGTCCCCAGAAATCAGCACACAAAATGCAAAAAACACCCCTCAACATTGTGTGCATTTGGGAAGGAGAGAGTGGAAATGTCAAAAAACATCTAAATACCCACATTGGGACTCTGTACCCTTGTGAAGCTGTATCTGTGGGACACTGGTGGAATACACCTGGTCCCACTCAAGCTGGAGCTGGCCTTACTGTGACACATATTTTCCGTCACATACATGCACGTACATGCCCTGAAGTAACTAACAAGCAATCTGTTTCTCTAAAATCATAGTATCCTGTTTTCACATCCAGTTAGCTGAAAGAAAACAAAATCCCAAACCCAGACCTCATTCATGCAGTACCCTGGGATGGCATCGCAAGAACACAGGAATGTGTAGTAAAGATTTCTTTGAATCTAGAAGCACTAACCCCTTAGGGGTAGAGGTTACGAGGGTGGAGGAAGATAGAATTGAATTAGAAAAAGAACTGTATAGAATGCTGTAATTTGTTAAGAAAATGGTACTACTTCTGCTCATAGTTTGCTTCTTCCCATAGCATTGTGAAGTTGGCAGCTTCCATTTAGTCTATATGTAGCTTAATGAAGCAGAGTTCCCAATCCACATACAAGTGCATTCACTTATACCTGCATATGGTACAAATGGCAATAGGATAAAAAGTCATGAGGAGATCAATATTCATTTAATGTGACTAAAATAGAGTTGTGCATTCTTATTTCTTGAATATGAACTCAGGCAATGTCTTACAGTAATCAAAACTATTCTAAGATTTCCAAGGACCAAATGCATTCCCAATACTGACTGAATAAAGCTGAAGGTGACAGGGACCCTGACTATCACTATTCAGCCCCTATTTTACATGACACTTCACTTCAATCCTTTCCCTTCTTTTATTTGCAGAAGTCCCTTATGTTACACTTATAAACGCAGGTTCACAGATTTTGCTTTTCTTGTCACCACATAAAGGAATCCTTCTGCAGAGCTGCTGAATTAAGTGTAATAGAAGCAGTTCTGTAGCAAGGTCATTTTAGGTCTGGAACCACAGTCCCCTCAGGATTCCCTATTATGGCTACATGAACTGCCAGGTTCCCCTTGCAAGTCTGTTTTTCCCCCTTCCTCCCTATAAAATAAAATTCAGTCTCTGTAAGCCTTTGCATTAAGCTGCTTTTATCCAGGAAGTTTATATAAAGTTTTACTGACAGCTTGGAACCCAAGGAAAATAGCAAAATTAGCAACAGAAAAGCCAGACAACTACAGAAACTGCAGCTCATCTTCTGTCATACCGACAAGAGTAACCCTTTACAGCAGTAATCCCAGGAGCAGCCGATGTTTCTCATTCCCCACAGCTCTATCAGCATTGCAGCACAGAGACAACATTCTGGCCCAAAACTAGCAGGACACAGTATGCAATCTAAAAAGCTCCCTAGTACTTATCTTACATTTTTTCCATTTTTATTTATTAATACAACCATTTTCTTGGTCAATGGTACAATCTAAAAATAGACAGGACTTACCATTTTCTTTTTACACAACTGCTTTTAAACATGCTACCCCATCCCTAAAGGCTCGAAGACTTGTTCACAAAAGGTCTTCCCCCGTTCTCCTTGCCACTCCTCTCATGTGGAAAATACATGCAATATTGGTAATTTAAGTCTAAATTTATTCCTTTACATGCTGGCAAAAGCTAAAAGACTTAGATCCTAAACATCTTTTGCCAAAATACACAGCGCATTGTAAGCACATGCAATCATTTCACTGGTAAATTACTTATTGATGTACTCCTCACTGAAGAAATAACGTTTGAACTTTTTTCAGAAAGCAATTAGCTTTCTTTCACTGCAATACATACAAATAAATTCTTGGTGTGCCTTTAAAGCATTTGCTCTATCTTCTCATAGAGCTGTGTACAAAGAAAAATCAAAGTAGCTAGGAAAAAATACCTTAGACGAGAAAAATCTAGAAGTTCATACACAGGAGCGATGCATTCACGCGAGTCCTGAATTCAGTCCAAGATTTCATTGCATGGCTTTGGGAGGGTATTGTGCACTCACACCCACCACACCAAGCAAGCAGCAGAGACGGATGCTTTTTATGAATGACTCTCCTTAAAAGGCTGGGTAGTGAGGGGGAGACTACAGCACACTGACTATGGTTGCTACAAGCCAGTGAGTTTTTAACCAGAGCAAGCTAACTCATACCATCACCTGCCTGCTGGGAAAACCCTTCATGACAAACGACCAGCAAATTACCTCTGAATGCAGGCCAGGGATATACCTCTGGTTTCTGTAGCTTTTTACCAGCTTCCACAAAAACACAGTAAGACTGAGTGGTTACACACAATGAAAATCTGAGATGGCACCTGAGGCGACACTCACAGGAATAAGGTCTCCAAGTAAGGTTTGACCTTAGGCAACGCCGTAAGTAGTAACTCTGAGAATGAAGATGTATTTTGTCATCTTTTAAGCAGAGTAGAACAAAAAATTATGAAGAAAAACTAACCACAAGGTTACTTGAAAATTAGGCAAATATGTATGAACTGTGAAAATGCTATTTGTACAAGACCCCAAAGTTATTTCAGAAACAAAGTGAGTTTATATTGAGTGGAATTTCCACAAACTAACTACGGTAAAGGGCATGAGCGCTGCTAGCTTTTAATACGGCAGAGAGTGGAAAGCAGGAAAATATGCACAGAAAGCATCCATACTGTGAGTCACTTGATCTACACAGACCAGTACGACCCTAGCTGCCGTACAAGTCCCTTCTAGTACTCCAACAGTAGTTGTGCTTCAGAACTAGACTCAAGTGTGAAAAACACCTAAAGAGTGCAAGAGGGGATAAACAGATGTTTTCCTTTTGCAAGTCAAATAAATGAAATGCAGATGAGATGCATATTTACTACCTCTTAATGAATTCTTGGGACAGTGAGCTCTTCAGAACACAGCAGAGGCTCCAAAAAAACATTCTTTTCTAAAGAAACCACGTAGTATATGAAAATTTGTCCAATTAAATCATAGTTATGGTTTTCCCCTTAATGCATTCTCCCCTCACTTCTAGACAGGAACAGCCTGCATCTTTAGAAAAGTACTTCTCCTTGGTGCAGAATGTAGCAATTTAACATCTGAGTTAAGACACACTAAGAGCTTTTTTAAAAAAAAAAAACAAAACAAAACCCAAAACAACACAGCACAGCACATTGTGTAAATTGAAGGCAACCAGCCATAGATACATAAGGAAACAAGAAGAGTAATCAGTTTTATGGGGAGACTTCTGTTCAAGTCATACGCATTATTGTTTCTTTTCTCCTTAAAAGCATGAAGCAGCCCTCATAAGATCTTGGTTACTGTGCTCAACTCTCTAAAAGAGCACCTCAGTTCCAGAAACCTTCAAAAAGAAGAACTGCAGATGCTAACTCTGCATAAGAATATCAGGACAGTCATATCCATTCAGGCCAATTGCTAAAGACAGGCAACTAGGTGGGATGAGCCGTGTGTGCATGCCAACGGAGTACGAACCAGGCAATTTCCAGGTACTCACCCAGTATCCTCAAATATCCAGCTTTGCGGATTTTCCAAGTCTCCTGTGTCTTGCCTGTGTAGTAGCCTACAACAGCTCTATCTCTTGGTGCTTTTCCCGTTTCTCAAGCCCCTGTGAACACCCTGCAACACATCATCCTTTGACAAGGAGTTTTACGTAAGGTTGAAAACACCAGGCTCAAGCCTTTACATGAGGCAGAAAGCTGGTGCAGCAGTTGACAGCCTTTACCATTGGAGCTTGGTTTATTTTTTAGGACCTACCTGACTAGCAAGGGGAAGGAGCATTATGAACAGGACCCCAGTGAGTCAGTAAGGTTGAGGGAATGCCTCTCCCCAGATTTCAACAACTCAACCAGCAATTAGTAATTGGCTAATAAGCAATATTGAACGCTTTGCTCACAACAGATTTTTACCAGCTCTACCTAGAGAATGAGGCTGGTGACCAATATATTTGAAACAAAGTGGCACCCCAGATCACCTACAGATGTTTTCAGGCCAGGATGGAAAAAGAAAAATACTTATTCTAAACAATGCTGCTAAGAGGTAAGAGAAGTAGTCTTTTAATCTGGGCATCGAAAGATTTCTCCAGTGGCAAAAGCATTTAAGCTGTGAAATGTCTTTCACCGCATATGGCCCACAGCTAGTCTGAAATCTGGCACCCTCGCCCCATGCAGTCCTTTAAGCTATCTTGGCAGGCTTAGTACCCTCAAATATCCTCCTATCTTGCCCTATATCCACAACATGAGACCTCACTAATGCTATAAACACAGACCTCATTCTTTCCGCCACTTCGAAGTTTTGAAAAACCCCACACAGTTGGTCTACTCAGACCAAGTAGAAAGGGCCACAAGACACTCAGCCTACTATTCCTCCACGTGCTAACACTGAGCAATATGGACACGAGCCAGTCCACATCTATAAGCCTGGTAGGCAGCTCTCTGGAAGAACTGAAAAACACAGCATAGCTATTGCTCCCTCAGAAGACACCGGAGACCCATCTGGAATTAAACAAGGCAAACAACCCTCTTACTGCACGTGGCTCTCCCAGCCTCCAGTCACTCCAGAGCACTTTCTCAGAAAGAGTCATTTCAACTCCAAATAGGATATCACAACAGACAGTGACTTAATGTTCCATTTACGACTACGTCTTCCATAGTGCAGCACACCAATCAACTCGATTAATTTAAAATGCAGGTTTTAAGTCTGCAGAACAAACTATCCAGACTATCATTTCAGTTTAAATCAGGCTTAGAGTGCTCACAGAACATTTGGAACCAATTTAAGTGGTTTTACAATCACATCACAGTTAAACCACTGTAACTTCCTTATGTAGGCAAGCCCGTATGGCAGGCAAGCGAACATTTGCTTGTAGTTTGGATGACTATGAGGAGAAAGAGGATGTCAGAAATAGACTTCGCTTCACTGCTTGGGGATTTCAGCACCGAAGGTTGATAGGTGGGGGGGAAAAAGCTTATTATTTTGCTTGCACTACTCAAATATTAGAAGAAACCTTAAACCGCTTTACATTGGGATCTGTCTCAGTCGCTCAATTCTAACAACAGAAAACGTTATCACCACATACAGCCACTTCGGGGGAAATAAATCCAGAATTTACATGTCGGGTCTTCTACCCTTAGTAACTTAGCTATTTTTCAGGTAAATTATTAAATATAATTAATGCTTTTAACACCAAGTTTTTCTTTTAATCTTGCTTAATCCCCAGAAACACTATCCAATCCATCATCAGTCATCTTGCCATTCAAAGGTTTTTTCCCCTGCCAGTGCTGAAAACAACACAGAGGAAAAGCTCCAGCCTCATAACTGCCATATGTATGATACAGCTAATTGCTGGGCTGCCCTAGGCTGGAAGTCCCTTGGTAAGGGGCTGACTTGCAAAGGTTTGGTCCTTGGCTCCTTCAGTCATTCCCAGGGAGCTATTCTCTACCTTGTTTGTCTTATTAGTATCAGGTTCTAACATGAACACATGTGGCTTTTGCTCAGACACTACAATGTCTTATTTGAAGACTACTGAATGTTTTCTTCTTGAAGGGAAGAGGATTTGACAAGTTAGGAAATATTTTCTAATGTAAAAGCTACAACAGCTGGATTTTAATCATCTCAATTATCCCACAATCAACATGCCCTCATTGGGGGGTCAAAATATTTTTCATGCCCCTGAAACAGAGCACAAGTTATTTCAGCCTTCAGCTGAAATCACTGCCTTGGCCCCAGAACTACAGTGCAACCATTTTACATGTTTGCAGACTTCAAGCTCAGATACCAAGAAACAGACCACACGTGAGAAAACAGGTTATTATAGTCTATAAAAGCTTCTACCTTCTGCCCAGTGTTAGAGATGCGGCCAGAGATTTAAGAAAGTGAGGCGTTGCCAGGGCTACTGTTGGGTAATTTTTCATAAAACAAGGTGCTTCTCTGAAGAAATCAATTTCTATGAATACTCTTGAGCATTGGGAACTCTGAGTTTCCTATGATTAAAAAATGAAGAACAAAGCACCTGGCACAGCAAATAAAGAGCATTCATTTTATATGGCAAGTTCACAGTTTGACATACATATGTATACTGTTGAGCTGTAAAATCAACTCACATTCATTCTTATGGATAAATCTGCAGGTTAAATCGTATTTAAAACAAGATACTGTACTAAGAACAGCTGTGTGAGTTTTCCCCAAAAATTAACAGAAGAGAAAAAAGAATATTGGTGGTTACAGGTTTTAATTACACTCAATGTCAAGGTCTCTCAGATAAGGTATAACATGCAGTCCATAGAGAAGTTGTTTTGCTTTGTATGGAAATTTTAAAAACTTTACAAGGTTATTTTAATTCAGCACAATGCTTCTTCTCAACACAGCACTAGACTCGAGTCATAAGCAACAACTCCAATGTCTTACAAAGATGAACGGTATGTCTTGAAGCAAATCCAGCGCTGCAAAATAATTTATACCTTGGCTGGTTTAAAAAAACCCAGCACATATTGCAAGCTATTTCTCATGGCTGAGAGCGTTCCTACTTGCCCATAGCCATCGCAGAGGTATTTCTCTTAGCTTGCTCTGTATGCATTGCCATCAGCTTGCCAAAACTACAGATATTACAGGCAAGTTATTAGATTCCAGTGTTCCAAAAAGCCACAGAAGACAGTTGTGTAAAAGCAGAGCAAGTAGCTCATCTTTTCACTATTACATTTTTAGTAATTCCTCCCACATTTATACCAGATTAAGGCAAAACAGAACCCTTGTCAAATTGGTAACTCTTATGAAATGGTAACATACTTGAGACTACAGTAATGACTAAGTTACTTACATTTCTGGAATTCTTAAAATAACCCATTAACTACAGACAGCTTAGTTGTTGGTATTTGAAGGCAAACCCAAACCTCACTCATGAAGACCTTCGTATATAGAAGTAGTTAATTCAATTATCTTCTTTGCTATTGAGAATTTTTTTAATATCAAACTTCTAAAGAGTTACTAACATCACTACCTTCCTGTTAGCATCAAAATACAAAAGACAAGGAACCAGCAAAGCACCTTCACCTCTGAAAAGGTGTGTTTTTCCCATCTTGGCACCTGTATTGCACAGAACTTCACCTGAGAGAAAGGAACCAGCAGAAAGGCGGCACCTTCTCTCTACTATGAAAAATTAGAACATGGACTTCAGATGGGTACCTTGTGAGAACTTTGGGGAAAAAGTAAGAAAGACAACTGAAAAGTACAAGAAAAAAAAAAAAAAGGTTAACGCACTTCAAAAGGAAAAGGGCCTTGTGGTTAGCAATGGTTGCTGAAGAGTGCACAGAAGTTTTTGGCTTTTTTGTTGTTCTGGGGTTTTTTACCTTTTTTTTTTTTAATAAAACTGACTTACAAGCCTTCTGCAAAGAGTTCTACAGTTTAATAATTCAGCCCATGGATGATGCTTTATTAATAGCATGCATCAGAAGTTATCACCAGAAAACTGGATAGAAGCCCAGATGTCTGGTTTAAGACCAGTTTTCTCCTACATTTTCAAAACATTGCATGGGGCTTTAGCTGCACGACTTAGATGAACTTAATGAGAGTCATGCAGCTATGCCTGCATATGCCGCTTTGAAAACAGAAAAGTACTGTTTTGGGTTCTGTCTTTCTGAAGCTCTTCCTGGAGTGATTTAAAGCTGTTTTTCCCTCTCAGTCTTTTCTCTAAAGGTCTTCTACACTTCACATCACTATGTCTGACACAGATAAATGGACACCCCCTTTTTCAAAGACTCCAGTACTCAGAGCTTGTGTGGTACCATGAAACCAAGCAGTAAACAGCCAGGCAATTCAATTCAGTCAATTGTGCATATGTGCTCAATTTAACTGCAATAGCTTACTTCAAATCAGAACACTACCGTGGGCACTGAGTGGAGTTACAACTTGGTATCAACATATGTCATTTATTATGATTGATTACTGCTTACTGTAAAACATTTTAATACCCACACATGATCAAACCTAATATAGGTTATTCAGGTTCAACCCAAAACTTCAGTATATACAGTGTATTACACACCACACAAACCTCTACAGGAAAGCCATGTTGTAAATTGTAGATTAAAGAAAAAGAGAACTGTATATAATATGTATCATTTACAACCTATTTAAAAAAAATCATTTTGCTATATTTGTTGTAAGCTGTAAGAATAATTTTACTGTATTCTCATCTTTTAAAATATAGATTTTTATTCTTTTCTTTCATTTTTTTTAAGCAGGAGTGCTAATATTTCCCTTCCTGAGCTTAGGAATTGCCTGTTTAAATCGGAGTCCCCCCAGTCAGCTGGCAGCTTGCGAATCTGTCTTCAGGTCCAAATGGACAAAGCCTGAGGAAGAACTGAGACTTCACTCTGACCTGTCAATTGTGCAGTGACATTGCAGCAGAAGACTAAAGGGGAATAATAAAGATTGTGATTTTTCCATTTTCAGTGCTCATATTTTATAGAAATAAATGATACAAGACACCACAAAAATCCTTAACAATTTTATCACAAAAGAGAAAGCAAGCAACACAGGCAGGATCATTTCAGGGAAGCCTATCTATATCAGAAAGCATATAAATAATGTAAAAAGAGGATCACCTGTGGTAGGCCAGTAAGAATAACTTCTGAGAAAATCAACTGCAGCACAAGGGTGTCTTTCCTTCATATAGGAAAGATAGACATAGAGCATGTGTACATCAACACTACTGACACATAAGCTATGCTTCCAAATTGTGTTCATAATCATTACACAAGCCGTGATCTCCTGGAAAACACCCTCCTGAAGTTTACAGATCCTCCTGATCCTGACCTTTAGAGCACTGAAACACATTGTAGAATAAGATCTTATATTCAGGTGCATTAAGTTTTTATATTCTTTGCTAGAGAGACTGGTTTTAGGTAAACATTTAAAAACAGGGCAGAAGGACAGGCAGGCAGATCTGAGACATAACGTGTCACCAGTGCAGAGCAATTTGGAAGAAGTAGGAAACTGCCCTGATCTTCCCTCAAACAATAAATATGTTTTTTTCCTCCCAGATTCAGCTTGCTCTCCTTCCTAATGTGGCTATTGCACCTCTGGATACAGTATGAGCTGCGCTGCGAGCAGCATCCTGCAGGTGTTTGTTGTAGCCCCAGTAATTTTTTATTTTATCTAGAGTGCAGATGGATCTGACTGTGACATAAAGGAGTATTCTTCTACATCTGGAATTCTTGTTTACTGCTTTGGGGCCACATCAGAGCCAGAAAAGAAGTTTCCACATATTACTGGTGGCCGCTTATGTCTCACGTTCCAAGCTACTGTCCTGAGAAAATAAGAGAGTGGTATCAGAAGTTAAGAAGCTTAGTAATTTCTGCTAAATTCCTGTCAAAACAACCTGAACACTCAAGCTGTATATCATTGCCAGCCGTATCCCAGTAAGAAAAAAGACTGACACCTAGCTTGCATTCCAGAGGCAATCACCCCTCCAAAAGAAATCCCTGTAAGACCTTCCAAGAATATACTATTACCCCTGTGTGGGTGCCGGGTCACAGACACAGCAGCTCATCTCCAGGACATCAGAGCAAATACATTGGCTAACGCACAGGGACAGGACTAGCGAGCTGAGCACATTCTGGAGCAAAGCAGACACCGTTCAGGATTCCTTTATGGACCCAGAGCACACACTGGGAGGCCACCACACAGTCTAATCGCCACGACCAGAGTATCACCAGTGTTGTACATGGTAAATTAGCCCTTGCCCGTTTACCCAGGCAAAGTCCAAACTGCCAAAATCTCAGCTCCCTAGTCCAAACTGGGTCCTTGGTCCCCAGTCATCCACACTACACAGCCTTTCTTTTGGAAAGAAGTATTTGTTCCCTTTATAGCAAAAGGCAGGTATCGCTTCTGTGGACAGTTTGCTTCAGGTATTGCTCTTTATAGATAATGCAGGAAAAAAAACAGGCCAAGTTCAGTTCCCCAACACTGACCCAGTAATAGTGGCACCATACACCTCATCTCACCCCTCTGCATGCAGCATGTACCTACCATCAAGCTAAACTCACTATGTTGACAGCAGTGACACAGCCATCGAGTTACTCCAGTATTTTTAGGTTAAAAACACCCTGAAAATAATTTGTCAGACTTGCTAGATACCTAGAAGAGATGTGAGCACATAACTGCACATTGTGGATATAGCTGGTCTCTCCTAAATCCACGAGTAATGTGACAAACCATGCTGCACTCTTTGCCTGGGAGCTAGGCATTGCTTTTCATGGCAAAAACCTTTAAAAATACAGATATAATCAAAGTCTAGGAGTAAATCATAGCTATGTCTTCAGTACATTCAGCAGGAAGGGCCAAAATGTGATTAATGGCACCTAAGAAATAGCATCAGCAATACAGCTAGAACCACTGCCCATGCAGGTAAAGTTTCAGGACTTTTTTTTTTTTTTTAAATTTGTTATTGCTTGCTAAACATTTTGCTTTCAGGGCATCAGCCAGTGGATAAATAACTTGACTTATTCCAACAGAACATGAAATATTTTGAAGAAACACTAATGGTAGAGCTAAAAGCTGTTCCATGCACTAAGTATATGACAGTCTCACAGGATGAACATACTTCAGAAGAGCCACAGGAGTTAGTTAACTGTTTGTTGTTTCTGGAGCTGCTCCTTAAACTGGGAAGAGTGAGACAGAATTAAGATCACTCCAACCATCTGCTCTGGCTCGTGAAGGGTAAGAAACGATTGTCATTACAAAGCTGAAATTTTCCTACTGTCTGGAACTGGACTGATGCCTAAAGCCAATGTTGACTGCTGTTACCAGCACGTGCTGAACCGAGAGGAGGAAAGGAAGGACAGGAAAATATAGGAGGTTGAGCCCCCAAGCTGGCATCTAACTCTGCAACTAACAGCACCAACCTGCACAAGAGCCAGAAATGCCACACTGACCCTCTAGATTAGAAGAGCTATAAGCTATCAGCTCACTAAGCAGTACCTTTTCAAGCTAGAGTTCTGTTCTCAAGTAGATCTATTCATTACCTGTAAGAAAATGCTCTCAGCAGAAAGTAAGAGACCTGCTTATAGTGAAACTGGATTGTATTTAGTTAACAGTTACCTCAGTCCATCCCATTTTGTCTAGACAAAAGCCTTGCTCCAGTGTAGACCCTGGGCTGTTAATGTTTGCCAATGACATTTCTGAATATTTTCTACAATTGGTACTGAAGCTCAATCCACTACACTAATGCTGAAGACAGGGGCTTAAACTATTTAATTTAAATATGAAGTGAGGCAAGGCCAACCTTTTCTTTTAAAAGGACAGGGAGACTCCACACTTCATACAGAAGCGGGCCATGGGAACAAGATGATCTGAGTCCAGTTCAGATTTGCTATTTCACAGCAGCAGATCCACTGCTACTCCCACCTTTACTGACCCATAGGAGATTTCTGTCTTCTCAGTCATCTCAATGACAAATCAGCTGAGGAGACCTGAATGATAGAAGTGGAAATTGGGGCAGAAAAGAACGATGTAAACAACCTTGCTGTAAATTCTGGCTTCTAGGCATAAGTTGCACGCGCTGTAGATTTCCTCAGGGGCAGCTCCAAGGAAAGGTTAAGAGTGATTACAGAAAATAACTGCACTGAGGGCAGGTTTTCTTGCGTATACCCACAAGATAGTCTTTCAACAAAACTTCACCTTCCAACATTAAATCAATGTCATCTCACTCACATCCATATTTCCTAAAAAAAAACCCCCAAAACGCAGTATCTTCAAGCTGTTGACCTTTTAAAAGTGACAGCAATTTACCTTAAACTTTATATTACTACGTAAAGCAAATATCAATACATTAGAGAAGTGACCACAAATGACCTGTTGCTGCAAGAGAACTTGTCATTCTAGGGAAAAGAGAAACAGTGATATGGTTTAATTTTTTACCCTTTCAGCAGCACCAAGCGAGAACATTTTACATTCGTACCACAAAGGCAATTGATTTCGCTCCATCAGATTAATTTTCCTAAGGCTACAGACATTCTTGCAAAAGACTTTATTCATACCACAAAGTTCAGTAAGGAATTAAATTCTTGTTTCAGATTTTGGGAAACAGCCACCACAAATTCAAATACTGAAAGTATTAATTGCTATACCCATGTTCTACTCTATTCTTTCTGTTTAAATTTTCATTAGCAACTCATTTCTTTTAAAGATGAGGGATATTGGGAATTACTAAGTCTGACACACTGCAACTATATAGCCTCCTGCTGTACAGACAATGGGGATTTCAAAATAGTTCGGGAAACAGGTTTAGGCAAGAGTAATGCAAACACAGAAATAGCTCCTCTTTGAGAAATACATCAATGATACAAAGGGATGTGCGCATCCAAGTGAGTCAGTTCAAAATGCTTGTCAGGAAATAGCTGAAACTCACCGATCATTAAGAGAATATGTTAAGCTATTAATTCTCAAATGGAACCGTGCTGGACTTCCAGCTGTTTGAAATACTAAAGAGAAACCTGGAAGTCTCTTTTCATTTTGGTACTACTACAATTTTTATCCCTTTTTTTTGCCCCCCTTCTCCTCTTCCCCAACATAGTGGAAGAGTTGTGACTGACAACTTTTATAAAGGTACCCTTTCTGCTTTACAGCAGACAGTAAACATTTTTATGAATGGTAAAGCAAGACACCTTCGGGTGGTGCATATGCAAACATGCACGTTCAATTTAGAAGGAAGCCTTACATGGACTGGAAGGAAAAAAAAAAAATCCTACAAGTGCTACAGAACATATGCATTCCTAGGAAAATGCCTTATAACCTCTAATTCTTCTCTGATTTAGTTGCAATTAGTCTCAGATGATGCAGTGGAAAGCACTTGAACAATACCGATAGTACCCGGAATGATTTTTTGTGGGTAGAACTTCCTAGAACAGTTTGGCAAAAACAAATAAGTAATTATTTTTGAGAACATATTAAAACAAAAACTTGGAATGTAAAATGATGCTTTTACTGTCTATACTAGGTGGTTTTCTGCTGATATAACTGATCAGTTAGAATTTTGTCTGTTGCTACAAACAAACCCAATGAATTAAACATGAAACCCTGTAGGAAGATACATTACCACTCCCCTTACTGGTATCAAACCACAACTGCAACTAAAACAGCTTTTCTAAAATGAACATGTCATTTCACATAGTTTCTACAGCATGTAAAAATTTACTTTTTCTTCTGCTACTATTTTTCAAAGCTGAAAGACTCAGTAGTGAGGCAGAGCCATGGAATAAAAAGGGATTCTGTATTTCACTGTCTAAGCACTGATTTGAGGAAAAAAAGATTTAAGGAGGACTATCCCCAGTATGGTGTTACAGCTCCCAGCACAGGAGCCAGACACGTGCTTCCTAGAGATGACACTGCTGCAGGACCCAGGCATCCAGTGGAGGAAATGCCAATCCTCAAAATTCAGACCAGCTCCAGAACTTGTCAACAAGAGTTGACAGTATTTTTTAAATTCTATTTTCACAATGATACCTTGAAAGATTGTTCTCAGTACCAAACTCCAGAAAACAAGGCCAGGAGAACTTCATATTTGCAATGGAACCAGGAGCTATTTAAATGCAATACAAAAGCCATTTTTTTAGGGTATCATTCTTCATATACCATTAAGCAGGCAGCCATCTGCCAAAATCGCTTTTTGGAATGGGATACATAATCACTGCAGGAGTTTACTGTGACTGATGCCAGTAGGGAGGGAGAAAAATAACTGAAGCCAGGCAGGTGAAAGTCTGTTTCTCCCCGTTTACTAGAATTATATAGTAATTACTTCTGTTTGAACAGAAGAGAGCAGACGTTTCCTGCCCACCAGAGTAGCTGCCAGCTATACCTCCAAATGGAGAAATATGATAATTAAAGTTTCACCGATCTTCATTATTTTTAATGTGACAGTAGATGTGGGAGTATTGCTAGATTTTATATTCTAGAAGTGTATGCAGCAACAACTTTCCTTGCAAATGAGAAGCTTAACCAAGTGCCTGAGCACAACCCCAAGCGCCTGAGCACAACCCCAAGTTAAGTTTATTGTACCCAAGTGTTTGTATCATTTACTGTTGCTTTGGGGCTGTAATAAAAATCTGTAGATTTGCTTCTTCATAAGAAAGGAATAAAAAAATTTAGTGATGAATCTCAAGTGAATACCAGTATGGCTAAAGGGAGAACTGAAAACGTCTCATGAGCATGATTCCCCCACAGAAGCACCAGTAAAATAAGTAGGAAGACAACAAAAAAAAAACCACCCAAAAAAACTCCAGCAAGTCATCAACACTCAGGTTACAGTGCAGTCAGCTACGTGAAGAATGACAGGCAATAACCAGAGAAATTGTGTTGAGTTTCTGAAGAGCAGAGCTCTCAGGAGACCATCACTTACTGATCCAACAACCTGCTCTACAGGGAATGAAGTCAGACAAAAAAAAGACCAACCAACCAAACAAAAACAAAACAAAAAACGCCCCAAACTTCTAGATCCATGTAAAAATCAAGCTTCCAGGCAAATAAACCTTCGTGCTCGGGAGTAGTTCTCACGAAGTGTAGCTATCCTGACAGCAAGAAGAAAGCCACAGAAGTAAGTGTCATTCATTAGAAACCACGTAGGTACCAGCAACATATGAGTATCAAAACCAGCATGCTAAAAGTTGCATTATTGTGTGTGTTACCCTTTTTAAAATGCAAACAAGGTAATGACTTCATTGCTGAAGAGACAACAGACCTTCTGCTCAGGGAGAGAGATAAGTTAAAAGGGGAGAGCTTTGTGCCTATCCAAACGTCATCCTCCCCCTCACCCCCAAAGTCGCTTTTACAAACCCCCCAGAGACCCTTTGCAGACCACCAGCATACACTCCCCTTTCTTCACCAAGCCCAAGAAGGGACGGCTTGCCAGACTTACTTGTAACTTTTTATGTAGTCAAGATCCAAACACATAGATTTCCAATCCTAATCCATATTTTAAAGTGCTCTGGCTTTTCTCTCATGCCTTTCCTAGAATGCTTTCTCAGCAATATCACGCAGCTTGAAGAGAATGGTAATTCTCGCATCTCTTGAAGCACTATCCTGTTTTTAGGAAACATATTCCTGCTTCTTCCCTTAGATTTACTGCTCTTACCTCCTTATTTCAACTCAGCATAAATTAGGAACTGCTTAAAAAATAGTAGTAACTGCTTCCAGAGAAGCAAAGTCTGCCAGGACTTTCACTGCCATCATTTTATCACTTCTCCGTTGCAGGAATACCTTGTATTTTAGCAGAAGCCAGCTCCTCCTTGCTGCCCAGATGGCCCAATGCACATTCTTAAAGATCCTCCCCCTCAAATACCACAAATCACACACCACGAAATCCAGTAATTGTTCATACGTTCTGTTAAAATTACAGTCTCCAATGTATTCTCAGTTTTTGAGAGATCATAGCTTCTTTGCACACATGAACAATGCGTGACAGACATAGGGAAAGGGTTTTTTATTCAGATGTGCCTTTGGGATCAACTACCACTTCTCAACTTCCTTCCCTCTTCCCCAGCTCTACATTTGGGATGCCTTTGAGTAACAGATACCCAGAGTGCCCAAAAAGGAAAAACTGGTTGATTTTAAGTCCCCAGGCAGTTTGTCATGAGATTACTATGGATATCATGAACACCAATTCATACCCTTCACCTGCTCTACCTCCAAAATTTTTTGTCTTTTCTGCAGATAGACAAGCCAAAGCTCTCACCTTAGCTTACTAAAATAACATGTACACTTCAGTCTGAGAAAAGCCTACGCTGCTATCAGAAGAGCTGGTCCTACCTCTCGTCCAAGAACTCCTGTGTACATCAGGAACGTGATCTGGCTGAACTCTAACCTTAAAGAGCTCATCCTGCAGCTGTGCGAACGCTAGTGCCTTGGCAAGGAAGGAGGAAAAGAACACTGTTCTAGGGAGGAACGAAGATCAGACGGCCCTTTTTAATTGCAGTGTACGTTTATGTCAGATTAAAGCACAGCCCACTTGTGGATTCAAGCAATGGTCAAAGCACAGCCCAGTGATGGGTACAGCAACAAGCGTGACATGGTTGGAGAGACCTGGATTTTCTAAGGGAGGTGGCACGTTGAAGGTGAGCACTGCAGAAGCTCAGCGCGGTGTGGTGCCACCGAGGCAGCCTGCAGCAGGCAAACAAGGGTTAATGATGTCACTGTGGAAGTCACATCTTAACATTTCCTACATTTCATGCATTTACATATTCAATCACAACACTAAAAGAAAAACAGGGTAGAGCAAAGCAACTCAACAGTCTATCTCCACCTTGTTCATTAAGCAGATGTATTAAAAGGCATAAACACATACTACAAAACCACATGTCATTTTTAACACTAATGAATGCCAGCTGACACAAAGCACAGGCTGACTGTCATATTGCTTAGCCACTCCAGACACCTGTCACTCCTTGGCAACAAAAGGGAGAAAAGGTCAAGACACTGTTAGTAAACCCAAAGGGGAGACTCACTTTTCCACCAAAATTGAACTTGACAGGAACCATCATCACAAATAAGGCTGCGAGGTTCAGGTGTTACTGATGGCTCACACTTCTGCTGCTACTGAGCTGTCTACATATTTTAGTCGGTTAATATTAATAAAATCAATCTGCACTGTCATTTATTAATAAAGATAGCATTGTTTGGTTTTGGATGAGAATATACAGTATTAGATTTCTTTTCTCACACACATAGTATTTATGTAGTTTACTATATACTTCACTGAATCCCTGCAGAACTTAGATACAGCTAAGGCTAATATATTCCATCTTCTCGCTTTCCAAATCCTTAATTGCTTTTGCATGAATGCAAAGAAGTCCAGCAAGAAGAAAGCAAGCAAAATAACTTTATCACATTTAAAAAGTGGTAGACCAAGTTTTGGCCTCCTTCACTCTTCTGACAGCATGAAGTCATCAGTGGTTATCCATGTCTTTGTCTTGATGGGGCAGAACCGGACTTGTAACACACACGCACAAACATGCATCAAGACCACTTAGCTCTTGCTTTTCCACAGAATGGGCCCCTGTGCCTTTTGGGGTATAGTTCTGGGGGTTTAGCTTAACCCCATGATTAAACTGATGTTTATATTCAGCATGAAAGTATACCCACAAACGTGTTAAGATTCTGGTGGTCTCAGTCTTTAAATATTGGTCCTGATTCTCCTCTCCCTTGTCTGACACAGGCCCAGTTGCAGTGAACTGTCAATCCTGCTTCAGAAATACCAAAAAATACATTGGTCCAGGATGCCCTTACTTGAGAGCAGTTGCATTCAACTTGCAATGGTTCAAGAAAAGAAGCAAGTTCAAAGTAGTAGCGAGGAAGAGGAGAACTAACGGAAAACATTATGGAATGGCAATAGAATGTCGGGGGGGGGGAGCGGCAACTGACTCATTTTTGACATCTTTTCTGAAAAATAGACTATGACTCAGAAGTAATACTATCACTAGAAGCATGATTTGCTATTTCGAGTGCATTTTAATATGTTCTACATGATTTTGTTGAAAAGAGCAAGGAGATACAAAAAGCAATGACATGCACTCTAGAGCATATAAATAACCAAAAGCTTATAAATAGTCAAAGCTATCTGTGTTGTGCTCAGCATCTCAATATAGAATGAAAAAACCAACCTGTTTGGGACAGGTTACTCAAAGCTGTTACACTTACTGTGTGCTGTCACAGAGTCCAACGCATCCTAATGCGGCTCAATTAAGTGATGCAGGAGTCCCACGCAGGAAGGGAGCATCTCAGGGGCACCGAGTGACAACAACTTCTATACTCCCGTCCCCAGCCACAGAGCTCTAGCTCCTTACAGGGCAGATATCCCTTGGGTCAAACACAGTCAAACCACTGAAGTGGTTTTACAGCAGAAGAGGCTGTAAAAGCACATTTGAAAAGGAATGTCTGTGCTGCTCCAGATTTACACTGGGGATTGGTCTGATCATGGAGGATAGAGTGTATTTTTTACCCCTAACCCTGCTGTGCTAAAAAAATTTGGTTCAAGACCTTGAACTCAGGCAAACAAAAACTCCAAACCTATATTCTAGACTCTTTCCTTCACAAACATAAGATACATTTTATTCTAAATCCTGTACACGCACTTAAACTAGGTTACAGATGCTTTTTATGAATCCCAAAATAAAACAATCTCTAGTGGTTAATTAGTGAAACTGGATAGAGGTATCTGTATCATTAGTTCTCATCCAAGTGAAATGGCAAAATTATTTTCTAGCAGCATTTAAAAAATGGAGTCTGTATTCAGTTAAATTCGTTCTCTGCCCTAGCTTCTCTGGGTCATGATCCTAAAAAACCAAAGAAACCTCAAAGTAAATCGGGACCAGCTCAGTTCATGATGCAGATACTGGAAAGAAAGAAATTTTATATTCAAAAATCTGGTGACACCACATTTTTAAGCTCGTGTTCTAAAGGTTTTTCTAGTTGTCTGTGAAGCAGTATTAAAACAGAGTTATGAACTTATTAATTGCATGCCTCTGCACTACGGGACGCACTAGAAAACGTGGCAGTTAGAAACTTATATACTCCAGTGTTGCCTCCAAACATGCCAGAGAAACGCCCACATCAACAACTAGAAAGGAAAAGTCAACAGTGAGACTGCTGTTAGACCTGGGCTCAGGTAAGGATACCCTTTTTGTTCAACTTCACAAAAACCAAAGAGACAAGGTACTAGTAATATGCTTCAAGAACACAAAACTGAACACCAGAACGAAACGTTTCAGTGTTATCAAGTTACTCAGGCTCAAGAGATATCAAGCCATATAGCCTGACCTTACTGCTGGGCAAGCAGCTGGCAGCTGGGCAGATGTCTTCAGTTCAGACAAATGAAATGCAGCCCATTCAGACCAGCACACTTCTTGTTCACGAACAAACAATAATAAATAATATCCTAGCACATGGCTTGGAACAAATAAACTCATTTTATTCCAAAGAACTGCCATGAAAGTAGAAAATGTTGTTGCATTAAGTTACTGAACATGCAGGCTTATAGGGCCATTTTAACACGAGTGCCTCAAAGCTTCTAAACCAGAGAATCAAACTCACTGTTCCAATTTGCCAGTCAGTCACTGGGGCCAGGGTCTGTCACCAAGTCCTCTTTGGCAAAATGTAGCCTCATTTGTACGCGTTTGTATTACCATTCTCAAAAGTAAATTGCTGCAGAAATGCATTTTGAACATAGCTATTTAGAGCAATGAGGTACAGGTGAAAAAAGAAACACTCACACCTTCCACATGCCAGCCCCATGGCTTCTGTCTAGTAAAAAGCAAAACAGACAAAAAAACCCTTCTTCATACATATGCATAGGACCTTACTCTGCTATCAGTTCTTATATATAGGAATGTCTCTTCTAAAGGAAGCCTATTTATAGGGGTATAAGCCAGATATAAAGAAAACCAGTACAGGCCCAAAGGATATATCTGTAAAGAGCTATGTCACCACATATACATCTATGTATATATGGTGTTGGATTTTACAAAAGCTCTCTCAAAATTACCCCCTTCAGTGCATTAGAGCATACATTGCTAAATTCAGCATGTGCTAAGCACAAGTTATTCCCTGATAAGATTTATCTGCACTCTTTTAACATTGATACAAATCTGAAATTTGGCGTTCTCTGTACCTGCAAGTAATGCCATATGCGCTGAATTGGCCTAGGTGGATGGGAAAGTAGGATCTGTTCCTCTTTACTTTTATTAAAACAACACGTTAACCAATATTATTGAGTCAGAGCAGTCAATGTTTTTCAAATCAATATTCAAAGTCATAAGAAGAATTATATTTGATATGAAAACTTTTAGCTTTTGGAAAGAAAGTGGGGTTGAAATCAAGAACCATGAACTCTTGAATTTCAAAGCTGGTTTTGTTTGATGGAAAAAAAAAACTAGGTTTGGGTTTTCCTAACTTTGGTAATATAGGTTTAGCTTCCCTTTTAAAAGCTTCCTCACATTAGGTTATCTCCCTTCTAAACATCAACTTGCATTTTCATTGGTGACATAGTTAAACTGAAAAAACATTTACCGATAACAGAATTCTGGCTTTGATGAACACACTGCTCAGGAGATGGCTAACGTTTCACATTTAATGGCCTCAAATTTAGAGAACAGCATTATTATTCATAGAATCATTTAGGTTGGAAAGGATCTTAAAGATCAAGACCAACCGTTAACCTATCACTGCCAAGTCCACCACTAAACCATGTCCCTAAGCACCACATCCACACGTCTTTTAAATACCTCCAGGGATGGGGACTCAACCCCTTCCCTGGGCAGCCTGGTCCAGTGCCTGACTACCCTTTCGGTGAAGAAATTTTTCCTAATATCCAACCTAAACCTCCCCTGGTGCAGCTTGAGGCCGTTTCCTCTCATCCTATCGCTTGTTACTTGGGAGAAGAGACCGATCCCCACCTGGCTACAACCTCCTTTCAGGGAGTTACAGAGAGCAATAAGGTCTCCCCTCAGCCTCCTCTCCTCCAGACTAAACAACCCCAGTTCCCTCAGCCGCTCCTCATAAGACTTGTGCTCCAGACCCTTCACCAGCTTCGTTGCCCTCCTCTGGACACGCTCCAGCACCTTGATGTCCTTCTTGTAGTGAGGGGCCCAAAACTGAACACAGTGCTCGAGGTGCGGCCTCACCAGTGCCTTATGATTGCTATTATAAGCCCTCCAAATATGAAATTAAGATTTTTCACACCAGATTAAGCATATATTTTACAAAGAAAAAAAAATTACTGTGCCTGTCATTCACCTCTTATGTATATAAATATACACAAAAAATGGATCTAGGCCTTCTGAACACATCTGCCCAATCAAAGATCACAGTAGGTCTCTTCTTGGACTACTCTGTTGCAGCACATCTTGAACCTGGTAGGTGTTTCACCTAGAGATTTTGACACCACGCTAAGGAACCTAATTTATCATTTATAATACTTGGAATGTTGAAAAATTACAAGCTGTGTTGGTTTTAAGGTGTAATCAAGGCAGTGTTCATAAAAAGTCAGAACGATGCTGGTACTTGTTCCATCACTTTTGAAAAATGGCTGGAAAAAATCAAAAACAGCCGTTTAATAGTTGAGTCAATTTGGTTTTCAGGGAAGATGGACTGCTCTCTAATGATTCACTGTGCAGTGCACAGCACAAAAAAAAAAGGGGGGAAATTACCATGGATTTATCTTTGTGACTGATTCCTTGGAAACTCTTGGGATTAACATACTCAATTACTAATCCAAAAAAGAAGTCAATCATGGATTAAAGTTGGTGAGACCAGCCTACTCGCAATTCTGAATTTCTTCAGACAACAGTGAGGGTTGAAATATGGAATAAATTGTCAGTGGTAGCAATATAAACTAGGCACTGTAAATCAGCTGAGAAAGAATTAGGATATATTTTTAAGAACAAAAAGCAAACCACTATCTGGACAATTTTGGATTAGGTTGGCCAACCATACTTTATGATATTCCAAGTTTGGCAGGCTATTTGCAGGATCTGTTTTCTGTAACTATTGCTACTAAAGAATGTTTTCTTGAATTGGATCCTACAATTAGCTTTTTTGGTGGGCAGGAAGGGGATAACCTCCTGTGCTGCCCTAGGTCTTCTGCATGTTAAACTCGTGTATGAGGCTGATAAGAAACAGTGCCAGAGAAAAATAAGCACACATGTAAGACCTGTTTTTCCAAAAATTATCAAGAGACAGTGCTGAGTCTCGCATGCTTTGCTCCACACACTGTGTCCATTACTGTGCTCTCCAGGTCTGCAAGTTCTGTACTGTAACTTCCATAAATATTCTGCACTTTTTGAACTGATTAACATTACCCAGGCTGAGGGGTTTGGATTCCTTTCTTTTTACATGTTTCAAAAAACAAATGAACAACAAGAACATAAAAAAAAGATTACTTCATTTTCTGGATAGGATTCAGTTACCTCAACATAGACTCTTAGTACTAACAATGCTGCTGCTGCTTCAGACAGGTGAAGGTCTTTGGCAGGTCCTGTTGCACACCTGACAGTCCCATTCTGGTCTCCATGACCCCCAAAGCATCCATAAAGGCCATCTACATAGGCTTCTCTCAGGCACCTAAATTCACACCTGATACCAATCTTAAAGACACTGAACGCCACCTTTTGCCTATCTGAAAGCACCTGTCCACAGAGAATAAGTTACTTATTCAGGATATGCATGCATTTGTGAGAATTCAAAAGCTAGATTTCCAAATTATATAAAATGGAAATCACACACACATTCCTACTTAGCTTCACCATGATACAGCACTGATATAAGCTTACCACACCAACTGAGTATATGCACACAGCACTAATGACTATTAAATGCCTACTGGCATTTGACATATTTGAACAGGCAATTGAATAATTTGAATATATAAGCATGACACAACAGGTAGCTGCCTGTATTATTGTTATCCCTGTTAGAGACTTCTACAACTAGATGTTCTTATTCTTAATACTGGGGGAAAATACTACTTTTATCTTTTAACAAAGTTGCTTTTTATGGCAATGGTTATTGCACTTCAGTCCTCAACTCACTGCAAGAATCCCCATGCTTAAGGTTTTCTATTGCCTGGCTGTACCCTCAGAGTTGCAAAGTCAATTGGAAACAGAAAGCACAGGGATGCAGGCGAAAGTCAGATGACATAAATCACACATAAGCACACAGAAACATTAGAGCTGTATATTTTTTAGTATCCTATCAGATACACTAAATTCTGCATGCTATTTGGGTAGGAGGGCTAAAACTCCCATGTCTGCTTTCCACATTTTTAAAAATACCTGCTGTGTTTGACAGGAAAGCATGAAAACAGGAAAAAAACAAATGAAAGGTCTCATGCAGCAACACGTCATGTGTGCTGGCACAGCTTGTGCTATCGGGTAGTCTGAAGTGGTGACCACAGAGTGTGCGGAGCACTTCCCAGCTCTCATTGCCAGACCTTGCTGGACTCACGAAATCACCACTCATTTAAGAGCATGTTTATCTAGGCATTGTGTTTACTCAGAGCTTTTAAGACTTGAAAATTCAGCTCTAAAAGAGAAACTATGATCCTGGTATTTTGTTCTTTAGTATATTATCTTGTTTGTTTAACACTGCTCATGTATAAGACTTTCCTCTTAGTCTCCACAAAGAAACAGCTTTCCAATCTGGACTTACAACTTGTCTCTGGATTCTTATGGCAGAAAAGAAATTAAGGCAGCATCAGCGTACATATACTATACTCCCTCCTTCCCACTTGCCATTCATTTCTCTGTCATGGCCCTACACTGCCAGACCTTGACACAGGGACCATCTATTCCCCCCAGTGCCTCTCCATTCTGCAATATATAATACAGGAGCACTTCATATAAGTACGTTTCAGATTAACAACACGCTCCACTGAAGTATTGAGCATATTTTTCCTGCACACTGTGTTGGCCTGAAAGCTATCTTCCATGCTACTGTTTCCAGAAAACCATTCCCAAATGCCTCGACCTCTTACCTGATATTTCTGATATCGCCTTTGATCTCGCTGTGTTTCTACTTCTCCAAGCATGACATGAAAGCAACATTCCTGTATTCTTTTACATTTGAAATCAGCTATATTTCAAAGCTCTGATGTCATCACGACAACTTTATATCATCTCCAGTGAAACATATCTGCTCAACAGATGTGAAATAGATCTTTTGTTTCACTACTCAGTTTAAAGCCAGCTACATAAATAATTGAATGAGATGGTGTTTTGTAATGATGCCCAGGTATTTGTCTGTCAAATCTTTAAAAGCCAAAACCTTGTCACTGACCTGCTTCAGGATGACACTGAATGATTGGCTTTCCTCAGCAACGGCTTTACTGCACACTGCTACTGCAGCCAGACACAGGAACGGACACCAAAGAGGGGGCTTTATATTTGCATTTCGTCCCTGCAGCCATCTTGGTAGCTTTCTATGTACATTCCCTTGCCACTGTTAGGACAGATCCAGCGGGGCCAGCCAGAGTGGGGAAGTGGCAGAAATTCATCTGTCAACCAGCTCTGTGGATGGGAAGGCTCGATTCTGCACCCCTCTGCCGGTAACTGAGGCCATAAGCAAGGGAATCCCAACTTTACACCCCGAAGTACCTTGGCAGCAGTGATATGCAAGGGCTCAAGATCAGGCCAAGAATGACACCGAAAGGACTTGAATATCCAGGACCCGCTTCTCTTTCTGCTTTTGATTTATATTTCACTGAGTTTTGTATTTTCAAAAATCAAGGGGGGAAATTAAGAGAATGGCAGGAGGACAACAATGAAATGCAAAAGGAAAGAGAGATCAGGTCAGAGAAAGGAGAGCAACATCAAGTTTCCGGCTGTTAAGCCAACCCAAAATCTTCTCAGACTTCATTGAGCTCTATCACTTTGACGACTTAAAATTCACCTCTTAAAAATTAGGAAGGTCTAATCAAGGGAGAGGGAAAATACACTCGTATTTCCATTTCCCTTGCAATTAGTAGACTACAAGGCCTGCCTTCCGCTATATTAGCTCTCTAGCTGCATGAAATTGTCCCAATATGTCAAAGCAGCTGAAAACACAATTCTTGGCGCCCCTGTCTCTCCACGAAGAATCAACCGTTGCAGGAAGGTAAGCACCAGCCTTACCCCTGCAGCATCTCAGAGTAAAGCCCATGATGCCAGACACCTCAGTACACTTCCTACCAAAACCCAAATTCTGTATTTTAATTACTACTTTTCCCAGAAGCTGAAGGAAAGCTGATGAAATTTAATGTTTCAGAGATGCCACAGTTTGGATCTTCCTGGTATAACAGTGACTGGTATCAAAATGAACTTTTAAGTGTATTAGGGGTTTTAATATACCAATGTTGGTATATATAGGAAAGGACACAGAAATATTTTCTCCTCAAGCATTTATCATTGTTTAATTAAGTTTAATCTTAATGTATGCCTCTGCAAGTTGTGACCTGATGTTCTGTGTGCCAAGCCTGAGTACCATCTCTTATTTCTCTCTGATATTTGGAAAGTATCAGGGAATAAAAGTTATGATGAGCCCCACTGCTTCACTGCTGCAAAACTCATTTACATAAGACTTACTGTAGTTATTCCTCAGGTGTTAAAGCTTCATTGAAATAAAACAGATACAGTAACAAAGGTATAACTGACAGTCATATTGACCGATGTGCTTTTTGATTCAACTCTATAAATATTTACTCAATACAATCCTTTAGAAGATTAACTTAGAAAGTAGTTCAAGTTCAAACCTCTGTTTCATTATGACACTAAAAGAATATTCCCCATACACCCCAAGCAGCAAGCACAGGTAAATATTAAACTTGTCCAGAGCATTGGGAAACAATCAGAAACATACCGCATGCACAAGCAACACTGCAGGATTGCTGGGCACTCAACTACCATTCTCTCAATTTGAAGGATTTATTCCCTCGTGGAGCCTCTCTTTCATGAGCATCACTGTACCACAAACTGATCAGTGCTCCCAAGCCTCACAGCAGAAATACAAAACAACCCAGCTTTCTTTGCGTAAAGCTAAGGAGGGAATTAGAGACCTCTTCTCTCTCTCCCCGCATCCCTAAGATACCAAAATTAAGGACTATTTCAGAAAGTAAAACATGAACCAAATCTTAAATAATTAAGTGTGCTAAATTTGTCTCAGAGCTGTGAAGGTGGCTTCTACACTAGGACAAAAACACACCTGTGAAATCTTAGGAACATGGATTTAAATTTGGCAGAGAATCTGGCTAAAGAGTTGGAACACAGTCAAGATTTGGATGCTTAAAATTTAGGAAAAAATCAACTCTGTATTATTTCACAGATCTAGCATACTGTATATCACTCATCCATCCTGCTCTCACCCACTACAGCAAAACACTGCCATTATTTTTTACTCTTGCAGTAAACAGACTAATCTGTGTTGAAATTACAACAGCCAACAACTAATTCAGAAATAGTTAGCACAGGAAAAGTAGAGCAAGTTAGTAGAGAACACTTGTTCTCCAAAAGCCTAACATCATGCATAAAAGATGATCAGAACCTGAGGGAGTCAGGTATACACACACTGACCATGATGATTCGCTGTATAGGAAAACATTACTTACCCACTATCTCCTGCAATCGATATAACTAGCTACCTAATTATAACTGTTCTAATTTTCTTATCTGTTAACCTCATTCATGTCTGCTTAACTGTAGGAAAAAAAAAGAAAACCTAATACATACACATAGACATATATATATATATATAAATAAAACTGATGAACAATGTAAAAATTGCTTTATCGAGTGACCACTTGGTACTCAAGTGACCAATCCATTGGGTTCATGCTCCTGTGTGTTTCTAACTAGGCAACAGTACATGATAAACATCCCTTCCTGCTCCTTAAATTCAAGACTGTATCCTGAAGCATGAGAACTATACTCCTATCTAAGCAGGCTGAAATGCAACATATTAATGTTCATAACAGTATTCAGCCCTCTTTAAAATCCAGTTTCACTACTTGACATCTTCAGGCAATTAATTTTTCAAAACACAGTTAGTTACATTTTAAATATTATTAAATCAAATAACCTGATTAATTTTATAATTTCACTAGCATTGTAGGACAAAATTATGTCCTCTCTTTCCAAAAAACCAAGGCAAACTAATTTCAGTTCCAGCTAAGCTATGGTCTTTATAATTTGGAAGCAACAGCTATAGTTTTTGCCTAGTTTATTATTTGCTTAGAGTTCTTCCTGATTCTATTAAATGAACTTTTGATTTCATTTTAGCCCCAAATTCAAGTTTTATAAACATAAGCTCTAATAGAAATGTTTCCATGAATACAAAGCAGCTTTCAGTAAGAATATTTGCACAGAAGGAATGAACTTTGTCCCCGACATCTCATATCCAAGGCTTCACTGTACTGAAACCTACAGTCTTCCTTTTGCAAACATTAAAAGATTCAAGTGAACTAACTTAATCTGAGAAAGGAAACAGAATTTTAAGTTGTTAAACATGGAAAAAATTGTCAGTCATTTTAGCTCAATCCATTTGGATGAGTTTTTCTTTTTATAAGGGATGATTTGAGGAGTAAGCACCAGTAAGACCCATCCATTTAGTTACTCTTACCTCAATGATATACAAAACCACATTCTTGTAGAAGCAATATAGTATGCACTTAGTAACTCGATTGTAACTCCAAGCTCCATGGACCAACAACAGCTTCTCCAAGTAGGAAAACTGAAAGAGAGAAAACAAGTTTGTACATATACGAAGAACTGTTTAAAAAAATTGGTTAAAGTAAACCCCTGCCCTCAGGGAAAAAACAAAACAAAACAAAACAAACCCACTCAGATCAGCTATGAAGGGTGTTATTCAAGCATATTTAAATAGCTTAGCAGAACATATATGCAAAAAACACCACTTAAAATATTTACAGGAAAAGACTTTTTTGTAGCAAAACATCTGAACATTTTTAAGTGGTCTTTACTGGCTTAAACAGCAATAAGTCTTCAATTAGTGTTACTATCCTAACAGCAAAATCAAGCAAGGTTAACATAATACAGCCTTGTGGATTGAATATAAATACGAACTCTTCATTTCATGGTCAAAGAAGATTCCTGTGCTTGAGGGCTTACAAGATTCAGAATCTCCTTTCTCTGTGTTAAATGAATTAGAAATGTCTTGAGCTGAAATAAAACACACAGTGGGGGAAATGGAAAAATAGATGCATAGTCTTTTATAGAGAATGAATACTTACATTAACATTTTCTGCCCACAAAATGTATGCATTTGTGTTATACAAAGCACTTAAAATATTGTATGAAGAAAGAAGGATAATTTGCCAAAAAGAGCAAGTAAATGAATCTTGTAAAAACTGATACCTCTTAATGCTAGTTTGAACCACAGATACAGCTCAAATTCAGCTTCTCAATTCAGCAGTTTTGAAAATGGACTTTTGTAGAAGCAGTCTCACAATGCAGCCTAGGAAATGCATAATTTTCTAGTCTTGGCTTTGTCAGGGAACTTTTTTTATGGCCTGCAGCATTCCTCTTTTGTCCAGTAACAGACAGCTCAAACCAGTGACTAGATTTACCATTCAGCACGTGTGTACCCGAAGGGTTCTTGGACACTAAGGTGGGACCATTATTTGCTTTGCTTCCTTTTCCACGAAGCGACTTGATAGGAAAAGCTTGACTTGCTAAACTTAGATTCTAGATCATTTATTTTAACCAAAACTTATTTGAAATTGAAAGCTACAATAATGAAGTAGGACTGTCATGGGAGAGCTCTGCTCCCGTGATTTCCAGCACTGAAACCACTGAACCACAAACCCTGTAAGAACAGCCTCTCTCCCATGCATCAGCAACTCAGATTTGTTAGGATATGCCAGCAAGAAAGAAAGAGAAAATAAAAGCGGACCAAGCTTCACATTTCAGTCTCTGCCCAACTTGAGTCAGGACTGAAAGTGGGAACACACAAGGGAGTAGTTGACCTACTAAACACCTAATGCCTCAATATGCAGCACAGCTACAACTTTCCTCATCAGAATTCACTAACAAAACACATCAGCTGTGATGGGAAACTTGCCACTATGTCCTGACAAGTCACCCCAACATCTCTTGTAGAGAGTAGTTAGACATACCCTGAAAGCTTCTCTCTCTGCCGAGTCCAATAAGTCTCAGATGAAGTCTTCTCTGGAGCTCAATGCAAGGAAAAATCCTACCATTAATTGCTCTCTTGTCTGTACTCTCATGAAAACAAGTGCACCACATAGCACAGCAAGGAACATATTAGTAATCTAAGTAACGCAGTTCTGAGCCTGTTCGTACTGGTGAAGAGTCCCATTAAGACGTGGCAAGGAATTAAGTTTCTTCTGATGCTGGTGACTGAAATCATGCAAATGCACAGCTACTGGCATACTTGAGCAACTGTAGGGATAAGGCTCTACTAAGACACTGCCCTTGTTTGGGCACTACTGTATTTATGGAGTTTTAAATCAGAAGGGAACATTACAACCATGTGGCCAGCCTACCTGCGAAACAGTTTCTGTAAGTTCTCAGTTGTCTCTGTATAAACCCTAGCATAACTTTTTTTATACAGAGATTATCTTGTAGAAAGATACCCTCCCATTTTGACTAAGGATGAGGTGATGCTACATTGGGGAGGTTTAAGACAGTGAAAATGCATCCAAAATGCAAGCCAGATTTTCCAAAGAAGAAAACTGAAACATAAACATTTTTTTAAGAAAGACATTTTCCTAATTAAGAAAAGGAAGCAGTCCCTAGACACCAGATGCTCTCTGGATTAAGATGATAAAGCCTTTTACTGAGGACAGAAGTTATTAAATTCTATTACTGTCTCTCTAAACAGCTAGGTCGTTTGATTCAGGAATTCTCTAAATATGGATCGCTGGTGCAATATCATTTCAAGGGAAAAGGATGATTCAAACAGATGCTCCTTGCACCTGTGGAAGCTATTTGGAGTAGAGTCAGACATAAGTTGCCTTTTTATTTTTGTTTCGTTTATGCTTTGATTCCCCCTGGAATCCCGAACGAGCCTATCTAGAGACTTTCTCTTCCAAAGTGCCTACTTCTGGCACCACTGCATTTGAAATACCATTTGAACATGAGATGCTACGTTATAATGGTCGTCTTAAATTACTCAATACGAACATACTCTGCCTTCAAGGCATGCACATACAGTAATGTTTTAGTGGGAGTTATATGTCTTCACTGAAAGAAATATACCCCACGGAGATCAAGTTTTTCTTTTGAACACTTTTTTTGAAACACACATTACCATACACTATTAGTCTCCTCTACAAGAGGGATTCCTTTCTATGTTTTCTAATCAGCACAAAGCTTTTCTACACAATCACAAAAAACAGAGTTCGACAATGTTTTACTAATTTTTGAAAGTTAAAATTCAGTGCTAGTGTGACCAGCTTTTATTTCATATTCATTGTTATTGTCAGTAACTCCCTGACTGGAATTTAAACGAAGAGCAACTTACTTCCACATTCTAACACTAAATCCAAAGGCAGGAGGTTTTGTTAATGCAGAAGCAACACATGCACATGGAATTACTTCTTCAGGTTTAACATTACTGCAACTAACACAAAAGGAATGAAGTGTGTAGGGCCCTCTACGGACAAAACTCTCATTGCTTATGCTTACTTATTAAAATGGAAGTAATAAATGATCTGAAGAAGTCTAAGTAAAGAGCATTCAATTAAGTTATATAGCAGAAGCAATATATAGTCTACAGAAGTTAAAAATGAGAAAGTCATTACAAGATACCACAGACTTTATGATTATGGCAGTTCCTGTAACACTACGTATTTGGAACATGCTACTGTTTATGACAGAATAAGCTCTTGATAAAACAGCCTAAAATTTTCAGGTTAAGTTTGGTGAAAGGTCTCAGTTATTCAAGCCTGAAACCCAGGGTGCTTCATCAGACCACAGAACAGAGCAGCAATACAAGACTGCCACTTTGCTTCACAGCAGGGTTAAGACAATAAACAGTTATCTGTGAAAACTGCAGCATTATGCATGCCTTTTCAAAACCTCACCTTCTACTGAAGCTATCAAAAGATTGTAATATTTCATATCACTTGGTAGAGCAAATCTGACTACACCCTGCCAGAAGGGAACATCAGCTGATGCTCACAAATCACTGAAGACAGTGGATCGTCTCTGCTTCCCGTCAGCTCCATCTGTTCTTGCCCTGTGATCAGTCTCAAACACATACACAGAGCACCTCAGCTGCAAATAGTATTCAGAGGATGTCCAGCAACTGAAGTATCTCCTTCCTTTCTTAGGTTTCTTTTTAAGTCTTTATTCTACATCTTGGTTTCTTCAGTAAAACAAAAAAAGGCTTTTTACTCTCCTCTTTAGCTGAAGTAATCAGTGCTGAATTTGATGGGATAGTTCAGGAGCACTCACCCAAATAACATTCAAAATAACATACCTAAAATGAAAACACTGGCCAGCTCTCTAGAACTGTGACCAATTCTTGCATACATCGTGGGGCAGGAGAATAAAAAAAAGGGGGGGGCGGGAGGAGACACCTCAAAATAAGAATTTCCAAACAGCCAAACTCTTACACACCTAGTTATAATGCCTACTCATAGTAAGAGAAAAGAGTTTGCACCAAGAGGGATAAGTTACACTTAAAAGCATGTTAACATAAGCATCACAGAAAGTGCTTTTCCCTGATTACTGAAGAACCAAGATATTGCACAGCTGTCAGGAAGAAGCTGAAACTTTGAGGGGAAGGTGGAGCTTTGCCCTGAAGAATACAAAATCCTAATGATGAATCCCAAAAATACATCCAAGATATCTGTGTTTCCTTGAAAAGGAAATGAGCAGAGATGCTCCTAGCTTGAAGGCCAGGAGAAGCCATCAAGCACTACATGACCGCACAGCGCGTTTCTGACAACAGGATATGGTAGTTGCTCTTTTTTGCCTCTGACCTGTGCAATAGCATAATCCGAGCAATTGGTTGCCTGCATGCCCTCATTGCCACTGATCCCCACTCCAACGTGAGCTGTCTGGATCATTCCTACGTCATTGGCACCATCCCCAATGGCAAGTGTTATGGCATTGACGTGTTTCTTGACCATGTCTACTATTTCAGACTTCTGTAGAGGAGATACTCTGAAAAGGAGAGAAAAAGGTGTCAGTTTCTCACATACTGAGCTATGTGCCTTTCCCAAAAGGACAGCTGTAATCTACATTTAGAAGTAATCAAAGGGCAGTTGCCGGAAGTTTCTTTATTCAACAACTAAGCTTCAGAACCTGTGCCAAACTATTTCAGAAGGAGAAAGCAGCTTTAAAAATAGTTTCGCATTTATCTACTTGCTCATATTTTATGCAAAAGAGGCCAAATAGATACGAAAGGTTTAAAAGCTTTGTTTTCCTCCCCCAGCCCCTCCTGATACACTTTGGCATACACCAGTGATATTATATTGGGAACACCGGAGAAGGGAGTTTCCTCTGCAGCTACAACGGTTCACAGATGAACAGTGCAGGCTTCCCTGTCTGCTGTCAGCAGCGCATCTCCATCCAAGAGGAGAAAAACCACTAATACATTCAGAGAGTAAATCAACTGGAGACATTTTCGGTGGTTTGGCAAAAGGTACTGCAGCCTTACCTTACTCCCTCCTCCAGCTTACCTCCCCACTTGCCAGGCCACCTTTCCAATCTCAGACTACGCAGTTTGGATCAGAAAGAATAAGGCCTCTCCCTGATCTCACATACGCCTTGCGTGCTGGTGCAACTCTGACTTCAGTCACTCAATTCCAATTCGAAAACAAAAGGCTGACTTCATGACATATGAATATTCTTATCAGTTTTATTGGTAGTTATTTTAACCTGATCCTTCCCTCATTTTACATCAGTTCCAGTTCAATAAAAATTCATGGAATTCAATAGAGTTAAACTACTCTAAACCAGGGAGAAGTGGAAAAACACTCAGGACTAGGTTACTAAATTGGATAAGACACCCAAAATGCCCTTTTTTCATGGAAAAGGGGGATCGGGTTACCAAATCATATGAGGTATTCTGGAAATACCTACATGTAGATTAAATATTTCCATTCTGACCCCATCTGTACAAACAACCCTAATTCCATTCCCCATCAGTTTTAGTTAAAGTTCCAAATTATTTCATATTCCCTTAAATAAAGCTTTAGACAAAACTTTTCCACATCTCAAGTCAGCCACATAACACTCAAGAAAGAATGTAATCGATATCTAAAAGCTTTACTATTAAAATAGGGGGAGAATGGGGAGCTTGGGGAATGGGGGAGACAGAGGGTTTTTATATGGCATTTTTTCCAGAGTCTACATCCTGAGGGAGCAACTTACATAGCCTTTTAATACACCTGGCTGGATTAGTCCTGATCAACAAAAGCAGTTATCTTGTTCAGCATTTTGTTTTATGGCCTCGATTTTCTTTAGTGCTGACCACCTCTTAAAATAACTTGATGAGTAGTTGGGGGAGAAAGAATTCCTAAGAAAAATTTGTTGGGCTCAAAATTCACATGCGAACTAAGCCACCTGAAAAGTCTAGCAGCTGTCCTGTTCCTAAAAGCTGAAAACAGGAAAAAGTTGACTGGGCCATAAAATTTACTTAATACCGTTGGATAGATTTATTAAGCACTCAACTACCTGGCAATGAAAACAACACTTGGCACTGTAGGGGCCCAGTTGAAGTACCCACACAAAACCCTAACACGCTAACCAACCTATGGTGCATGAAAGGTGTCAGTTTATAATTATAAAGCAGCTCTGAATACGGTCTGCATAAAATTTTAACTTCTCTCTCTTACATACATACACACATGCACACTCCCCCTACCCCACCCCCCAGTCTTCATATGATAAAATACTACAGCATGGAGCAAGGAGTCAACAAGGACTCCAAGCCATAAAATGGGAGCTCCAGAGGGACTTGGAGCCAGTTCTGGAGGGATGGGATTGATAAGTGCTCAGACCCCCATTACCAGCCCCAGGGGCACCTCCAGTGCACAGGACTGTACACTTTTGGCAGTCCCTTCATGCAATTATTTCCCTGCAGCTGAGCACTGTGCATATCTGTTGACGTCCTCCTCAGACAGACACATCTCTCAGAAGTCCAGTTAGTGTTCATTTAGTTTTCAGTTGCATAGCAATAGAAATAGCCAAGAAGCGTCCTGGTTTTAAATATGCTTAAAGTAATAGGGGAATGAAAAAAGACAGACTGTGAACAGCATCTCTGATTCTGTAGTTTAAGCTAGCAGCTTGTCTACAGACACTTCAGACATGACCAGAATGTGGCAGAGATGCTCGAGCTTGTTCTGTGACATGTCAGGCAAGCTAACACAGCCTGTACGCACTTCTGTGCCTGCAGTGTACGTGTGCCTTCAGATTTTAAGTCAACTTTGACACTAATGACCTATTATTTGTCTAATCAATGCAATGCCCCAATATAAACACATTTATCAACTACTACGTAATGTACACAGGGTATGCTTTTACTGTCTTGACCAAATAAAGTTCATTATACCCCCAGTTATATAACACTCAGTTAAAGACTAACATCTTTATATCCCGAATAAGACTGAATAACCTACAGGAAACACTGGATATATGCTTTAAGCAGCAAAAATATTTCTGCACTTGCTTTAAGAAGATGAAATTAAGACAAGATTTCAGCACAAAGCGTTACTTGATTATAGTTGTTTATTCTAAACAGAAGCTTTACAGCATGCATCCTCTCTGACACCTTCCCATCAAGTACACCCCCAAACTCCAGCAAAAAAGCTTTGCTGCACACAGTATATTAACTACAGAAGTTACAAATTGAGAAGGCTACTGATTTCCTGAGGGGTTTTACACCCCTCCCAACTCACACTCTCTGCCCCCAAACCTCTTCTGCTCCATGTAATCTATTTGGTACCAACACACTGCATTAGATTACATTAATCCCCCTTGCCAGATGATCAGAGCTGCGGTCCATTTCTGCACACTTGACAGGCCGTCTACATGAATAACAAAGATTATAGCACAGGACTCTATTAACCTGCAGCTTCCCCCAGGTGATATCTTGGAAGGGGAGGAGGAATAGCCAAGCTCACAAAGATTTCCAGACAAATGAATAAGTTCAAAGTAAAAAGCACCAGTAAGAACTAACTACTTTGGGGAAAAATTTTGCAGCGACAGAGCTATTAGTAATTATCATGTGGTGGAACATCCCCGACTTTCACTGCAGAGCTCACCGCAGCAATACCAGGATGTAAGCCTTGCCTTGATAGACACCCAAATAAGAATTAAGATGTGAGCAAAACATCAGTTGCATCAAAATCTTCTGCTTACTCATATATTCATTCACTGGTCAAACAGCAATGCTTCTTACAAAGGTTCCTAGAGTGCAACTCAAAAGAGTTCACTGGAAATGTTTGTTTATACATAAGTTATTTTTACTGTTTCTTCTCAAAAGCATCTTTGACAACAGATACAATCAACTTAGTCTGGACTGATTCTCTCTTTTTTACATATACTCCTGGGGGAAAAAAAAAAAGTCAGGTTTCAAATACCACCATCATAGCTACAGGATCAAGTCTTAAGAGTCCTGCTCAAACTGCTTCCCTGGGAACCAGGATTTAACCTACTCAGGCTACAGAGAGCCTGGGGTCAGGACCGTGCCTTTATAAAGTGTTTAGCATTCAATATTTGCTGTGCAATACAAAGTGTTCACGGATGATGGAAGGGATGCATAAAGTTAAGTGTCAGCCACACAGCAGACCTGCTACTTGCCCACCTCCAGGACTTTTTTCCTGTAGCCTTGCTCTTGGGAGGGTAAAAGCTGAGATGGGAAAATGGAAAGTTCTCTTCAGTCTCAAACCTGCTTAAGTCTTTATCAGCGTCTTTAACAGATTAATACAGAAAGCAGTTTCCAGCCTGAATAAGATGACTGACGCCTTGATATCATATTGTTTCCCCTGTAATGGGATGGGTAGAAGCAAGAGAGCGCACAAAGCACTATACTTTGGGAAGAAGCTGGGAGAGAAATGCTGCCCAGAGCCAGTGACCCTCAGAAAGACATGGACCTAATTATCCTCAGGTCACTTAAATCCATAAGGAAACTGTGGAAGGAGGCAGGGGTATTTTTCAGATAATGCAGTACTATATTGTTACTATCAGTAAATACTTTAAGGTCCCTCTTCTACTTAGAGGAAGCTCATGAAAAAAATAGCACAGGGCACAGCACAGAACAGTAACACAGCTGGTTTCCACAGAGGATGCTGTAAGTGGCTTCCCACCGACTTCTGCAGATCAGCTCGCAATGGCTTTAAATTTTCAGTCTGCATTTACTTCTTTAGCCTGGGTACACACATTTATGAGCAAAGTTCTTACCTGATATGTTTTGCCTGTTCAGAGAAGTTCTACTCATATGGCTTAGTCTTAGGTAGTCCTGTGAGGAGCTGGACTCTATGATCCTTATGGGTTCCTTCCAACTTGAGATATTCTATGATTCTACTCAGCATTTTGCTGGAAGGTTTACTTTAAGAGGAGAATTCAAGCACAGATGGAAGATCTTTCAGTTCAATTTTTTTCATCAGGAATACTTATGGGATAACCAGAGCAATTCACAAATTCGTATCAGCTCTGTCATCTTTCAGTGAAAGATCTCACAAAAAAACCTCAGTGAAGTGGTGATATTTTAAAAAATAAATATCAAACATTTTATTTAGAAATCAATTTTGGTAGCAAAATTTTTCAAAACTTCAAAAGTAAGTAGAAGCAAAACATGAAAATATCCATTTTAACCAAGCAAAGCAATGCAACAGAGCTTTAATTTCAATTTTTAATGTACTGCAACTGATTTAAATCAATCAATTCCTTTACTGCACTTTTTGCAATCTGGCAAGGCACCTATCCCTCTTATTCCCAGACTCCATCTAATTAATCAAGATGGATGTAGTCACAAATGAGATGGGAAGAACACAACCAGCACAACCATTCCTGTGTCACACAGGTTGGCTACACTCCACAAGATACTATCAGTGGGAAGTGAGAAACAGTTTCTTAATTCTGTCCCTATGCATATCTATATTTATTGCACAGTTACAGATGCATGAAAGCAACTGATGGCAACTGTAAATAATACTTCTCACACAGGCCCTTAAACTACAGCTGCATCACTGCAGATGCTTCAAAGTATACAGACATAAACCACAGATGGGAAATAAAAATGCAGTATTTCAGAAAATGATTAGTTTTATTTATTGCATTCAAGTCTAAAGGACTCAATGAAGACAGGGCCCTGCTAGAGCAGACACTATGCACTGTATATAAAGAGAGATGTGATTAATAAAGAACAAGATAAGTAAACTTAATGGGAGTCCATTTATCTATAAGACATAAGCAGAAAAAGATCAGGTCATTTATAAAAGATCAGGTAATATCCAGACCATCTTCCAAGGCCATGAAGGGAAGGCAGCCCCACAAGCTCTGCCACACCTGAGCAAGGCACAGGTTGATACTAAGTCTCAGCACTCTCCTCTGTTCCCTCTTATATGTGTGGGGTTTTGTGGTTTTTTTTGTTTTGTTTTGTTTTTTGTTTGTTTTGTTGTTATTTGTTTTGTTTTGTTTTTTGTTTGTGGGTCTCCTCCCCCAAAACAAAGAGACTAGAGCATTTCTGTTGAAGACTGCATACTTCTCCCACCCCCAATTCGATACAAAATACTCTTAAGACATTTTTACCCACACTTTTAAATTTTTAATGTTCATTTGTGGAAAGGAAGAGGCAAGGAAGGAAGTTGTTTCAAGTATTACCTCCTCCTGCTTCCATGCTGTAACAGGGATTAAACACAAAGACATTAATGTCTTTAACATGAAACATTAATTTGATATTCTACTTCCTTGAAATGCCTTGTTAATGCAACACAAGAGGCCCTTAAGAGCCTACCTTTATTGCAGTGAACATGATTTTACCCTGTTCTATCGTAAAATACACTAGTACTTCAAAATGCTCAGTGACCTCATCTTCAGAAAAGGCAGAGGTGGGAGACAGCCCAGAAAGAGCTGAGCTATCAATAATATTGGCATTTAAGTGTTTGCATTGGTCCCCCAAAAAAGCAGCAAGATAAATTAACACACCAGTAAAAGTCATGCTTGGAAAGCAATGAATGTTACCATGACATCATTATTTAGCAGTTTTTAATTACATATTGATTTCTCCTGACACACACCAGGGTGCAGATTTCAACTATGCATCATCCAAACAAGGGCTAGTCTTCAGTTACAGTCATGATGCTCCGAGATATCTTGGATAGACTTATAATGATGCAGTAACCCACACAGAAGAGTGAACAAGAGCACATACTCATCATATCAACTCAAAACATGCATTACATCAAATGCTTTTCATTTACCAAGTGCTCCAAATCTCCTTCACCTGCTGACAACCGCGATTTCTCAGGGACTGGCTCTGGTGCAGTACTTACAACTTTGGAGACAGCACTGAGTGAACTGACAGATAGTTTAACATTCACAAAAAGCACCAAAGGAATTCATCCAACTAAATTTAAGTGCCTCCAATGGAGACATCTCTATCTGCACTAATCACACCATGCTCCTTTTATAGTCAATGTGGAGAAACACGCACTTCTGGAGTGCAATTCATCTGGCTTATTTTAGACATGTTCTTTAAGGGGATAGTTCATCTCCTCCCTTTTCTCTCCACCAAGCTTCAAACTCATCAGGTGCACAAGCTTTTCCTCTCTTGCTTTCTGGGCAGGTGGAATGCTTGCTTCCTCCTGGCAGAGGCACCCGATGCTGAACTGATGGACACACCACGTCCTCCTTCCCTTCTCTTAAAAATCTCACTCCTTGACGGCGCTTCCAGCTCTTGCTAACTCTTTTCTACAGTAATTTCCCAGTCCTATCTCTTCTGAACACAGACAACTACAAGTCTTACCAAACCTCTACTGGCTTCTGTAAAAATGACCACAGCTTCACCACCCTTTGTCATTTCAGCTGCAATCTCACTTCTCAGTACTTCATTTTTTTTCCCCAGCAGACCATCCTCCAAACTGCTTCACTCAACCAAATCTATCAGACTGATTTCAAGTCTATTTTTTAATTGTAAACAGTTTTACATCCTATTTCACTTATCAGGAGTCTCATTTCATCTTGCTGTAACTACAAAAAAAAAAAGTCTTCCTTCAGTTTTCCGGCCTCACCGACATGCTAGTCACACACTTGACTTTCAGAGCAACATATATTACCTCTACATTTCAGGTTATCCAGAACAGGTTATTTTTGATGCCTAGCATGGCTCTAAGTCAAAACACATGCGCACAACCCTATATACATGCTCAGAGAACATGTGGCAGTTCTTTTTAATTTAATGGTTACCAAAATAGTTCTTTCTGCATCACTTTAGGTGTAATGGAAATGCTTTCTTAATATAAAGCTCTCTTTGTAGTTATAAAGCCACTGAATCTTACAGAGTCTTCTGAAGAGGAAGAACTCAAATTCATTTAGCACCTTTTTATCACAAATATATTTTTTAATTATATACATTCCTTTTTTTAAAAAATACATGTATCACTAGAGAATTTCTTCCTTGCATTCCATATTTTGACAACTCATTTGCCATTCACAGTTGCCACTGAAATGATCTCTAGAGGACAAGGACTATGAAATAATCTCTTTATAAGATGGATTCAATCTATTAAGCAGTGTGATATAATACCAGTGCCCCAGTGAACACAGGGTTAAGTTTCAAGTCAGCATCTTCTTCCTCTTTGATATCCCTCCCTGCATGTTTCTGTCTTGACTGCCCTTCCCCCAACCTGCTTTATGGGGCAAAGATTAAATAGGGAAAAATCTATTTGAAAATTATTTGGAAAGAGATGAGTTGGCATAAACACAGTGTTGAATGGGAGACTATTTTGCATTTTTAACTATAATGGTTGCTAGTGGCAACAGCTATAATATGTTTTTAAAGTGAAACTGATGTATCAAATTAATTTTGAGCTTCCCTCACCCCAAGCTGATTAAGGCACATTCATTTCTATGCTAATCAGCCTGAGCAGCTCTCATGCAACATAGAAATCGGCCTTTTTCTAATGACAGAGCAAAAAAATTTCAGTCTGCAAGACATACAGATTAGTGCCTTTATAACATTGAGGACATGCACAGAGAGCAAGCACCCGTGTGTTTCACACAGCAGAGTTGTTTATAGACTTTTGCAAGACAGTGAAATTAAGTGACAATTGAGACTATGGCCATTAATAAGCACGTCAGCCCCTTCAGCAAGGCTCTGCCCTGCGGTGAAGCCAACAGATCAACTGGGAGAGCCAGGGTGAGCAGCTGCCTCCAGCAGCAGAGCAGCAATACGGCGGTAGCCTCCGCCACGCCGTGTGGGCAGCGGTGTTGCCTCACAGGCGCTCTACTCCTCCACACTAACCACAGCTCCGAAATACAAGATACAGCAGCTTCAGGCAGCATTACTATTGTAAACTACTGCTTCTTTCAGGATCATATACCTAAGAAACAAACCACAAACATTGACATAGGAGGAAGATGAAGGGAGAGGTAGCTAGTAGATTTGAGATAGTTTGCCATTTCAGCAGCGCTACCAGCACAGTTTTATTTCTTCATTCTAATAACTCTGCATGATTTATTTTAATCCCTCTCTACAAAAGAAGTTTTCTAGAATTTAAAATGAGAATGCATATAAATTACCAACTTGCAACTACAAGTTACTGTTGAAAAGCCTAGGATATCTTAATTACATGCTCCTGGAACAGACAGACACAATCCCAAGCAGGGTACATTACCCAGTAATTACTGTCAGAAGGCTGCAATGTACCAGTATATCATGTTGAGGACTCACTACCCAAAATGGAAGTACCATCTATTCGTAAAAAGCATGATTTTTCAATTTTAGAATTATCAGTACACCTCAAAAGTCAGGATCATGTTGTATGAGGGAAGAAAAGTGAGCTCCCAAAAAAATTTTTTCATGACAACACCAAAGAAATACAAGTTATTTCCCACCCTTCCCTGAAGTCCAGTCTCTATTTAACAAGACCAAAATGCTTGCAGCGAAGTTCATAAATCTTTACACATTTAGAAGAAAAGAACCAAACTTCTGGTTTTCACAATCTCTCCACAGCTAGGGAAGTTGAGCACCAGGGTGTTCCCACCAAGATTAAAAAAAATTCAGACCGCTTTTGGATAGAAAAGACTGACAACTGAAGTCTGACTGGGACTAGCTCAGTCTTGGTCAACTATTAAATCTGCACTCCGTTCACAGCCAGGTTAAGTATTAACTTCAGAAAAACATTCACAGCATGCTCACTAGTCCCAAACACAAGCTGCAAGAAAGGATCGTTAAATCAGCCTCTAACCTCAGACTCAATACAAGCAACACTGCTACAAAAAGAGTAGGGAAGAGAAGGAGGGGAAAAAAAAAAAATGGAGTAATATTCTAGAGCTAAGTTATACATGAAGTTCATGATTAAATTGAAGCATTAAAATATGGCATCTAGGGTAAGAGGGTGCTTTTGTTGTGTTCAGTCACTACCTATACTATAGGTTAATATGACCAAGTTTCCATCAAGAAGGTTTAGTAATACCACCTCTGCCCATGGCCAGCCACTAGCATGGCCATATCACTAGGGCACCTGTAAGCCTCAAACACACGGTTCCAACATATCCGTATCTTGGTGAATGTTTCCGTATTCAGGTTTAAGACACAGAAATGCCCTGTGGTCTGTGAAAATGACAGTGATTAATAGCAGCTGCTTCTGTAACAGCAAAATAGAAAAACAGACAGCAGAGTGAACACAACAGATACTGGTCGCCTGCACCCCTGATTTTCAAGCACCTTTCAAGTGTGAGGACCCTGTTACAGAGGAGAGCACATGGAACCAGAGCCGCACCTCACCGGCTGTCACACAGGGCATGAGCACACCGCCTGCTGTGACAGCATCGGCAACTGTCGGCAAGAGGAGGCCAACCTGGTCCAGTCTCACCCCGCCATACTTGGAGAGCAATTGCTTGAGCTGACTGTCCCCAGAACCTTGTCCAGGCATTTTGGAGCAGTCCAGGCAGAGCCAGGGAGTACCGTAACAGTACAGGATGGACAATCACAGTCCAGCGTCCATGCTTGCTCCTTAGCACTCTTATTAACAGTGTATGCACAGCCTGAAGTGCTTAACACATGAGGAAAAGCTTCATAAAACTCAACTCCGTTTTTTCCAAACTTGCATTGACTTCAGAATTACGCCTCTTTTGAAAGCTCCAAGCTGGCCACCTTGCTATTACTGGAAAGAATCTCCATGGGTTTTAGAAAAAAAAAAATGCATCAAAGAAATTGCAGTTTTCATTCCCTGCATGTGTCTCAACTCTCAGAGCTGATTTTCTTTTGCACATATGATTTTTAGTTTTAGTCTTATCCATATTTCAGACCACAAGATCAGTCATACCAGTGCAGACAGAGCTTTGCACAAGACAGCACTCCATGGAGTACCGACAGTCAAAAAAAGGCACAAATATTTTGCTTAATAGCTGAAACCAGGCCAACAAATTTTGCTTCCTGAATTAGACTAAGAATAGTACAGAACTAGTAGTGAATTCTTCACAATGTCCAATCTTTGTATCTTCATAAAAAGGACACAAAATGCTGCAGTTCCAGTTTGGTAACATATGTGCCCATGTTCCACAGGACATGCGTAGTGCTAAGTAATAGTTGCCAGGACAGATTGTCCCTTCTACCACCCTTTTTACTTAAGGAGACTAAAAAGAGACACTCAAACAATTATACATAAGGACCTTTACAGCAGCAGAGAGAAGACAGGTGCATTTAAGTTAACCTTTTCCTGAAAGCGAGCAGGATATTGCCCGATGGACCTTCTTTCCTGGAGAGAAAACCAGCTTTGAAATGTTTCAACAGGCATTATAGTGAGTCCTTTTTATTAACTTGTGGTCTTCTAAGGTGAACTGTTGGACAACTTAGAGGCAGCATAAAGTATCAGCCCGCTACTAGGGGTGGAAGAGAGCAGATTTCTTCCACGTCTACTTTTATACCAGATTGGTCTTAAAATAAGAGAGGCGTCCTCTCACTGCTGGAGCGATTTTAAGCACTGGGCTGCTTCAGACCATTAGTGCCACAGTAATGATGCATGTGAGCACATCCAAGTCATTAGTGCCAATGGAATTTGAAGTATCAGACAGAGCTACCTTATTATTGCTAAGGTAACTTAAATCACCCATAGACTATGCTACGACTGGAAGAGCTAAATGAGCCGGACCACATGAAACATCTTAAAAAGATACCACGGAAATTGAGGGAAAAAAGGAATTGTTAGGAGTTGAGCTGTATTCACTGGCTCTCTTCACAACTCAAGCAAGATTAAAAGTAAAAAAACCTGGGAGGAAAAATGATGACTTGCACAGTACTGAAAAATTCGTGGGCTCCATAGGAAGCAGGAAAGGGGCTTTTGTGAGTTAGATAGGATACTCTCCACATACATCAGGGTACATCAGTATGGCTAAGCTGATGCTTTCTTTTTTAAATCCAGCCATGGAAAGCAAGTCAGCTTCCAGTGCTTTCTGTCTAGCAAAAGGCTTAGAGCCCATGCATGCTCACCTGACTTAATAAAAAGGCTTTTGTAGCAGCATGTAGTCTGTTCTCAATGTATGCAGTAAATTTTGTTTTATTTTTTAGTTACAAGGCAAGACTTAGAAGCCTAAGTTCACATAAATCTGCTTACTATATGTCAGAATTTATATATTTAACACACTGGCAAAATTCAAATAACAGCAATTAATTTTCAAAATACACTGAGAAAAATCCCATAGCCAAACAGGCTATTGAGGTAAAAAGTGAGCCGCACTTTCAAATATGACCTGGCAACTGGTAAGCTCTTAAGACATGTTGTGGAAGCTGAACATAGGCGTGACAATGTGAAAAGCTATAATGTTCAAAGGACTTAGCACACATACAGTTCCTTCTACAAGCTCCTACTAGATCTATAAGCTAGCCTACAAGGCAGGATACAAGGCATACTAATGTACATACTATCTTTAAATAAACTGTGCCAAGAAAGCCTAGAGGGTAGGTGGGGAGATGGAGACAATAGGCAAGAGGCTGATCACAAGCCTCCTGAAATTAGATGTGCCAATTGTTTTGGTGATGACAATTGCGTATGGGAATTCACTGTCAGACTTCACATGGCACAGCTTGTACTGTAACCACCAAAGTAGCTGGCTGTCTTGCTGGGCTGCCAGCATGCATCTTCAGGGTACTACATGGTCTTAAATTACGTTTTGAAAAGCCACTTCACTTTATATATCTCTATACAATTCTCTATACCTTATTTTTCCAAACAGGGTCAGAGTAGCCTTGCTAGAAGTTTTCTGGCAGTGATGTGCAAGGCATAGTCAAAGGTTACTACCGCAAAATTCCAGGAGGACCCAGCAACTCTAATTTAACATGAAAGTGGTCAGAACACTCAGTTCATGAAGATGGAGAGATATTATATGAGCAGCTCTCCCATGAGTATAATGGAAAAACATCAAGATTACAGACTACTAATAGCCTTACACTCACACTTGATCATGACTTGAAAATAAAAAAAAAAAAAAAATCAAAGCTAACATTTTGGATTAAAAAAAACTCTGTAAAAACAGATTGAATGCCAAAAAAAAGTAAGTTACTAAATCTTCTGGATGTAAAAAAAAAACCCAAACAATTTACATGGAACAGAAAATCTGCTTATTCTCTAAATGCACTTGGCTATACTAGTACTGTAGATGTCCTGCTGTTCAATTTTTAGGAACACAGATTTTATTCTCATTCATATTCTTCATATCCAGTACAAATAACATCCCAAATGCAAGCCAACATGTTGGAGCATGGTAGAGTGATTAGCCCAAGTCAGGATCCAACTGTTTCAATGTATTTGAGACATAACCAATACATTACTCTTTGTATAAAATACAGTTCAAAGGGTCAAACTGTATAAAATACAGTTCATAGGGTCAAACATTCAGTGTCCAACTGGCAATGGTCAGAGTACCATGAGGGTCCACCCTGCTCAACATCATCAGTAACCCAGATGCTGACAAAAAGGATACCCTCAGCAAGTCTGCAGATGACACTGAACTAGTGGGACTAGATTACAAGGAATCACAGGGCTTTTATTCAAAGGAACCTTGAGAAATTCAGGGACTGAGCCAACAAACCTCATGGAGTTCAGATGGAGAAAAGCAAAGCTGGGACAGAATAATTCCATGTACTAGTGCAGGCTGGGAAATGACTGAGTAGAAGCCCTGCTGAAGAGGACCTAGTTGTTATGGTGGGCATCAGGTTCAACGTGAGCTGAAAGCGCAGTTAGTGTGATCAAGGCACGTTGTGTACTGGGTAGTGACCCATTACACAAGTGTGACCAGGACAAAGACAGAAGTTATCATCAGTCCTCCCATCAGCACAGGTGAGGCAACATCTATAATACATCCAGGTTTAGAGCCCAAGTTGAAAAGAGAAGGAGAGAAACCGGAAAGAGCAGAGAATTACTAAGATGGTCGGGGTCTAAAATACATAAGCAGTAAGAAGAGGTTGTGTCACCTGGGCTTGTGCAGGTAAGGGGTAGTTTAACAACAACAGTGTACTACTGCTTAATGTGGAGTTATTTAAACTCTCCTGTCACGTCAAACAACATAACAAGGGCCAATGGCCACAGATTGCCAACTGGGAGGTCCGGGTTGGCTATCATACATGTTTTCACGAAGGTGTTGACCAATGGAAAAAGATTTGCCAAAGAGGTCGTGGAATCTCTGCCCATAACAGTTTTGCACAGCTCAACTACAGAAAGTCATAGCTGACATGATCTCCTGTGGATGACAACCCTGCCTTGAGCAAGAGGTTGGACTACGCCTCCAGAGGTCCCTTCCATCTAGACTGTTCTACATCTGAAGTCTCAGTTTAGTGACAATAGAGGCACTTTCCTGCTAAAGTACTGGTATGTTCCCTGAAGAAGGCTCCCATGTGGTTCTGTCACACAGTGAGGCCTCGATTTCAAGCAAGTATGCTTAGTACACACATTGCCTCGTGTCCTAAAGGTCTCCAGTGAGATGCAGTATAACTGGGTGCTACAGCAGAGGAGTGACCTCATCTCCTTCCCCTGCACGTAGTCATCATCCCATTTTACTGGAGCACCTTCCCCATGTAAACAGTCTTCTCCTTCCAGCCTTGCCTTTTCCTCATCCATCAGCACTTCAGACTCTTCTCACCATCACATCATTCCCTTTCTTTTGCCTGAATAACCCACTGGTGTTGAAGTTACATAAATAACTTTGTGCATCATTTCCTTAACTTGAGATTTTTGTATTTTAACAGTGGATACATTAGACTTGGCAACTTTAAGTTAACAACTCTGAGTAGACACTATAAAATTTCTTGGTTATTTTTATGCTACAGACTCTTCAGAAAAAAAAAAATACTTCTGGCATAAAAACCAATCTATCAAAAGAAATAAACAGATCTCTTGAGAAAGCTAGGCAGCCAGTGTAGACTCAACAGAAACTGCTCTGATCCAGCAAGAAAGTTCCACATGGGAAAGATTACTTCCAAAAGGGTCAGCTCTCAAAGACTTAAATTTTTTAGAAGCACTCTCCACATTACTATTTCTAAATCTAGGAAAAAAAAAAAAAAGAACATTTTAATCTCATTAGTGCATGTCTGATCAAAACCCAGTTTTCAGAGAAAGTCAGACCTTGTAGTAATATATTTCTAGTTTCTTTCCCTCACTTTTGCTAGATAAAGGAAAATTGAGAACTAGATCTAATTCTCCTAATTTGAGAAAACTGATGAGGAATAAGTAGTAGAACTGAAAACTGATCATTAGCCTCATTTTTGTATAACAGTTGCTATGAAACTTTAGCATATGTATTACAGTTGGAATCTTCCTAAATGCTATGTCACAAATATTTGTGTTTTACTATGAAGAAGAGTTTTGATGGAAGACACAGAGGTTCTAAGAAAAATAAAACCCTTTTCAGTTGCGTTGTGCCATAATTATCATGGTCAATGCTAACTTCTACATTAAGATTTCTCAGCCTTTTATATCTGAGCCACGCTTTTATTCCTCTCTATCCCTTCCTATGTTTGACTACCTATCTGCGACATCTATAGAACAGCATAAAGAAGGCTATTAGGAAAGCCACAGATGCATTTTAAGTGGCTCTTTACTCCATTTAATAGCTGATAGTAATCACTATGAGCCCTGTCTAAAGCTAATCCTTCCACAGATTTTAATGAGGCTTGAGTAAGGTCCAGATGATCAGTCAGTCCTCTGTAGACCTGGGTTCTCCCAGTAAGTTCACCTTAAAAAGTTTCCAAGGGAAGTTATACGTATGTGTCATGCAGAAATTCTGAGTATTTAGCATTAGTAACTGTCTTTGCATTACTATTCCCAATACATCATGCAGCAGTAGATAAAGAAATCAACTCAATTGTGCATGCTAATCAATGAATGAAGCAAACCATCACAAGAGCCACTGACAGTCCTCTCCCCATCTGTAGCATTTGCCTAGTTGCTAGAGAGACTAAAGGAATTAAAATTAAAGAGGAGGGGGAGGAGGGAACCTTTCACAACCATGTAACCCAAACTGGAATAATTGCTAGTACAAACAGGCTCATTTTCAAATATACATGGGTCAGAAATAACAGCACAGCTCAAAGCAGCTGCGGTCATGCTGTTTACTCTCCTTTTTGACATAAAAGCCTTTTCCTCTGTGAACAGTTCTTAATGCAGAAACATCTAAATGTATGCTAATGCCCAACAGAGCAATAACTTCCTTTGATTGATTCAACAGTACTGAAAGTACCAGGAAAAAAGATCAAACCAAGTATTATACAAACAACCAATGTCTTCAATATGGTACGTGTCAGCATGAAAGCTGAAAGGAGTTGAACAAGCCAGCTACTAATGTCTTACACGGTTCTGAAAGTGGCAGCGTTCTTAAGTGCTTGCAGATAAAAGTGTTTTTCTTAAGTTGTGACATCAATTTATAGAGTTCTGTAATATAATGAAAGTGCTTTGATTTAACATGATTTATGAAGCAAAAGCACTTCTGGTGTCTTCAGAAAAAGCATAGGAGTTTACAATAAACACAAGATAATTAAGTAATTTTGCAGCCAGTTACTCTCCTGAAATCATAATTAGGAAAAACAAACATGACCTCCCTCTTTCCTTTTTATGCTGCTAAAACTCCTTCTGTCTTCCATTTCACTGACTCACCTTTCTTTCAACATCCTTTCACTAGAGAACTTCATGACAAACTTCTGGCATTACTTTAGTGAAGACATTTTCAACTTTCAACTAGCCCCAGTACCCTATTTTTCTACAAAGCTGCTATAGTGTTTACAGAAGAACACTACGACACACAGAAAAAAAATAAATCTGAACAAATGGTCTATGGCTCTTTCAAGTGTCATAAGTAGTACAAACTCTGGCTGCAGTGTGTTATGTTTTATCCTCCCAGGGTTCAGCACGATCTCTTTTTTTTTTCCTGATGTGTAATTGGAAGTTATTTAACTACTAAGAAAACAAATCTCTGGTTAGATTTAACTATGTCCCAGATGCACAAAGCGCATAAGGATAACTGAATGGTTCCTTTAGGTACAGACAGATGACTAAGTCCACTTCAGCGGATGGAGATAAAGCTAGAGGAGATGGAGGCATTTTGTCCTCTGGATAACTGGCAGAAGGAACAACAGGAATAGGACTTAGACATCAGGATCCACTATCCTGTCCTCTTCAAGCAGCCCAACAGGAGAGCGTACCTTAGCTAAACGTGATCTCAAAAAAAAAAAAAAAGGTAGGTGTGGTTTGAAATTCCCACATTCTAAAGAGGACACTTAGCTTAAGCCTGCTTCATAGGGTACCTTCAGTATATACACATACCAAAGCCAGTCCTTAAAAGCATCTAAACATATAGAGGCCTATTTCATGCATCTCAGACAAATTCAGGCACAATAGTTACTTGTCAGCTCTACCAACAGCCCTTTGTCTTAGTCCTTCTGGCCTTGTCTGGGAAGTGACTAGCTAGAAGCCAGATGTTTACAGACCTTCAGCACATCAGTTGTTAGGCAAAGCTTTAGAGTAAACTGTATTTCTGGACCTAGGAATCTCAGCTCCATGTAAGGAAATTGCTCAGTTATGTCCAAAAAGGAAACAACTTTATAAAACCGCAAAATATAAATTAGAAAACCCTCATTGTACTAGTGCATAAATCCACAGTGTATCCACACTCATATTAGGCAGATCATCTAGTTCTTTGTATCAATTTAAGAGAAAAGAGATCTAAAAATGGAGGCAGGGAAGATCAAATATGTGGAAGTGCTTTCAAACAAGGACCCTTTATCTGAAAAAGGTAACTAAAAGTCAATATATTAGAAGTTCATTTGATGAGGTGGGGGGAAGAAAAGCAGCTAGGCAATGATTATTCATAATCTCTGATGTGCAAGAACTTTATGGCATCCAATGAAATTGCTAGGCAGATTTATAAGCAAAAGGAAATACTTTCTCTGCACAGTACGTAACACCCTCTGTCCAAGGTGAGATTATAGACTAATCTCTAATTGAGATTAAATACATCCAGAAAAAAGATTTACAATTTAAGAAAGAAAAAAATAATCAAGGATTATGAAAACAAGATGCAGATACAGCTGCCGGCAAAAGAGGTTTCACATTCACTAATTACATACAAATCCCGAAGGCAGCTACTACTGGTCACTTTGAAACAGAAAACTGGGTTAGACTAGGTCTGGTCCAACACAAGCCTGGTTTCATATACAGATGTCTAAGACCATTACTTGACAACTACAGCAAACGTGAGTTTCTATATAGATTTAGCACAGTCAAAGAACAGCTATACTGAGGTATTATCTACTAAATCTGGACATATCCTACTAAAAACCTCTTGGAAGAGAAAAGCTAGAAGCCAGCTCACATTCTCATTCTAGAACTGCAACAAACTGGAGTGCACTTTGTGCAGGAAAACACGATGCATTGTCGTGTCAGGGAATTGATCTCTTAGTGCTTTGAACTGAAATCCTGACTGCAGTACATCTGCTTTTCTACAAGAAATCAGTTATCGCTGATTAACAGTGTATGATAACAACTTGAAAAATTTGTAAAACAACTTAAATGTACAAGAGATTTTTGAAACATTACAATATTTATGAACACCGAGAATTCATGTTTCTTCTTCTACTTACATTGCCTATTTTTTTCCTGGGGAAGGGAGGGTTTTCACAGAAAAGAATTAAGTCTTTTCATGAGCATTATGGATGAACCTGCCTGGTCTGCTATCATCTCCTTGCCTCAGATGTGGCCTTTTCGACATCTGGCAGAGCACAGGTCAGTTCTTACGCTCCTGTGTTGCAGGGTCCCTTTCACTCTTGTTCTGTTCTAGGCTTAAGTAACTCTTCAATTTTTGTAAAATCACACATCTGAAGGTTGCAGTAACCTTTAAGAATCAAGTCTTATGACAGGATAATCTAGATCTTCACGAAAATATCCCAAGCTAACAACTTTAATAGAAAACTAACTGCAAAGAAGGGAAATTAAAGGATCTACCTTCATTCATAGCCTGTGTACCACAGCTTCTCCTTTGCTTCAGCACTAACAGACAAAAATAACAAGAACATGCAACAATCATGGAAAGTTTTAAGCAGAATATTCAGGATTTGACAGACTTTAACCATTACAAGTAAGGAAGTCCTCTCAAGAATGAGAAGCCTGGTAAAAAATAAGAAAGCACAGCTACTGCTATTCCTAAAATAATTCAGACAGCTAACAAGGAGAATTAAATTTGTCATCCACATAACTTGGCATTTACTGATATTTTTGTTCCTTATTTGCTTTGGTGGCAGTTTTCTTACATACCTAATTCAGCTAACACCCTTCCAGAAGGCAAAGCAAATGGGAAAGACAAAGCAATGGAGAGGAAAATCCCCAAGGAGCTCTCACCACCAAAAAATATAGTGGAAGATTTTATTGCACCATGATTTTTCCCCCCAAGGACTCAGTCTGCCATAGTGTACATACAAGAACACACCAAATATTTCCCCTTAACCATTCTCGAATCATCCATTAACATAAAAAGCAATCTCAAAATCAGCCAAAACATTAAACCAGTATTTTGCCAAAGTACATTTACCTCAGGTAATAGCTTTATTCTTACTTCAAGTGAACCTGAAAAGCAAATACACTGTGCAACTTGAATACAGGTGCTCACCTGATCAGGTGGGGGAAGAGTCACCGCTTACAGGACAGGAGAATGGGAGGGCAGCGGTTTTGTTACATGGCAGTGGATATTCAGACACGTGGCCTGCAAGGCTCTCAATGTAAAGTGTATTAACTGTTCTATGACAAAACGTTGCACACCACTACATAACTGAAAGACTTCTAGAGCTCAATCTAGCTACCTTGGTTTGGATAATCGCATCCACTCAATACTCCATTTGAATAAATGTCAAAGGGCTCTTCAGTCCACACATGGTGCAACAAAATTTGCATCAGGCGGACTATTTTCCTGCTATGGAAAATTTCCTGTTATCTGTCTCCTTTACTAGTGTTTAGCTTGACAGAAGCTCCTCAGCTTTACTACCAACATACCTTCTAAACAGAGAATACTTGATGGAAACAACCAATTAATCCATTAAAGGATATTTTTCCTTCTGCTGTATAGATTTGCTAAAAGGGAAAAGAACCTGCGTGAATCTTTGCTTTCAATGAAGCACTATGGAAAGCAGACAAAAAGCTTACTGCTTCCAGAGCACAGGAAATAAATACTCCTCTCAGTGCTCCAGAATCCCAAGGAAGCTTCCAGCTGTGAAATAAGGCAACTTGATGACTTCTGCAAGAAATGAACCAACTAACACCATATTTTAGGAAGTACGCAGTAAGACACTGAGGGTCCGTTTTGCCCAAATAATTTTTCTCCTGTTCCTGAAAGAGAACTGTGAGGTTTCCTCAATCCAACTTGTTGTCACAAATGAAGACTTTTTAAAAGGGCAATATATCTAATGCCACAGTGAGCCTGGAAACTGCTCTGGCACATCCATATACCAGTCATGTTTGCAGTGTCTGCTGAAATCTCATTCTACTTCCAGTAAAAGTGTTTGCTTTTGAAACAAATTGATAGAAATCAAAGTTTCTCTGAACAGTTTAAGTAAAGGAAACCACACCAGTCCCAAAGGGATTAAAATTTGGAGAGACCAGTTTGATCCAGAGACTTGAATGATCACTAAAGAAAGCAATTATTCACATTGTAATATGTTTACACCAGATTTTGGCCAGATTCCCCCTTGTATTTCTTTAATTATGCCTGTATAAACAGAATTATTACACAGCCAATTTGATATCTTCTACAGTTAGGGAGAGATGTCTGTAAGAAAAAATATTTCTCATTAATGAAACAGTTTTTTATAAAGGGTCACTGAAAGAATGCAAAGTCATCTCCACAAAGCAGCTGAACCTCACAGAGCTGCAGGGTTCGGTGAGAACGACCTAAGCTGCAAGCACGTTAATACACAGTCAGCTTCCTCCTCAGCATCCTGTCAATACCACCAGGGGCTAGTCTTATTTCATTTACATATGCCATAAAAATCTTTCCTGGAGAAGAATATTGCATTACCATATGCAGATTTTCAACCAGGAAACTGAACTTGAGGACAGCACTCATGAGACTCAGCTCTTTAAAAAAAAAATCTTGTAGGCAAGGAAAAAGGAATAAAGCAGGCAGTAAGCTAGCATACATTTCTTCTACACTTTTTTCTTATTAAAAACTTTTCTGTTCATAAAGACATTAGATATCTGCACCAAAAGAAAAGAAAATGTGTAGAAGTCTAATAGTGCCATCTGTTTATTCTGGTACATGAATGGATAAGTTAACACCAGCATTCCTCACTGTACTGGCGTCCTGTCAGACAGCTGCCCTGCCAGGAGCCTTCACTCTCAACGTCTGCAAAAGTTAAGCAAGATATCCTGCCCAATTTAGTCCTGGGGCCCCTCCTAGAAGATCCTGTTAATTATGCCAAGGTCTGTTAAAATTATGTACAGGGTTCTTTCAATGCATGTCTACTCAGCTAAGACTAATAGTGCTCCAATACTTTTGGTTTGTCAGGTCTCCAAATGAAACAAATGAAAACCAATGGAGAGATACTAAGTGTCCCCATACCCCTTCAGGAATGGATTTAACACTATTGAATTACTGAACAGAATGCCACAAAGAAATATAGGCTTTCCATTTCCTAATGCACATGATCACTGGATGCCTATACTGCCCGGACAGCAAGATTAGCCTCCCATATGCTCCTACCTACTTGACACTACCATCTACAACAGTGATTTATACAGCTGGTGTCAAGAAGTTCATTATCTCCACAGATGGAGCAGAGGGTTTTCAGACTACTAGAAGCCTACACCCTGGGGCTGAAGTGGGTGAAGGAAGCTAAAAAGCTGTGAAAAATACAGCATGATGTGAAAGGGAAGGGAAAGGGAAAAGCCAAAGAAGGTGAGAAAGTCGGCACTGGAAGCCTGTAAGACGCATGTACCCAAAGTAGGAACTTAAATATCTACAGCTCCAACTGTTTAGGAAAAGGTCAGGAAAAGCCCAAAGACAGGCTGAGGGGCCTTTGTGAGAAGGAAAAGAAGGGAAAACAGGGGAAGAGGGGAGAAAAGGAACAAACTACTAAAAGGTCATGACATGAGACACTGCAGGTTTAAACACAGACTGAAGCTATTTCCTGTTTTAAAACTGAAAGTATTGATTAATATCAAGAAGACTGATTTAGGACTACGTAAATCAAACTTTGAGAGTTGAAATGCCAAGAATGTTCTAGCTTTTAGAAAAGGGTGGGAGTTTGCTTTTTTTCCTCGTGTCCCCCCACCCCAGTAACAGCTTTGTGTAAACACATTTAGCCTAATACAGGAGTAGAAAACAGTGTGAGGGTTTTTTTTCCCCTGTGGGGAAAGAAGGGATCTTGGTGGCAAAGACAAAATTAAGAGAGACTTTTGGATCACACTGAGCCCAAAGGCAGTTTCCCATGAAATGAAACAAAAAAAACCCAAAACAAACAAAAAAAAAAACCAAAGCACACACCTTTTCCAGGGAAGCAGTGCTCTTTTTTAATGTTCAGTCTTGTTTCATCTTTTTCTTTAATTTAGGTCCACTTGTATATAAAAAAAAACATTAAACACAAATAGTTTTGCACTGGCAATTTTTTGAACACTTATTTTTCATCACTGAATTCATACAGTTGTTTGCTTTGTGTCCCATCCCCTAAGGGTTTTTAAAAGAACGTTGCTGTCTGTTGCCCACCTTTCATCTCATGCCAGTCCTCTCCATAAAGCAATGCTAGTGCCCATTTATTCCAGCATAAGCTATTTCCTCCAAGTTAAGTGCACTGTAGTACTTACAAAGACTTTCCTCAGTCACTACAGGTCACCACCACACATTCAACAGCAGCATCCTTTTAGTCCCATGCATTTGCCACACCACCCCATATACACACAGTGAAAGAGATGTTTTTTCTCTACTGACTATGACTACCCCTCTTCAGTTTAAGAAGAATAGGATCACATTAACTCTCAAATTTTGATACATCGTAACTCCAGAAGGAGCTCAAAATCTTGCCGCATGACCTGCTAATATAAAGTTAAAGAAACATACCAGTGAAATGCCCCAAAGTAATCTCAGGTTTGAGCAACAGCTAGTGCTGCAAGAGAATAAAACAAAACTAAGCTTTCATATTCTAGCTTGGTCTCCGGTATGGTACGTCACAGCAGTTAACTCTCCCCAGACAAGCCCTTTCCCTGTTATTTGCACAAACGCTGGCCTTGGGGCAAATTACCTCTGTGTGTTCGCAGGCCTCCTTGCAGCCGACTGAAGTGTCTCCTCCTGTTTGCTGCAGCTCGTGGCCTGACACACACCACTTTCATCAATGCATCTGTGACTATCTCAGTCTTTTTATCTTGCAGTGCTTTAACATCACACACCTTAAGCTGTTACCCGCTACCAGCCAGCGCAGACCATCAGAGGGTACTCTGGCTAACAGGGCTTTAACTCAGCCTGTACGAACTCCCCAAGTTTCACAAATGGAGGCAACTTCTTACAGGAGTTCTGCTTTCCCTTGACACTGCCTCATTTTGATAAACAAAGTGACATTTATGAACATACTTGACAAGAACCCTCCTCTCACACACACAGTTCTGTGGGCTCTTCCCTTTAATCCCTGCCACGCATTCAACCCACTCACATTGCCTTCTGATCTGCTGCACCTATAGGCACATTTTGTCTTACCTTTGTAGCAGAAGTGATGTGTGTTGGGGAGATCTACTTGTAGAAGCACGTTCCTGTGTTGTGCTGTGTACTTACCCCTACACTATAAACGTCGCACCTAAGAAATGCGGATGCCTGACCTGCACACCACCTCTTCAGTCCCAGTGGTCTGCTTTCCCTCTCATTTGCCTCTAAGACTACTTGGCATAAAAGCTTGAGCTCAGCAAGTTTGTCAGACCCAAATCAGGCCACAGGCGAATACTCATAACTTACGGACACCATGGATCCACACATCTTAAAAGTGTGGGGAGAGACACCTGTCCTTCAGTGATTTGCAGATTTGGGGGAAGGGCAGGAATTCTGTCCAACTTAAATCTCCCTTGGCTAATATAAGTTCTCTTAGAACAGAAACATCACAAATACTGGAGACCTAAAAAGGGCAAGTTTCCAATTCCTTAAGTACTTTGGTTTCAGAAGCCTTCACACCTTCACTTTCCATCCCAGAAAGCAAAAAGTTCTGGTAAAGCAATGTTTGTTCCTTGGAAGATTAAATACCTGCTTCTTAAAAAAAAAAAATTCAAACCAAAGCCCCACAAGCATTTATGATTCCCGCTTCCCCTACTGAAATATCCTTCCTACATTTTTTTTTTATAAAAATTAATTACAACCCTTAAAACACATGCTCTTTGTTCTTCAGTTCTCAGGCAGATATTTTTCACACTCATCTGAATGTATTCAGATCTCTTAATGTTTCGACCAGGCTTTCTGTTCTCTTGACTAAAGGAGTTTCGTTTGCAAGAAAATTGAAACCTCTATTAGAAATCTTTAACACAGATTTCAAGGTCATGGAAGTGTCTTGAAGCAAGTCATCTTCCAGCTTGATGTCCAACTTTCATTTTTACACAAATACAATAGGGGATCCAGTTACAAGGGACACTGCCCCAGTGGTATGAAATTTATCTCCTCACTTGCAGTATTTCTGCACAGTTGCATGAATTCTTATCAGCAACATTTAACCCTTCAGTACAGCTCAAAAGAGCCATCTGATTGCATCTATCTGCAGCTCCAGGGCCTTTCATGAAAGTCTCTCAAGAAGCATGTTGCACGGCTACCCAGTCCACTCTCACATTATCCAAAACACCAAAGAGCACAGCAGAATCGTATTGTGAAGCCACATCTAAAGACTTACCCGAGTTGGATAGGAGCAAGAAATGGTGAAGATCTGATAGGGGCCCACTTCGTTGCCTGCGCACACATCCTCCTCCCAAAACCCACCTCTTGCATGTGATACGAAGAAACTCATAAGCTAGAAACTGGTGGTAAACGTGTTCTAAGAGAGCAGTTCCTGGTTCCATGCTGTAAAACTTTGACCAAGGCTAGGTTTGTGGGCCCCCTGCTATGCTTCCTTCCTTCTCCACGCAGTTTCTCACACAGTCCCTCCTGGGTGGTAGAGCAGGCTTGGCTCTTTGGCCGTAAAGAAGGTGACTTGAAGATTCATAGGACCAACACTTCTCAGTGCACTAAGAGATGCACCAGATTTCTCCTCCACACCGCCTCCTGGTTTAACATTTTCCTCCAGCATTTTACGTAACTGCATCAATACAATTTAAGTCTTCGCTTTTCACAAGAACAAAATCATTCTGTTCTTTGCAACAGCTTTTACATCCCTGAACTCTGCCAGACTGAACAATCTCACAAGTTGTTCTTCATTCATGTTTCTAGAATGCAAGTTGTCCTTACTACTCCTCTTTTTTTCTATTGGTCCACACTATCTGCATGCACTATTTCCACGAGCATATCCCCGTTTCTGCAAAAGCAGAATCAGTGACTGTTGTTATCATGCAAAATTTACTACTTTTTTTTTAAATGGAAAAGTATTAAGTGTCTTTTTTAATATTCCACACTATTCAAAGCTGTTTTTCATGCTCAAGGAAGACAACTGGTTAGAACATGGCACACAATATGTTTGAAATAATTTTTTTCAACATAACAGGTAGAAAATTGGTAGAATGTTTCTGCACAAAGCAAGAAAAAGCTAAAACGTTACATGACAAGATATTTAGATTAATCTCTAATGCCATTCCAGCTCAGAAGCATATTATTTTTTAACTCGTTATGTTCCTGTCTTGATCTTCATTAATTCAATCTAATTATCACAGCATAAAGTAAAAGAGGAACTTCTCCTTTTTTTTCTAAACCTAGAGAAAAAAATACACAAAAGTTATTCCAAAAGCTGGTGAACATTTGGGCTGGAAAAAGAAGAAATGGTGGGGGTTGGGACAGATACTTGTAACGAACCAAGAGCAAAAATTGCAGAAGCAAAACAGTTTGACAGCGTAAAAACCAGAAGAATCAATGGAGTAACCAAAGCACTTACTTTTACCCACATAGTTTATTAGAAAAGTATTAGGAAGAGAACAGTAGCTAGCTTAGCAAACGTATACTGAATATATTCTTTCCCTTCCCTGTTTTGACCCAGGCACGGGCTTCCTTTTGTTTGCGTTTTCAGGCCTGCTATCCATATTTGTAGCCAGCTGTTACTATACCATAACACATTCCCCCTGCTAAATCCCACAGAGCAGGGCTCTGTGTGTCGCAGCGTTTGAGAAGAATTGTCTCAGACAGATGTCAGTTCTCACATTTCTCAGTATCCGAAGCTGGCACTGAGCATCCCTCCCCTTGCCTGGCTGCTTTCTCTCCCCTCGCTGGTGGGGACCTTCTGTGTCTGAGAATGCAAGTGTCACAGCAAGGGCAAAACACGCATTAAGTTGCTTCACGTAAATTGGTCAAATTAGGAAGCAAAACATTTCTGCTGAGGGTTATTTCCCTCAAGGTAACAGAACAATGTTAACTCTCTAGTAATAATCTAATTCCATCTTGGCCATCTCTCAAGCACAGATGCTGTTTTGTTTTTACTGTCTAACTCAGACCACAATGCTTCGGGGGTTCCTTTGGATTTTGTTGGGGATTAGACCTTTTGGGGGCTGAGGGCAGTGGAAAAAAAAAAGGAAGGGAGACTGTGGAATTGTAGCTTGTGCTTCAAATTCATTGCTTTATACTGTGAACTGCAACTTCCAGATAAAAAAAAAAACACACACAAAAAACCACCAAACTCCTCACTATTCCTTCTCACTGCCGCAATAAAATTCAAGTGCTATGCATTTTATTCTGTAGCATACAGCTGCCCCTACTGCAGATAAATGGGATTCACTGTCTTCCTTCCCAAAAAAGCTAGACACTTTACAAGACAGTGTCTCCTTATGGGTACAAGAGGAGCCATAAACTTTCACGTTATACTACAAGCAAAGGTATTTTCACCATCCTGGAGGGACAGGTAAAAGCATGATCGCTTATATTAAACTACAAATAATTTCTAACGAAATTTTCTATTAGGCTCCCATAACTCAATGCAGTATGACAGCCAATTCTAATAACAAGTTACTAATAGCAGGAAGGCAGGAATTTCGTGTCCCCTTCTACCTTATTGTTATGAAAACCTGTGTAAACTAATGTTATTAATTTGCTATGAATAAAGCTGTAGCAACAAAATGATTCCATTATTGGAACCCACAAAGCAAAATCCTCCTCAAACCACTTTTCCGCAAAACAATTTCAGGAACTCAGCCAACCCTACAACAGAACATGCTTAATTCATCATCATTCATGGGAAGAGAAAAATATGAAGTCCTGAAGGTCCATTTACACTGAAAAAAATAATTAGATCCATTTATTTTAATTCCCAGACATAATGGAATAGTAGTATAGTTAAATCCAGAAAACACACAATGCAAGTAATTTTGCAAGTAAGTATCATCTAAACAGCAAGTACTCTCAAACAAGACAACTGGAGTTTATACAATACTGCCTATAACAGGATGCTGAAGAGACCTTACCATAAAAGCAATACAAATATTTGATACTTGTGTAACAGCAAACTTTGTGCTTTGGAAAACAGATATAAGATACTACTAAAACCCACCTTTATACTACACTTCATTACTGAAATATTTATTATATTATTTTATAATATGGAAAGTTTTCCATATCATTAAAAAAATCTGATGACAAGACATACAGAAAGAATTCACAAGAAATTGTATCTATCAATTTCCTGTCAATGTCTTCATTAACAGACGATAGAAGGGTTTTTTTTTCCTACTAAAGTTATGTCCTATTCTGAAGTACAAAATACTGATGTAAAAAATAAAGGATTTATGTCAAAATCATGTAAACATAAGGAAAAAATTGTTAAGCAGTACCTAAAGGCAGCTATTGATGTTAAGTGGCAAGTGTCTCTGCATTAGCCTGGTCCTGTACATTACAGGGCCCATGCTACTACTGTCAAGAAAGCAATATCAAATAGTTGTATTAAAAGCTACTACATGAGCTATCAGCTTTCAAATAGATGAGCATTGAAGTCTTTAAGGCTATTTCAGATGGCTGAAGTAGCCAACTGCCCAAAGGCTGCAGTTATGCCCAATCTATACCAAAGAAACAGGTTCAAGCCTGCAAACAAGCATCCCAAAAACAAGTTCCCCTGCTTCTAGTGGAGTATTCAGTTTTACTCTGAAGGCACTCAGCACCATGCTGAATCCAACCTCAAAGAAAGTTTTATCACCATCTGAAAGTATTCCTGTTGTATGCTTATTTTTAAATTGGTGCCTGGAATTTTCTTCAGTAGAACATATTTTGATTGCTCTTAAACATTTATCCAGAGATCCATTATTTCATTGCTTTGACATTTCAATCCAGTGTGGCTCATTATATTAAAAGTTTAGTACACAATTGTTTACAAAACCATCCCAAAATCAGAACCAAGCCCTCCACTGCACATGCTTCTTCCTTCAGGGAGAAAGGCAGTATAAGAAGTTACATGAATCTCTTGGCCAGTTTAATACTTACTCTCATTCTGAATTTTTTTTTTTTTTTTAAAGTAACACTTTAGATGGTGAATAAACTTTTACAATACCTTCACAGACTTGAAGTCAGAGTCAAAATCTCATTTTCACCATTGTAAACACCCTTGAAATGACTCCCAAATTTCAGTAGTTTGTCCCTTAAATACCATCTTTTTACAACTTCAAACATTCTACCAAGCCTTTTACCATTATTTGTTATTAATGAAAGCATCACAGGTCCGTCACTGCACAAACTTGATTTAGAATCCTAATCCCACATTGTGTCAAGCACTTAGCATCTAACAGTAGGCATTTAGCACCTCACAGAATCAAGTTGTAAAGAGAATTTTATTAGAGAGTCTTTAAACCACATCTACAGCCAAACTTATACCCCCAGAAGACACAATTTGGCACCTGGAAGAAAAAGGAGAATAAAGTAGAAAATACTGAAAATTACTGGGGAGAACAAGGAAGGGCAAAGACACCACACATACCCACCAGGCAATTTCTGCTTTTTCCTTCCTTCTTCTGTTGACTTGGTTTAAAACAGGAAGGTGTTTTACTGCTCTATAATAGCTCAGGTCCCTTGCTAGACCACCACTAACATAGCCTTTTCCCCAACATATTACCACCCAAACAGAGCACTACCCCCATGTCATCCAGCAGAAGCAAGTGAGGGGCAAAGCCTCCGATGTTTCTAAGAGCTGCATTATTCCAAAGATCAAGGAAATCTGAAACATTCCCAGAGAGGATACAACAGCCCTTCCCTGTGCAGACATTTCACTCTGCTTTGTAGCAGAGAAGCAGAAGAGGAAAAAACAGTTGCTCACCTACTCCTCATATTTGTGTGTATATCGGTTACCTTTAGGGAATCACCTTGCTCAACGTCCTCTAGACCCTGGCAGCTGCAGGTAGTATCTGCAAATCCACGTCTGAGGTTACGTATCAGTGGCTGCATTCACACTAGAGTGCAGGCTAGTTCTCTTGAGTTTATGAAAACCTGCCCCACCTCCACAGTATCTTAGAGCTATGTGTGGCAAAGACAAACCTTAATAAAACAACAATTCCTTTACAGCCTTTCAAATCACTTTGCTAAGCCACAGCATATACTGATATCAAACCTCTTGGGAAATAGCTTTGTTAAACTTCCAAAATTGAGTAGTTGCTCTTGTTCAAATGTTTGGAAAACACAGCTAGATTGTTCGGTTAAACAACAAGAACATGGATAAGCAATTTGATGTTTCAAGTGATTATTCATCAGGGCTGATTTCAAGATAGATTTGCATTTGTTTCTTTTACAAAGAAGATATTTCGTACATAAGTATTCTGAAAGACACAGTACTTGAAGAACTGATGGGTTTAGCTCAGAGATCCTAAGAAAACAAAAAAAGAAAAACCAGGACAGGGTCAGCAGGAGGGGAGAGTAATTCTCACCTGTAAAACCACTTTCGGTTAAATACTATGCCTGGCAAGTCAGTGTACATGACGAGGCTGCCATCCTCAGGGGACTGGGAAGCTACTGCAGCTGACTTCCAGAGAGGATTTATGCCTGGACCTCCACAGAATAACTCATGTAAATTAATTCAAGAATTGGCTAAGAAGCCAAATATTAAGATGCCTTAAATTGTCTTCAATGTTATCCTCCTCAATCATAGTCGTTTTCAAATGTTAGACTAAAACTAGATTGTAGAGTCATTCAAGCCTTCTAGTCATAGTGCTGTACAGAAAGTTCTCCAGTACATTTCAGAACAAAAGGTCTCTAACATGTTGTCTGACAACTACGCACTCAATCAAAGCAGTAAAATCAAGAGGAAGAAATGGAAGCTTCTTACCTTTTAAAGGTATACTTAATTATTTCTCTTTCAACTGCCACAAGTAGTAGTAGCATAATTTTAATCAGAACAGGGTATAAACGTTACGTGTAAGTTGGGAGACAGAACACAAGAAATAAGACCGTTCCAACCATTTTTGATACCTTGTCATAATTTGGGATCAGCCTTCTGGGAAGAACTACCCCTGCTCTTGACTTTCAACCATTCATCCAGCTTCTTGCATGATAGAGCTCCTTTCCCCAAAGGCACTGTCATGCCAGCTGTGAACAGCACTTCAGATCTAGTAGCAGACAATTTCATGCCCAGTTCCTACATTTACTGTCTTACACACAAGCCATTAGCGTCTTCTCTAAACTGACTACTCCACATCTAGTATATCCTTTGTCCTAAAGATTCATTTAAAAAAAAAAACCTCATCCAAAGAGCTTTTATATAGTTGTTTGGTTTTTTTTTTTTCTCCCCCCCCCCCCCCCCCCCCCATTTCAGTATACAGAGACAGCCTCTATGCCACTTTAACTATTGCTCCTTTTGGTGCAGGAGAAGGAAACCAGAGACCCCATGAACCTGATTTAAAAGCCCTGTTATGCTACTTTTCTTCATGCTACTTGTGTAGCATAGAAGTCTGTGAAAAACACAGAAAGAAAGCAAAAACCCTTAAATAAGCTGATCACAAGAAAAAAAGATGTGCTCACACACATAGCAGTAGATCGGCTGTTCAAGAGTATTCAACTTCCTGAATTCCAGACAATGATGCCATTTGTTAGAGAGAAATGTCTAGTGAAATCAAGTTTAAAAAAAAAAAGATAACACCCATCAAAAGCTAATGAGTTTAATCAAAGATAGGCTTGGGTTAAACAAATTTGGAACTTAGTTCAGATTGCAAGTCTAAGAGAAAGTTTACTATAAATTACTGTTTTCCCACAATCTCCTGTGGTAAGGTCTGAAGCCATTGATATTCACAATTATCTACTGACACACCAAAACCCCAATCACCAAAACAAACACAGACCTCAATTTACAACTTGTGATTTACTAACCAGCAAAATCCAGCCAACAGATCTGAATGTAATCACAAAACCAACAATCCATTTACTGCAAAGTATTTACTCCACATCAAGCCTTCCAAAGGTATCTGTTGTTGAGCTAAAAAGGAGTTAGCAATAGAGCAGAAAATGCTAAAGTCACAGTAGAGGTAACAGTCTGCAGTGAACTTTCCGTACAGTGAGATACTTGAGGAGCTCGGTAATTAACGTACCAAAGTTCATTCAGTTACAGTCTTTATACAGTGGGACAAGTTCTTTTTACTACTGTATAAGGTGACTACTTTTTTATCTAGGCAGGCAAAGGCCATAGGAGAATCGCTGTCTAGTTGGTGAAGCTGGATAAGATTTCTTCTTTTTAGGAACATTAAACATAAGAAGCCACTAGAAAGACTCATTCAAGGTTGTTGTAGATCCACTATTACAAACTAAATTTTCTGCAAGAGGCTTTCCAACTCACTTACCCAATTCAGTAATTACTCATCACCTAGATAATGTTGCATGAAGAGAATAGACAACATTTTGACAATAAATCCATGTTTAAACCTCATTTTTTTTCCTTCCAACTTAACAGGAACACTTTTATTGGGCCAAAAATCTCATTCTACAAGTCAAGAAAATAGTGTTGTCTGTTCTCCATATGTCTTGTGAGGGAAAAGCTATGTCTACTGTACAACTCACACTTCATGTTCCCTCTGTTGATTCCTGTGACTGACGGCCATGTACATCTCTGACAGGCCCCAGATTGTAGAAACTGGGCCTCCCGTATAGATCCCAGGCACCAGAAATACTCCACGCAACTGTATGAGATTCTTCCAATCTTTTTTTTAAACCCCTGCCTACTGTAAGAGTGTACAAGCTACATACATGTGGAAGCTTATTTAAGAAATGTTTGCCTGTTCATCATAAAGATGTTATTAAGCAGTAGCATGGGATTCTTCAGTTCAAATCTACTCTGGATTCTCAAGTAGGAGCCATACTTAACATCTGCAGGTCTGAAAACAAAACAGGAACCCCTACTCCAATCCTCATCATCTTACATCAGCTACTGCAATCCTTTGCACTTCTACAAACCCTGCCTTCCCACACAACAACATAAAAAGCTGTTTCTAAGAGATCACTATTCATGATCAAACTCCGATGTCAATTAAGTCTCATTTCATTTTCAATATCCTTCCTGGCTTGCCTGTTACATCTTGCCTACAAACCAAGTGGCCTACCCTTTACTTCAGCTCTTCATCACTAATCTCTCAAGTTCCCCAAAAATCACTTTGCCTGAGTTTGTTCCCTTTTTGCTCTCTGTACGTCCCCTAAGCACCTCTGTAGGCACTCTACTTCACCCTCGAAGTTTTTTCTTTCAGTGCAGCAACTGCTCTGCGGCAATAGGTGCAGAAAACTTTAGTCATTAAACATTCAGTAACTAGGGTTCACATTTACATTCAGAGTCACCCTGTAACAACTGCAAGCAGCACAAAACCCATCATATACACTGGCGGTCTCTTTTCAAGGACCGGCTTTTGGCAGAAGTCTATGAACTGCCTCATGCAAAGTTTCCTGCTGGAGCCCACCAAGGTTCCATCCTTCATTAGCTGAAGGATTTTTCCCTTTTTCAGTACTGGCAAAACTCAAAGCATCACAGCACTGTTAATGAAAATTATTGGACAGTTTTTCAAATGCAAGACATTAAGAAATATTCCGAAGATGTTCTGAACCAATGGTAAGGCAAACCAATGATATTAGGACTTACTTCAAACCAGGAATTTGAAAGGCTTAGTAGGAATAAGTCCTCAAAATACTTGAATTATTTGATAGAAAGAGTAGAAGGCTTTGAAAAAAATTTATATCAAGTAATTTTTCAAAAGAGTAATGACAAATGTTAAGTATTTAGTTTCATGTTTGTCTGTCTTGATTATCTACATTAAATCAAGCAGAATATATCAGTGGACTTTTTGGAGAAAATTGTTCATTTTTTTTCCATTAGGGAGCTTAAACTTTTCTTTATAATGAGCATGACCAATTTAAAAATTGCTAACACTGGACTTCCTCAACATTACATGTTTTACTAATATCACATATAAAACAATGAGTTCCCCAAGTTGTAGTAATATCAAGCATCAGTTACAACAGCATCTAGTAAAATGTTTTGGCAAGACTGACAAGTATAGCACTATTAGATCCAGAATTGCTCTGTTCCCTGAAAGCTAATGAAGTTCTGAACAGGGGATCTATTGAAACTATTGACTCTGTGCAGCATAACACAGAAAAGGACGTTGATGTCACCTACTTCTTGCCTACACAGCTGAAGTGCGTTGTAATGTAAAAATACACTGGAGATCATTCACTTGCTTCTCTGAAATACCCACAGGCACCATACACATACACTCCCACACATGGATTTGGGAGGGAGCAGGGGAAACAATTGGCCTCTCCCTCCCCTCCTCCAGGGAGGCCCCTACAGACAAAATAGGAGAAAACTTGTTTCATTGAGCCACTTACTATTAAATATTTTGAAAGAGAGCAGTTTGCATAAACACCAAGTAACAACAGGCTGAACTGCAGCTTAGCTCAGGGCATAAACTGTGATAACTACCTCTTTGTGAGAGAAACTTTTAAAAGCAAGTTTGATTTATGAAGTATTAAATGCCCTCATTTGTTATAAGTCCTAAGGGATACAGCCCCTCAGCATCTTTGCAGAACCAGACTGCTGTTTAGACAAGCATGGTCTTCTGAACAATAGCCTCTGATTTGTTACGGTATCTATGATCCAAATTTAATTCTTACCCATAGTCTTCAGCATGAATAAGAATTCAACACTAATTACAGTTGCCAAAGCACGTCCCTGAATTAGTACAGCAGAGGCATACATACAGCCAGGTAAAACATGCTGAATAAACTTCCCCCATATAAGAAAAAGCCAGTTCTCTCTCTTCACTAAAACACACACATCTTTTTCAGCTTGTTTTTATACTGTCTCCTAAGATCTAACCACTCCATCCTTTGTACTCTGTGTTTTCTTTCCAGCTGAGCTTGCAAAAAATCTGCATTTAGTATCAAGTTGTGAATTTAACTGATGAGCTGTTTAGCCTCCTCCTTTAAATCATTAATAAAGACATTCCATCTAACTGAGCCTGATACTTATCCTACAAGCACTGTTCCCTGCCCTGCAGCTCAAATTACTGCCACATCTACTATTTTTGCTTAAGGTACTTCAGCAAGTTTCCAGTCCATGCAATATTTAGGCCAATAAAGTTTTTTTTTTTTTCTTCAAAGTTTTACATGGAATTTCTTCCAAATGGCTTGCTGAAGTATTCACTGCATACAATATTCCTCTATCTGCAAAATACTGTAACTTGATTTTTTAGAAGGAAAGCATATGCTTTTTGATTTACACATACCAGCATTTTATCAACCACAGCTCTATTATTTTCAAGTCTATCAGAGATGTACCTTCCAGTGCTGGTGTTAATATTTTCTGTAAGGATGGATGCAGAATTAACATTGAGGACTCTTACTGTTAATATACATATACAGAGCCAACTTCTTCGCAGCACTCTGCTGAGCAGATATACACAGCCTGGCTACCGAAGCCTAGACTTCACACTATGCAGTTTATCCTGTTGAAGAAGCTGGTGGCAGCTGCAGCTAAACTACTTTCAGCACCTAAGCCAGTTGGATATTTATTTAATTCCACAGCCAAACAGCAGTTTGTTCTTGTAGTTTAAGATATTAGTGCTGCATTTCTTTGTCTTATCTGTTACTACCACCAGCCTTTCAAAACCCACTTGCTAATTTTGTAAATTCAGTAGCTAATCCCTAATGCCTTTGTGTTTAAAAATAAAGCTACTCTTCATTTACAGATGTGCTTTACTATTGTGAAACAAATTCCCACCCACAGATCTGCAGAACCACTCCACTGTCTGAAGCCATCCTGGAACAAACAAGATGTTAATACAGCCTCTGATGGCACAAAGCCTGCAGGAACAGGCACCATCACATACATAACCCTGATTTTACAGAGTGCTGAACTACAGGAAGGTCAGGTGTCTCAAGTCTCCATAGCAAATTGGGAGCACAAATCAGGTATTCAGGCTTCCAAAACAAGCACCACAGATGCAAAGCCATCCAGTTACTTCTGCTGCTCCTTGGACAGTGTTCAGAATGTGAAAGGCAAGAACATGAAATAGATTCCCAGCCTGTCTCCTTCCAGAGAAGGCATTTCTGCCTCAGTATCTGTGATCCTGCAGCCTGCCAACTTCAGCATTACAATTTGACTTTCACATCCTCGTTGAGATTCATTTTTCTAATTAAGCTGTGACTAACCCTCATGCAGACTCCACCTTTGCAAGTTTGCATTGAATTGGAAGAGACATGCCAACCTGCATTGACTTAAGAGTCAAACATATATGATTCACAGGCCTATTAATGCATTACACTGAGAAATACAGCCTTCATGGTGCTAGCACTTAATGTTCCACATTCCAAAAGGATCTTCTCATAATGCCAGGAGATATGGGCCCAAATCTCTAATTTCATTGCTGAAGAGTCCGAGGCAGAGTATTCATTCATGTCACTGGCACCACTGTATGAATGGTAAAGACAAAAGCTCACAGTATAGAATTCCTAACAAACCATACTACACACTATCTTTGAAAGAGTTCCTTTGTCCTCATACCTCCCCCCCCCCCCCCATTATTTAAGGAGGTGAGAGAATTATCAACAGTTTGTAGGCAAACCCTGGGTTCACACTTGGACATCAAAATGGATCAAGGCATTTAAGAGCTTAACTAAACAAGTTAAATGACTAAAAAAACCCTGATCTCTGTACAATGCTATCCAAGCTATAATTCTAAAAGACTGAAGGTCAGAAAGCTCACTTCTTTAAAACCACTAGAATGTACAAGAACAGAAGTTCTCTTTTGTTCAGCAGCTTTCCATTCAATAAAATTCCCCATTTGTCTTTCCTTTCCTAGACTTCTTTCCTCTTGCTAATCAGTGCCAGCCACCAATTAGGACTGACAATAGAAGAAAGTCTTTTTATGATCTTCAGTCATCACTACATAAAACACCATGCTGTACTCCATTCTGTGCTCAGTTCCTTCTTTTTCTCAAAAAGAAAACTTAAAATAAGTTTACTGGTGTTTTAATCCTTTTCTTGTTCTCAGGCCAAAACCAAAATTCTTTCCAGTTCTCCCATTCTGGACTTGGACTGCGAATACTGAGCATGCACACTGGGCTTGCTGGCTGCAACTTCAGCTAAATTGCTGCTGCTGCCACTGCTCCTGCTCTCTACCATCTCATAAAATATTGACTTCTGTAGTATGTACCCAGTAAAGAGGAAGAAAAAAAAAAAAAAAAAATCAGTTTTCCCCTAGACACAGCAAATTGGCAACAACATAACAGATCAGCCTGTCAGGTTGGTATGCAAGACTAGCATCCAAAAATGAACTGAAGAGACAACATGAAGAAGGTGGAAGGGCATATGGGGAAAACAGGAATGCAAACAGCGGTTGTACTAGAGGAGAGTCAGACAAGAAAAGGAGACTATGATTATGAAAGATGCAGTTTGTTACATCTTTAAAACTCTTATTACAACGGTGTTATTAGAAAGCAGTATCTTGTATCAGCTTTTTACAGGGCAGCCAGTGATGGTCTGTATAATTCCATTACACTCATCTACCCTGAGAAATTTTGGCATATACACTGAAAAAAGTTTAATAGTTACAAATACAACCAAAGTAATTAGCAACCAACAAAATATGGGATGAGAAAATAGTCAAGTATTTGTACAAAAAGGCTGTATACCTTAAAGCATCAGCATAAATTTGTAGAACCCATGACAGAATCCCACAATAAAAATGCTCATTTGTTAAACACAAAGTCACAGGAAAAGCTTGATGAGGGGCAGAGAGGAATAAGGTGGTGTACATTAACTGAATCCATTTGAAACAACATAAAACCTGAGCAAAACAGATTTCCCAGGTAGGCTTTCTCTTTCCCCCTTGCATTCTCCACTCTCGGAGCTCACTGCTGTGACCCCAGCAGCTTACATTTTTCAGCAAAGCTCTCCAGGCTCTCTGCAACTCCCTCTACATGAGGAGCACCCAGGAAAACCCACGCCGCAGTAGAGCACATGCTGAAATGACAGACCTGCCTCCATCACACCATGGGACACCTAGGACCAAGAGGAAATGCTCGGCCTCTTCCCTGCCTTCACACATCGACTTCATCTGACCCTTGCATGTCAAGGTACAGAAAATGTCGCTGTGCTTTACGTACTTTAAAATAGGCCTCTTCCAGGCTGCCAACCACTGAAAGAGCAACAAGTCTGACCCCTTGTACCACCTGGGGTACTTCACATGACTCTTCCTTTAAGCAAAGAACTGCAGAGACCAAGCACTGGCTTCACCCCAAGAGACGCCTGTGAAAAAGCCAGAGCTCCTGGAATGCTTCTTCCCCTTTCAGCACAGCCATGAGCCGCACATCAGGAGCCAACCTTTGATAATAGGCACAAATACACATTAAAACAGAGCTCCAAATCAGTGGGGCTTTTTATACACTGTAATAGATCCCAACTGTATCAAAACACTAATATTGAGCTCTCAGGACTAAGGATATGGTATTGAGTCCAGGATATATGCTTTTAAAAGGTCCCTAAATGCTTATTGATATAATAAACCACAAAAGCTCTAAAGAAGCTGTTGCCATCTGTTTTCTGGACTATGATATTTCTGTATGATCCCCTCCCTGCCCCCACCAACTGCTATTTTCTACAATACCATAGAAAGGAGACAAAAGAAGAAACTAAAAACAGAAAAATTAAAACTAGGACTGCATCTTCTAGTCACAACCCTTTTCCTGAGTATTGTAAGGATCTCCAAAACTTTGCAATATGTGGTACAGTAAGCAGCTGTGTTGTGGGCAGAGTTTAAACTTTAACACTGCATTTCCTTACTTTTGTCATGTAAATTAGCCTCAATTTCTTCTGCATGTGGTTACTTCCCAGTTTAATGTGAATTCATCTACTACTTGCAATTTGAAATAGATATATTTCTGTTTTAAACCAACAATTCAGAGGTGGTGGTTGAGGAGGAGAGAGTGGTCAAGTGGTAGGTTTCCTTTGATCTTCAGGCCTTAACTTAGGACAGCTGAGATCAGCAGGGACCCTACTAACCACACCATAGATTAGGTACTGAATATATTTTGTCCATATCATATAAAACATTAGTCTTTTGGATGAGCAAAACAAATAATTCAAAGATACTAGCAGTAATTATACAGAACAGGTTTATAAAAACTGAATAATTGTTTAAGCAGCTCTTTGCTTTCTATTTTAAATTGAAATCAGGTGCAGTGTGTGCTTTGGGGAGTGCTACTACTGTGTTATGCTTAAGGGGCCCTCAACCACTGGCTATTGTTTACAAAAATGTCTTCCACCTCCCCCATGCTTCAATTTAGATTATCAGCTCTGACAGAGGTAGCTTACACTCCCCAATCCCATCAGGACATCATGTTAAGTGCTTTAAAAGCCCAGGTAAAAACCCAGTAAGTGACAGTCAGCACTGACACCCAAGGAACACACACAGCACTTGAAGGCCAGTTCTTCCCCCAGCCAAGGACAGGAATTAAACAGTCTCTTTTCTGCATGGAATATTGCAAGGGCTGACCGGAATCCATGACACTAAAGATTCATACGCTTCCTCAGAACAACTGGTTAATCATTAGAAACTGTGCAGACGAAAGGATTCAGCTTTTTCACACATACAGTTTCTCACAGCCCAGGACCTCCACAAGCACAGCACGCCCACTGCCACAGCAGCGCACTAGAGAGCGGCTGCCGGGCCCTGCAGCTTCCACGGGGACATGCCCTGCTTCTCCAAGGTGTGTCAGCCCAAATGGGATGTCTATGTCCTGTCCATATTGATCTCCATGTTAGCCACGGCATTTCAAAAAACATTAAGTGGTCACAGGAAGAAAAAAAAAGACCTGCAGCTTCTTGGCCATATAACCTGCATGAACCTTGCACATACTTGTATATACATGCCAGGTTCTTAGAAACCAGAGAATCATGTGTAGTCATCTGCTTTAAAAATAGCCGTGCAATATTTACTTTCTAAATGTGAAGGTACTTGATATTTTAAAACTCTAAAAACTAAAGTTCAAAATGTGAGTAATAGTCACCTTGTCATGGGAAGAAGGAAAACTCTCAAAGTTTAAGCGTTGCCACACAACAAGGTACTGAATCTTTCACAAAAGCAGTGCGCAGTTTTCAGAATAGCTATTCAGTAGTTTGAAATTACTTCACCATATCTTCAACTTATCAAAATGCAAAAAAGTTAGTGGCAGTAGCAGACAATTAAAGGACAGCAAGTCACCAGGTATCACCCCAAGTCCATCATTAGAAGTAGACACGGTCAAAATAGTTGAATAGGGTTCCAGCTGACCAGGTAGAGCCGGACAGTCTCCCAGAGCAGCTCTGTTGTTGTGAACAAGCGTGGAGTGGGCTACATAGCCACTTTTTCTTAAATCATCACTATTTACTTCACCCATTCAATTAACCAGACAAAACCAACAAATCCCATGAATGTGCTAAGAACTCCTGAACTCAGCAATTAAAGTAAAAACATTCATTAGATTCTTACACTTGGGCAGGATAAAACTTAGTTCTATGTTGCCTTTAAAAGCCTACCCTAACAAAATATCCCTGAACAGCTTAGATTTCCAGGCCACACAAGTTGGTTATCAAAAGAAACAGACACGAGAAACAATGAGGGAGAAAGCTTGCACACATTTCTTCCTTAGACTCCTAGAACCAGTTGTATTGAAAAACCAAAGCAAAGCGAGTCAGCCAGCACCCGTGCAGGGACAGTCACAAGCACCAGGGGTTAACAGCAATGGAGTCACACACCTTGAAGGGACCTGCTTACAAGTGGTGTCTGATTTTTTCCTTCCGAGATGCAATTAGAACTTCTTACCCAACAGTAATGCAGCTACAAACAACATCTTGCAGAGGATCAAAATAATCAAGCAGCTGCTTGTTGCTCTGGAGGTTGTCCCCAACACTAAGTTTAACTTAGTCACGTTCTGGCTCCTACTATACCAACCAGTATTCAACAGTCTATAAAGACCTGATTTGAATAGCAGAAAATCCAATAGTACAGCTGCTTTCTATTTATAAAAATTATAGACCCAAATCTTGTCACAAAACATGTCCACACCAACTCTGATGATTTTATGAACTGGATGCTACTTTTGTCAGTTTTAAGGATACTTGTTGGGAGATGGGAGGGAGGAGAACAACACACAAAAGTTCCACAAATACCCCTCAACAGAGCCAAGATGTGCACTCATCTCATCTTTCGGCAGCGATCTCAATATCATCGCAGTTCAGGCTTAGATACACACGTATCACTAAGGCAGCGTTCAGTCATTCCATCTCCTGGACAAAATCACCGACCCACAGTTCTGAGAGACCCATCACACATCTCAGACTGGATTTGGATGATCTGTTCATACAACCCAGTACCAAGGCATATGAAGTACCTCACTTGCAGGATGAGGAATGTAGAGGTAGAAAGTTTTGAAGAAACTCGGTACTGACTTGGACACTGAATATAGCATATGCAAAAAACGACCACCTTCCAAGTACAGACAGTTCTGAGCTTAATACTTCACCAGATGAAAGACTAAAGCTTAGTGAGAGACCACAGAAAAGTGAACTACAGCAAATGGTTCTACATACATGCCATAGCAGCCTTTCTTGAACTGCAAAAAAAGTTCTTTTGACCTTCCAGCCTCCACAGAGGCTGCCAAATCCTGCCTCTCTGCTCAGGAAGATCAGTTCTTCAGCCAGCAGCCTCTGAATGCTCAGCACACGCTTCTGAAGAAGAAGGTGCTGTTTTGCAGAAAGATGATAGGCATTTGAGTTCTCAAACAGATGTCTTCATCCCACCTGCATCCAGTTAGTAGCCTGTCTTCATTTTGAGACCCTAACACACTTATGTCACTTCATCCCACCTGCATCCAGTTAGTAGCCTGTCTTCATTTTGAGACGCTAACACACTTATGTCACGGGTTGTTTTTTGTTTTTAAAACTTTTTGGTTCTTCCTTATTAGGGCCCACAAGTAATAGCTCTTTCAAGATCACACGTACGCAAATAACCACAAGTAACATCCTACACAGGTTTAGAAGCTCTGATCAAAGAGCTCCCTGTAGGAACTTCAGATTCTGTGTGTTGTATACAAAAGGTATATGCAGGGCATAAATAAAACAATACTAGAAATGCACAAAGACAGCATATTTTATAACGTGAGACACTTCACAGAAGACCTGCGAGATGGAGCAATTTAAAGTCTAATGTGTGCTGTGACATGGAAAACAGAAGAGAAGAGGGATATGAAGGAGCAAGATTAAAAAAGGTTATCATTTTCAATGCCTATCACTGTATCATCTATTCTAGACACTATGGGAGAAGCAAGTTTAGAAGAGCAGAAGAAAACTTAAGGCAACACCGATGCCAAAAGGAGACAGCAAAGCAGCCTTCCCAGAATAGGGTGGAGATACCTAAACCTGATTTTTCAGAGAAAGCACAAGAAAAGCCTAAAGGCAGACACAGAATCCAGCAGATCACCACCAAGTTTTCACCATTTTAACTCTGCTGGTGTTTTTCAGAACACTGACTTCTCTTAAGCAGAATGGTAGTTCAAGCACAGCAGAAAATGAAGTTTTTCCTCAAGTTTTGGAGTATATCTTTGCAAGTCCAGGCATTCCTCACACATTTATTAGCTTGCCTTTTCTTGAAAGTACTAAGGAGAATTGCTGGCACAGAGAAAAAGATTTTTCTTTTTTGAAGGATGAGTTGAGTATTGCTCTGCATAAGCAGGTGAGCATCACTTATACAGGACTGTTAGCAAATAGCAGACTGGAATACACAGGAGATCCTGCAAAGAATTATTTCTGACATCTTCAGGCAACTGTGCAAAGGAAAGACTAAATCCCCCAAAAGCTATCACACCATCAACTAGGGATGGCTATTTTGCTAAATTGTTTCCAACTGGGCAGCCTTGATTGCACTGCAGAATATGGTAGGATTTACTCACACAGCTGAAAAGGCACATCCATGGATCTTGCCATATATCAGGCACATCAACTGCTCCCACTGGAGCCAGTGCTTCTCCACCTTTCTGCTCACATGAACAAACGCAGAGTTTACTTCCTATTCTAGCCCACTGAATCAAATCAGATTTACATTTCCCTCAAGCACAGTTTTTGTTTGTAATTACCATGATTTCAGAAATATGAAGAGCAGGGAAAGAAGTTTAAGCCTACCCATTCTACTCAGTGCAAGGTCAGATTTTTCCAAGTATCCAGTATGGATTCAGCCATGTTCCTACCGAACTTAGAAGTCATACTCTAGTCAGCTTCCACCAACACTAAGCACTTTTGGAAACCAGAGCCATTTTACCAGTTCAGTGTCCCACATATTACTACGGTGCACTAAAGCCCGGATTTCTCATCAAGTTAATTCCCTGCAGTACTAAGAAGCTTGCAGAACAGACTGTTCCTGCCTCTATAATTTTATATCTGGCACTTTTAACAACGGAAAATACAGTATTTAAGCTGGTCCTGTGGGATAGAGCACAAGACTTTGCTAGATCTTATGAAAGGAGCGATATCACAGTTGTTTTGAGTGTCTTGCTTCTGAATGCAGTGCAGCACCACATATTCTTTAGAGGCCCTCGTCTTCTGCACATTCATCCATATGGGTATTAGTAAAACCAAAATATTAAATTCGGAAGACAAAAATAAGTATTTCAATAAAAGCAATTAGTATCCTCAAATCACTCCTCCTAGGAAAAGTTTTGAGATCTTTTATAACCACTCAATATTCTGACAAGGAAATTCAGAATAGTAAGCAATGATCAAGATGAGGAGAGTTACCTATTCCCTCGTAACATTCTCCAAACCATTAGAAGAACACAGAGAAAGAAAAATATTTCCCTGAACTTGCAACTTGGTGAACAAGGAATTAGAGATAGAAAAATGCAGTCAGAAGCCTTTAGAAAGCAGTTGCAAGGTTGAAGAAAGGCACCAGACCCTTGGCCTCCATCCAGCCTGATGGACTAGCAGGGAATTCTGTAAGAGGAAACATTCAGTCACTCCCTGGCAAGCAACATACTGCTCCAGGAACTCAGGAAAGGCGTATTTGGTGCAACAAGTAAGAAGCAAAAAGAAATAAGAGGACTATGTCAAGAGTCTAATCATGCCAGAATGCCTGAACAGGAAGAATTCTGCACTAGTGAGGTCTAATGGAGATCAGAGTGCCTGACACAAACTTCGGTTTGGGGGAAAGCTTCAGTTGAGACAGGACAGTTAGCTGCAGTTAGCCTACATGCTTCATCATGTTAAGAAACTGTTCCTATCAGATACAGAAGTATATACACCAATTAAGACTTTTGTACACCCTGTCAGAGACCACATATTACACATGCGACATAAGCCATCTTGAAAGAGCTCACAGATTTTGCTGACAGCTAAGTTATAAAATTAACTTACAACTGCATTGGCAAACTGAAGGGACTTGGGTAAGCCTATGGTCAACATGCACCATCTCCCAACTGTAAAAAAAACAAACAAACAAACAAAACCCAAAACCACACCACCAAACCCAACACCCCCCACAGCACCACCACCCCCCCAAAAAAAAACCATACACATTTTAAGACAGTTGTGATAACATTTATGCTTCCAAAACTATTTTTTACAAGCCAGAAGACTAAAACCAAGGCTCACCAATAGTTAGAGCTGAGTTTCATAAGCAGGACCTTGCTGTAGGACCTCTGGGTTAAAACTTGGCGAGCTTTAGCATTCACATTGGCACCCTCGCAACTGCTTTGAATAGGAAATGAAGAATATCATACTCAATAAAGGCAGGGGGAATTTCAGTGAGAAGAAAATAATTGTTCAAGTTGGAACTTGGCCAGAATATAGGGGTTAACACACTAACACTTGTGGAAAGAAAAATATACCAGTACTATGAATTTCTCATGGAACAGAAGGTATTCCAAACCACAGTTTTATCTTTCTTCTAAAATAGCATACGTTCCAGCAGCATAGTGTTTTCTCATGTGCAGTGTCTATGGAATGTTTATTTTCCAAAATTGGAAGTGTAGCTCTAAACATAGCATTGCTGGCTGCTCCTGCTCAGAAACTGAAAAGACTGGTAGCAATTTGGAGAAGGTATTGTAGCATGGTGAAGAAACTGATACTGATACCATTTGGAACTGTTTGGAAGAGTTACCACACCATTGCTCAAGACAGAAATTTCACTTGCATTTTTATGAAATACATCAAGTGAAATACTAAGATTTTGGTCACCTAAATACCAGGTTCACAAGATAAAGAAGCAAAAAATGATCTTTAAAAATAACAGATAGGGTAAACAGTACTTGAAGGAACATCTTCATTTTTATCAGGACATACAGTATTTTTCCTACAAAATTGTTTCCAAAGAAAAATAGTCAGTTGCTTTTAACTGTATTCATGCCTTTCCTCCAACTTTCTCCAAATACATGCTGGTAAGCAAATTTCCTATTAAGAATGGTTACAGAAATAGGAAGTTCAGGTGAATGCAGTAGAGTATTTCAGGAACAAATATTTCATTCATTATCACAATTCTGGGCATGAGAAGTCAGTCAGTTGGTCATCCAGTATGAAAACAAACCCAACACTGAAACAGGTACCTAATCTGAACTGAAGCATACAAGTTCCAAAAACACGATACACATTTACTCAATTGACTAAGTATTTTTCATTTATAACTCCAAAAAGACAAGCATTTTGCAAAATTGTGAATAACAACGGAAACTGGAATAGTGGTTCAACTTAGAAATTACTTTGAATTATTTCCTCGTCTCAAATACACAACAAGAAAAGGAAAATAATTATACATATAGTAATGTTCGCAATAATGGGATGAAGTTAAGCAAAAGAAATGTTTGGCCATATAGAAGGAATCATTTAAGTTCAAGTTGTCAGGCCATTGACTAGTTACCCAAAGGAAAGAGTGAAACATGCTTCACCTGTGTCATTTAAAAACCAAACAATACCAGTCAAAACAGTATCTTTAAGCACTTTTTTTTTAGTGTAAACAAAAACAATCCTAGGGAAGTAAATAAGTGATTCACAGATGTTTCTGACTTGATAAGCATGTATTTCCTTGTAAGAGGACTACCTTAAGTCTGGGATGTTTACCTTGGTTTATGCATCTAATTGATACAGCAACCTTTTGGAGAAACATTAATGCACTTAAGATTAGAGTCACGTCTTCGCTTTTTGCGTTCTCAGTTGACCAGACAAGTGAATGGAATTAACAGTAATTTTTTTTCCCCCCCTTAAACACTAGCTGTGTGTTTGAATGATTTAAGCTATGCGAGTGATGCTCAGAACATCATAGCTCAGAACACCGATTAACAAGAACAAACAGAAGCCAGAACACTCAGCAGAAATTTACCCTGTCACTCAAAGGACAAGATAATTACCAAAATTTAAGACCAGCCTTCTCCTTTTTTGTTTGACCATATTGGCTTTCCAACACAGAATTGGTGGCATTTTGGAAGTTTATTTAGCTCTTGCAGAGCAGCCAATAAGCATTTAACAAAAATAACCATAAGGAAAAGTCCCAAGATTGCTTTACCCATACCTACATACACACTGGACAGTTTAAGCAATAATTTCTAATCATCTGTGAGTATTCTTTATTCAAGAGTGCAGAGAGCACCACGTCATGCTGCAATCCCAAACCTTCCTCCCACTTCAATTATCTACAAACATTAAAGCTGCCAGAATGGTTCTTCCCTCATGGTTTTGAAAGCCATGAGATGAATACTGCTGCCACGAGTCGTCAGAAATAGAACAAGAGAATGAGCATTGATAATTTAGTAGGTGATAGATGAGGGAAAACATAAGATGTACATACAGGAAGATGTAACACATCCATAATTTTCTTTGGGACCAATTAATGTTAGAATTGGTTTGCATACTCTTAATCAGAATTGTGTTACAATTTTCTGTCACAAGAATGGGGATCTTTTCTAATGAAAGCCAACAAGACACTTTTTTTCATTTAAGAAATACATTCTGAACTACAGTACAGAATAATCACTTTGTCAAATACTTACACCAGCAACAACATGAGACTTAGGGGCATAAATATTTAAGAGGTATTCCAGATGTTCTTTTTGTGAGCTGTATTATTGATGTCTCCTCCAAATGATGATGGAAGACCAGAAGCATCCAAGCTATGGCCGTACAACTCAGAGCGCCAAGACAACTTTTCTTATCTCCTCGTCTCCCTTCTCATTACCTAGCTGATGAAGTGCCACTAACAATTAGCAACAGGTACTCTACACAGGCTGCTTTTTTTCCTTCCCTTCTCCCACCATCTGCTTTCAGTTCATTAAATCCCTTCCCTTCCAACACCCAAGCAGGCACACTCTAGTCAAAGGGTATGTTCGTTTTAGAATATTTAGTGTCTGTTCTCCAAGTGATGTTTGTGGGCTCATGTCCTCACCCCACCCACTCTGCATACTATTTGAAATAGCAATACAAGTGGGAAAACAGTCAGGGGTTTTTGGTGTGGTTCGGTGGTTGCTTAAAGAACTTGCGTTTTCTGACCTTCTTTGCTTCGTTCCTCAGTTCCTAATCATCACTACAGCTCCACTATTGCTCAAGGTACTGAAAGCAACAGTTCATACTACTATCACCTAACAAAGTTAGCTGGTGAGTTTGGGCAGAAGTCCTGCAGTCAATGCTTAGACACTGAGCAACAATTGCACATCTTTCATACCTAAAAGCCAGCAAAATGATGCTGATGTAGTAGCCACAGAAAAAGCAGGTGCCCCTGTGGAAACAGCAAACAGTCCATAGAAATTGCTGTTGCTGGATTTCCTCAATTTCTGTTCATGCTGCGCCACTTTATAGATCTCTGTGGAACAGGCCATCTGATAAAAGCAGGGCAGAAAGGCTGACATTGTCCAGCAGCTGAGGCATTTTTCTTGGTGTTCCTATTGCCTGAACTTTTGTCACAAGCCAAAACCCAGCAACAAGATAAAACCCTAGGAGAAATTAATTGCTCAAAACAGGCATTGCAATATATTTTACTAAAAGAGCAGGCTGATGAAGTCATTGTAGCCTCACTGAATTCCCCATGGCTATACTGATTTCCACCAGCACAACAGGAATAGCAGAAGCAGGTGAATAATGCATTGGAAAACACACATCAGCAAGGGGAGGTCTTGTTCTAATAGAGATGGACTTACGCAGTAAGTGTGGGAAAAGAAGAGGCTACTCAAGGCAAGCTTGTTACCTTTAAGTGGAACATATGTCATCAGATCCAGTGAAGCATCAGTGTCTTTTTAGAGCGACAGGATAGAGAAACAGAATTCCTCTGTACAAGCACCTTCTCACAACTTGCTATGAAATAGCTAAATAAAACTTTGGCTGGCCTCTGCTCCAAATGATACACAGTGGGTACTTGAGGTGAGTGATTACCATCCAAACACTGTATGCCAGATGATCTTCTCCATTTAGGAATACAGAAATTCTGAACAATAGCTCCGAGAAGTCCGATGGGGGGAGTGGGGTGGGTTTTTCTTCTTTTGCTACACAGTCCCAAACCCTCTCCTATATGGGCATCAACTTACTGTTCACTCACTTGGAGAGGGCTGCAGGATTTAAGTACAAAAGCTTAGTTTAACATTCTTGCTCTGTAGGTACATGTGTGGAAAAGAGTAATACTCTGCTCAGACAACATCCCAGCACCATCGCCTCAAGCACTATTGCAGAAATGGCCAGCAATATAAGCAAAAGAGGGGAAAAAAAAAAAAAAAACAAAACCACACCAAAAACCAAAACAAACCCTGAGGCAGCCCAGCGAGGTTGTGGTCCCAGTCTTATGATACACACATCTCTGGAGATGCTTGCTTTGTTGTGCTTACATCTGTGAGAGAAATTAAAGGAAGGACTACCTCTGCCGTCCAACAATTACTCATAAGTACTGAAGTACTTCTAAACTGCTTGTAACAATTTAATCTATACGACGCCAATGAATTGTTTCTTCCTGATGCAAGTCTTGCTAACATGGCATTAAACCCATACAAAGGCAGAGTCACTGTCACCTGCAGAAAAGTTCCATTCAACAACAGCAGCAAAATCATTCCCATTTCAATTACAAATATTTCAATTCAAGGCAGGCTCTTCAGTAGAGAATTAAATATTCTGCCATAACATGCAAGTTACACACTTCTCTGCTATTTTTTTATTCAAAGCCGAACACAGCCATCTACTGTACAAACTAGCTTTCTAAGAAGTATAAACACCAGATTAATGATAAAACTCTTTTTGTTACCAAAAAAAAAATGCTCACTTCTACCTAAGCCTTAGCATTTTGCTGCTCTCACAAAACATCAATAAAAACAGGTCCTTTAAAGGAACAGTTGAAAACCAGAGACAAGCAATCAACAGCTCATATCTCATAAATGAAGTAATGAGTTCAACTGCCTTCAAAACATTTACATCCACTGAAAAGCAAGTTTTGCTTGCTCTGTACTGGTTGCATACTGACACTCCAGTCAGTGTGAGGGAAGATAATAAGATCTGTCAGACTCTGGAAAAACTTTTAACAAACAAGGCTTTTTCTTAAGGAATTGTTTGGTTTGATTTTGCAAGCTTCACCAAGTCTCCCGAGGGCTGTTATTTTCCTCCACTGTGCCAGTGCCCTGTTAGAGACACTGCAACAGTGGAAGGCTTAACCCCATCAGAAGATACCATCTCTCCCTCTTAAAGCAAAATGGGGCCAGGTTTACTACAGTTTCATTTTAAGATATTACCCCCGAGAATCAAGTTCATCTACAGTTTATGCCTAAAGCCCAGCAAATGAATATACAGTATATCTTAAGTATATTTAAAAAAAAAAAAAAATCTTTGAAAGGCAAATGCAGCTGCAACTCCCCAGCGGAGATGAAAATGTTGTAGTAAACTTATGAAATATCAAGTCCCATAAATTTATGCTATGTTGAGAATAGCAACACAACTCCTCCTAGAGTGGTTAAACATCATACCACTAAGCTTAAAGATCTCCCTCCCAATTAACATTTTTGTTTGAAGACTAACTCTATTTAATTTGTAATTTCCTCTTGCTAGGCCAATTACATTTTAAAACTTTTTCCTGTGAAGTTTAAGTGCACTATCTTATTTGACACACAAAGTACTAATAAAAACAGCCCATAGTAGTGGGAAAAAAAAAAAAAAAAGTGTTTTTCTTTCTTCAGTATCAAGCACCTGGCAAGTAAATGGAAGGTTCCTGCAAAGCCTTAAAGGCTATTAAAGGCATTCTTCTTTTTCCCTGGGGATTTAAAGACTTGGTTATTTTTATTCCTCTTTTTAAGCCTATGAAATTACATCATCTCTTCCACTTTGATTTACACTTTACAGTGTTTTTTCCCACATTGTTCCTCAATTTGCTAATTCACTAATAATTAAAACTACTATTAGCTTGGTCATGAAATAACAGGAGAGGAAGTGTCCAGTGTAACACGCCTCTTTGCAAAAGAGGACCATTGATTATCTTCAATTAATTACATATATTAATGTAGTATAATTTTAATAATTTGCAATTTATGATTTGTTTCAGCTACACAGGTCTTCAACCTAGCTTGTCAAAATCTTTCAGAAAAACTCATGAACTGCCTTGGAAGGATCTCTACCAAAGCACTGTGATAGACTATGAAAGTAAGAGCTTTCCATTTGCTCAGTGTTTGCTAACTTCCCCACAAATACAACAGTGTAAGTCTACAACATAGGGTCAATTCCTTTCCTGGGCACTTGGTGCTCTGAGCCCAAGGTAACTTTGCACAAAGAGAACGCTGACCTTCTTGCTGGCCCTCCATTGGGGCCTGTTGCATTTAAGAGAAGATTGCTGCAATTCTGTGAGCTCCCTCTTGTAAAAGACTCTTGTTCACTCCCACAAAACAGCTGCTAAAGTGAGACCCCCTTCTCTAACACCTCATGCCCTCTCCCTCTACACCCCTCCCAAATTAAAAAAAAAAAGAAAAAAGAAAAAAAATCAATCAGCAGTAGCAAAGAAATTACTATTAAAGAACCAATTTAGGAAAGTCATTGCAGTTGATAACCATTTAGAACAGGATTTGAGAGAAGGACAAAGAGCACTGGCTGGAAGAAACGAGACATTTGCCCCCAGTCACAGAATCTTCGAATCACCCAGGTTGGAAGACACTGCTGGAAATCAGCTAGTCCAATGCCCCTGGCTAAAGCAGGGTCAGCTAGAGCAGGCTGTCCAGCACCATGTCATCCTCCAGCACCATGTCATCCAGTTGGGTTTTCCATGTCTCTAAGAACAAAGACTCCACAACATCTCTGCGAAACCTATTCCAGCATTGGACCACCCTCACAGTAAAATAGTGGGGTTTTTTTGTGTTCAGACAGACATTTATGTGTTTTGTCTGTTGCATCTTGTCCTGTCACTGAGCACTACAGAGGAGACCCTGGCTTCCTTATCTTCATTCACTCCTATTACATAGCTGTTCAAATTTATAAGAACCTCTCTGAGCCTTCTCTTCTCTATGCTTAACAGTCCCAGCTCTCTCAGCCTCTCCTCATATGAAAGATGCTCCAGTCCCTTAACATCTTTGTGGCCCAGCCCTGGACACTCTCCATTAAACCTGTTTATATCTTATAGATGATCCCAGAATTGGACGCAGTACTCCAGATGTGACCTCACCAGTGCTGAGTACAGAAGGATCACCTCCCTCGACCTGCTGGCAATGCTCTGCATGCTGCTGCTCAGGTGGCTGTTGGCCTTTTTTTGCCGCTAGGGTGCATTGCTGGCTCGTGGTCAGCTCGTCCACCAGGACCCCAAGATCCTTCTGGACAAAGCTGCTTTCTAGCTTGGCAACCCCCATCATTTACCGGTGCATGGGGCTATAACTCCCCAGGTACAGGACTTTGCATTTCCCCTTCTTGAGCTTCATGAGATTTTCCTCGGCTCAATTCTTCAGCTTGCCAAGGTCCCTCAGAACAGCAGCACAACCACCTGGTGTATCAGGCACTCCTCCTCGTTTTGTATTGTCTGTAAACTTCCTGAGGGCATACTCCACCTGATCATCAGGTCATTAATGAAGACATTGAACAGTGCTAGCCCCAGTATTGCATCCTGCAGTACACCAGTCCGAGAGACCCAGCACTTGGAAAGAAACTAGTCAGAGATGGAAAAAGCCAATGGGTTCACCTACTTCAGGTGCATGGACTGCAACTGCTTTAGCCACGTGATATTTGTATACTAGCGTGCACATATATAAAGATAAGACTGCAAAACAGTAGTACAAGGTCTCCATATAGTCATTTCCCAAGAAAGCAGGTCTTGCTTCTAGGATGCAGATAAAACTTCCTGTCCACCTAAACCAACAATCCCTTCTAGGTCACAGTTCTGCCCCAATACCCGCAACAAGCACAGACACACACACAGTCCTCAAAGCTGCATAAATCTTCCAAAGTTAAAAATGATGCAGCCTTCCCACTATGCAGAAAGTAAAGCGGGCCAGCTTTTGGTTTTCGTTCTCTTTGGGCTCTTATTTCCTTCCTTCTGAAGTAGTCATGACATAGGACCACATCTGTGTGAGGCTAGATCCACAAACAGTGTCAATTTCTGCTGTGACCTAGTAAAGCAAGTGGTAGTCTCACATGTAAAATAGGGCAAATTGCACTCTTACACATTCTTGCATAGCATACATAATTGAAAAAAATCAAGACAACTTAAATTCATCCAGAGACCTTCTTTAGAGCTGAACTGAACAGTCACACAAACTTCTTGCTAACCAATTCCTATTGCTTACAAATGACCACGTCCATACCACTTCTTCTCATCAGGGTCTACTATAATCAGGCAATGAGGTATAATGTTTTCTTGTTATCTTTCATTGTTTTGTAAGAGAGATTGGACACCATTGGGACTGTGTTAGAAGGAACTGCATTATTAGATGACACTTTATTTTAGTGAAGGACTTGCTTCCTCTTCCATAGGAGCAGGAAAGAAACTACTACCCAAGTTGCTTTCCAGCATACTTATGAGACTGCTTCCAAGAGCTAGCAGAGTTCTGCCACCAGGAGGGAACATGCAGCTGACTGAATGCTCACCCTGAAGGTGTACAAGCTCTACTACTGCACTGTAGAGCACCCTGCAGGACAGGAAGAACTGAAATTTTAAACTTTGTTGGCCTGTCAGTCAGCCTTATGAACACTTTCACAGACCTGTCTGTAGTGTAAGAGGAATACCTCTCTACAGTCCTCCTTGTACTCCTCCCAGCACAGCCTTGCTTTGTAATAGTTGCACAGCAGAGCAATCAATTATATTATCAAGTGGCTCACCACTGCAGCTTGCTTCCTCTAGAATATCACACTATTTCCCCTACTTCTATATTTCCTGTAAGCACTATAAGCATGAAAGGAAAGTGAACATACTAGGTAAAGTTTCACAGGCTTTGTGCCCATTTTGTTACCAGAAGTCGTCCCAGAATTTCTTACCTGCAGCAAATGACCGCTTTACAGGAGAGTGCCAAGTCCAGAAAGCTCTGCCTGACTTCAAATGAAAGGGCATACTTCAGTGTGTGGCCATCAATAATCAGAGCAATATCGTTTTCCTTGCCCAGCGACTCCCCCAAACTGGTACAATGTTGAGTCAGAGAGGCTCTTGTTGCCTGAAGAACAAACAGAAAGAAATCATGTTTCTTCTTAATATAAGAAAAGTGCATCCAAACTGCAGCAAGGCATCTCTGGACTATGCAATGGAGCACAGTATACGTGCACCTGAACTAGAAGTGACATAAGTTAGTGTTTTAACAGGACCTTGTGCAAACATATTAATTTGGGTCACAAATCAGCAAAAGCTGCACCCGCTTGCCTAGGAACGCATGCCTTGTTTCAGTGCAGATTCTGGCACCTCCACTACACACCCCTGCATGATGCATGTGCCCACAGTAGTTGTGATACATCCTCTTCAACTGCAGGGCAGGTATAACCTAACGCCCTTCTTGGCTTTTGACACCATTCAAAGTATTACTATTTATTCAAACAGTATTCCCTACCCCAAAAAACATTTTCACTGACAGCTGCTGCTGGGAAAAAAGAAAAAAAAAAAAAATAAACTGCTCGTGTTTCACTGTCACCCCAAATATTTCAACCATCCTACTGCAGTGAAATTCATGCTTAAAGCAGTCTGCTCCGTTCCCATGCAGGTTGGTTTAACCATCAGTTCCAGCTGAGTTAACCACTGCTAAATAGTTCAAGAAGTTGCTCATGATCTGAAGTGTATGCACACTTTTTGACAGAGAAGGTCTTGACGCACAGGACATAGGATGGCAAAACATGAAAAGCAAAGACTTCAGTACCAGTCAAACACTGCTTTTAGGTGACAAATGATCACTAAGTGCTGGATTATATAGTTTTTCAGTTTTTCTCCTTTATTCAAAAAACACAGTATCAGAGGCATACACAAAAATAATTGGTTTCCGTTTTAGCAAAGCCTCACCCAGTTTCCAGTCCAGTGTTCTCTCCACTCTTACACCAACCAAAACAAGAAAATGCACTCCGGCTCATCTTAACTGTGCAACTTTGAATAACTGTGCTAAACCAAGCGTTACACATGCTTCTGCTTATTGATATTTAAAATTACTTATTTTGTGATGCATTGGTCTAAGCAAAATATGTATTTTTTTCTTCATATAACAGAAAAAACACTAGAACAGAGTTATAACTGTCAGAAATGAAAATGTGATATTTATGCCTCACTGCAATGCATTCATCGTTTTATAGATCCAGATTTCTCCAGGGGATTACAAAGCCACAAACCTTTGCCAAGTGCTGCATTTCCTATTTGTACCTCCAGTTTAATAGATAGATGTTTAAAAAAGAAAGAAAAACTAAAGGTAACTAAACTAGTTACTCTGGACTATACACACCTGCTGGTCCTGAGGAACAGATTACCTCAATGAAGGCAGCACTGATGTGGAGCCTGGACTTCTCTGCATTCAACTGAGAAGAGGAGTTGGGGTTTTTGCACATGGCTGAGCAAACCAAAGATGTATAGAAACCTGCATAAGTAAACTCCCTCACGAAGATGGCAAAAGAAGTATTTAAAGTTGCATCTCTTTCACGTCAAAGACACCTGAGCCAAAAATCTCCCGTTCCATATCGCACTACTAAAATAGTGGGAAACAAGTTTACATTCCTAAAATACTTCCTTCAGTGATCTCTGCAGCATCTATCCATGAAGGGAAGAGATGAGGAAAAAAACAACAGAAAGAGCTTCCTAGTACCACAGCTTAATTTCTTGATCTAAGCTTTCACAAGCTGTTTCTGTGCACTCTAAATAACAGAAGTGGTGTACTAAGGTAGTTTTTTTTCTGTGAATAAAGTGATGGGAAACTCCTCTAACCTGGGTGCTTGCAGGGCTGTTTTTTCACTTTTTCCCCCCCTCACTCCCCATCATCTGTGCAGCATTTTGTCCTTTCTTAAATAGGCTTCCCCAGAGGTGCCACCACCTTGGCTGAAGGGCTCAGCTGTGCCCTGCGGAACCGGCTGTGCCCGGCACGGGGCAGCCCCAGCCTCTCCTCACCGAGGCCCCTGCAGCCCCCAGCACCTTGCCGCGGGCACCCAGAACAGCCGACCAGATGGGCACTGCTACAGTGCTCAGAGAAGCTCAGGCAGATCCATTCAGTATGTCAAACTACTGGAAACCGAGAGCTACTCCACACCCTCCGGGACAAAGAACCACAGGCAGTGCTTCTGGTTTATGGTAGAAGACCTCTCCCACCCACCTCGCCCCCCCCCCCCTTTTTTTTTTTTTTTAAACTTATCACTACACTTCAGTAAGACCACAGTACCCCAAGTTACCTCATGCTCGCTGGAGGCCAAGCGCCAATAAAATCATGGCTGCTCAGACGTTATACAGCTTGTTGGTGCCTCCCAGCAGCCACGGTCCCAGGAGCCACCACCATGGCTCTGGCGCCTCGCACTGCAGCCCTCAGGAGGGCCGGGTTCTGCGCAACACAACGCTGTCCTCTGCTTCTCTCACTTCTTCCCCCACTCCCATTTCGGTGGCAAATATTTAACAGCAATATTCACCCTGGCTAGAGGTATCCTGACCGCAGCCATCGGCAAGCACAACCAGTCCAAACTTCTCTTCCATCACAGTAGCAGCAGGATCATCCCAAACACTTTGGACTTTGACCACTCCAATAATGTTTTATTGAAACATCCAGCAACAAAATGTTCCCTTTCTGTTGATTTTTTTTTTTTTTTTTAAACAAAGATTTCTACTATAGGATTACATCAATGATCTTTATATATGTCCCTAAGGTAACAGTAAGGGATTTTTTCCTTTATCTTTTTATTTCCAGCTCAAATAAGAATTGCCTTATTTTGGAAAAATACACTAGCTTCCCAAATTAAATAATGATTTAATTTAAAAAAATGTTTTCCATGCATAATACTGAGTGAAATTGATCTGACTTCTGTTAAGACAGACAGCCACCACAGTACACCAAGCAGCAAGTCTGAGTATACTGTGATGGTTAGAGGCTACATATTTTTGCTTGCCTTGAATCATGTTTCTCATACAAAATTCAATAAATATGTTAAAGCCTGAAATGTATCGCAAAACTGCTAAACATGGGAGCACTTTCAGCCATCTGCTGCATAAAGTTCTGAAGTTTGACTAGATCAGTTTTACACAACTAAAGCCAGTAAAATAAAAGACAAAACTAGCCACACTCAATCAAACCAGACCACGACCATGGCCAAAAGCAACCAGCCGGGAACGAGTGCAAGGATACAGCACACATGTACCAGCTCTCTCAGAAGAGCCTCTGGGCCCCCACAGTTGGCAGCTCCGGGACCTCCCAAGCCAGATGCAGGGTCTGTTACGGGAGAGCCCTCAATCCCCAGTTACCATCAAGAACTGCGGGAAGTAGATCAAAAAGTCAGCAAGGGGAGAGAGGTCACCTCCCTGCTAGAGTAAAGCGAGATGCAGAACGGCACATATGCAAGGAGGAAACGCCAAGAAACATTGGAGATTAAATGAATTTTGGGTGGTGAAGAAGTTGAGGACATGACAGCAGTCAAGACAGCATTACAGAGCAGAGGAGGAAGATCAAGTAGCCAGAACGACCAAGCGTTCCTCAGCCAAATAGGTGGGAGGGGAATCAGGCCACTTTCAGACACAGGGGAGAGAAAAAGAGGAGGGGAAGTTGCTTTGCAACTTATTTTCTTTTGCCCCGGTCATTGGCATGGTAGTCAAAACAAACTCACTCTCATTCACTAAGAAACTATCCCCAAACTGGAGGCACATTTACAGATTAAGTGAATGAGTATGACAGAGCGCACAATTCAGCCATTTCAGACAGATTACATTTTGCACCTTCTTCATTACAAGAATGACTGTGTCATTCCCTGCTTCCCTGTTAAGTTGCAAGGGATTAGATGTATGGCTTCATGGCATGCTTTATTTACACCGTACCTGAAAATTTAACACAAAGTAGATGACTGCGCTTAAACCATTACAAACTGGTGCAGGGAAAACAAGGGTACGTCTTGGGAGAAGAAAGCTGTTTTAGCTACTTCAACACTACCATGTAGTGACAACACTCACAGAAATCCCAAGGATGGTATAAGGGATACAGTTTGGGTAACGTCATCAGTAACAATTTTAACCCAAGAACCCTTGCCCCTGGGACCTTGGAGAAAGTGTAATTTGTTTTTCTTTACTGCTTTGTCTCAGTCTTGCTCAAGCCTTTCTCTTGCTGTCAAACACAGAATTACCCTCCGTCTTTCTCCCGAATCCACTCACAGGATTAAAAACTTCTCTGACCATTTGAAACCCAGGGAGGCAGTGTCTGCCCTTACTCCCCGTCTAGCCCTTCCGGCACTTCTGACGAAACACCCTCATTTTCCCGTTGCTTCTTCACCTGACCCAAGGGAAGGTGAAGGGCCAGGGCCCAACCACCCCCTCCTGCAGAGGCAGAGGAGAACCTGAGGACAAGTTCAGGAGGGTTATTCAACATCCATCATCTGTTACCCTAAAGAAAAAGTCACATGGCAACAGGAAGACTTACAAAAGGTGACGGTTCTCATCAGATGAGATTACTAGTCTCTCCATAGTTTATCATCATGGCTATGCAATAAGCCTCATCCAATTCATGCCCTGGTCACTGAATTTACTCATCTTACATAGAAGATGTCACAGAATTAGTAACAGGGTTAATGATACCCTAAAAAGCTATAAATCAAGGATTACAAATCGGGCATCTCATTTAAACAGCATTTTGTAAAGCTCTCAATATACTCTTCCATATGCATGGCTAACTTACAACTTAATAGCTTATACAGTAAAAAAACCCACTAATTACTATTTCTGTTTCTTCCAACTACTTACAAATGCTATTTTAAAAAATAAAACAAACTACTGCTCCTGTAGGCCAGTGCAATTAAGCAAAAGAAGCTAGTTCCAAATTTCAGTGGGTATATAATGAAGACTTCCTAAGTAAGCAGATGAACAAACATTTGGAAACCATAGGGAACTATACGCTTTCGTGGGCAACTCCTTACTGGTAACTCAAGTAGAAATCTCTACTTTGATACCTAGCTTTTACTCTGTGTCTGACATCAAGGGATAAGTTTCTTCTGAGTCACATCAAGCAAGGATAAATCAATCCTTTACTAGAACAAGCATGATGGAGAAGAAATCAATAGCAGTCCTAAGAAAGCATCTGGATAAACTCAGCCCTGTGGAATATCCCTGCCATTTTTACTGAGTACCCATCAAGAGCAAACAGAAAGTCTGTCAGGAGTTCTGACAAAAATAGAATATTACAGAGGAGAATATTACAGGCACTTTACTTATCCATAATAAACTTGGATTTTTCTCCCTCAAGATTTCCTGTAGACACGCAGAGCATCCTGCTCTAGGGAAACCTGGAGAGGTGCTGGCCAATCAGACCTTATTGTACTGGCATATCAGATAAATTTCCACCAAATATTAAAGATACAGATACAGTTTTACTTAAAGGTCAGAAGGTGCATCAACTGAAAAGTCCATCAGTTTAGTAGCCTTGATTCAGTGGGCTATTCAAATAAACAAGGACACTGCATTAGCCAGTAGAGGACACATGCTGAAGCTGTCTGTTGAATCAGAGCAAATTAGGTTTTCATTTAATTTTTATTCTACTTCTGCACATTTGTCACGGTTGGGGGAGTTGATTCTAAAAATATCAACAGTTCTGACTCACACAAATGCATTTAAGGGTTAATGTTGTTATGGTCTCTATGCTTGAGTTAAATTCAAGACACAGAATCATAGAATCGTCAAGGTTGGAAAAGACCCTTAAGATCATCGAGTCCGACCGTTAACCTACCACTGCTAAGTCCATCTATACCATGTCTTCGAGCACCGTATCTATCCATTCTTTAAACGGTGGTACGCTCCATAACAAACCTACCCCATCTGCTTTTCCTGTTTGTTTCCCCATTTCCATTTCAACAAGTCACAATCCCAAATACAAACCTTCAGCATTTACTTGCATTACTGTCTTAAAACAAACTTTCAGATTTTATTGTTCTGTGTGTGCATAGTCTCCATCCAGAACGTGGAGTAACATTATTAGTACACTGTTATAAATCTCCATAGCAGAGTATCATTTGTCGACAGGTAGAAAATGAAAACATCCTGAAGCAGAGTTTGTGTGGTCTTTTCCCTGGACTGCACTCTCAGGATCTTTAACAAACCTTTTAACAGCATGTTTGTATATTCTCACACATATCTGTGAGCTTTCTAAAGCCTCAGAAAAACACCCTGCTATGCCCAGCTTTCTATTTAAATAACAAAATTGACATAAATTCTGGGATTTCACAGACTATTATTTTGCAGTTTAACAGAGCAAATACTAATACTTTTCACGTGATGCTTACAGCAAATTTGGAAGTCAATGCAATCAGAGCTAAGTTAATCAGAGCTCTGCTGACTTCACTGAAAACAAGAGTTGACTCATACTGTAATAAAAACATTAGAAACATTACTACATAGGCTGTATAACAAGACCTTAAGGGTTTTTTTTTTGTATGCGCGCATGCCTTTGGGTAGTTTTTTGTTTGGTTGGGCTTTTTTAACAGCAGCACACCATACAGCCCATACCCTCCCATAAGAGCTTGGGAAGTTTGCATGCTACAGCAAGAAATGTTAGTGTGTGAGGCAATCTGGTGTCCAACACAGAATGACAATATCAGATACTTGTCAAGAAAAAAAAAAAGTCAGTAGGACTTGCAAAAACTTTGGGTGCAGAAGACTTTAGCGGGTTAACAGCCATTCCCTAAATTTATCTTACAAAGCAGCTGATACCCGGGGAACTAGACAATTACTATAGCTCCAAATCTCCTCTTCCCCTTCCTCCCCTGCTTTTCCCTGGAAAAGCTCCCAAGTCACTAAGATAACAGGAGAAAGAAATGAAGCCTCATTTGCACGGCAGCTACGCTCATGTTTCATTGTAAGCATAGAGTGATATGTGGCCCACAAGGCAAAAGGTCTTGGGAAGAAAACTAAATGGCAAGCAGCATCACATAGACAAGAAGGCCTCTTTAGCTGAAAAGTACTACTCACCCCTGAATCTGTGACCTCTGAGACACACATACTCATTAAGCCTAAATCAGCCTTACGTTCCGGCCTTCTCAGGTATCTACATTTCATGCACCCTTCTTGCATCGCCCTTCCTCCATCTCAAAGGAGCTAAAGCAATCCTCACACAACCAGCTCCTGCAGTAAGAGATGCAAAACTAATGCTTACATTAGTTCAACTGTAAGCAAAGTCAACTGCATATACTACTTGTTGTTATATTTGTCATAAATCTAGAAAGTACTTGTAGCTATAACAGTTTAAAGATTTTTCCAAGTTAACTTCTTCCATCATCCTATAATTCGTTTCCAAACCACCAAGTCTGTGAGATGATAAAATTACACAATCTGCTAACTCAGTGTTCTGGAGTATGCTGAAGTGCCAGCTCAACCTATTTTACCAATCTAGGAACTCACTTTTTATGACTTCTGCTGTTTCCTTCCTACGCGTGGATTATGTGAATAATCACATGTAACAATTCTTTTACTGTGCTGAAAAAGTGGCTTCAAGTCAAAATACCAGCCATGCCCCATGACCCCTGCTCCCCCCCCCCCCGTTAAATGAAAAATCTTCCAAGGAGGACTTAAGAAAAGCAAGGACTTCACTGCATAACTCCATTCAAGATAACACTTGCCAGCCCTACTTCATGGAAAATTTTCTACTGTATCTTAATTGCAACTTAGAAGCTTCACCACATGTTCGGTGAAGTCTTTCACTTCAAACTGTCTAGTTCTGTACCTGAGGGATCTGTAAGGACATCTGGCAGAAGCAAATTTACAAGAGAATAGGGATAAACATAAAGGCAAGACAAACTAATGTTTAAACCAAAGTTGGTGAAACATGATACAAGTATTTAGAGCAGCACCTGTAAGGCAGAAGAGTCACTGGAAATACTTTCCACAATAAATAGCACATGTGCAAGCACTAACCTTGAAATCTGTCTTGAAACCAAGGAAGAAATACCATCGCATTTCCAGAACAGACACTCACTTTTGCCAATCTTCCAAGTTTTGCACCAAACTTGACTAGGACAGCAAACAACTTCAACTTCTGAAAGCAGATGGGCAACTTCCAAAGACTTAGTTACAAGCAAGGGTGTAAAGTATGTTGCCACAAAGCTTAGTAAAGATGACTTCTTGTGCCCAGAAAGAGGCCAGCCACAGGATTTGTTGGTCAGGTTCCTCTGCTGCCCCTCTTCTGTGACTTCCTCCAACCAACCAATCTTCAAACAGCTGATTCTTTAACTGCTTCTGTGTACTTTTAGAGTTAGATTGTGGATGGAGACATAGTAGTGTTTGCTAGGTGCACTGTGTCACCTGCTTACATAAAACTGATTCAACAGCCATGGTTTACGGCCAATTAAATGGAAACTCAAAACATCAGTAGAATGGGAAATATTTAGTTATTAATATGAGGATATGCATGGCTTAATACAATCAACTGTACAGTAACATGGACCTTCACATTCTACTCTCAAAAATCCATAGAATAGAATCGTTAAGGTTGGAAAAGACCCTTAAGATCATTGAGTCCAACCGTTAACCTAGCACTACCAAGTCCACCACTAAACCATGTCCTCGAGCACTACATCTATCCGTCTTTTAAATACCTCCAGGGATGGGGACTCAACCACTTCCTTGGGCAGCCTGTTCCAATGCCTGACTACTCTTTTGATTTTTCGAACAAGCATTTGCATACTTCCTCAACAATGAGGATGTTCTTACGAGCATCCGCAAAACTACCTTGGCTTTCCGTGTCACAATGCCAAAAAAAAAAAAATCAAACTTGACAGCAGTGTGGACATTAGTCTGACCACCTAGCTACACAGTGCAACAGATGAGGCAGTATGTGTTGAAAAGAGTAGGCTACATTCCTGTGCCATACTTTCTTGCCTTCTGCCTTTTCCATCACAGCATAACACCTAACTGACATTCAACTTATGACCCACCTACTCCTTTTCTGCTCCCCATCTTCTGTTTATGTGGTTGAGCACTCCTGTGCAATAATACGATCTTGCATCTTTCCTTCTTTCCTATAGCTTCTTTTAGAAGAGGCCAGGATAAAGGACTTTGAAAAGCAGGAATGTGTGTTCAGGTGCTCGTACAAGTTCTGAGAGTCACGGAAGTGTCTCACAAGATGAACGTATCTGAAGGAACAGCAGTAATATTGGGACCTATAAGCTATTGGACTATGGCACAAGAGACAAGAAGAGAAATTAGACGAAGATGACTTGTAGGAAAAAACCTTATGTACCAAAGTATCTCAACAGTATGCAAAGAGGCAAACTATGCAGCTCCATATGAAAACCCATCACCTGTAAGGTTCTTGTAAAGCCAAAAGTAGAAATATGAGCAGTGAGGTTTTGTTTATTGTCTTGCTGAAAACAGCACTATGCAGAGATGCCTCTGAAAATTACATATTTGTAAAACTCAATTTTAAGAGTCCATCCATTCCTCAGCTTTACAGGAAGAACAGAATATAAGGACACTTTCCAGTTCCAAAGCCAAGAGAACCTTTTAAAGCTGAAGACTCCAACTGTGAATACTTCGCTACTTTGCATTTCAGAAGAAACATTACAAGCATCTCCCAGTTTAGGAAGCCTTGAATACTTTAAAATACATGATTCATTTTAAATTCAACCCGTACCCACAAACCCATTCAGCAAACAGATCATGGGAGAAGATCAGATCCCAGCTGACTACCTTCAATTTACTCTTTTCAGTGAGATCAAAATTTAACAACAACAAAAAAATCAGGCTCATCAATAGCTGTTGCTCAGTATTACTGCAGCGCTCAGCCTGTGTCACATGCTGATTTGAAGAGATACATAAGAGCAGACACTATGTGAGCACTCCAATGACATTTCACACTGACAAATGCTAACTTGATCTTGTGCGTACCAGTCAGTTACCTGACTTCACCCCTTTGAAGCAATTCTCCAAAGACTGAAAGGTGTAACAAAGTGTCCCATATTTGACAAAACTTCAGCCTGAGCTAGTTAGAACACATTTGATCCTGGGATCAGGAGTGCCAAAACAGTTTAATATTCTCAGAGCCTGGTGAGAACAGGAGCATGTATGTACAATAGCTGCGAAACAGTCTATTCTAAACCATTCCTGCAGGTAGCATATAGAAAACCTGCAGTTTCAAAATCATTCCCAACAAGATTCCTCACAAAGCCCCTGGAAGCTTCACTTTAACTCTGAGTGGTATGAGTGGATACTGTTTTCAGAAGACATTACTATGGTCATCATCTGCCTTCCCACAAGAGTCTGTAGAAGTCGATCAAGCAACACCTGCATTTCTCTTATGAAAGTATTTAATAAGCTCAGATACCACAGTAACACACAAACAACCCCAGCAATATGCCATCTGTTCATCCAAACCCATTTATGAGAGTAAGCTCACCATGATGTTTAAGGAACCACAACATATAAAATATTAGGCAAATATTGTTATAGAGCAAGTACAAATATCACAAAATGTAAGGCAAAACAACAAGAACCCATTCCTAAAACACGTCAATCAAATGACTCACTGATTCTAACAGCAGTACTTGCTTATTTAATAGCACCATGATTCTGCTTGATGAATATCGTCTCCTACTATGCCAAGAAAAACATCATACGGAGGACCCAGAGATATTAGATGGCCTCACTCAGATCATTTTCATAGCTTTGAATCTAACTTCAACCTGAAATTCCTTTACAGTAAGCCAAGTAATCTAAAACATCTGTATACAAAGGGTCCTTAATCTGCATAACAAGTCTCAGGTTATCATACATACAGACCAAATCTTGCCTTCAAAAATTAGATAAACAGATCATATCAATACTTTTATGTCTCCAGTGGCAGCTGAAAGTCCAGATGAATTGGACCATCAAGAGCTATAACAAGAGCTGTAGATAATTATTCAAGGATGTTTTCAGTTCTGTAACAAACTGATTATGCAGGAGCAGAGGAACTTGGTAAATAGGGAGGAAAATATACCCTGAAGGAACCTCTGTCCTGTCAGCAGTACATCTACCTCCAAGCACGTTCCAACGTAGTTTAAAAAAGAAAAATGAAATGGATGTTTTAGAAGCTTTGTTTGATCACAGAAAAATCATCTCCAAATATGTCGGTCAGATATACCATCTCCAATACATATCCTGTATAAAGTGTTGCGGGTAGTTCAAGATCACAGTAAAGAATAGCACCGAAGAGCTGACCACTTGAAAAGTACATAGTTAAATGTTCAATCCAAAACTTAATGCAGAATGCCAGATGACTGCATGCTAAACTTAAGGCTCTCAGGGAAGCAAAAGTGGTGTCTTTATTAAGGAACACGTATGAAGTCCCCCTGCAACCCATGAGCTGGGTGCTCAGGGGGGAGAGGGAGAGGAGAAGGAGGAAGGAAGAGAGGCTTTTTCCAATTTAAGAGGTAAAATGTATTTGTTCAAGATTTCACTAACCAGTCATCCCCCGTCTTGCAGATTAAGCATCATGGCAGTCTGTGCTGCCAGAAGTGGTAGTCCTAGCATTTTAGCCTTTCAAAATAAAACCTCCAGTTTCCTGCAACAGTACTTTTTCCTCAGATTAAAGAGAGGGACACTGATTACAGGAATGGCATCTTCAAAATGCCAATATTTACTGTAAACCCTCATTAAAATACTAAATTTATTTCTTAAAAAAAAAAAAATCAAGAAAAGTGACAGAAGTCTCAGCATTTCAGCCCAAAGAACTGACATCCTAAGTGGTCCTCCAGTGCAGCATGATTGCCAAAGGCACCATCTTGAAAGCCATGAGCTTTTTGCAATCCTTTGAGTTCTCAGAGGGCAAAGCCTGCCGCATAAGAAACAATTGTAGAAACAACTGCAGCCAAAGGGACAATTCATCATCATCGAATGTTCTTCAAATGCTATGAAAGACAATACGCATTTGTTCAGTTTGATGTTATTTTTTAATATTTCCAACTTTACCAAGAAACACATGTGTACCCTGGGAAGACTAGGGATTTCAAATAGTATAGCTAAAACCCTGTTCTCTTCACATTAAGAACAGGATTAGGCTTGTTAGATGATTTTCATTTACTCCAGCAGTGCTCTACATAGGACAATCTCTATTGCTTTCAATATATATTAGATGTTTGACCACAGAACAGTTTATGGTACACATAAAACAATTTATATCTCATACTACAGAAAGGGCAAGAAAGAAATGCTTGTTCTGGACACTAACACATCTGTGTAATTATTAAAAGCAACTGTACTCTAACAAGAGGAAGCAGTCTTAGTTTTGCTGACAAGCTAGAATACCTCAGTGTCTTTATATTTTGATATTTTAGCCTTATTAAATTCATTCAACAGAATAGGCTTTTTGTTTTATTTTTTTCTGCTTTTGTCAAACAAGTCCCAATTGCTTTTTCTCTTGCTAGGATAACAGTCCAGCTTTTCCAGAGCAGGAACAAGCTCTTGTTTAGAACTCCAAGGAAATTACTTTTCTGCCGAGTAATTTCCCAAAGGTAAAAGACAACCTTTCAGTTCACTGGATAAGTCTTCAGATCAAGAAGATACCACAACCTTCTGCTTTAGAGCATGAAGATATAGGATTCTGTGTTACAGTGTCCTCACCACATGCTTCTGTGTTTTAAGTTGTTAGTACACTCAGCTGACCGCAAACTGCTAAGGAGACTTCAGCCAAGAAAATTACACTGGTGTGTGGACATACAAGTCAGCCTATAACTTACTCCCAGAAAAAAAATTGTGGTATTTTCTCTTATATGTACATAGGATGCTTTAAAGACCTAGATCTCAGCTACAGATCCTGACTTTTTCATATAGGTGTGTGTATATATGTGTGTTTATATAAAAACCATATAAACTAATGTGTATGTATATTACCACTACTATAATCCCCTGGGTTGATATATATGAAATATAACCATCCTGATTCAACTTTCAGAAACAACTTTTCCTGAAAGGGAGACAGAAAGAGCAGCCAGCAATGTAGCCAAGACTATACTGAAGGAGTTTTATCATTGCTAGCAAGTAAGGAATCCATGGTTTTAGTGTATAAAAGACTGAACACTAGCCACAATGAAATATAGACTGGATGACAGAACCCATCTTTTCTCCAAAAGAATGCTATACATAGGAAACACATAGTATTGAGTAGATAGATTTGTACAAGGCAGGATTGCCTCAACGTGATTTTCTTATGCTACAGTATCTTGCCAGTACAGACACAAGCACATTTCAAAAATAGTGTTCACTATGCAAAAATCATTTATTATTTTCAAGTCATGTTACATCTGTAGCATGGAAAAGAGAAAGTTTCAGTTTTACCTTTTCACATAAGGTAATGTCAATCTGTAAGACATCAAAATAAAGTTGGAAGGACAGAATTTTCCTCTCTACAGACTAGTAAAATTTAAAAAGGGGCTAGAGAAAGCCAGAGCTTCAATTATTTTTAGCCTACCAGTCAGTTTCCTCTCCAAAATCCCCCTTGAAAAAAAGAAATCGCTATTAGCATGTGTAGTTAGTAACTCAGTTGCATACTAGTGTAAGTAACAGAGGCCATACCACTGTCAAAGAGTTCATAGCCAAAGTTATTCTAGTACTTGAGTAAAAGGAAACTGCTTTGAGCATTAAGCCAAACAGCAAACTAAAAACTCAAAGCTACTCAAGACAGTCCCATGCATGCAACAAGCCAACCTGTCATATTAGTCTTCCTTTCAAGTGCTTGTGTACTATCAAAGCTGTTTTCCAAGTGAAGCCGAGAAAGTTCCAGAGCAGCTGATTAGCACAGGCAAGCTCTGTAATAAAACTGGCTTTTAAGAAGCAGATTGCTTTTAACCCGAGTTGTTTTCTTAAAGCCCTGGTTTTGATTTAAACACAATACAGGTATTGAACAGAAATATGAGACAACTTACAGTTCTTGAAATACCCTTTGAGATTTTACTTCTACCTTTAAAGCATGACAAACATCAGAAGTTACTCACACTCCTTGGGTTATATATTTTTCCTTTTACCCATGGCTGACTAGGCAATAAAGCAACATACAAAGGTGTTTTCAGAAGGATCTGATACAAGCTGTACTCCCATGACCTTACCTCTTTCCCAACAGCCTCTTGGAAATAGGGAACATACACATTTGTTGACGGTTTCCATCCAACTGGGATTTCCTGTAAGGACTCCTGAGCTCATTTACAGTCCCAGAACATCACTTTGACTCATTAAAGAATTAGTTCAGGCTTCCTGCCCTTCAGTAGCTGCTCAAGGTAGTAGGCAGGGTACAACAGGTTATTCTGGCCACTTTGTTCCTGGCCTCAGTCCCATCTGTGCCCTCTCAGGGCTTCTAATAAAACAGAGCCCAGCAAGCAGACAGCGAGGCAGCGTCCTCCTGCCTGAGCTAGCCCCTTCAGCAAGCAACTGGAAAGATAGCCCTCAAGTCTGACAATTCTTGTGTCTAAGACAAAAGCGTGCCCAAGTTGCTTAAGAGCTGCTACAAGGGCAGGTAAAGGCTGAGGAACACCCTGAGCAAAGACGACACTAAGCACGCCCTGAAGGACAAGAGTCTGGACACTCCTACAACCTGGAAAACACAGAAGGCTACTAGAGGAAGAAGTGGAGATGAGAACGCAGGAACAGCAAAGATACGGGAAACCTGATTTTTCCGTCATGCCCCAAAACTAAAAGTAAGAGCTCCATAGCTTAGCTTTCAAGGAGAGGACAGTAGCAGGACTAAAAATGTTTACCTTGGATTAGTTTTTGAAACCCATCAATTACAGTGCTAAAGTAGAGGCGTACACTAGAGAAGAGAAACACTACTGGGAAACAAGCAAGATGCTAGGAAACACTCCTGCTAGATCAGCAGAGACCTTTACTATCTGAACACCTGCTAGGTTCTATAGGATCAAATAACTCTCATTCAGTAATTCAAAGAAAGCAATAGGAGAGCTATCCAAAACACTGACATTGGCAGAGCATGTAAAAAAATTACAAAAACTGAGGAAGTTAGCATTACACTCAAATACCAGAAATCCAGATAGCTATATACTTGTCCAGCTGATACAGGACCCACAGCTGAACTATCTGCAAAGCATTAGATCATGAAATGAAAAAAGCACGGCAAAGTTATCCAACTGGTTTTATGCAAGCCAGCCTGTTGAATCAACTTAATAGTTTTGCTCAAATAAGATTTGGTCAAGATGCCAACTCTTCTGCTGTAATTTGATTACAAAATTAGTACTACACAGCAGTAACATAAGGTAAATACCTTAGATTGTCCAGCTTTAACACCTTTAGTCAGAGGAAGTCTAAACAGTGATTTTCTAAGAGTTCTACCAAGATCAATTCATGCTCAATGCTATTGCTTATCTTCAAAGTACCAAAAGAAATGCAAACCTTTTGTCTTGCAACTCAAGTAGAGCAGATTAATAAGCAAGAAAGGGACAAAAACAGAAAGCTCTGAAAAAGGCAAATACAAGCAGGCTTTCTTGAAATGACTGATTTTACTTCAACTGGCAGCATGTGTGAGCAACAGCAACCAGGATGTGGCACAGATCCCAATCTCCCCTTCTGCCCCCAGTTCCACTCCTGAAACTGGGCACGAGGCAGCCAGCTCCTCCAGCCCATCCCTGAGACTGGGCACGAGGCAGCCAGCTCCTCCAGCCCATCCCTCGCCACATGGCACGTGCAGAACCAGCAGCAGGGTACAGCCACTGCCCACCTCCTGACATTCGCTGTCTCAGAAGGAGGGCCTGGGCGTACGGACTAGGTCACCACAGCTAGCCCAGAAGCTGCAAAAAAATTGTCACTGTTTCTGCTGATTTTTACTTCAGTTTTAAGTCAAATTCAATTAACTTTGTGCATTTTTTTAAAAAGTGTTTGCTGCTACACCACAGCTTTAACTGCTCAGAAGAGACTCAGTTTCATGATAAAAGTGCGCAGCTGGAAGCTCCTGAAGGGCCTGAAGCCTTGTCTAGAGGGTTTTAAAACAAGAAAAACATAAGAAGTTTAGGGTTTATAAAAGATGATGACACAGGGCACCACGAAGATTTTCCTGAATATCACTCAGTAGCCCAAGATTATTTTATGTTGCTCAACTCCCTCAAATAGCATTACCTACTTGACACAGGCTATATCCCCAGGGAAGGGCGATGGGCATGAACAAGCACAGGTGTCCTGACAGCAGCTCCAGAGAGGCACCGCCTGTGGATGGTCTGGCCTTGCAGCATCCTTACGTAGGTGTGGAAAAGGATACAAGCAGGAACAAGGACAGCTTGGCCACTGGCCTCCGCGCAGATCAAAGGAAGCCAGTGCCTCCACTCAGCTGTTCCCCAGACAGCGTTCCTAGTTATTTTGTTAACCAAGATTGTTTTAAAAAGATATAGTAAAGTCTCCAGCATTCCGAGCACCTCCAAGCTACACAGGAAGAGAAAAATGGCCTTTGCTAAAACACAGTCCTATTTAATACCACGTAAGATAACATTAGGAGGACATTAAAATGACATTTGCCCTTGCCATCACATCCTGCAATGGTTAGGCAGTTTCTTCACCAGCCGTGGTACATAGTCAGCACTGGTATTTCAGACAAACTGCAAATTTGAAATATTACATGTGTTCAGTTGCTGATTTAGCGTCTTCATATTTTCATAGCTACTCAAGAGGCAACAATCCCAGGGAGCATGTTTGAGGGGGACGGAGGCGAGAGACATTTGCTTGTTTCAGTGACTGAACAGTTCACCCAAGGACTGGTTTGTAAGAGCTGTCCTGATGCTGGACCCTAATGCTAAGTTTCAATCACTTCACACAACTACTTTAATAATCTTGAAGTTCCAGTACTGATGAGAATCTACAAAGAGCTCCCAAACAGATAATCACTTACTGAAACAGTGTTAAAATTATATAATCTTAACATCATGTAGCAACCAGTTTCAACAACTTAATACAAAATCCACAAAAAGTCATCTCTCAGCTGAAGTCAATAAATGCTCTACCTGACAAGAATCAGAAATACTCAAAATAACAAACTCTATCACCACAGTTTTTCAGATTGTATGCTGAGCCCTTATTTATCGCAGCCTCCCAAGGCTCCAGGTACTGCATGCCTCCCAAAGCTTATTCCACTATCTGACAAGATGATTATGTTTGCTTTCTAAAAAAAAATTCTATATAAATGCACAACTTTGAAAAGCAGCACCATAAAGATTTTCAGAGCTCGAATTCCAGTGTAGAGTAACACACACTTAAAGTAACAATATTCATAACTCTAAGAGTAAAATATTCATTTCTCATATCATACAGGCTACTTTTCTGACTATGTGAACTGAAATCCTATCGTGTGGGAATTTGGGATTTAGCCACAATGACTTTGGGCATTGAAATTAGTTAGGGCAGAACACCATCTTTTGGAAGACACTGGCAGAGCAGAGCAACAGACAGTCTACCTTTAAATAATATGTAGCAGTAATAATTCTAAGGTTGGCTGCTGGTCCTCATTGCTACAAATACATCTGTAGTTTCCTGCTCCGAGCTTCCTTCAGGCCCTAGTTAACCTTTGCTCATAAAGCATCATGTGTTCCAAGAATGCTTAATGGAAAAGAATATTGCAGCCAGCCATTTGTACACGTGAACCCAAACTCAGGACTACTGAAACTGCATATATGAGGCAATAGACATAGTCTTAAAACTATGCTGGCAATTTTTCCGCCAGAATGTATTTCTACTCAATGTCTTACTGGAATACAAAAAAAGATTTTTTTTTTTCCCCCTATTTTAGTCCACATTATTTAGCATATTTAGTCCTTAAAATATGGAGTCTACTTTAGTCCCTATTAACACTAGGCTTCTGTTAAGCACACATATGTAACAAGCTTCCCTCCATTTAAAAAAAAAAAAAAAGCTAGAATACTGATGACTGCAATAATGTAGGTATGTATATTAATAGCCAAAAATCCCAAAAAGGAACCAGGCCATTTTTTTGGTAGATGCTGCTACCATTGTAAAGCAGAGGCATTCCAGGACTTTATGTTCACTGAGTAGGTAATACACAGCAGTTGGTTACCTTGCCTGTCCAGTGATCTAAGCTCCCAGTGCAGAGACTAAGGCAGTATGAGTAGGAGTACTTAATCTCTTATAAGCGTAAGAGATGTGCTACATGTATGCTTGGTCCTACATGACTACCATTCACTTTAAGACACATTTTGAATAATATTTAGTTTGAGAATTTCCTGTAGGTGACCACCACAAAAAGTTATACTGAAGATCTATATTGCTCTTGGGAGATGAGTAATTCTACTACACTACAGTTACAGCTGTAGCTACTCTACTACAGCTACAGCAACAACTTTTATTTCCTTGAGCACAGCACTCTCCTAGTATATTGACAAATAGGAATGACTCATTCTTGGCACACATACTTTCTAATTTTTTTTGCCAGAATAATCCCTCCGATTTGCAGGTTTCCTTACTGAAGATTCACATGGCTCCTGGGTGCTGGACAAACCACGAGTCAAACAATCTGTCACAAGGTCTACTTTATTTGCAACCTCAAGTACGTATCATTTCCATTTCTTAGCCTCACATACTTCCATCATACAAAAAACCCCAGCAAATGAACTAAACTATCTGCTGCCTTTTCTCCCCCCAAAATCAGCACACTGGATTTCTCCACTGTCCTTACTTGACTTACCCAAAATACCCTGTCCACCTACAATACAAATTCCAATAAAACTGCTAATGGCAGGTAGTGAACCACAGAGGAAAAAGCATCTTCTTCCAGATACTCTATACCCTTCCAGACTCCCACAAATAGCCCATTCTATCCCCTCCTCCATTGCAGACTAGTTTGTTTATTTCTTGCAGATTGAAAAGCAATAAAACACATTAAAATTGACATATATTTGTTGGCAATTGCCACTGCTAGGAATGACTACGTTGCATAATACATAGAGGTCATAGGGCAGCCTTTATCTAGATGCTGTTCTTGTTTGACTAACTACACTATAATGCATTATAAACTAGTGATTTACAATGGCATTTCAGATAAGCTTGGAAGCATCCATCCAAAACCAGCAAAGCTTTCATGTTGTTGATCCTAGTCCTAACAACTTAAACCAATGTTCTCTTCCCATGTACAGTTGGTGCAAACTGACATTTCCCTGACATCCACAGGTAGCTCAGGAAGCAAGAGTAGCTCTGCTGCTGCACTGCTCATCATCCGACCGCTTTTGTCTAATTCTAGAGAGAACTGGGGAAACAAAAAGTCTTATTGACACTGCGTAACTGTTCCTCAGCAGAGAGGTACCCGCTCAACCAAGAAGCTGGACAGAACATCTGATTTGCTTTCATCCTGATGGCTTTCCTGTATTTTTACTTTTTTTTTTTTTTCTTTTAAGCCAAGAATATAAAGGTACTATGTAAGAAAGCCCCAGGCAAACTTCTCTTTTCTAGTCAAATAAACACCATTCCCTAAGGTGAACACTAACTTTCAAAGACCTTTTTTTCCAGAGTTTTAAAAACACACCACTTGGTTCCCTATCAGTTTACCCCATGTGTACATCTGAAGTTTTTATTAAAGTTTATCTAATAAATATGATACCCACTTCAATTACTAAAAATAATTTTAATAAGAAAACTCCACAAAATCAATCAAGATCATGTTTCTTTTTTAAACTTAAACCACCAGAATAATTTCCCTAAAGATTTAGTTGTACAATAGATTTATTTTATTAATATTTACTAAACCTATTAACTCTGTCTACTGAACTGTAGAGTTAGTCTGTCAAGCTTTGGATAGAACTATAAATCCTTTGAGAACTTGATAATATTAAACCTAATATAGACAGAGCAATTAAGTTTTAGTAACTTGAAAAGAAAGTAGAAGTTTTCAAAGGAATCAGCTAGTTAATTTCTGGACCCATCCACCCTTGCCTTATCTTATTTACAGGTAAGTTGGGCAATATTAATTCAATAACGAAGACATAAATATTACCGTACCAACCTAGATCTTACAAAGCCCCTTAACTATTAATTGGTTTTATTCATCCACATTTTCCCAGATTTCTACAGACTACTAAACTCCACATCCAAAAGCACATGCTCTGCCAACCTTTTTCCCCGCTGCAAACACGGAATTCTTAAAGCCAGACAACTTTGGTCACCATTAGCCACATGAATGGTCCCCAGTTGTACTGTAGAATTTGATACCTTGTCTTTCTACAAATAGCTGTATCTTATTATTTCAGTGAATTCTATACTTCAGCTACAAGAACTTGAATTAATAACAGACACCGAATTCCTCCATCTTTCAAAACAGGAAAGTTTCCTTGTGATGTGTCAGTTTTGCTGGACACAGAAAATGGACAAAGATTTTATGTCCAGCTTTCCACTAAGTACTCACCACCATTTCTCAGTCTTTTGGTGCAATTTGGATATTGTCAATATATTACCGATATGATCCTGGGCGGAAAAACATTTCAACCTTTAGTTGTCTCAGGGGTCACCTTCTCTTTTGTGGAGTGCCACAGCAGACCAGAGTTGAATACTCAATACAGGCTGCACATATTAGCCTAAAGAGGAAGCAAGTGCTTAAATCGAGAAGGTTTGTATGAGCATTAATTTCTACCCTACAGTCACTGTTACACGAGCCACCAGAGGCCCCAAAGTAGAATACTCCACAGCTAAACAGTTCTTGACTCGGAGACAAGATTTGCTCCCGAGGATTTATCTAAGGGATGTCAATGCCTTATGACCATACTTCAGGCAAGAGGGACATGCAGGTAGACCGAACTAATGTCCAGGTTACCCTTCTAGGATAAAGAAGTTAGTTATTGTTGATGTTCCAGGTAAGTAAGAGAAAGTAAAACCACCTTGTATTGAACAATTCTCTTTACCTGACCAGAAAGGAGCACCAAAGGTTCCAAAGATACATGTATTGAACAAACACTTTAGTAAAATAGACTCGATAAGCAGGCTTTCACCTTTGATATTTGAGGGCTTTGTTACATGACTTGCCATACTGGATCACTTAAAGTATTTTTTCCATAAAGCCTTTCATCAAAAGAAGTGTCAGTACTCCCTTCACACCAGATCAGCAACTACCTCCACATGGAAGAGCATATTAAACACTTAAGTTACAGCATAATCAGTTCTAATTAAAAAAAAAAATCCATTAATTAGATGAAAGCTATAGCTTGCAAACTTCAATTTAAGGTGAGATAAAGTGGCAAAGGTGGTTGTTATGAAGCACTGCCTCACAAGAAAGGCAGTTTCCCTGATAAAGACTTGAAGTCCACAGCACCTGGAAAATAATTCTGGTTTAGTTATTTCACAACCTCTGTGGATACAACTAGGCACACATCCAGCTGGCCACTCCATGCACTTGCCCCCTTCTCAGCTGAAGTATTACCACTTGAATATCAAACTCAGCCTCTAAGTGCACACAGTGATCCCAAAAACTAGTCTACTCACTAGGGAGCATTTATTTAAACCCAGTTTATTAGATATGGAACTGTAAACCCCAATTACAAAGCAGAGTTTGAATCTCGGAGACATTGCCATAAATTAGGAGCATATCAGGAGATGAAAAATAAAGAATAAATCAGGCTTACAGGGCAGGCAAGCCAGACTTTACAGCCACTTTGACGGAACTGCTTCCCAAAACAGGTTTTCAAGAAAGGCAAGAGACCTGCATTGAATTAACACCCAATGGAATGGGAATGCATAGGGTGAAATAACTGCACATACTAGAAGCACCCTGCATTCTTCATCTCAGCCAAAAGAAGCTATCAATGGTTAACAATTTCAGTGACCAAAAATGTTAGTCCTTTAAGAGGTTGTCACATGTTTGTGGCACACATGTTACCATTTGAACAAAATTTGCACTATTATCTAGCATCAGCACTGTTCCAGGAAGAGAGAGCAGGGTTTGAGCAATTTTTGTAAAATAATATTTAAATAATTCAGTGCTGTGTCTGAAGAATTCCCCATCATTTCAACAGCATTCTCCTGGAGTAAATGGCAGGAGGATGTGATCCAGTTTCTCTCAGTCCTGAAGAGAAGAGCTGCTGCCCATAATGAGTAAGAGCTATTAGAACTGAGGTTACAATTGACAATTTTGTTCTCAACTATTAGGACGCAATAACGAACTGTCATGAGAGAGTGTGCAGCACAGGTTGCCCGTGGGTCATCGTACTTCCAGGATATATCCCACCATAAAGACAACAGACCAACCATTATACATTGCATTTTTTTTTTCTTCCAACTTGTCAGTGGCTCAACATCACAGCTATGTGCCAACCACTCCATAAGTACTACTGCAGCCACAGCTTACAGCAGTCCTACTTGCCAAGAGCTCATTTGTCATCTAGTTTATGGACCCTATTGTGGGTGTACTTAGGTCAACAGCAAAACATTTACCCACAAAATTCTCTAACTCTGCAAGCTGTTACATTTCTTCTTTTAATTAATTACCAGCAAATCAAAAGAAGAAAGTTCTCTCTGGAATACATTTTATTTATCAATAAATTAGAAGAGTCTTGTTTGCTTTGTTGGTTTTTTTTTTGTTTGGTTTGGTTTAAGTTTTGGTTTTTTTTTTTAAGGAGAACCTATTCAAAATTAAAAACAGATTTCTCCCAATGGCACAGCTTGTTCATGACAAGCTAGTAATACATTCCTTGAGAAAGGATAATGCAGGTGGTCTACTCTGCCATAGAAAGACATTGTCACAACATGACTATACCATAGTCTTTTTGCTTTAAAGTTTGACTGCGTTTAAAGTGTTAAGATTTAACCGTGCTCCCATAAGACTAACAGGGCCAAATAAATGGAATCTTATATTGCTTATTTGAGCAAATAGCAAGGATGCATGAGAGTTGCCTTGACATACAGAAACACACTGCTTTTGCAAGAATATACTTTTCTTCTATCAAAAAGGCAAACTGCAAAGTCTAAACTCTGCAACAGCTCCTGTATATGCACAAATTTGAGATTTCTGGACAGGGTGGGAAGGGAAGGGAAGGAAAAAGGTTGGAAAACTACCAATTCAGAAAAAATATTGATTACGTTCTCCACAGCTAGTTTTGCCACACGAATAATCTGTCACAAGATGTTTATAATGCTACATTTCGAAAAACACTAGCAAAAAAGTTCATGATATAGAAAGAAAAAAAAAATTGAAGCACTCCCAAGATAAGCACATCTCACAGCAGAACAAGAGACACACAGCTGAACAGGAGGCTTTGCCACAGCTTGAGGAGCACACTTCAGTGACTAAGCTGAATTTACTTTGTGACATACATTTTACTTAAGTGAGGCATGCCATGAAATACAACCAGCCTACCAAGAAACATGCTTACAGAACTCATTACTGTTGCTCAACTCAGAAATTCACTATCTACTTTTATCATGGTGGGGTAGGAGGGAGAACACAGTAGTATAAGTGAATACTTAAGTTTTCCATGGATTTTGATTCTCTTCCTACATTAGCCTATTTCCTTCTACCCAGAGGCAGAAGGAAAAAAGGACTACCTGAGAGGAGCACAAGACTCAAGTTTGCAAGAACTAAAGAGAAGAAACCAATTCTAAGCTTATGAGGCAATTTCTCTAAAAGTCTTCCCACCACCACCACAGCCCTGGTGTCCATCAGGGCTGTCAAGAGCTACTCAAATGCACTCTTACCTTGTCTGGCTAGCTTGAAAACCCAGAGTATGACAAGCATACATACAACCGCAACCCAGCACGATGGAAGCTTCAAGAGGACATCTGAACCACCTCAGCTCTGATGAATGCTCATATTCCCAAAGCTCTCCAAAAAAGCATTAAGTTCTGACACTTCAGAACTGTGATTTTAGGCCTGCTTAGAATACTGGTTATGATAATTTTAGGATTTGGGAATTATTTGAAAACACAAGATATCCAAATCTGTTTTGTCTTGCAACTACGGAGAGGAGATCGCACTCACTACCTAGCTTCAATCAGCTTATCTTCTCTAAAAAAATCACTTTCTAAATATGAAACAGAGCAAAACTGCCCCTCTAGCATCACTACCTCAGTTAAATGACTGGAGTTACGTATCTGAAAACACACCCTGACACATTTTTCAGTGAAAAATAAGCATACATCATTGCAGCAAAGGCACATGAAGCCCTAGAAGCTCCTAAAAGATTTCTCTGATCAGTTCTACTCTATGCAGAAGATTAAAAGGCAGAAGGAACACATGCAGAGGCAGGTATTAACTTCATACAGCTGGATAACTGCTTAATTCTAGTTTCTGACAGACCAATCAGCCCAGAAAAATTCAGTGGCTCATCTTCTAGCTTCCACCAAACATAACACATTTTTCCTTAATTCTCATGTGAAGGAAATTTATTCCTTTATGTGATTGATGAGCAGGCTTAGAGTAATCAAGCTGCAGCTAGAAGAATGATTCTCTAATTCTTAAGAAAAAGGAAATAAATCTTCAGAAAATGATTTAACAACGTAGTAAGTCAGTATTATGGGAACCACAAAAATAAGATCACAGATACCTTTATCTCTATCTTTGTTTTCTGAAGATGTCATCAAGACGTACCCCAATTCTCACCCTGAAGCAGTAGTTCACCACTATCTTCATTAAGTTAACAGTGCAGGCGAATAAATCCTATTGTTTTAAGGCTGGCCCCGCACCAAGAAAGGAAGACTGCTTATGCTTAAAAAACCTACACAAACTTGCATGAACAAGGACTCCCCCTCCCCTTCAATGAAAGCAGAAGATCAGATATGAAAATAAGTATCTTGAGAGAAGGAGTATTTAGTTCTTACCCTTCAATACAAAAGACAAATCTGAATTGTTTCTACAGATGTGTAGTATTAGCAGTGTCAATCAAGAGGATCAGTATTCATAACTCATTTACCTACAGATCAGATAACCACTTAGTCTTATTCCCCTAAAAACACACCATCATGCTTTAACATAAGGAAAAACTGCATTTCATGGGTAGCTTCTCATTTAACAAAATCCTACTCTCACTTCATTATGCAGCCTTATGTTTCCATGGTCTCTTATGCTTATTAGAAAGAAGTGTATCAGTATGCTGCAGAGAATCCCATCTTGAAAGCAAACAGACACTTCCTTCACCATCCAGCTGAAGCCATTATTATAGTGTTACTTACATAACAGAAAACATATCTGGATAACACTCAGGGACCATCTATTAGAGAGAAGTCTCCACATATGTGACTATTATTAGCAGTTTTAAGAGAAAGTGTTTTTTCCCCACTCACTTTCCTCTAACATATGAGAACTCTTACAAACAAGACAGCAAATTTTAGGTGGAAATCAGGGAACACCCGCTCTTCCTTTCCCTTTTTACGTAATATGATCTGTTCTGTCCTATAGCATGGACAAGGCATTAGCAGGATGAGCCACCAGCTGCTAAAATACCTGCAGCCTAAAGCTGCAAGATCTTTTCTGGGTCTTGTCAAATGTGATCACTATTAGAACTTACGAAATGAAGGCAAAGTAACTTAGAAAAGAGTATTTGGGTTTTTTTAATAGCCCTCCCCAGCCTCCCCAATTTCCAGCTACAGAAAGAAGGGTTATTTAGAAACCCAGTCTTCAGACTCCTAAAGGTCCTTGCATTCCTCCAGGTCCAAGTGTCCCCACTTCATCCAAACCAGCTATCACACTGCCAGAAAAAAACCAGCACCACAGATAAAGGAAAACAGTCACTAATGAATGCTGACAAGGGAAAGCAGGATGAAACAAAAATACCAGCCCAACTCATTCACCACTCACAGCTCAAACTTATTAGTATTACTTCCTGGAAAAACGGTAATCTAATACTTAAGTTACACAGTCGTGCATGTACTTAAACCTACAGGTCCAGGTAACACCTATATTCTTTCATTTGTAATTCTATGCGGCAGGCTCAAATCAAAGCAGCTTTTCACATGAAGAGCTGTATATTTTCCACATACATACAATAACTTTCTGTGCACATTATCAAATAACTGGAGTTAGGACAGATTCTATCTGTTCCTCAAAAACCAATAAGAAAAAACACTAAATCTCTTCTACCTAATATTTTTGAAGATTTATCTGATTACTAGACACTATTCCTTGTGTAACTACTTATTAGCTTGACGTCTGTTTCTAGATTAAGCAAAACAGAAATCTGAGCCATATACAGAATTTAGTACAATAGAGAAATGTATTCTTTCCCCAGTTTTCCTAATTAGCTTCCTTTGCAAATTCCCAGTACTATACAGAAAAGCTGATTACAATTCCAGGCTGACTGGTAACTGAAGTAACTTATTAGCCACAAGACACCAGAGGAGCATCCCAGATGTCTCTCTGAAGGAGAGCTGATGGTTGGCTAAAATGGAGCTTGTCCACATTCATCAGTTTTCCAGAATACTAACTTTGTCTGAAATCATTTGGGCAGATAATAGCAGGGAAGAAAAAAATCCCAGTTTCCCCTCTTGTGCAACACACAAGATGAAATCTTCAAAGCATCTACAAGGCATTAGCAGTACAGAACTTGTTCGTGTCTTCCCAGCAGTTATCCGTACACCTTACTACCTTTTAGTAGGATTGAAGTACATGATACCAATGCTTTGGTGCTCCCAAGAGCAGGTAACTTTGGTTTTAGTCTGAAAAGGTGACAATGACTTTAGCCCCATTCCTTGGCAGTAATCAGCATGACATCACCGACAAAGCACAGATGTCCTTTCTTTCAACAGCAGGAGCATCAGGATCCAAAAAGCAACACCTTCAAAGCTTCCCAGAGCTTCACAGACACTGCCTTCTGCAGTTGTGCTCAAGATTATGAAATACAGAAACAACTCACATATTGTATATGCTAAAGAAATTCCTGTAGTGAAGCTAATACCTTTCCTATGGAAACCATAATGCTACACAAATCTTTCCATCATAAGTATAGCACAGAAGACACTATTGGAACTATATTCTTTGCTTGAAGACAGACATGTTGATAGACAATTTATTTTTAGTGGCCTACTCTGCAGGTTTTCCTCCTTTCCACAGACAGTCTGAGTTTTCCCAATGATTATTAGAAAAAGTTTTAAGCAGCAACCCAGCAAGACCTGTTTATTTCTAGCATATGGGTAAATCCAGTGACCAGATCAGAGCTCTACTAAAGAGATCCAGAGCAGTTTAGATGCATGATTCCCAGATAATCTTAGATCTATAGATCTATCAGTATTTAAATACAATGAATAATGATGCCTGTTAAAGATCTCCTTAATATTTTTTTTTTTAAGCTCTGTTCAGAAGTGTGGGAAGGAAATGTGCCTGTAAGAATAAAGATCATAAAAGTCACTGGATAAATCCAATAATATTCTCATGCCTAAGAGATTTTCCTTACGTGTTATAGAACCTTCATAGTAATGCTACCCTACAGAATAGCAAAAACAAGATAACAAAATAACCAAGTTTTCCGAGTCCTCACTCTTCACTGCTAGAATACAAAACATAACTGCACGTAAAGCTTCCCTGCAGATACTAAGACCCAGTTTGGGAAGTCAAGCAGAAAACAAATTACACTGAAGTTTTGTTTGTTTATTAAGAGTACTACACAATACCATGGTAGCACAAACTGGTTTATCCACGCTCATGTTCAATCACTCATCCAAACAGTGAAGCATGCAAAAGATGCAGCTCAGCAAGCAGAGAAGTGAGGGAGGCCAGCTCTGCTTCTATGCTTATACTTCTAGTCAGATTATCATCAATAGACACTGGCATTGAGGGTTCTTACACTGGAGTATCAGTTTGTTGTTACTTACACATCTATGTAAAACACAGGACGATGACTGTCAGTCCAGGCACATGAGTTCTGCAGGACACATTCACTGCATAGCTCCATTTATATCAACAGAATTACTTTTAGCAAAATACTATCCATAGGTTCAGTATTAGATCCCTCCAATTTTGCCCTTCCACTACTGTTAAATACAACTCGATGTGATAACCAATTGATAACAGTTCCCAGCTCTCCCTTCTACAGCACCAAAGGTGGGGGGAACACACCCTACATTCCTCAGCTGTAATATCCACCACTCTCATCTCAGGCTTTCCAGGGCCTCTGGGGGTCATCCAATTTCCCTTCTTCAGCTTTCCCTCTCACTGCCCTCACAACTCAACTTCTACGAAACGCCAGTGAAAGAAATTTGTCCAGGTTAAGAGCTGCACAGTAAGACTTTATGGTGGTTCCAATTTAATTAAACAAAAACTGAAACCAAGAATTATACTCCAAGTGAATCTCATGCTCAAAATATTTTCACTTGAAAAAGCTTTATTAGGAAAAGGAAAGAAAAATGGAGCATATATATGCATGCAGTTAAGTCTATAAGGGATAAACATTCGCAGATTATCATGCTAAATTTCTAGAATTCAGCTGAATCAAGCTAGGGATTAGTCTTTTCTATTCCCAGTAGTTCTCTGAAGAGAACAGAAGTGATTGATTTTTCCCTCAAGTGCATGATTTAGAAAAAATTTAGCTTTCAAAAACAAGCCAAGACAGTTGTTCGATCACATCTCACCTGCTGCTGCATGCCAAGGAGCAGAAGTGGGGGAAAAAGTCACACAGGGACTGCACAAAGGGGAAAGCTTATCAATATTTAAAGGCTCTAAGCCAACTCGCATCTTGTAAAAATTCAATTTTAGCATTAATGGATTTCAGAGGTAGAATATATTAAATATAATGCTACAGAATTTCAGTGTTAGAATCTTCTATTGATAGATTTTAAGCTAAGTTGAGCAGAATTCCTAATTTCTGTTACGGGTGCAACATGAAAAAAATAAGTGTTACTACAGAGATCCAATACTGAAGAATTGGCAGTAAGTAGCTGAAGACACTTACCTTAGAAATAAGAGAACCAGTGGCAATTATTATCAAAATATGTAGGAGTTTTATATTTAGACTTATGCAAAATTCAGTTCTACCATTAAAAATGGTGGTAAGAGCACTTAAAAACAGAATTACTTCAGCTTAAAAACAAGACTGATGTAATACAAAGCATTTTTGATATACCAGCTCCACAAGTTTGTGCTCCTGTTTTGGAAAAGACACGTTATCTGAGCTAAAGCATAACACCCATCTTCAACATTAGATACGTCTTCATGATGTACCATGTAATCACCTATCATTGCTTTCTTCACTTAAAAGACCAGCAACTATATATCAATGAGGTTTTTTTGCTCATCTGACATGCCGTGGTTCTCCATTTCTCTGTTTTGGGGTTTTTTTTTTGGGGGGGGGGTGGGGGGGTGAGGGTGGGGGTGGGGGTTGGGTTTTGTTTTGTGTTTTTTGGGTTTTTTTGTTGTTTTTTTTTTGTTGTTGTTTGTTTTTTTTTACTGTTCTGAAAGCTTCCATTAGTTTTTATGTTTACTGGAAAACACTTAATACTGTTGTCTTACTTTACAGCTGGATTCTATAACCAAGGTTTTCCACACATGAAATTATTGGAACACCTACTAGATGAGGGGGCAGCAGAGGAACATTCAAACATGGAACACGTTTTCCACAAAGCTTTTTTTTAACGTGCAAGTGTTACTAGAACTTGAATAAACTAAGAATAGATACTATTTTACCTGCTGCTTTTGCTAAAACCTACGCACTTAGTAGCTTGTTAAGACTCTGCATTACTCAACATGGTTATGTTTTACAGGAGATTTTAAGTATAAAATCTGCACTTAACACTGAAATGCTTCAAGAATACTGATGCATGATATGTCTGAAGTAAATTCTCAACTTTGCACAGGGGATGTTGTTTAACAACTATCACTTTTCAAACTCCCATCACTCCAACAGCAGCCACAATCCCTTCCTCAGAACCTCTGCCAGAGACATGCACAGCTGAGATTGTTTGTCATCTCCAACTGACTTAAAGTTAGAGGACCAGAAAAGAGATTTTTCTCAATTTTTTATAATTGCAAAGTTTAGGTGATGTTATTTCAAAGAAGTAAAGCTACACAAATGAAAAGCATGAAAAATAAAGACACCAATCTTTTATGTTTTTTAGAACTGTTATAGTATTAGCTCACATTTTTGGGTCATGAAAGGGAAACCAGAAGGAATCAGCTAAAATTAGGTGTGGAAGATATATTGCTATGCACAGGTGGAACCCCTCTATTGTTTCTTCCCACTGCCCATTCTCCCACCACTACCTTATGTGCACCAAGCACCACATAACATTAATTCACCAAGGTAAGTGTTTAGCATTGAGCTCTGCAAAGCATCTTCAGCTACCTGCAAGAGTGAATCCTTAAGTGTACTGTGATACTACTGATCAACACAGGTGAGGACAAAAATCAAGATGTAAGGCATTCAACTCAACATGAGCCATCAGCAACACTACAATTCCCACTTAAATTAGGAGCAGGTGCTGTGCTCTGTATTCCACAGAACCCACCATTCAGCTACATAACTGGAGGTATAGCAGGTGGGAAAAGATGGTGATAGTTTCCTTTTCTATCTAGGGGTTTTAAAGTATGCCTGATGGAAAGTTGATTGCCTATTTCTTTTCTATGTTGGCAGAGGTCAGGCAAAAAGAGGGGAGGGAGGGGTTTCATCCTATGTCAACTCATGTTTGATCAGGGCTTCTCATTCCAGTGTGTCCTTAGCCTGAGCCATGTGGCACGACACATATGAAATGGCTCATATTACTGATGGTGTCATCCTCGACCTCTCATGCTTTACAAGTACGATTAATTGTTCTCATTTGAGGAACAAATCCCTCTTAATAGCCAGTATTCTGTAGAGTCAGAAAGTCTCCCATCCTCACACACTCTAAAGACAGAGTCCTCAAGGGTCTTAAAATAGGCTCCACACCCCCATCTACCCAACCAAAGTGCTTTCTGGCATTGAGGCAGTAGGAGACTCCAGTAATATTTTCATGTTTTACACGTGACCCATGACCCCCTCTACCATCATGGGGTCCGTCTGTCAATATACCTTTCATTGGTGTTCACAGTGGAGACTGTTGATTAGATAAATCTGCCAACACTTCAACATAGTAAGAGAACAGATTGTCAATAAAAAGTTTCTCCTTATCTTAATCCATATCATGAAGACTAATACAACCTCAAATCTTCCTAGACTGTTCAAGCCCTTCAGCTTCTCAGTTTACTACCCTACCTTTTTTTAATCTGTACGCATTTTCTCATTTGTAGTACAACTGTTTAAGAAGCCTAGTTTTTCTAAAAGTTAAAAGTTAATCTCTGGGTCTTAACTCGAGAGTTAACTTTTATTTTTTAGGTATCACTGCAAAAATATATACTTGTTTTCAGTTTTCCAGACTTCCCATTTCTGCTTCTTGAGGTCTTCTGTTAAGTACTTGAAACAGGAGCACCATATTTACTTACAAGAAAGCTTAAAAATTATGAAAATAATTGCTTGCCCTACTATTCCTCACTTGATTCCAGTCTGCACCTCCTAAACAGCAGACACAGCTGTTCATTCCTGTCCTCCCCCCACTGCCTCAGAAGACTTCAATCTGAAATTGGGCAATGGAGTCAAGACTCAGCAAGTGGAAGTGGTAGATCTGTTACTTTTTCCCTTTAATACCTTCCTTTTGATAGGGAAAGGAGTATTTAGCCTCTTCTAACTTATTTAATGAATTTCTTTTGCCAGGGGTCCTGTCTATCACTCCAAGTAAAGTTTTGGCACTCTACAGTATTTGCAAAGCTGGCATGTGGGAAAGTGAAAAGAGATGCTTTGGTCAATGACATTTTCTCCCAGTTCAGTTCCCACATTACCTTTTCTTCATACTTCTTGGCTAAAGTTTGGGAAAAAATTGAATATATAAAATCCTCAAAGTGCATATACTACTGAGTTCAGAAAGGAATTAAAATAAGCCTTCAAGTATTTTAAAATAGGAGATTCCCTCTATACTTTCTTGGAATACACTAGTTCCCATCTTTCAGCATTTTCTGTACCCTATATTCTTTAGCTCTTATTTCTTTTTCCTGTTAGGTTTCCTCTCTAGTAGCCATTTTTGCTTCCGTAGATCTGTGCTAAGATAAGAATAAGGGGAAGGACAGGTTTCACTTTCTTGTTAAAATTAGTTTGGCATTTAGTATATATACTGAGGTAGGGGTTGTCAACCAAAGCCATGAAGTAGGCAGCTGACCCTCCAAAAAGACTCAAAAGCTGAGGTATGGAGACTATCAGCGTGCCTTCTCATACCCACATACCCAGACCATCAACTGCAAGCAGATTGAGCTGAAGAGATGTGGTCACACAATGAGTTCTTGCTACAGCAGCACTTTTAACATCACATAGGATCTACCAAATCAAAACTGGCTGTCATAGGCCTCCATTTTCTCATGTTTCAAGAGAAGAATCAAAGACTTATCCAAAAAGCAGAAGGATCTAATAGGACTTCAAGAATGTCAGGTACATAGATAAAATTAGCTAAAACTCCTACTTTCCTAAAGCAATGAAAAACATACCAAGTTTTAAAAAATAAGACACAGAAGCCTTCTTGGAGTTCAAAAATCCTACAGTAATATACATAAGCGTATTCCTTTGTGCAGCTGCATGACACGCATTTCAGTCAGTCTATCTCAGTTTTGTAAACAAGATCAGACTGCAATCACACCAATTAACCAGAGCCGGTTCTACACATAGGCCAGGGCCAAGCTGTTCTTGCTGCTGAAGATGGGAAGGGAGAAAAAATAAAAGTTGAGCTCTAGGCACATTTTTCTCACATCTTATTGCTTAAATCCAGCCTTTCATCCCAGAAAAGGCAAGTTCATTTTTGCCTCTTACTGAAAGTCCTTGAATCATTCTGCCTACACTATTTGACATTTAAAGGAAAATCCCATGGTTGAAGTGCTCACCATTAGGGCATACGTAGTAAGCCATTTCATTGTTCATCCTGCCCTCTCATGGTCCTGTCAGTCAATTAACTGAAGTCACAATTTAAAAGCAGGTGCTGAAGCTGTTAGGTACTACTCAGCACCTTTGGTATTATTTCACTACAAACAGAAGTATCCAAAAATCTGTCACTATATCACTGCGTTCAAAACCAGAAGTAGTAAAAAAGTCAAGTTAACACAGCTTGAAGACTATCTTGTCCAGCTTCCAGATGTTTCTAAATACCAAGCAATGTTAGCTGTATTTTCTTCCTCTGATCTAGCAAGAACCTCTTCTGTCCTGTCTTCAGTTTGCACCTCTTGCTTTAGCCATAGAGAATCTAAGTCTTATTGTTTCTGAATAGGCATCACAAAAGGCACACTGTCTGTCTCTGCAAGTTTAGATGAACCACTTTTAATTCAGGCTGAAATAAGAATCTTATTTTCAGGGTGGAAAAAAAAAAAAACAAACAAACCTTCAATTGTGCTTTACTCAGAGCTTCAGAATGCGCAAGAAATATTAAAAGGAAAACAGAGCATAACCATTTTCCTTCTTATGGGTTGAGTTTCCAATACATTATGAAAAAAGAAACCAAGTTTTCTTATTCCTATAATCCTAACCAACTAATCTTCCTGCCTCAGGAAACAAAGACCACCAGCTGCTCATTTTCTATTGAGGTTCTGCATCTTTCTTCAGGTCAAAAGGTCCAGTCAGCCAAGTGTGGCAGAAAGCTCAGCAGCAACACAGTATTTTGAACCCACAAAAGGGAAACTGTTCCCTTAAAGAGGGACCATACAGAAGTGGAAAAGTGGAAGAAGATGGTCTGAGCAGATGAGAGTCTTGAGCAAGGCATTTAGATATTTTCTTGAAACAATTTACATATTCCAATCTACACACACTTAATGCAGTAACTGTTTAAAAGTTAAAAACCCGAAGTTTTCTTATCCCACTAGAATTATTTAAATAAGTCTCTAACCATTCAGAAACACAAAAAAACTTAACTTCTGCAAGAGAACTAACATGGTCTTCATTGCTAGAACTCAGCAATGAGACAGCTCCCATCAGGGTGCGTTATGCTGCATGGGAACTAGTGATCCAGCCTCTGGAGGCAGATCATCTCCCCTTGGATTCACCGGGATCTCCTGAGTTCTGGTGAGCTAGAATGCTAGGACCTGAGATGCCACAACCTCACACAAAGAACTTGAGTCTGAGCTGAAAACACTATCAAGGCTGCTGTTAATTAAATCACATAGACACAACTGGAAAATAACACTTATCAGGCAATTACTTTGCCACAATAGTATTCCCCTCTTCCACCAGATTTCCAGATATCCAGTAACTCCTTTGACACTCAAAGATACAGGCTTTGCATCTCCCATCCAGTCAAGCAGGATGAATTGCCAACTCTAAATGCAAATATCAGATGCTGCCTACTGTAGATCTTTTCATCTGTCCTACAAATACCTCCAATAGCAATCAGATATTCAACTGATATCAAATGCTGATATTGATGCTGAAACAAGTAAATGGGGAAAAAAAGATCTCTTGGGAAGATTCATGTACAAGTGTATGATTTTTCTAGTTAATTTTTGCACATGCCTGAGGAGCATGGCAACCACTTGCAGGCAATCTTTGATCCAATTCTTAGGTCTCAAAAGCTGTATATAGGCAAGCTCACAATGCAATTTACTCAGGCATAGGTTCTGTTAGAGCTGTTCCATACAATGCTGAAGACAATAAGCTTATTATGCCGAAATGAGTCTTTTAGCTTTTTTTTTTTAATTTCTTCAAACATGTTACTCCTATATCTATACCTTAAAACTTAACTACATTCCTGATGGCATACTGCAGGTTTCACCAGTCTGCAGCAGAATCAAACCCATGGACCTAATTTGTTTCTTGTTCTAAGACTTCAGTTTGATCTGTACAGCTTGTGACTGCAGACCTCAGGAGTACTTTTGCACAATGCACCCCCGTTTTGCTCCCCCTAAAGGCAAGTGAGAGAAATGAAATGAGAAAGCTCAACAACTTTCCCTATTGTTACCAACACCTCCTTCTGTCAAGAATTAGACCAGAATTTGCTTACTTACATCTAGCGAATCCTCATTGACCAGGATGAGAGACATACTCTGTGAAATGAGTCTGCAAGAGTACCCTGCAAGAGAAGAAAAAAAAAAAAACCAAACATAAGGATTTACTTCTTGGAAATAGATTTAAGGTTTAGTTAAACCTTAGATAAGCATCTACAGGTTAGATTACAAGTCACTTTTTGAGCAGTTACTCCTATCAGGCAGGCTACTGGAAACATTGGTGTACAGGACACACTCCAACTTACAGTTTTACTAGCAACAGAGCCTGCATTTTATCTGCATTTCCAAATACATCACTTGAGATGTTTTAACCAAAGAGAACACCGTATGAACTGGATGCAGTAAATATAGGCTATAGCCCTACAGCAAAAGTAAATATTTCTATACCTAAACTTTTTTTTTATCTACATGAAGGCAGAATTGCCTTCAACACACTACAGGAACGGATCTGAACACACAGTTGTGGCTATGCCACATGACTGGAAACATACACATCGAATCCATTGGTGCTACCCAGTCCCCTTACCCCATGCTTGGGTTACACGAGCATTTCTTACTCCTGACATTTTTAGTGTGGAAGGTCCTGAGCTTCATCAAAATCTACAGATCCATGACACACACAGGGCCCCTACCAATTCCTATACGCGTCAGGTAATTGTACTTGATTATTCTTAGTGTGGGACTGGGGCATGAAAGAACAAGACCAAATTGCCATTGTCTGGAACAGCACTTGGAAGGCAGTTCTGTACATTTGCCAGGACGCCAAAACTCAAAGCAAAAATTCTCAAGACAGAAAAAAAGCCTCTTATTTTTGCAATAGTAAAAGCCTGTGACTGCAGTACCACTCAATGCCACTGAAGTAGCAGCTCTCTGCCACGCTATTGTCACTGACACAAGACAAAGTCATATCCAGGATATATATACTTGGCATTTACAGAATAAACAGTTTAATTCCAGCTCATGTTAATGACAAGAGACAAATGCAAACTCGCATCAGACTGACCCCACTGCATTATCCTAAAAGCTCATGCAAGTTCTCTTGGGATTGGCACAGTCATGTAGCTTCATAAAACAGCAGAGAATTCATTTATTTGAAGCACATGCCTTTTATTGCTGATCTAAGTTACACAGGAAAAGGAAACACAATACAATTCTTTTGTATTTCTACTGTGCTTTTGTATAGAAATGAATCACAGCAAGTTTAAGAAATTGCTGTCATAAAATGAGGTCTCAGGAAGTCTTTGACTCTTCTTAAATGGAGACTGGAGGCTACTGCAATATAAAAAAGTAATGTCCCAATGATGAACCACTGCAAGACCAACAGGTTCAAAAGCTGAACAGCATAGCCAATAGAAAAAGATTAAGTGTCTCTCTCCATATCTCACAACGGCAAGAGAACTGAGGCATTAATTTCTTTTCTGCGGGATTCTTGGTTCCTTAGGCAGGCCATACTGGCTCTATTGCAATGCAAATCATGTCCTCAGGCTACAGAATTTTTATAATTGGGCAATTTTCGTAGGTATAATCCAAGGTTAACATGCCTGCGTGAATGACTTCTGTCAAGAAAGCAAATCACTCTCATCTTCCTTTGTGGAAGGCACGCTTATATCACACAGCCAGGCACTTTCAGGCAGCAGGTTTAACTACCTGCAGAAGTTTTGTTTCACTTCCATTTTCACAGCTGCGTGGAATATGAATATCAGGTGCAACCTTGCAGATACATTTTCATCTTATTTGTGTTAATGAGCTAAGGTTTACTTTCTGCTTTAAAAAACAATACAGAATGACATTCAACTCACACACACCTGTTGGGAAAAGTATGAAATCCATTCTAACAAAGTGCAGCCTACAACATGAAAGCTTTACAGACAGCCTCTGATTCTGCCTGTGAACAAGTCTTAGGTGGTAGTACAGAACTGAGTAATGAAGCTTCAACAGGTATAGACAAAACACTGACATGGGAAAAAAGTCAGTTTGCCATTTTTAAAAGTTAGTCCCAGGCTGAAGAACCACTTCCTTCCTTTTACCAAAGGGAAAAAGAGGATATTACAAACTTAAGCACTTCCCTCCATGTCATAGTTATTCTTGCCCCAGCGAATGGCAACAGCCTTACATAGTAGGCTGTTAACAAATTCAGTATAACTGATTCAAAAGGATTTTCTAGTATCATTTGATTGGAACAGCAACTGCAGCAGCAAGCTGTAGCTTCTAGACCACTGTTTAATTTTACCTCTTTCAAAAGATGCCACTCTACAAGTGGAGCTGGAAAAAAAAAAACCACACCTGTGGAAAAGAGAGTTGCTCTACTGTGCATCTTGGCAGTCACGGAGTCAGAAAAACCAATCCTGCAGTTGAGGTCATTTTGTGTCTTGTCATCACATTAAACAGGAAGGAGATCAAGATTGGAATAGGAGGATACAAATCAAGCCTAGCAGTTTATAGGAGATCTATACATTACGTACAATTTCAGGACTATGAAGATGTTAAAATCTAGCACTACTATAAAACAAAGTAACTTGCAAGTGTAAGATTACAAGTGACGTTTGTAGTCATATCTTAAAGTTTTATAAATATATATAAAATATATATGTACTTATAATAGTTATGCTGGCAGTATAACCATTATTACTGGCAGTACTAACATGGCAAGCAAAAATACACTAAGATCTGGGCATATTTTTGTCTACACTTCTGAGTAGGATAAGATTAACTCCTGGTTCAAAGCCAGGTATAAAACGTTAATGCATACCTGTAAGTTGATATCTAGCTCTTTAATTTAAAGTCTGACTAAAAGTCCATGAAGCAGATGAATCAGGTACTTCTGGGACTTATTTCCCTTCAAGTGTCCTGGGAGAAAGATTGCTTGAACTAGAGTTCAAGATCATAGCCCACAGGCACGTTTGTACTGCAGGCATACAGAATCCAGCACCTGAGCCAAGAATGATTATGCTCCATCTTTAGAGAGGGCACATATGCCCTGCTCAAACTTCTCACAGGGATATAGGCAAGCACACTGGCATTGCTTCCATTCCTCAACTGAAAAATCATGGCTCACCATAACAGAAGTATTCTTACGTCTAAATTGGAGAGATACGGGTTTGATGGATGGACTGTTAGATGGATAAGGAAATGGATGGATGGCTGCATCCAAAGAGCTACAGTCAATGGCTCAACGTCCAAGTGGAAACCAGTAATGAGCAGTGTCCCTCAGGGGTCAGTCCTGGGACCAATACCATTTAGTATCTTCATCGATGACAGACAGCAGAATTGAGTGCACTCTCAGCAAGTTTGCAGGCAACACCAAGCTGAACGATGCAGTTCATATGTTAGAGAGAAGGGGTGCCGTCCAGAGGGACCTTGACAGGCTTGAGGAGTAGGCCCATGAGAACCCCATGAAGTTCAACAAGGCCAAGTGCACAGTCTTGCACCTGTGTTGCAGCAATCCTAAATATCAATAAAGTACAGACTGGGGGATGAATGGATTGAGAGCAGCCCTGCTGAGAAGTACCTGGGGATACTGATGGATGAAAAATTGGACGTGAGACCCCCACCTCGAGTACTGCATCCAGCTCTGGGGCCACCAGCACAAGACAGACATAGACCTGTTAGAGCAGGTCCAGAGCAGGGCCACAAAAGCAATCAGAGGGCTAGAATCTCTCTCCTATGAAAAAAACAGAGAGTTGGGGTTGTTCAGCAAGAAGAAAAGGCTCCAGGGAGACCTTTCAAAATATAAAGGGGGCTTATAAGAAAGATGCAGAAATGGAGAAAGACCAATTTTTACCAAGGCCTGTAGTGGCCGATCAAGGGGCAATGGTTTTAAACTGAAAGAGGGCAGGTTTAGACTGGACATCAGGAAGAAAGTTTTTATGATGAGAGTGGTAAGACTGAAACAGGTTGCCCAGAGAAGCATACGCCATCATCAGAACTGTTCAGGGTCAGGCTGGATGGGGCTTTGAGCAACCTGACCTAGTGAGAGATGTCCCTGCCCACGGCAGGAGGATTGGACTAGATCTTCAAAGGTCCCTTCCAATCCAAACCATTCTATGATTCTACGATTGTAAGGCAGTGCTCACAGCTACGAATGCATAGTCTAAGAGCACTTAGCTCAACTGTAGGGATTGATTCCTTCAAGGGAGGGATGCAGTTCAGAAACACTACATTCCCACTCCCAGAAAACTATCTGTTACTAAGGAAGTTATTGGCTGGAAATACATCAGTTCTGATTTTCTTTTTTTCCCCTGAGCACCAGGATGCTGGTAAATAGAAATCTGCCATGTTTTTTTTTGCCTCACTGAAACCAAAGAAGATCCAGAGTCTGCAGATTGTTTAAGAGAAGGATGAAGCTACAAGAACACTGCTAAGCCTTCTAGAGTTGTTTGCAGACACTGGCTAAGGACAGTTTCAGCTGATAAAAACTGAAGACCATATGTCATGCTCAAAGATGTTTCTGAACCTGGAACTCCTGGTTTCTGTAGGTAGAGAGTTCAAATGGTTGATCAGTATTAAAGCTTATCAGGAACACACTCCTCACCTGCAGCACTATCAGCTGGCACACAGCTGAGTGGAAGGCATACAACCACCCCACAGCAAGGTCAATCATTACTCTTCAGAGAAGTCAAGAATGCAAGAGAGACACAGAAATTCTGAAGGCCAAAGAATCAAGAGGAAGCTGGAAGAAAAAGTACTCCTTGGGGCAGCTGCCAAGAGCTCAAATATCCCTCAGTACATATGCATATCCATACAGCAAGCAAGAGTCCATACGCATAACCTCCACACACAATGAGAAAGTGAAAATACTTCTTACTCCCCAGATAGGATATTTACACCTGAAGCATAAAGTGTACATGTGGATTGAGTTTTAAATTGAATGCTTATTAGTTTTAATGTGTTACATACAAAAACCAGAAGGGTGCTACATGTCTGTACTTTCAAGCCAACTTGAACATGAAGCTAATTACGTCCCAAAGTTTTACTACTAAATTGTACACTAAAAGTGGTAATTTAGAAGTTAAGGGAGATGCTTGTTCTTTTCAAGTTCCTATCATATAAAAAAACTCCACAGTTTTAGAGACAAGTTAGAAGTCAGTCTCCTTCACAGCCTTCAGAGTAAGCAATTGCTGTAAAGCTCATGTACTTGTGTTCAGGCTAGCTCCTGTCAGTTAATATATCAACTTATTTCATGTATTTATGCCAAAATCTATAGCTACTTTTTTTTTTTTAATTTGTCAAAAGATGATGCATTCCTCCTCTCAAGTTGACTACTGCTGCTAAAGGAAGCAAAATCTGCAGACAATGATTCAAACCAAATAACTAGCATTTAAATCAATTGTCTACTTAAGCTCTCCACCTTATTTCTACTGTAACTGTATCAGTTCAGCAAGTTATTTTATCTCTTGGTACTAGCTTCAACATACAAAGATACATGAAACTTGATTCAGTTTTGATAAGTAAAAAAAATTCCAGTCAGTTAAGCAGAATACATTCTGAAATTCCAGTAAACCAACCAAAGCAGAAAAAATTAAAAAGGAGAGAAAAAAAAAACCAAACAGCAAATGCCTGAAGTTTGGCTAAAGGTAATGTAAGTTCAGTTAGGGCATCACAGTCCTGCCAGGAGCCTGAAACACACTCAGACCCATCTACACGCAGTTCTACATATAAAAAGCTTCATTAGTCACATTCTTCATAGCTAGAGAAGGCTAAAGAAATAGCTCCTTCAACAGAAGGCAACCTATGCCGTAAAGGATCCCCTTAACCTACACCTGTACATCTACACAGACCAATCTGCAAATCTGAATGCAATTGTGGATGGCACTTTACATGGGCACACTAGAGACAGTGGGGATAAGCAGAGCATTCTAGACATAAGAAACAAGGTGAAAGTGTCACTCAGTTCTGCAAGATGTCAGATCACCAGAGTGCCACTCTGCCCCTTTCTATCTCTCAGCACATTTAACAGTTACAGGAAGAAAAATCATCAAAAAGAATACAAGAGCATCATGGCACTATATGGCCAAGGATGCTATATTTGGGACACATGTGATGTCATGGGGCAGGAGTGCTTATATCAGGATCTGTTCCTTTACTAAGTCCTTACTACCCAGTTAAGAGCTGGACAGCCCCTCTCCTAGGAGGCTACTAGTGTTGTGTGAAGGGTTACAGCATGATGGCAGCATAGGCGTAGCTCACAAATCAGCATTTCAAGCATGGCAGCATTCTGTGACAGCATAAAGTATTGCTACCCAGGCTGCCCACCTTGCAAGCATCCACAGTGAGAAAAAGGCAGAAGGATTTGAGTTTTGAGTACTTACTAGATCTACTCATGTGGCATATCCAATGCAAAACTAGCACAATATCAGAACTGCTACAGAGCACATCATCTGGTTGCTATAGGACTGAAATTACAATGTGCACCTCCAGTTCAGCCCAGCCTTACAGTAAAGTCTTTCTATTTGACAAATTACAAGTAGAGTCGGGTATATAGACTGATTTTTATCAGATACATTTATGACCTAAAAGGAAACGTAAGGCTTAAGGGCTGCTTCTAATAACAAACCTAAACTTACAATGCTAGAAACTCTCTAGTTTTATGCTGCAAAAACAGGTAGTCAGATAAATACCTATGGCTTAAGTAGGTTACCATTCTATTACACCAGTACCCAAGCACACCTGTCTGATAAATGCTTTAATTCATACTTTTTGTTCACATCATTGCAAGATTTTTTTTTTTTGCATTACAAAGAACGTAGTTTGTAAGTTAAGATGCATCAAGTTTGAGACAAGGATATCCACATTATGCCTTGATAAAACAACACTTAAACTCTATCCATACAGTCAATAGCAGCAACACACACTAACAATCACGACATACTTGACTAACAGATGTGCCATAAGGCAACAGCAGGAGCAGTTATTCAAGCATCCACCTGCTTTTACAGACAAGATTTGCAAGAAGTTGTAAGCTATACGCTTTGTATTACCACATTTCCCATCATATCCTAAACTCCACTGAAGTCTAGAAAAGGCCATCAGTAAGAAAAGAAAAAAGCCATGGAACAGTTTGATATAACGCACAGTGTAACTGAAACATTAGTCTGGTTGAGCTCTCAAGTTTCCATCAGAACACAGAGTCGCCTATATTCACTCTATACAAAAATTGCACTTAACCAAGAGCAAAAGTGCCCCTCTTGCCTTAAAAAAAAAAACCAAACCACACACCACACAAACCTGAATATAGCCTGACACTCAGAGCAAAGACTCCAAACTCCCCCCCGCTCTTCTCAAAAGTGAAGGCTACCACATGCCTGTCTGCTACCAAGGAACCATTCTATAAAAAGCAGGCCTGTTTTTGTTTAAAACCCCACACAGCAGATCTAGTATGTCACCTGCCACATATCAGAGAAATTCAGAGTAACCAGAAAGATGGATACCGATATTGAGAGCTGTTTCCTGTTTGTCCCCTGTCAGAATCCATATCTTAATTTCTGCCTTTATTAGTGTGGCTATTGTTTCTGGAACACCTGCTTGCAGGCGGTCTTCAATGGCTGTAGCTCCAAGAAGCAGTAAATCCTGGAAAAAAAAGAATTTGAGGGATTGATTTCTTAAGATAAACCTCTGTTTGGAACACACTCAAAAAGGAATTAAAGACAGCATGTTGCGCCTCATTGCTAATACAGCATTTTGACAAGCAATATACACTACAGTAAGTTTCTGGTGTGGCTATTCTACTTCCTCTGCATACAATTCTCATTTTAAGAGGTACAGAATGGAACCGAGTGTTTCTGATCAGAAAGATGGCAATGTTTCAAGAGCAATTAATTGAAGTTATACAACCCCAAAGCTAGCCTATGGATGAACATATATACTACAGCATTTGCTGATCACCATAGCAACATGATGACTAGTCACGGTTTATATATTTAAGCTCAACAAAATAAAAGTTACCTGACATCACATCATTTAAACTAATTTCCCTCCCATAAAAATGTACATACAGACTGGATACAATCACTCAAAAATTATTGCAACTATTTATGGATATAATCACTACAATTATGTAATACAAGTGGTATGAACATTAATCAATCCAAGTATCTCTAGTCTACATACAGATGTCTGCCAGAAAAAAAAACATGTCTCATACAACAAACAATACTACAAGAGTTAGCCATAGTCTTATACAATTCTAAAGCAATTGTTTGAAGGTATTTGGCCATGTTACAGAAAGGAAAAAAAAGTCAGGCAGACAAGAATACCTAAGAAATAAAACCTTGTCAAAAGGCACCATCTACTCAGCAGATTTTAGCTTTAAGAGCATTTTAATGATTCCTTAGACATGTAAAGATGTTCAATTTAAAAGAAACTGATATAAACTGAGTTTACTTTTATCATTTCAGGAATTGTACAGAAAAAGTAACAGCTTCTATTCTTTGTAGGGACTATAATTATTCAAAACAAGTGAACAGAAGCAGTTACGAGAGTTGGTGTTGTTCAGCCTGGAGAAGACAAGGCTCCACAGGGACCTTATTGTGGTCCTTCTATATATAAAGGGGGCTTATAAGATAGAGAGAGAAAGACTGTTTACCGAGGCCTGCAGTGGCAGGACAAGGGGAAGTGGTTTTAGACTGAAATAGGGTAGATTTAGAAGGAATTTTTTTTTATGATGAGGGTGGTGAGACACTGGAACAGGCTGCCCAGAGAAGTTGTAGATGCCCCATCCCTGGAAGCGTTCAAGGTCAGGCTAGATGGAGCTTTGAACAACCTGACCTAGTGAAAGATGTCCCTGCCTATGGCAGGGGCGTTGGACTAGATGACCTTTAAAGGTCCCCTCCAACCCAAACCATGCTGTGATTCTATGAAGAGGGCATCAGGGCAGCTCCTGCTTGTATGCATCTATGCATGCATAAAGAACAGAAGGGGAAGTTGTCATTCATACAGGTGTGTAGGCTCGCATTAGTCACAGGTCTTGACAAAGCTTAAGTTTTGTTATGAGATATTTAGCTGGTAAAGGTAGTAGAATCAATTTCTGTAAGTCATTTGCTTTAGTACCCTATAGCCTCCTGATGAAACATAAGCCCTATCAATGCTAACAACACTCGAAAGTTACAAATGCAATCCAAGCATGCAATTGTCTTTTATTCCCAAAACCACTCGTTAAGCAGTTAAATGTGACAGCACAGGGATCGGCATGGACACGCTACCCAAGCAAGGGAGTTACTATTGCGCCTGCCGAAGCCCTCTCAGCCGGCGTACAGGTGGGGAAGGAAGCCAGTTCAAGTTTATCTCCACGTGTGCCCCTGTACTATGATCCAGTGACCGCAACACTCAGACTGACAAAGTAGCTCTCCCACTCATTTGAGCCATTAGATTAAAAAAAAAAAAAAAGCCTGTTAAAATACATTCTATTTTATGTTACAGCCACAAGCCAGTTTATTATTATCTAGACAGAAGTGCATACAGACCAGATACTTTAACCTGGGAAATATCAGCTCTAAGAGGAAAAAAAACAAAAACAAAACACCTGAAACAAAAGTTTCAGGTGCAATTCCCTGCTCTTTGGTATGACCAGCAAGCAAACATGAACAGGAAAGGCATATAGTGGGTATTTCTTACCAATATGGCACTAAGTCCAAAACTCCAATTTTACAACCCACTCATGGGTCTCCTTTTTTCAAGATTAAATTGTGAAAAGAGGCAGAAGGTAGATGGCCAAAAATGATCTAAGGTTTGAGAACACATTTTAAGGAGAATCAGCCCATGTTCATTTTTCACCTCAGTGAAAACAGAAGAGCACGAGAGCACAGTGCAGGAAGCAGAAGCCTGAAAGGAGCTACGCAAACCTACAGAATCAAGGATTAGATAACCACACTGCTGCTGACTGACCAACACAAAGGACGACTTTAGGTGTTAGTTTGAAAAGCAAGACCCAATCTTCAGCTATTAAAGAGTTCTTGGATTTTTTCTGTTACCCTATGAAAGTTCACACACATCCTAGTCTCAACCTCCTTCCCTCTTCTGCCCCAACTTAAATAACTAACAGTGCTCAAGAACTTAAGTTGCATTGTTAATTTTAAAAGAAACTCGAGTTCAAAGACTGTTTTAAAGAAACCACTAAATAAAACGAGAGGGAACGAACTGGAGCAAGGGGAAAGAGCATGAGTAAGTGTGGGTGAAAAGTGGGACTACCAGCATTTCAGAAAGCAGTAAAACCAACAAGTATCAAAGAAACACTGGCCCCTAGTGTTGACGTTTTAACATTTCACTCAGTGTGGAATTACAGAGTTTCAAACTGGTTCGATACCTACTTTCCCTTTCCAGAATTATGAGTTCTGCAATTTGTGTGGAGAGCAGTTTTTCATCTATTTTTAGTCCATGTGACTACAGGCCTTGGTGAGCACTTCGTTTTGTCTACAGTGTCTACAACAGCCTTCAGAAAACCTGAATTGTGACTGCTGTATGAAAAGGAACAAATTTCTCTTCATATATTAGTACATCAGAACTTGGTGCAACACAACAATTTTATACATTATCAAGTTACATCAACCTTACACAAGACAGTAAGATAAAAAGGACGTGAGAAAAGAGTTTATAAGTAGCAATGACCTTCTATACTGAGTTAGTCTCATATTTACAAACTAAAGCTTGAGAGGCCTATGGACTGAACTGGTTGCCAATAATACATTTTCAGTTTCCCACGAATGAAATTAACAGTTTGTTTCACTGTATGAAGCCAAAATTCCATGGGAAAAGACACATGTAAGGGAATTTATCTGATCAAAAAAGTATGCATCTTACCTTTTCAATGATCTCATAGCATTCCTCCAGCTTCTGAGTTCTGTCTTTCAGAACTGTACTGGATTCGTTGTACACATTCAACCACTCTCTGTAAGAGTTTTCTGACAGGTCTGCATAAGCAATGCACAAAGTCCTCAGACCTACAAATCAGAAAACAGCCATTACACACAGAAAAATTACACTGAGTATCAGTAAATCATTAATGCCCTAGTGAATGCTAAATTCTAACCCTCTCACTGGGGCCAGCAGGAGCTTTTAATGCACAGTTAAACTCTGGATTCCAAGAAAAATCTCCCTGTACATTTTTAGAGCACTTGGGTTTTCACAGATGTAAAACAATAGTCTGGCTCATTTAGGTTACTAATGTTGGTGCAAATCAAGAGAGCCTAACAGGCATAAAACTCTCCCCGATTTTCAGTATTGCAGTCTAGCCATACTGGAGCAACAAAATGGTCATCTTTAATCTTTTAATCTTTTTAGTTTAAGTATGAAAGCAAGCTTGGCTTTCATGCATTTTTAAAAAGATCAAATTAAACAAAGAACTGGCTACATATTGTGATTGAAGATATGGTTTAGTGGTAGACTTGGTAGTGCTAGGTTAATGGTTGGACTTCATGATCTTAAAGGTCTTGCCTAACCTACATGATTATATGATTCTATATTATAGTCAAACATACTGCACAGTCCACATTTCCTTTTAGAAAAACTGTTTTCTCCTTCAGTGTATGCACATAACTCACATTAATAATGGGAGTTACGCATGCACAGAACAGTAGAGAACAGGGCCCATGAAGTATGAAAACCATTTTATTAGACCACTGACAAAAATTAACATATAGAAGTAATGATTTTTATTTTCTGGCATGAGTCAAGAAGAAAGGAGTACGTACCATAAAACACAAGAGTTTAGTTATGAGAATGTGGGAGTCCGCAAAAAACCCACTTTTTTAAAAAAGCTGAATAAATACTGTTTTCAGGTTTAGGAAGAAAACCACTGGTTCATGGTTTTACTATAATGCAAATATTTTCTGTTACTGCAGAACAAAGCCAAGTACTTCTCTGTGAACAGAGGTGTCACATCAGTCATAAAGGCCTTAGAGACCATTTCAGATCATCTTTGATATCTTGGTCTTCCAGGCTTCTCAGCATGTTCAGGTTATCATCCTGCCTCAAAGTCAGGGACTTTGTCATTTGACTTTTACACTGGCAAAAACACCTCTAACTCCAATGTAATTGAGGTGTTCTAGGCAACAGAACTCATGCCCTTTCCCTTCATCATGGCCACACAGAACCCCATCTTCTCATTCCAAGTTCCACTTCCCTACTGAAAGCACACAGAAGCAGGGCACAAACTGCCTTAGGCTTAAAGTTATCCTGAAGTTGTTAATTTGCTGATTACACACCACTTAATTTATCTTGATAACCATCTTATTTGGCATTGCAAAGCTCCAACAATTCAGAACATGCTGTAAGTAATTTGATAAATTGAATCCTCACAACATGCTGTTTCTCTTACCTTCTGTTGCGAAGTATTCAAGATGGCACAGTGTTTGCTCCATATACTGGGAATCTTTCGAAAGCCTCTCAAAAATTACATTATCCTATCAAAACCAAATTCATTACAACAGAGTAAGTCTACATATGAAGTTCCCATTTGTTTATTTACAAGCTCAAGTAGAGTAACCTGAGGGGATTTGCTAATATCAGAACCCAAGGCTATGTTTACAGGTAATACATTTGGGTTTTAGAGACTCTGGTTTGAGTAAGTGATCTGGATTGTAACTGGTGGCAGAGATACTGCATCCACTTTAAATAATGGGGACAGAAGCACACTCTACCGTCCTCCTCTCTTTCCATAAAGGTGTCCCCATTATTGGGCAGTACAGAACACCCCTTTCTGAATTACTAAGCAGATATACTGATTTTCAGAGAATATAAGTGTCTAGTCTTATTCAGTACATATTGTAGTCCCATACAGAAGAGCTTCTTGCAATCCTTTCTAGAAAAAGTTCTCACTGATGTTAAAACACAGAAGGCAGAAACACTGAACAGGTTCTACCACAAAAAAAAAATCTTTCAGAAAAAAACTTCCTCCTGCCGCAGCTTTCTTCATTGCTAAATCAAAGGGCAACTGAAAAGGCACAGATAAATCTCACATCAAAATACAGCACCATCACCTACATATCTAGAGTCTCTGGATTTTATTCTGCAACTACCAGAAAGAGTTCCTACATACATGTAAAATATGCAAACCCTGCTTTTGCTCAAATATGTACTCTTAAGGTAAGTAAACAGGCCTACATCTATCACTGATTAGAGACAGGGATACAAAACAAGTAATTTATGATGGATGTGTCAGGATGGGAGATGACAATCAGAATGTGGAAGAGCTCACATAGAATAGGTAGTTAACTTACAGTTTAGATGAGTAGTGGATGCAGCAGAACATACAAGACAAACCACCAGATTACACTAATTACTAGAATCCTTTTACTCCATTAGACATCCGAGTCTGCTCATACAGAAGATGGCATGAAATTTTTTACCATGAACTCTCCTGTTCTCCATCTCTTTCAGTGCCACACTCCAAGAAACAGCGTGAACAGACATGGTATGAGCAACAAGCAGTTGCAGATCTGCGCAATCCTACTAGGCATACAACTTTGGAATACTGCACAATGACAGCGGGCTTAATTCACTCCCACCACACCAACAAGAAGCTGGCACATCCTTGTCACATCAGGGGAGTTAAACTGAAGCAACAGAGCAGCACACCCAGACCTATATGTCAGGACAAATTCAAGTAAACCACATCCTTACAGAAGTCAGAAATAGTTTTCCCTGCTGCAAAAAGCCACCTGCATGGTTTTCCATTGGAATTAGAACCACTCTCTGGCTGTGGCCAATGCTAGTTTTGCAGCCTTTGTACTTTGGTAAGTTATGGCTCTTGTCAGCGAAGACAGAAGCACAACATGGTGCAAGTCATGATGAGAAATAACAGCAGGTGCAGAGATGCAAGAGCCAGATCAAGAGCCAACCACTTGAGAACAGATTTTAGTATTACAGATTCTGACAACAGCATTTAGTCTAGCTCCTGAACTGCTGCCGCACAGCTGGGTGAAATCCTGCCTTTGCGTAAGTAAAGGGTGCTGCTCCCATTAGTTTCAGGATTTCAACTGGGTAACAGAAAGCCTAACAATCTTCCTGCCTGCAAAAAGAGTCAGAGAAGGAATGACAGAGCTCCTAAATCACTTGGCCATAAACAGAAAGCCAGCAGGTATTATGTACGAGACATGAAATGCCAGCACCAGCCACAGCTGTTGAAACAGTAACTGGTAGTGTTAGCTCTCCATTAGGTAGCATAATTACTTACAGCCCCTTTGCAGTAGAGACGTAGCTGTCCTGCAGGAGTTCGAACAATCACTGACATTCTCTTCCTGTTGCTATTGAAAGAAAAATATTTGCTTTCGTTAGTCATAGCGATGAGTAAATCCTGTTCTAGTCAGTGAACTTTCTCAGATGTGCTTAGTGCATCTGAGATCAGGTGAGATGCAACAGTAGTAACTTAAGACCCCACAATCCTTGATAGCAAGGAGAAATACCAAACTGTTCATTTCTAGCTTCAGCCCTATGGCTCCCATTGGTGAGCACTCCACCAGAACACAGACTTGCACCCAAATAGGAGCAAGAATTTGGAAAAGACCAAGATAGCACAGAAATCCTCTTGAAAGAAGGGGAGTCACCTTTATTCACAGCTTTTCATCATTCCTCAAGCAAAATTGTTTTGGGGACTCAGGCTAGTAAACGGAATCATTAAGGCTGAATGTGTATTTATTATAGCCATAACAGACACTGAAATAGCCACCTACTGACAAGGGCAGTTATTTAACTTCCTAACTCAAGAGAATGCAGAAATTTCATAGAAAGGAATCATGGTATAGACCAGCTCTTGGCCTCCCTATAAGTTTTTTAGATTGATCTGATCAGACCTACATAGTTGGGATTATGTAGACTAAAGTCAGACCCTCTAAGCAGGGCTGCATATCAAGACAGTAAAGTTTGGGATATATTTTTTTAAAATAAAGGTAAAAAGTAGCATAGTGTACACAGATGTCCAACAAAGAAAGGTAGGCAAGGTTTTTTTTTTGTTTGTTTGTTTGTTTTTTTTAAAGATCAATTTTGGCATTTCACTTCTCAACTTCTCCTTTAAAAGAGCCAATGGAAAAAGAGGCAGCGGCAGACAAATCAACTCTCATCAAGAGAACCCTAAGAACATGTGGTTTCATATTCAAAAGAAGTTCTCTGTAACTATAATTCTTTTCCTTAGGGAAAGAAGAGCTCAGAAGCATCCTCCTTCCTCATTCCCTTCTTGCCAATATGTACAAACAGATCAGACTGTAGAGCAATCTTCCTTCTCCTCCTCTAAAGTTCCTCTGGGAGATCTAGTCCCTTTTCAGGGCTCAAGAGCCACGTGTAAGGAGGTAAGCTCTTAGTATATATGATCAGACAAGACAATCCTTTGAGACTTTCTAAAGAAAGTCTGGAAGGACAGCAATTAGCTGTGCCCAGAATTTCTGCAGCAAGCTAATGACACTGGGAAACTTCCTTGCGCTTTTTGAAATCTAATTGTAGGAACTCCCTCACTGGTCAAGTGGGAAGCTGCTACACACCGGGAAGAGCTAAGCCAGTTTTTTTTTTTTCTTCCTGCTGCATGCAGGTTACAGCTACTGCTGTCTACAGGCACCAGGGTACTGGTCAACTTGTCAGAAACCCTAAAATACTCTTCTAGTACCTTTTCAGATGTTACCACAAGTAGCCTACGTAGCTACATTCTGAATGAAAAGGGGAAAGTAGTCAAGAGTAATCTTGAAAGCAAGCCAGGACACAAGAAAAGCTATCTACCCAAATCTTCCCTGACTTTAGTTTTACATACTACTTTAGAGCACAGCCAGCCAACTCAAAGAGGGGAGAGAACAATACTTCAAGGATTTAAGACACAGTAAGAGTAAAAAAGACAGCAGAAAAGCCTGCTGACTAGCACCATCCAAACTGACAAAACTTTACCAACTGACAAAGAAAAAGCAACTTTTATTGTGTCCTGTAATTTAGGGGCCCAATTCATCACACAAAACTTCTTGCTACCCATCCTGACAAGGTAGGAGTGCTTGCAAGGTTTAGTTTTTCATAGCTGGAGTGGTTCTTAAAAAGGGGCACCAAAAAGCCCTCCAGTTGTAGATTCTGCCTGCTCAAAAAGTAATTTACAGGAGCACTATAAAAGTGCAAGCTCAATCTCAAAGCATGTTCCTGAAGCAGACAAGTGACACATCAGGAAATCAATGAGGCACAAAATGACACCATCAGGGCAGCAACTTCTCAATATGCCAACAGAGCTGGAGTGGCAAGGGAGAGCTTTGTGCTCACATGCCAACAGCCACCGGTTTGTAAGCAGCTCTGTATTAGCCCTATATTGGAAACGAGGAGGTGGAGGGGCAGGACAAAGTTAAGGAAGTTCAGCTTTTCTACTGCATCAGCTGAATCTTTTTATTCTCAATATATATTTACAAAAATAGTTTTCTTGTTACCCTGCATTTAGTATATTAGAGGAAAACTTACCTGGAAAACTCTAGCACGTTAAGAATTTCAAAGGTTTTTTCTTTTCCCAGCTAGAAAAGAAAGCATGTGCTATTATAAGTATAGTTTGCAGTACATTCTTATACGTGTAAACATGCAAGTTGGTTAAACACCTTTGTTTACACATCCCAGTGTAAATAAAGTGTGGTAATAGCCCCCTCTCCTGGTAAAAGTGATGTAGAGCCCTATTTAATGAAGGCATTCTAATCTTACTTGAATGTCTAATGTTGTGGCATCCTCCATTTACTATTTTTACATCATTTCAAGGAACTAATATATTACTCTAGAAGGATAAGCACGCTCAAAGTTAAGCTGCATATTTACTTTTTAACCGTTATCAACTAAGAGACATATCACTGACTGTGAGCATTATTCCAAGTTAAAATAAACATGCCATTCAGATTTGGTATTAAAATAAACTTTGTCTGAACTACCTTAATATTTCTTTTATTTGAATTTACAAGCATATTAGATTATGTTTTTGTGGCAAAAAACGGTTAACTGAGTTGTAATTCCTGTTATCACCAACAACTGTTTGCTGGGGTTGAGCATGAGCAACCTGAGGAGAGAAAAGGATTTAGAAATGCTTAGTCTTTGCCATTCTTGTTGTGTAACAGAGTGGAGGACCAGCGGAAGTTACTGGAGTATCAGAACTCCAATACTATTTGTAGCACATGGTTAAAGGGCTGTAGCAAAATCTAATCCCAGTACAGAGTTATGTCCTATGAGGCACATATCAGTTCAGCAATATCCCCAAGGCCAAAAGCCATCTCCAACCCATGTTACATGTACTGCCACAGATGCAGGCAGTGAGGAGAGACAGGAACCTCTAGGAGTGACAGCTTTTATTGCTGGCTATAGACTGAGCGTGCTCCCAGCTTGGCATGCATGAGGAGTATAAAACCAGGTCAGGTGGGCCTGGGTCTTCCTGCAGAAGAGAGAAGAGCCTAGATAGCTCTAGATGATGCTGCTCATCCTAAGCTCTTCCCCTTAAACTAAGCAGCAGTTTTCTGAGTAGTTGTAAAAAGTTTGTGACAAGTCCTAGAAAGATACACATTTTAAGTGCTTGGCTTGGCAGCGTACCAAGAAACTTGGAAGTGAACATACCTGAGAGGAAGGACAAAAATACATCCATTTTTCTTAATAAGCACCCTAGTATGTATTCCAGAGACAAAGTTCTCAGCTGCACCTGTGTAAATCTGAAGCCACTTTAGCTTAGACTGCAACTTAAGTCACTGTGGCCCCATGAGTTTGAGACTGCCTGTGTCAACCCTAATCCATTAACTACACACCCCTGCACATAGAGCTTGTTAGGCAGATACATGTTCTACAGAAGATCTTACTCAGAAGAAAACTTCCATTTTAATACAAGAAAACAAACATTTAGAAAGACAGTAACCATTAAACATAATAGTTAGAAAATCTCCCAGACACATAAACGTCCTTCTGATTGAGTGTGCTCATCTGCGCTTCCCAGACTAGGGAAATGTTCTTCAGGCACAACTGCTGTTGTTTCCCCTATAAGCTTGCAACTTCCTATTGCCCATGCCACAGAGAAGGGCAGAGGATTTTGCATCTAAAAATAGAGTAAAACAACTTTTCTCAGTCTGCAAAAACCTTTTGCATGTAGCATCCTAAAGGCCCTGTAAAGGGGAACTCACAAGAACCACACAGGAGACATTTATGCTCTGCATGAGCTTGGCAGTCTGTGCCGTGCACATTACTACTTACCGCATCAATGATAACTGAATGTGGAGTCCGTCCTGTGAAGACATAACCAAGTTTTTTTGCTCCTTTCACCAATGCCCCTTCATCTGCCAATACAAGAAAAGCTTAAATTTAATCTGGTATGTAGAAGAGGCCTGCAAAGCCCATACTTAAATATGCCACACTACCGAAACACAGAAGCCCCCTTTCCCCATGTACTCCCACATCTGTAGGGCTGCTAGAGTAGCTCTGCACACGCTTCCACAAGAACATTCACATTTTAGTCCTACAAAGGCCATGTAATATCAACTACACAAACTTCATATTCAATCTGTATAAAATACCCTGTAACTACTGAAGCATTAAACTCTTTTGTTGTGGAGGAGTCATACTTTTCTACATGAGAAAAGGGGAAATACCTGTTCTGAAAGCAAGATCAAAGCTGTGTTACTCTAAATTCCTACAATATGCATTTAATCCACTTCCTGCTGCAAATGCACTAAGTTCAGGTGCTATAGAAATAAGCACAGCATTGTCTTCTGGAGACCGAACTGGACAGTATCATTAAGAGCTCAAATAACCAAGCCAAAACCAGAGCCAACACCTCTACCTCTAGTAAGTAGTTATACAGCCTCATTAAGAAGCAAGTAGCATTAAGTGCAACCACCGTACAAGTGAATTTAGTGCCCAGCTCAAGCAGCCCTAATGTCTCTATAGATCCCTTGGTCTCCTCATGGTTTGTCAACACTGTGACTACAGCTGCCTTACTGTTCACCCCATTCTTCAGACACTTTATTAAGACAAGTAGAAATGCTGCTGCTTTATCACTCAATACATCACTACAACAATTCTAGAAACATCTTCAGAAGTGGAGATAAATTTCATGGGGAGCAGGGCCCTACTGTTGTGCATTTTGGCCCTGCCTACCTCTTTTAGTACCACCGTGCTGCCTGAAAGGAGGCAGAAATGGGTGAAGGGCAGGCCCAGATATGGCCAAGACTCTGCTCTTTGTTGTATGATGTCATGTATCAGCATCCTGTATCTGCAAAAAGCAACATGGAAAGCTACTAGATCAAGCCAGACAGTTTGCACTCATGCCAAATACAGCAAGTAACTGATCATGCAGAAGCGAATCAGTACTTCCATAGGTCAGCTCTACGTAGGGAAGACAACTCACTGGAAGTTTTACTTTTGCTTTTCACCCATGTAGAAAGAGGCCAGAAAAGAAGGTCTAATGAGAACAGAACGGGTCGTAAGCCTAGCCTAGCCCTACAGAAACATCATGGACTTGGAAGTTTTGTATAAGGCATTCAAAAGCACCATGCACTGGTCACAGAAGATGCCACATCTACTGCTAGCATCATGGAGGACATCTTGCTTTTAAAATCAATGACCTTTTCAGAATTTTCTGGACTTCCCTTTCATCCCTGTCCATCCACATCTACTCCCTCACTCCTTCCCTCCCCAAGACAGCAACAACCAACCTGGAGAGGAGGCCTGGTAGATTATTGTATTTCCTTGTCTCTCAGGAACGACAGTATGACACACGGCCAGCAGAGTGAGGAACTCCTGTATGTGCACAGCTGTGGGCTAGACAGGACATTAGGAGATTCAGGTTTAGTATTACACATAGACTGAGAGGCAGCTGTTCACTAACCTGATAAGACCTCCTAGGTATCACAGACAAAAAAAAAAATTTTTTCTTTTTGTAGTAGTTCTCTTGCTCCCAGAACATCAATACAACTGAGTTAAGGGCCAGCATTAATGAACTAGAGTGCTAATGATAAAGACCTCACTTATGTTGCAGAGAGTTGGGAAGCCAGAATATTCCCCCACCAAATATAAAACGCATTAGTTTTGTAGCACCCCAAGCTTCATATAGGCAAAGATGTCTGCCACAAGGTGCTGATGGTAATCAAGCAACAGGAAATACTACATTGGTAGCTTCCACAACAGCTTTCCATAGATTGACAGTAACCACACCAGAATTAAAGTCACTGCAACGGCACTCTTAGTGATGAAACATCCAGAGCTGACAGCAGCTGATTAGCCAGCAGAAGGCAACATCATGTGCTCTTCCACAGGAATACATCATCCAGCCAAGCAGAAATTTGATCATGGCTCCTACACATTCAGCACCATGAGAAGACACAATACAAAACATTGTTCACGGACTACCTAGTCACCAGCCATCCCAAAGTGTTTAAAGAGACACCACGTCTACAACTCAGTGAAAATGCTTTGGCACTTAAATCACAGGCCTCGGATCAGCACTTTCTGGCAACTGTAGCTATAGTTAATAAGTGACAGGACAAGAGGAGATGGGCTCAAGCTGCGCCAGGGGAGATTTAGATTAGATATTAGGAAAAATTTCTTCACAGAGGGAGTGGTTACGCATTGGAACAGGCTGCCCAGGGAAGTGGTGCAATCACAGTCCCTGGAGGTATTCAAAAAATGTGTGGATGTGGTGCTTAGGGACATGGTTTAGAGGTGGACCAGGCAGTTAGGTTAATGGTTGGACTCGATGATCTCAGAGGTCCTTTCCAACCTTAACGATTCTATGATTCTATAGTGACTTGGAGTCCCCCATCCCATTCCTCCCTCCTTTCCAACCCTGCCTCTGGCACAGCATTTCCAGTCTCACAGCAGCCAGGAACAGTACTCAGCTGCCCAGCTCACAACCTGCCATACTAACTCCATCCACAGTTCACACGGATCTTTCAAGATGCTTGGCTGAAACAGCTGAAGTGAACCCGTGTTCCCCTTCACCAACTCTGCTATATCTGTAACATCCACAGTTGGTAGCATCAAAATCTTACGGCACAGCAGCTGTTTGCCAGTGACTGAATCAGACATGAACTTAGCAGTTCTGCCTTTGCAGAAAGCCTTAGCTGACTTTGCAAACTCTCGCAGAATTTTTGCATATGAAAATATCATCTAGTTTCCAAAGCTTTCATCAGCATAGCATATTTCATAAATATTCTGTCTAACAGAGCCACTACAAAATCAAGAGCATTACAAGAGCTGTGAGCACAAGGTCGGGCCAAAACCCCACTGTCATAATATTAAAACCAAGATCAGGTGGAGAAGAATCCTACAATATTCTAGTAAAACAGGATCCAAGGTTGTTTTTTTTTTTTAACAGTTAATGAAAAGATGCTTCTACACAATTTATTATGCTAGTGTACACCAGAACGTTTCACAATAGAATAAAGGCCACAATGTTGAAATGAAACTTTTTCAAGTGAAAACTACATGCCACCAAAAATCCTCACAAGAGACTTATATTACATGTATTTTTCTAAGAGTACATGCAGTGGTACTATTTGAAACAACACACAGTTATTTTATAAAACCCTTTAATCACACAGAAACTACTGAGACATTAAAGGCTCCTCCATTTCCCACTTAGAGGGGCACTTAAAATACAACTTCTCACGATCAGGCCAGCAGCATTCACAACTGGCTCTCAGACATGTTGATGCTTCTCTCCCCAAGCCAAGCATATGACAAAAAAAACCCTTTCTTCTTATTTATCTCAGGTCCTATTTCAGGGACAAGACCAAGAATAGGGAAAAACTGCTGAGGTTTTGTTTTTTCAATATGGTGCACGTAGCCTACATACTTGTACAACAGAAAGATGCACTGGCAATAGCAAGGTTTAATTAGTAGGAAGTAAATTACTATGAAAGCCACAAAGCATCAGCTGGCAAATGTTGTGTTCACATGTGTACACAAAAAGTAAGCATATAAGAAAAAAGTGTAATAAAAAGACTGCAGATCCAATACTTATATTCTTGTTTTACTTCACATACTTTGCATTAGTATTTTCATGAATAACTTTCACACAGGACCTTTATCTTTGCATACTTAAACTTCTGAATTGTATGGTCACAAGCCACTGAAACAACAACAGTTGTAGCTTTTGACATGCTGGAGTGCAGAGGCTGTGTTCAAGAAAATGAACAGAGGGAATATAATTAGAGACTAGTGTGCGAAATGTCAAGTTCACAGCAAATTACTGGTCAGGAGGTTACTGCTGCTCCATTATTTCCAGTGAAAGCAGTGAAAGTTTTATCTCCATATCAAAATACATAGTCTGCCAGATTCTCATTTCAGCATCCATTGCTGCCGACCTTTGATGTCCTTCTTACATATATATCACGTAGCCCCTTACACCCCTTCATAGTATACGTTCTATCAGCTGGAAACAACCTGTCTCCGGTAATGTCATAGATTTTAATCCTTCGTATGTATATATTTCTGCTTTCAAGCCAGCAATGTAATTTGTGGCTGTCTTGGTATTTTCACAGCTCAAAGTATTACATGGCAATCTTCCAATTCTATAGCAACAGATCACCAGAGGCCCAGCTTATGTCAGCTCCTCCACACAGCTGTCATTTGTTTCCTTTCTATATTGCTCCAGCACTGACACAATATTTGTTGCCCTGGCATGAATCAGGATAGAGCATTCAAATTCCTACTTCAGAACTGTAAACAGAAAACTCATTAATAGCTTCTGTGGTGATACATCCCTTGCACCATGCCAAGTTTAGCCCCAGCATAAGACAGAAGTCCATAGGTTAACTGATTCTGCTTTATTACTTATTTTCCTATATTAAATCAAGTCTCTTCCATTTTAGTACTCAAATTCATACTGGTGGTCTCTGTGAGACATTCCTTGCCTGCTCATTTGTTAAGCTCAGCTCTATTTCTTCCCACCCCATTTTTTCCTTGTCTATTTATCTGTAGCAGGAACAAAATTTGCTGATTTTAGTCTCTTGTTCATCTGTCCACAAGCAGCTCTCATTCTGAGTGCCTTCTCCCCCCATTTTTCTCCCTGTGTGCCAACATCTCTGGGTGAAAGCTATTGCTGCTCTTTTGCTATGTCTTTTCCAAAGATCCAGGGAACACCTGGTGTACAACCACCTATGCCAGCAATATACCCCACTGGCTGAGCTTTGCACGCTGCCCCTACAAGCTGAGAACTACACACACTGAGACAGTCTCATATTTCTGGAAGCAGTCTCTGGATGGTTATCTACAAGCATTATCTACACCGAAAGCAGAAGTTTCTCTATCTAGAAGGCACAGCATTATCCATTATCAAGCAGGGCACAGACCACTGGTCAGGAAGCTGTATCGTAAGTTTTCATCCCTTCATGTTCTCCTTTATTCACAGAGAACAAAACACTGAATCAAAACTCGGTCTTTTGGGGAGCAAGCTGCGCTCTGCAGAGCTACATATCTGCACATTTGCCACACATGTCTTTATCCAGGCCTCTTCACTCTGAAGACAAACTGCATTATTCTAGCCAACTGTTCACAGCCTGATAAAATTACAAGGAAGTTGCATGTGAAGTTATTTATTCATCTCTCCTTTTGCTTATAGCAGTACCAGAGCAGTGCCTCCATTCACAATATTTCCAGATGAGCAGGACTGACAGGTTTTTGAGCAAATGGCCTAGAAATGGCCAATGAGATATTAAGGCACAGCCTAACTTCCTGAGCGTACTACTTTGCCTAAGTGTGGCACATTCTGCCAAGGACAGCTAGTAAAATCCATTTCATTACCAGGGAGAATTACGACTCACTGTCTTAAAAAGATGTAAACTTCTTACTGTTTTGTTCATTAAAATACCTGGAGAACAATGTGAGGATCCAGCCATGTTGGGCATCACTAGAACAGTGAAGCTGGTAAGGCTGGAGGGGACCAGGATATTTCAGGCACAGACTCAAAGAGCACATTAACTCCACTGGTATTCAAATACTGGCTAAATGCAAGTTTCTCTTGTCCAAAGCCACCAAAATATGACCTATAATTAAAGATACCTGCCTTGTACCTGAGCAAAAGGAAAGTACCGAAGTCCCACGCACAATAAGGGCAAAAGCAAAATAGTGACAGGTATTTCTCACCAAGCTGTATTAATTTGTCAGCTGTAAAATGATACATTTGGACAGTTTTCAGGCAACAGTTACTTTCTGAACTAAAGCCTCCCAGAGGCTCTCGCTACCTGAATGTATTTTCCCCCTACTGTATTTTAAATTCCATTTTTTCATTCTAGAACTGATATGCTTTTCATGTTCTGCTTTCCTAAGGAATTAAGAATCAGCTGGCAATAGTGGTCATTTCAACGAAGCGTGATGGGATAAGTGCCTCCATTCCCACACACTTCACAAAAATAAGTAGGCATGTTGGAGAGATCTAAATGAACACTGAGGTAAAGGCTCAACATGAGCACAACAGTTATCTGTTCTGCCTGGCCAGCTGCTTAACTACTCATCACACATACTCACTGAATCAACTCGTGCATCTGAAGCTACACCACATGCTTGTTGCTTCTTGCCCAAGAGGTAATTTGCAGGCCATAGAAGACTGTTTATATGCAGACTGGAATTACTAGAGGAAGTAAGTTCGGAGTGAATCCAGGGAGATAATAGAGAAGTCTAGGGTGAGATCCAAGTTTATTAGTTCTTTCACTTTTGACCTCCTTCCCTGCACTCATATCAGGGTAAAAAAATAACCCCACACCAAACAGGTTTGCATCTCCCTGATAAGTTTATTCACAGCACATGTGCAACTCACAAGCACCAAGATAAAAGAAAATTTGCTGAATATGCTAGGTGGTTTTTAAGTTTTTGGAAATAACTGATCGTTTATTCTAGTAAGAGTTTACGCCATTTTCCTACAGAAACAAGCCAGCATTATGCTCTTGGCACTGCTGAACAATTCATCCAACAGAAGCTGTTACAAAGAAAAAGCATAGGCAGACAAACCTAGGTACTTTCTTCCACATTAAAATCCCAGAGAAGCCAAGAGAAACCTCCACATGTTTTCAAGACAAGTTATTTTTCCTTGGAACACTTCCTGCTGAGCAATAATTCTTTGACTGTTACTCGGAGTGGACTTGGCCATCAGTCAGTCCTTATGCACCAGTGGCCCAGAAGAGCTATGAAATTTAGAGGTGATGCAGGATGCTAAAAACTTTCCTAGCAGATGGAAGACAGTCTCTGAGGACAAGTACATTATTTTTTTTTTTTATTGTCAACCTGGAAAGAAAATTACTTGGCATTGAGACAGCTCTAAATTAACACTTGAGACTGGATTGAAAAAAAAAAAATCTTCAAGACCAGAGCAATGAGCACTTACTGAGTGTTTGTTAGAGATAGCACATTGACAACTTCAGCTGCAAAAGGGCAAATGTTTAAAAAGAATTCATTGCCCAGCTGAGTACAGGACCATCTGAACCCACAATGCAGCTTGTGCTAGAACACTTCAGTTTTATCACCTCAGTTCACTAAATAAGAAGCCATTTACAGATGTCTGAGAATCTCATCTGCAGCTATCTACTGGCTATGAAAACTAGGACACTAAGGAGTTTTAGGTAGAAGGAAGCAGTTTATGCACCTTAACAGCTGACCTAATGCAAAAAGCTAATGGGCTAGAAACATGTGAGTCTTTCCCTCTATCCTGTAATCCAGCCCTCATCTCACTGATGCAGTTTGACAAATGAATCTGAACTTGCTAAGCAAACTGTCACATGTAGTTCTTGCATTCTTGTGTCTTGTGCTAAATCACCACTTGTCAGAGGGTGGCATCTATCCCTCCAGTACAGGCAGGCTCCAAAAGGTGTCTTTGGCCTACACAAGGTACACCTTATCAGCCAGAAGTTTCCCCACTGATTGTCTGAGGGCTGAGTTCACCCAGTGTGCTCAGCCCCACAGTCAGATGTGCAATGACAACAATATTTATCTGTTCAAGTTGCCAGCCAAAAGGAAATTTGATGCGTAAGGGTTCAGCATATAAAGAACAAAGACTTTATCCGAGTTGTCTAGACTACGTGAAACCTAAGGAAGTTACCAAAATCCTTTATTTGCCGGCTACAACAGCAAATATTCCTTCTGTCTCCCAAAGTAGAAGCTCTACCCAGAGAGGGTCAAAGAATTAGAGATATCCCAAAGTTAAGGAGCCATCTCACGGCCAGATGAAAAATTCCATCTCAGACAATTTATTTATGTCCCTTCTGCTGGGTTTATTAAAATGTACCAAAGCACTTTTCTGTATAGATGCTTAAAGCAACAGCTAGTGAGGAAGAGCTCAAACACACTATCTGTAGCCTGCACCTAAACCAGTAGCCTTCCATTCAGAAGTACTGAAAGAAGTATTCAGAGTACCTGGAGTCAGCAACTGCCATAAAACATACTGCAGTCATATATAAACAAACAGAACACAAAAGAACAGGAGGCAACTGAAATCTTGGCTGCAAGTGATGCACAGTAGCAAGTCCCTCCAGTGCAGATGATTACCAAAGCCACACAGGAAACCAGTACGTTGCCCTGACAGGTTAGAGGAGCCATCTTCAGGCTCTAGCACCCTCAGGAACGTGTAGTGACATACAAAGTAATTAAATATTCCTTCAACTATTTACACCATGCTGCATTTCAACTTCTTAAGTATTGCAAAGCAAAACAGAAAGCACAGCTTTGCTGCACACAAACAGTATGTTGTAACGATATTTTAGATGCTCATACTAAACCAGCCCAGTTAGAGAAGTTAAACTGTCTAAGGAGAGCAATCAGCTAATTAAGTTTGTCATTTGAGTTTGTGCTTGCCAACACCCAGACCCCCTATTGTGATACAGCTTCTGCAGAATAGAAGGGTCATATTTTTTGCAAGTGACTTGAATTGTTTGGTGTCCAGACACTTCATAGCTGCATAGTTTCTGAATAAGCAATGAACTGACACTCTCCTAAGGACTAGGTCCCTTTAGGACACAACCAATTAGGCTAAGATTACTAACCACTAAGTCTCAGGCTAAGCTTAAGCTTGCAATTAAGTCCCATCTCATACATCCTTTACACAACTGGAATTCCCAACACTTGCAGTATTTAAAGCAGGTCTCACACCAGAGTCATCCTGCAATGCTCAGGATTACTGCTAAAAATGGTATTTTAACAGTATGGATGTTTGAACACTCCCAATAGTTTTTCTTTTAAAGAATTACAATTTCTACCATCATTTGCTACAAGACATTATCTTCCATATACACTAGCATACATGAAGCTGTTTTATAGCTAGCTGGTACCTGCATCAATGTCATTGTTTCTTTAATTCATTAGTAAGATAAGTGGGCAGAAAGGGCTTGGGGGACCTATTTGGTTTCCTTTTTCCCCATTTTGTGCTTGCACAATATACCCATAGAGCAGACTTGATCACACAAGTGGATTTGTTTAGCATTCAGTTCCAGAGAGGCCTAGAAAATGGTGTTTAAGAGACATGATATTCAAAGAGTAGACTTACATGGTCATTTTCAATGTTTTGCAGCAGTCTTGGGTCATCAAATTCACACGATTCACTGGTGGAAGGAGGTAGCTGGCTGCAGAGCAAGACAAGCATATTCAAACATAACAGTGGCAACATTTCCAGTCTTACTCACTTACTACATCTATTTTATTGGGAAGCAAAGGAAAAACAAAATAAGATTCCACTATCCTTGAAAATATTGTGAAAAGATCATGTGAGCAATGCACAAAGTGCTGAAAATGAGCAATAATTTCTTCAGAACACCAGTAAGAAACCCAAAATGTCTATACTTGAAAGTGTATTTGAGAAGACCCAAATGTCAACACACTTCCTAGGACAAATGCAGCAGAAGCAGCTTTTAAGCACACTTGAAATACAGCAATTTCAAGGTGATTTGCTTTGAAGATAGGTCAAAGATCAATATCCCTAAGCTCCCTCTCTAGTCAGTCAGTTCTGCTTCAAGTTGATCACTGGAGGATTTTAAGCTTGAGTACTCCAAATTAGTACCTGGAAGGAACTCTTCCATAGAACTGACTAGAAAAGAAGCACACATGGAGAAAAAAAGATGGCCATGAAGGAAACAGCAACATATTGGAAGAAAGAGAGGCATCCACAGAAATCACATCTCAGCTGAAGCAGAAACATACCATCATATCATATCACCTTCCTAAAAGGTGATCATAAAAATGAGATGGACCTGTGCAGAAGCCTAACTTAGTTCATCAGAAAGTGGCTAACAGCATTCAGTGTCTACCTGTTTCTTGGGTAGGAACTCGTTTCTTACCTGTATTTGCCAAAGCCACATCAGCCCTCTCTGGCTCATCCCCCCTTCCTGTTAATCTGAACATCCTACAGTGACACCTACATAACGCTTCTAGGTTTTCACTCCTTTCTGTAGAATGGGACAGACCCATCACCTCTATTTATTAAATCTCTGAATAAAGAAGAGTGTTTCTCTTGACATGAGACCGCTCCATATCAAGCTCTTTCCCAGTTTAATTGTTAAAACATAGCATTTTAATAAAGAAGTTCCTTTTCTTCTCCTTGTCAGGTTTGAAGTTAGTGATTGCAAAGAGTAACATTCAGTCTCTAGCTAGAGGTAAGGTTACTGTAAAGAAGGTTACGCTTAGCTTGTAACTTGGTTGTCTGCAATTATAAGTACTGCATTAGCATGCATCCAAGCCGCCCCAGCCACTGCCTATCCCTCACTGCTTTACCCACCATCTCTCTACACAGAGAAGATTCATCACCACCCACCAGCTCTGCATTAGGCTCCTGCTGGAGGAGCCTTTTACTGAAACACATTGCTCCCTTGGGCTTCTTCCAGTCCCAAACTGGAAAGCAGTCTTTATATAGATCATCCCCACTCTGCTATACAGACCACAAACATCTTAGAATATATTTATTTACCTGAAGTCTTCTGATGAACGTTCTCTTTCCAGCTCAGGAAAATGACTGAGGGGTAGAAAAAGGAAAAAAGAACATTTATTCCACTTTGCAAACCAAAAAATAGGTAGAAGGCAAAGGTCAATGAGTCATCACACATACAAACATACGACGGAACCACGGGCTCAGCTGTTCATACATTTGAACAAAGTTTTCTGCCTTTTGAGGTATCTAACTTAGCTACCACGAAACTCAAAGGTTAACTTGCACTGAGATCTTAGAACTACCCATTTAAAACTAAGCAAAGACAAAGATTTATTATTCAAGACTCAAAAGGCCAAGTGCTATGAAATGCTGGCATGACTCAAAGGGATCCTTTTGACAGAAATGGAACAAAACCAGTTAAGTTGGTATCCCTCCTGTGGAAGGAATATTAAACTCTACAATTACAGTTACATAGTTGTAATGAAATCCTGGTTCATCTGAAGTCACAGAAACACGACTGACAATTGCTACCTTTGGGCTGCATCTTCTTCCCTCTGAAAAGGCCAGAGGTTATTTGCACTTCTGGTTTAGTTTAAATCATGATCAGGTAAGTTAGGAAGCAAGTAATTATTTCTCTTTACTTCATGTAAAGTACTCCTCACCCAGGTTTGCATTTCATAATTTGTGTTGCAGGACATTAAAATGAAAGCTATTCATTAAGATCACAAAATATACTAAAATACAAATTGAAGAACAGAATGTTCCATCCTGTTCTTATATAGAAGTATGTACCATTAATAAGCACATATTAAGCTACAGAGTTTCTAAAAGAATCATACCTACCCATATGTCACTCCAGCAATACTACATTTCTTAAAGTTCATGATATTGCATGTTAGAGTACCTGTTTTATCCGAAAACAGGTATTTTACCTGGAAGGAAAAAAAAAAGTCTAATTTTCAACTTGCAAAGTAACAAAACTCAAATGGAAAACAGATTAAGTATCAGGAAAATTCTGGGAGACACATGGCTCAAATGTCACAGTATTGGGCAATGAAGGCTTATTACAGCTTGGTTTGTCTTGCCAAAGCTACAGGAAAATAATCAGGGAAGTTATTTAATGGCATTATTTCTTCTTTATCTCTAAATGCAGCAAGGCCCAAATAGTAGGTATCAATTGCCAAGGCTCCAGTGTGGTCAATACAGATGTACTTGCTTGTGCCAGCTGAACATTCACCAAATCTTTCAACTGTACTAACGGCAAACAGCAAGACTGGAAATTAAAACAAGGACTCTTAAGACTGTTGAAGAAACACTAGAATTTAACACACTGAAGAAATTCAGTGTTCCAAAGATAACGAGGAATTTGCTTGGGTTCCCCCCCCCCCCACAGTACTGTGCAAGGAATATCCTAGATTAAGTCCAAAGGGTATTCTGCAGGCAAACATAAACCGCTTTTTCTGGTATCCAGTCGTGAGCAGTCCTGAAGTGCAAGACTCACGGCCACAGTCCGCACTGCCCAAGCTAATAATCTCCTAGTGGAAACCAGTGATTTTCAGCTAGAACTTGGAGGCACCACCAACACAGCAACACAACTTCTTGGAGCATTACCAGATTCAAGATTCCCACCTTCGGTAGGCCACAACAAACCAAAATTAATTGCAAGCTAAATTCCACACTGTTTTACCTCTGCGCAGGGTAAGATTTCAAACCAGCAACAGGTAAGAAGGCACGGTGCTCACACAGGAGTTAACCAATTTAAACACCAGAATGTTTTCCTAAAGTTGCAAAAAGCTTTTCCTCAATATTTGCAATTCAGTTACAAGGCAATGCACTACACTACTAGTTAAGGGATCCTTTAGCTGGGCACTACAGTGCTTCTGAATACAGCATTAACTTCTAACTTGCACAGGCTCCATTTCCAAAGTGGGTACCCAAACATCTGACAAACTTCAAGTCATTAATAGCTATAGAACAAAATTTTAAAATGCACCTGTGAACAATTCAATTAATGAATCAAAAAATTGTCTAGTTATATGGAATCACTAGTAAGCCATTTCTGAAAGCAACAGATGGGCCAACAATATATATTATGCCATATAATACAGTTTACTTCAGACAAAAACACTACCATAATTTGGAGGTTGATAACTTCACATCAAAGCAATCTAAATACAAATCAAATTTTAACAATCCTAAGGAAAAGGCCAATCAGATTAAGCAGGAAGAATATTGACTACCACCCTGCTGAGCAGCACACAATAATTATGTATTTTACATATATAAGCATTGTCTCCAACACTAAATTCACATGAATTATGAAGTTCATGTGGTTCAGTTACACACCTATGACTTTGGTGGTCAAGGAAAAAAAGCTAGAATTTCTCAATGGTACTACAACATTCCAAGGGCAAAGTTGTGTTTTCCAGTAACCTTATTTTGGGAAGCGCTTCCATTTTGAAATATCTCATTTGCAGAATTTATAACAAATCTCTTACAAGTACAAGTTAATATACAGTTATCTTTATCTGAAAGGAAACTGGAAATGCTTGAAGGAGCACAACCTAAATTAGGAGTAGAATTGCATTTTTTTGACTTGCATTTCCTATAAGGTGGTCAGAAACACGAAGAACTAAGAACACAGGCTGAGGCTGTTGGCCTGCTCTTCAGCCAAGCTTAGTCCCATACATTCTGTTCTGGTACAGACAGTCATAGCCACAGAGCATCTCTTCAACACCCTTGAGGAAAAAAGCCAGTTTAGAGTGAACATATGAAATAAAGATTCAATTCCCAGGCTTAAAACTGCCTATATGACCTCAAATTTAATCCTGTGATATCTCATTATTTTACTTGTAAGACTTGGACTAATGGAAGTAAATATGTCCATTAACCTGAACCACAGAGCAACAGAATAAAGCAGATTTGTACAGCATGCTCTCATACCTTCTATCTTCCCAGAACATATCACAAACATGGCACTTAAGAAAATGTTGTCTTACCTGCCCAAGTTCCTCATTAAGGTTTGAGGTTCTGGCCATTGCAGGTGTATCTGTTTCAGGATAATACATATCTATGTCCTGAAATGAGAGCAAAATTAGACCTATGCTATGCAAATTAAACACTGTAGTCTCCAGCGTTCTTTTAGTCAGCTCCAACTTGGCCTGATTGACTTAACTCCATTGGTGGAGGTTCTGAAGGCTTGAGAGACAAACAGCATCCCAGGCTGAACAGGGGTGCCTCCTTCCCACAGTATATCTCCATACTACATGTACATGAGAAAAGCCAGATTCAATTATAGGTAATTGTGTAGTATTTTCTTCAATAGTATTTTCTTCACTGCATCTCAAGCTTAAGATTTCAGTACAGTAGGAAGAAGTTTAACAGGCATTAGCCATGCTAATCATAGGTCTTCAGTTGCAACAACGCAATTTACTCTAGCCACATCCACAATTGAAGAGACAATTTAAGTGACTGAAATCAACTCCTATTACTAAATTTAATTGGGAGGGTAAACAAAACAGCTGCTACATGAACCAAAGCAATTTCTCAGATAAGCTAGTCAAGCATCTCCAATACATTATAAGCAGCTCAGAGAACAGACACGTTAGACCTTATTTACTTGTATTTTAGAAGAACCACTAAAACTTTACTGAAAGTCCAAGGAGTAACTCATACCAAGACAAGGTTATTCGTCTTGGTTTTTTTCAGCTTGAGAGACATCACTACAGTATTTTTGGTCCACAGAAGAGAAACACACTTTGAAGTCAAAGCTTGCCTGAACAAAAGGATCACTGTTTTGTTGCATGAGGCACCACCAACTCATCTCCTTACAGAAATACAATGATCTATACCAGAGGTGACCTTAAGGCCAGCCTCAGGATTTAAAAAAACTCACCCCCCACCCCCATCCCTAAACAAGTCTAGTCTTTCCCTCTGCTGTGGTTGAGAGAAGCTGTAAGGTACTGGAGAGTTTAAGAGATATTTACTGAACATGAGTCAGCTGAGATCTCCTTCAACCAAAAGAGCTGAGCCTTCCTTCTCATCCTGAAAGCCTAAAATATACAAGAGTGATCATTTGCACACAGGAATCTTCCTACAACTAAAACTTAATTTCCTGTGGAACACAGAACTAATACAGAATAAATCCTCTGAACTTCTCCTTGCCTTTCTCAGAAGCTGCATCAGAAAAGTCAACAAAAAATCTGGTAAAGATTTCAGGGTGTGTTGTTTATGTCACTTTCCAAAACTGACGTTAATACATTTATTCTTGTTACTTACCCAATTTATAAAAAGAGCCTGAGTAAACTTGACAACTTCCAATGTCACCAGAAGACTGATTGGAATAAGGTTGTTGTACAAGATAATAAATGTCAGCAGATTGTATCCAAAGTTGACAGACAGCATTTCTGTGGACCAAAAGATAAGACATCAACAGACAGAAGGTAGAAATCTGAGTGGTACATTATAGGGGCAGCCATCTTTCTGCAGTTGGCCTGATCAGATTTAGTAGTGCTAAAATAATCAGCAAGTGTGTTGAGGCCTAGTATGAGGGCCTTAATATTGATTTCAATAGTCCATATATAAAACACCCACAGAACACATGCCTGGATACACAGCATATTATGCCAGGTGAAGAAGGGCAAGATTGGTGAGGCTATGTATTAGAGAACAGAACACTTTCTGAATAAATTTTGCTAAACAGATGGCAAGAAGTATGGTATTCCACACTATAGCCCAAATTTAGAGATTTATCTGATGTGTCAACTGCCCCAATTAAGAGCCACCAATATCAATAGTAACATCACTGAGACAAGTAGGCACTTTGTGAAAGGTGAAGTTGAGTTAGAAAACAAAAAAGAAAGACCAAAATTTCTTCTAAAATCTGCCAGCATTAGCAGAATCGAGAAGTTACTCAGGCTAAAGAAATCTAAGAGAACAAGTTGACTGTTAAACAGACACCCAGTAAATGAACTAAGGCATCCTGCTTAGGCAGAAGAGCTGTTATGAATGGTGACAACGTAGGGCAAGTTGCCCAAATAAATCTGCCAGCACAATCGGTCCTAAAGGGAAGGGGAAGCATTTGCAGACAGCAGGCAGGAATGGACAAGGTTCGGCAGAGACACAGGATGAAGGCTCCTGTTCACGGTGCCACCCACAGCCTCTCTTTACATCCAGAGTCTCCACATTCATCTTCTTCACTTTCCTCAAAGCTCAGGGAGACACATCAGTCAACATGCAGAGCACCCAGCACAATGGGATCACAGCCGACAACTAAGGGGTTTTCAGTGTTACAAATAAGTTAGAAGGCAGGGGAGCAAACTAGGAGGAGATAGAAGGCAGAGAAAGTTGCTGAAGCCTAATGAAGATCAGAGCAAGACTTGAAGTTTGGACCCAGGCACCTTCAAGTGTGAGCACACATGAATTCCATATCTTTGATCAGTTTACAGAAAGAATAGAAGCACACTTGATATTGGAAAAGTTTTTTCCAATACAATCTTCATGGAAATTAGAGATTTAACAAAAATTTAACATCTACCCACCTAGCCTGAAAAAGTGTCCTTCCCATGTGTGGCAGTTACAGAAGTGACAGAAGTTGTGCATTCAATTTACAAAAAAGCATCTATACAGACTACTGTTGCACCTGTTTTATATTAGCATGAGTTCAAGAGTTTGTTCATTCATCTTTTCCAATATTACCTCCATCACTGGAAGGTACAAATTTAAACTGCCTCATTAAAAAGCAAAGGGGAGGGTAGGGAAGAAACTTTGAAAGTTGTTGATACTGCTACTAGAAGACATTACAACTACCTAAAACCAGAGTCAAATACGAGGCACTTCCATGCTCTTCCCATGTGAATTTTTTTCATTACTATCACAATTGCAGTTCTTAAACTGCAGAAGACTCCCTTTGCCATCCGTTTTGCAATCACCAGCAGAAAGACCATTTGCAGTTTGTGAGAATTGTTTTCAGATCTGCATCTCAAGATGTTCATAACACATTTTATAGCTAGCTAATATAACTCCCTCAAGTCAGAAGTCCACTGGAGAGCAATTTATTTCATCCTTAAGCATTTGCATAAGGCCCATCTTTATCTGAACTAATAAATTCAAGCAGTATGAATGAAATCAAATCAAACCCCTTAATAAGCATGCTAAGAGATCAGTTCTCATTACAAAATAATAGTCAGAAGCCAAAACAACTCTGAAACATTATCCAATAAATACAAAATCATAACATTTAGCATTTAACAGTTTTCTCTACAACGAGAGCAAATCAGCACTTCTGACTGAAAAAAAAAACTAGAGAAATCCTTTGCTTCTGTACATAAGCATAAAGTTGAAGTCAGGATCATCAGACTGATATCTGCTATCCTGCAGTCAGGTATAGACATGACACGTAAGGCAGCAGTAGATGACCTGCTCTAAAAACAAATTTGTGCGTGGCATCTCCACAGAGCTGGAAGAACTTGAACACCAAACATCCAGTAATAACTCTTGCCCCTCTTCCATTTCTTCCCTGCTCCCTGGGTGGTAGCCCAGTGATATTTACCTAACCTTCAGAAGGTTTTTATTAACAGAAGCCTCACCAGCAAGTTCACTTCTGCCAGCCCATTCTCAAAAAAAAAAAAATCAAGCCATCAGAAGTTAGCAACAGACTGTTTCTTATATTTCTTTGTTTCTTATTTTATGCATGCATTTAACAAAGCTAAGAGCCTGGCCGGCCCTACAGCCTGATACATCCTTAGCACACTGGCGGCATACTCACTGTTGGAGCCAAGGTACCAGACGACTTCACCATGTGTTCTGTTCCATAATAAGGCACCTACAGAACTCACAAGGGCCATCACCAGGAGAATACAGAACAAAACCAGGATCTGCATGTTGGTCACTTTCTCCACATTTGATCTCTTCAGAGGTGCTTTGGTTGAATTCTGAACAGCAGCAGAAAAGGAAAAAAAAAAAAAAGTCTGGCAATGGCTTATACAAGAAGGAACTGCAGAGGAAAACTCAGTCTTTATTTTTAGAGCCCATTATAAAACTCGCTGCTTCAACTCTATTTAGCTCAATACTGTATGCAAAACTCAAGAAGGTAGTAATAGGAGCCAATACTCCTAATGACTCCAAAACTGACAAGAGACTGGAGTAAGAGAACCACTCAGTTCTAGAGACCTAGTATGCTCATCTCCTGTCTGTCCATCCCACTGACAGTCAGCAGACATGTGCAACCCATACATGTTGCTGGTCTCTCCAGGCAGTCCCTGCCATTAAGGCAATATAGAAACTGTAGTCTTAACTTAATTATCTCCAAGTGCTAAAATTGTAGGTGGTCACTACCATCTCCTCAGCTGTTAAACCTCAGTTTTAAATGTTGTCCAGGTAGCAGATAAATTAAGATGAAATAGTTAGTTTTGCTTACTTATTGAAGTGTTTTGAGACAAACACCTCAATAAGTGTTTACACATGTGCACACACAACCTCAAGGACAACAGTATCCTTGTATTCCTCAAAGCCTCCAGGTCTTAAACAGCTACAATGAGTCAAATCATTTCATAAACTCAAGTCCAAAAGACAAATACAATACAGGAAAGATGACCACCTTCTATCAGGACATGCTCTAGATATCCTTAAAATCTTTACCTGCATGAGTTTTGTATCGTGGCCTGTATACACAACAATACCCAAGACCCACTGGGTGTTTCTCAGTTGTGCACCTCTTAGCAAGATCTGGTCTGGACCAACAGGAACAGGACTGCAAAACAAGAAGTATGCATATCTTTCAATTCTTGGTTACACTTTAGGAAATTAATTCTCCTTTCAGCCTTACTTCCCTCCCCTCAAAAAAAACCCCACCAACAACAAACCAACCACAAAAGGAAGAAAGTAATATGATGAACTTACATTGTCCAAACAGCTCAAGAGAGCACCGAAACCTGTGTAAGTCTAATCCCTGCTAAAGCACAGTAGGGCAAAGGCGATACAAAGGAGCTGTTCTAGTTACTCAACACTTGAGAACTTATGTGATAGCCATAAGCTTACTCTGCACTTTACCTTGGCTAATATGTTCTCTCACATCAAGGACAGAGAAGCATCACACTTGCAAACAGACCATCCATTCCAAGCACACTATAACCTCACATATGCATTAAACAAATATTTTGGGAAAACTGTATTACCCATGTGACCTTCAAGTGGGATGGAAGTGATGTTCTCCTATTCTTGCATCTGTCACTATTCAGCTGAGTTGCCCAAGGAATACAGCTTTTGTGCAGGAAAACAGGTAGAGCAAGAAACCTGTATGTTCCTACTGACCTTTCAAATTCTATGAATTCAAGTATAAAGCTAAGTTCTTTTCTTCCAAGAATTGCAACAGATCAAAGTCACACTGATTGAGACTCCAGATTCCAATATCATTTTTCTCCATAGATCTGAACTTGGTGCAGCCTTTGGCTCTAGCTGGAAGGCAGAGGTTTCCCATTTCCTCTTCATATCTCCTGTAACAAGAAGGCCCTAAAAACCCCAACCATTTCCCCCACTCTTCCTTCTCTTTAGATGTTTCTTTTCATAAAAAAATACCACTACGATTCCAAAGAAACCAACTCTCCCATAACAAGCAGAAGACTCCATAGGAAGACAGAACTATGTTACCTTATACTGGCAGATGCTCTGATTGACAACTGTTAATTATTACCCTCCTCTTCCCCAGCAAAAACATGCATAAGCTCACTGTTGCAGACTAAAAGCACCCAGGAAGCATTTTCGTAACTGAATTTATAGCTTTATTGTCCAGTCAATACCTTTGACCATCTAAGCGCAGGTTTCCAGTGAAGTCATAAAGATGACGGTTGGGTCCTTCACACTCTATCCTTCCAGATACCTTCATCAATTCTTCTCTTGATTGGAGACTAGCAGTTTGAGACAATCCCTGCAGAGACCAATCCAAAGGAGATTCTTGTCAAAAATTGTTATTAGAAGGCAACCTAGGAAAATTGTGCTTTCTTCCAACAACTAAGATATCAAATGTAATTAAATGTGTGGAGGTTTTCTGTCAAGTTTGTTGGTGGGGTTTTTCTTTTTCTTTTTTTTTTGTTGTTGTTGTTGTGGGTTGTTTGTTTGTTTGTTTTTTAATGGATATTCAATAACTCTTTCCTGCAAGGAAGATTCATTATGTACACATATGATCCTGCTTACATAAGACTGATTTAAATCCTTCTACACAAGAGGGTTATATTACCTACATGTTCTCTCTGTAACGAAGAGGAAAGTCCCATCCACAAAGCACAAAGTTGCACACATGCAGGAGGAAGTAGGAGACAAGAAGTATAAACAGGCCTGGCTTCACTCTGCCAGTATAGCTCTGCTGATGTGTTACTGCTACTAAATATAGTCACTCCCAAGTGTAGTCTCCCTTGGGTCACTGCAGCCATTTTGCTCTGGTCCTACTCAAGGTTAATTATCAACCCGTCATGCAACTGTACCCTAATGTATTCCTACTCCATCTCAGAGTGCACGTACAACACTCCACTGCTTTTCATCCAACCACTTGGTTAAGAGCGATCTACTTAGTGTCTCTTTTGCCAGATTTTGACTGCAGCACTGCAAGCCAGAATAAGGCCTTACAAGGCCCCACCACCTTATTTTTGTATTTTAAGCACGTGTCCTGAAGCAAATAAAAAGGAACTCAAGATCTGATCTACTGGGCTGACCCAGAAGAGTAAATCACATCTCTACAAAGGTAGTAAACAAGCAGCAAGTCTACAGCTTTTTAAAAACAAATAAGCTATATTTCAAAATCCTAATCTAAATTCATTTTTTGTAATGAAAGAGGGCAAAGATTCTGAACCATTTCTAAACACCATAATCAACAGTATTTCTTAAACAAAACTAGAAATATCCAAATAAGTTCTACTACTTACCACAAAGAGAGAACAAATTAACTTAAACATATAAAAGGTCCTTTTGAGCACTCTGCAAAGGCAGAAGCAACAGACAAATTGGCACTTGTGACTGCAGAAACTACAGCTCTCATCACAAGCACAGCTGCTTTTTTCTTTCCCCCTTTTTTTTTTTTAATACAGCACTTCAATTCCACTTACTGGACCTTCAGCAAAACACAGCCAAGGTCTGCTTGATTCGCTTTTGTGGGCTAATAATACTTCCTCCAGATTAGTTCCTTACAGTTGCACATGAAGCATTATTGCTTGGGTTTGTATCTGTTGAAAAGAAGGCTAAAGCCACCTGGAAGGAGATGTGTCTAGGTATGCTTTTTTTTTTTTTTTTTAAAAGAGTACTTGTATTGTTGTCATGCAACCTAGACTCCACTTTGTCATTAGTATTAGATACCTAAAGGAAAAAAAAAAGGTGAAATTTAGTTTGTTTTACCTGTCGTATTTTAAGATTTGTCTCCCCATCAAGGTTAGCTGTCTCAATATAGCACATGGCTTGTGGTTCACTGTAAGGAGCATAAGATTTTCAATATTAAAACTCCGTTCTTGTTGTATACTACTTTTGCACTAAAATGGTCCACAATACAATTCTTCAATACATTGCAGAAGACAAAAATCCATATTCATGGTATATGACCATGAAAGAGCCAGCTAGAAGTACACATTTTAGAGATGTCTTTGGATATGAACACTCTCATACAACAAATTACAGAGAAAGACAAATCTAAATCAGAAGTTTAATAAGAATTAAATAACTCATGATAAACTCAGATGCCTGAAGTGGACCATTTTACATTGCAATGCATAAAATTGCTTCAGATTGCAAGAGCTATAGATAAAATACTAGGTCTTGAACAGTATAAGAAAGAGGATGTGCTTGGATGAAGAAGGTAGTGCTCTCTGCTCGAGTTCCATCTGTGAACTGCACACGCAAAGGTCACAGCCACAAGATTACCTTAAAGTTGAGGGACGTCTGAAGTCACAGCTTATCAGCATTTTTTTTTTTTTTGAGAATCAGAAAAAAGTACAATAAGATTGAAACAGAGGGCTGTGATCTGCATCTTCCAGAGATACTTCTGCTACTAGGGACAAAAAAAATAAATCTTCCTCACTTCTGCCACTAGGGACAAAAAAAATAAGTCTTCCTCACAGAACTGTGAATTTTCAATTAGTCAAGGTCTTATCTACACCTAACATGGAGGAGCTCTGCATAGGTAGCACCTGTGATAAGGAAGGGTACTTTATCATTGATCTTTTCCTAACATGCCCCTTAAGATTTCAAACCTCTGGATGGCACCACCAAAACTGTTTTTCCCATCTGTCTTCTCAGGCTGCTAAGGAATATCAGTCTCCCATCTGGACCCAAACATGTGCTTCTTCAGCATGTCATTTTTCATACTCTTGAGATATTGCTATTTCTTTTCCAAAGTAACCAATTGCTTTAACAGCAAGTGTACTTAATCAGCAGTCAGTAATAAAGGCTCCTTAGGACAAAAATTGTTAAGAACCAGACAGGTACATTTATAACATAGTAATAAGCTAGATTTTTCTCTCCAGAGAATTTTTCTTCAAAAAAGGGTTCAGAGTCTGTTCTTTGTCTCCTCCTATACGGGCAACCTGAATCCAAACCCAAGAAAGCCACACATCAAGTCCAGCTTGTTTCCAATTTTACTTCTGTCACAAACACCTCATCTACCACAACTGAAGTGGTTAACTCAGGAGGGAGGCCTCTTGCAAGACGGTGCCTCTCATTTCCACAGAAATGTGGAAGTGTTTCAATACAAAGTAGTGTTTGGATTCAAATCTTTTTCCTTCATGTAAGTTTATTCTCTATGTAAAATTCATTTGATGTCACCTTTATTCTATGTGGGGGAAAGAGAGTCAAGATTAAAACAACTGTTTATTTCACCTCTGAAAGTCAGCTCAGACACAGAAAATTAGCACATACAAGCAAAAGATCCCACCCCTTCAGAGCATGCAAAGCCTTCTGGTGAACTGAGGACACTTAGTATTATCATTTAAGAGAATCATGGCAATAATACCAATGATAAGGCAGAACTGCCATAGAAATTGCTATTTACTTCAAGCAAAGCTTCTCCCAAATCAACCTACTTTGGGTTAAATTCTCCAGTTATTATGTGATTATCAATGACAGCAGGTTAGTAGAATAAGAACAAAAAGCTGACCCATGCAAGTTAAGAAATAAATCAGAAAGGTTTTGCAGTATAATACTTCTCTATAATACAATACAGAGAAGGTCTCAAGTAGAACAAACATTCCTCAATGCTGAAACAGAAAGTTACTGATGTCAAAGTGTAGCCTAACTAACTGCATATTAAGGTTGACAACTGCTTACTTAAAATTTGGAGTTTATTTTAAAAAAAATACAATATTGTATACCACGGAATGAAAATACCTCTATCTTTGATCATTTGACAGTTCAAAGAGACTGAGCTTCCCCATACAGCTTCCAAAAAACCCAAACCTCCTAGGAATAGCACAGACAAGAAGGATGGAGCAGAAAGTGTAGTAGCTTAGAAAACAAGCTCCCTTAAAAGCTGGGTCATCTAGGAGAACTGTAACCTGGAGACCAGAGCAACCTGCAGTCACTGTTGAAAAGCATGCAGACAGAAGGAAATTATGGAGGAAAGCAAGGTGGCATAAGGTTTGACTATTAGAAAAAAGCATGGTCAAGAACAGGAATGGCACCATTGTCTGTTGTTTAAATCTCTCTAAGTGGACAGTGGTCTTGATTTGGCCTCAGGTTGTTCAACACAATATAGGACCTAGATTAGCAGCCAAGTACCACTCAAATGCTTTTAGGAACTAGCAACCAAGCTTTGTTTGCCAGTACATCGGTATGAACAAGCTGTCCCATACTTCAAAGAAAAATGAGCAGTAGTCAGCATTAACTGTTCCTACCATGCTAGGGCTGGACTATATACGCACTGTATCAAAGACAAGGAGTAAACAAATGAAGCCCAAAAGCTATTTTGCAGGCTAGTTATTAGATACCAGCTGCGCTAGCCTTTTAGAATTACTGTTTGAAAGAGACATCTTTCCTGAGGGGCAGGAAAATATGCTGGAAACTCAGTGGAATTGGAAGAAAACTTAAGCTTCCTTAATTAAATGGAGGGATCCTCAGAAAGCCGTAGAGCAACTGACTGCATGAGGCTTGTGTAACAGACCTTCAGTCTTCCAACAAACTCAACGATACACTTCGTGAATTACAAGTACGTAATACTATGAAGTCTTAAAGAAGCCTTCTTTCTTAAGAACTTATCTACAAAGATACATGTTTCATTGCCTAATAAAGCACTGTTCTGACACTGAAATTTAGATGTGGAGAAGAATTAGTGCCATCTGATGTCTGTTTTTAATAGCAAATACAGAGTTCAGAGTCCTCTGCACCTCAGTTCATCAGACACATCATTTCCACACCCATTCAGGATACCTGGAAGATATAATGATCATGTCTGCTGGAAGATGTTGCCCATTGGTGACCTTCACAATATCTCCTACTGCTACCTGTTGAGTCAGGGGCAGGAGTACAGTAGCATGGAAGAGAAAAACAAACAGTTCGCTTGTCTGGAATGTTAGTTTGTTATTTTCTTTCACCTAGTCAAAAGAACAGCATCATGCACAGAACAGCTAGAGACAGTGCTTCTGAAAGTCAGAGTATCTTTCACTGCAAGTTTAGAAGTATCAAAGCCTTCCCTTTTCTGAATGCAAAGTAAACAATTCTCTATAGAAAAAGCAAATATGTTCAACTGGAAAGTATGAACTTCCATGCATATATTTAGTAAAAACTGCTTTTTTCTATAATCCTCCCATTATCCAAATTTGACTTATTTTTTTCCTTTATTTAACCTACAGAAATGTTTTTTCCTATTAAAAAGTTATCTTTAAACTTTACCTTCCTCAAGTATCACGAGTTTCTCCTATTCCTTCCCCATATTACTAAACTACCCAGTCACTACTGTAATTTTCCCTTAGCCCTGTTTAGATGCACTACTTGTACTAGTCACTAGCAAGGAGTATCGTGTGGATAGATAGCGTCAACCAGTTCTTCCCTGACCTATAGTCACTCCAGATGTGCAAAGTCCTAACTTCTGGAATACTGAAGACCTAAGAGTTTCTGGTACCTTTAATGGGAGCCACACATGCATGGGACTTCCACTCTAAGAAGGACCAAGTAGCACTCTCAAAACAGTAAGCCAGGCTGCTTAGCACCAATGCACTCCTGAGAGTCTGAAGTGGGCTTAAAATATTTTTAACATTAATTTATAAAAACTGAAAACAGATGGCATGTTTGAATTCAGATTCATTAGACTTACTCTGATCCCACTGAAAACAAATTCCCTACCAATGTCAGCACAAAAAAGATCAGAAGTCTGCCTTAAAGTAAACAAGGTGGATAGTACAGAACTGTTACTCCCTAACAATAAATGCAAGCCTGGACAATATGCAGATGCAGACACAGGCCAATTCAAGAAGTGCTTAAGGGTATAAGAAAAGCAGATTCCAGGCTCAGCTTTAAATACCCTTCAATTCAGTGTCCTCACTACAAATAGGACATGGAACAACATAAACAGGCATCAGCATTAGCCATCAGAATCCCTGGCAATCTTTAGTTTCTACTATAGCCTAACACTTCAGCAGGATTGCTTTTAGGTATTTTGAGGTGGGTCTCATTTCCCAGAGGTTTTAAAAGGGTGTACTTTTTCCTCATTTATTAGTTAACAGGGCTAATTTTGTCCTTAAAAAGGCATTAAGAGCCACAATTAGATCAATACATCCTGAGGGATTTCAGCAAGGTCTAGAAATAAAGCTAACCAGGTCCTGGCACAGGGCTTCACAGAACGTGTCCCAAGTGCCTGAGGTAGCAGCAGGGCTTGTGTTCCTTACTTGAGCAAACAGCTTACTAATTAGCCTCAAAACCTAAGAACTTTTTAGCACAGGTAGCAAAACAAGTCTCTGACTTTCATGGGAGGTACAGCATTGCAGTGAAAGTTACTTTTCTAGATGTGGACTGAAAACAAAATACCATTTACACCCTGGAGCATATTAATTGACCAAGCAAAAACACTTACACCAGTTCATTAGCATTTGACAAAAACATGGTACCAAGACTTAAAGATGGGTACTCGGGTGCCTTGCTCAGGGCAATTTTCACTATTGCAACAGAAAGGTTCCCTCCCACCCCAAGTCACAGGGAATTCTCACATAGCATGCATTAACTCTAAGCCTCCAAATTTATTCCAGCAAAAGTAATTCTTAAACACTCTCTTCCATTCCCTCCCATCCTCAATTTTATTTACCTCTTTCCACATAATGTTCTGCCACATCCCATTTCTCAGAACTGGAAGGAAAGTTTAAAGTTAGGTTAGAATAAATACCCAAGATTTGGACAAATTTCAAAGCAACTGTATCAGCAGTAGCAAACACTGACCAGAATGGGAACTAACACACACATCAGAAAAGTACTTTTCAGAAGCTGGGACCACACTTTTGTCCACAGCTGTAGGCATGTGCATCCAAGAAAGAGGAAGAATCTGCCCTTAGTATTTAAATCATTTTTACCACCTGCTAGACAACAGTTGGTGGCCTGATTTCTTCTTGGCATCATTTCGTACTAACGCACAGATGGGCAGTGTTGTTACTTGTTTGGAAAGTGACCTTCCTTAAAACAAAGGGCATTATTGCCCACTGTCAATCAATACAAGGAAGCATCTTTATCCTATGTATGACTTAACCACAGAATTTTAACTTCTCACTCTTCTCCTCACGTTTTATTCATTATGTTTTGACTCTGACACATCCAACCTCACTACCATATAAATTGCCCTTATAGGGTTGAGGCTTAATTATCAAGCAGGCTCAAAGTCATACTGAAAAGCAAAGATCAGCTTTGACAGAAGGAGAATCCTAAATGCTGAAGTTCACATTGAAACAAAAAAGGAAACAAGGTACTGAAACAGGCCTTGGCTTCTGTAGTGCCCAAGTCCTATATGCTGTCTTAACACACTTATTGGTCATCTACTCTGGAACATGATTTTCCACTCAAGTAGTTCCTCTAGATGCTTCTACACATACTTAATACTACCCTAGCCTAAACAGCAAGATCAAAAATTTATGCCTAATCATTGCTGAGCAACCAAATCCAGTCCACATCTGAGCACACCAAGTACACCTAAACAAACTCAAACCCTTCGCTGAAAGCAGCTGTAGCCAGTTTTTAAAGATGTTCAAAAAATGTAGTGTGCAACAGACAAAAGTTGAAGAGGCCAGCCCCCTACTTCGAATAAGTTTTCTCCTCAGTTCTATGCAATTCACATATGTAGCTCATTTGAAAATCATACCAAATTCCCAGAAGATACAATTCTGCTGAATACAGCCTCAGCTGTCCTACTCAGGTTAGGGCACTCCCCTAACAGGAATGCAAGATTTGTCAGACCAGATCAAGAACAAGAAACCCACCTCTTGATTCCTGTCCGCAGGCCACACACCTTGGAGCCCTGAATCCTGACATCTAATATTATAGTGGATGGGCCACAGTAAAATAAACTATTTAACAAAAAATGGGTGGGCAGCAACAGAAGCACTGCTAGCAATGCATCTAAACTGCTGAGCTTCCACCCAAACAAGTATATGCAGTTTAGGGGAAGAACAGTTTTGTTGCACCCCTTCCTTCCCTCTTCTAAGCTGTGCTTGGTTTGAGCTCTGCTTACTTCAGAACACAGGAGAAGGCCTGAGCCCAGAATCTCAAGTGAAAAAGCCATGCATCTGCAGCCTTGACTGAAAACCCAAACCCTCAGAGAGGAATTGCAACACTGAGCATTTCCTATACCTTGCTTTAAACAGCTCCCTGTTCCACCAGAAAGTTTGGGAGATGTTTCAGCAAACAGTTCACATTGTTGTATGTTCACATGCAATGAAGACATTTCATAGCTTCAAATGCCATGAACTTGGTCTTGTAGACAATTTACTGAAGAAAACAATTTAGCTTTCATGCTTACTGAAATAAATTTAACTAATAAAGTTAATTAGTCAAGCAAGTTACTGAAGTAACTATTTTTTTTTAAACTCAAACGCCCACAATCTAAAGAGAAAAGCTTCAATCAGACATAAAACAGTTCAGAAATTCTGGGGTTGCAATTTTTCACCTTCTACTCTGCTTAACCCAGTTTTAGCGGAGTACTCCAAAAGACAGAAAAGACCATCTTCTCTAGAATATTTATAGAACAGCAAAATTGGTTAACTGACAATGAACTGTCAAAAGGTATTTGGTTAAAGTAATGAAGAACAAATACCTAAAAAGACTGCTCTACTCAAAAACAGAGGTTCAATAAAAAACCCATCTACAACTTTCTAACATTAAAAAGAGTGTACTGATTATCTAGATCTAGGACTTAAGGCTGTCACTCACACCTAGGCCTGTAAGGCCATTTGAAGTGCTGCTCCTGAAGGACAAGCATTTCCCATCAGTCTTGTACAATACTTTGCTAGCCCTCTGCTTGTCTACTATGCGAGGGCATCCCATACAGTATTAAATGCTCATGGCTTATTCTATAATTTGACAATGAGAGGATCAATACATAAGAAGAGTTATTACTGAGCTCTCTACATCTATGCAATACGCTGCTCAGGAGCTTCACTTGGGATAACATTTGTTCTGGTGTCTAGGTTCGATGTCATCTCCATATACAACCATGTGAAGCCATCCAAGACGTGAAACACAGGCTCAGAGCCTAACACACTCCAGCTCCTAATGGAGATGTACAGTGCTCACCTGGAGCAGAACGTTGAGTTTAGTTTCCTCCAAAGTGAATTTAATTTCTACATACCAAAGCCACTCCACTAAACAAACCAATCTTTTCAATGGGAAATTTAACACAGGAAACTTGCTTTTAAGATACACTACTGCTCAAAAAACTAAACATGAAGATAAATGCAAAGCCTACACAAATGTTACTGAAGCAAGCATCTGCTCCTTGCAGTCAGTGTACTTCAGAACATAGCTAAGCAGCCAGTAGATGTCCACTTTTGAGTGAGTTGAACTGCTCTCTGTACTGATTGCATTGACTAGACCTCACTCAGCTATAAGAGGAACCTAAAGGCACATACAGAACCTAAATTTAGTTCATTTTAATCCCACTTCGAACACAAATGAGCTTTTCATTCTCATAATACAAATCTCAAGAATAAGCCTCTAGCCTCCCTCTCAAGAAATGAGGATATATAGTTTTAAGTATCATTTTGAAAATTGTATTTAGAGTATTCAAATGTAAAAAATAAAACTTGAACTAAAATAATTTTTCAAGTGCTAAGTTCCACTTAGCTCCATAAGAATACCTTGTGTTCTTTACGGTTGTCTCTCCACAATTACTGTGATAAAATTCCCTTGAAGCGTTTATTGGCACATGTTCTCTAACTACAAATGAATTAGAACTGCCTATGTGACCTTTGAAAGAGCAGTCCTTCATATTACCTACAACAAGGCCTGTTGTGCTACAGTCAGTTAATTGCCGATTTCTCATGACTAATAAATATAGCGTTCTTGCACTTATAACATCTTCCCAGATTCCTATTGAGAAATTACCTTGAAGAACTGGTAAAGCAATGCTTTTTAATTTTCATTACTATACAATCTCAATGATCACCTTAACTTCAAGCATAAAGGAAAAACAACTCACTGAAAATAGTCCTGCAAGCATTTTACCTGTTAACTGAAGCATGGAGTTAGCAAGTTGTTCAGTTGCCCAGGTTCCTTTAAGCATTTCTCTAGCTTCTTGACACTTAAGCTAAATGTGTTTGGGAGGAAGGGGCTCTACTCAAAGGTCAAGTCCCTGTGTTCTCCATTTCATCTGCAGACCTGGAGGAGGAGCAGCGAGGGAGCTGTCCAACACAGGAACACGGAGATCCCGTGACTGCAGCACAGACTGACCAGAGGGCAGCCATCAATAAACTCTTTGTATTTTCTGCACAGGTTTTCAATTAAGGGAGATGAAGAAAACAAAAATGATGTCTTCAGGTATTCAGTGCCAAGTAGTGTCAAAACATGTAGATGTTCAGAGGTTACCAGTGTTAAATTCGCTTTCAGTGACACTTCAGGAAAGCAAATCCACAAAATCCCCAGAGCTCTTCCTGTATGTTAAAGGCAGCAGCATTTACAAAAATGACTTAAAATTCCTTTGACACCAACTTTTACTGTTTCAAGGCTTTGTTGGGGTTTTTTTGTTTGGTTGGTTTGTTTTTTGGGGGGGAGGAGTGTTGTTTTGGTTTTTTGTTGTGGGTGTTTTGTGTTTGGTTCCCCCCCCCCCCCCCCCAAAAAAAAAAAAAAGAATTAGGATAGAGTTTGGCAGGGGAGAAAATTGCTTGGTTTTCTTGGAGGAGCTGAGAACTGTATAACTTTGGACAACCTTGAAATTACACAAGCTTTAAATTCTAATAGTCCCCCCCATGCCTCACTCCTACATGTCACACTATCAGCATCAGTTTGAAACATTTAAAAGTAAAATCCTAACATACCAGTAACTACCTAGTCCAAAAAGACATGCATTCCCCACCATCATGACTGTTTAAGCAACAGAATTGTTCAAAAAGTGTTCTGGTATTCACTATTTGCACTTTAAATATTTAACTTAAAGACTGGTTAGTCTTACCTATTGTTTTCTTTTTATTCACTGCACTGTCTGCCTTATGCCTTTTCTGCAAAGAAACAAGACATTTCATTACACCTCATTACAGATTCCAAAACCAGTAGAGCTAGAAACATAAGAAATGGCAAGACGATACATTAGTTCATTTTTGCCTTTATGTTATATTTTTTAAAAAGCCACACAGATCATCTAAATCCAAATGGTTTGTAAAAGAATATAATTTAATCTTAAAGTGAGAGTCCCCATGTTGGAAGTCAGGCTCAAGCCTGGATCAACAGCAAAAAAACCCTAAGTCTCCAAAACTGGTTTTTGGAAGAAAAACAAGAGGAACAATATGAAACAGAGTATTTAGATGGCAGCTGCACTATACATTCTACGTGCTGTTTTAGACCGATTTCTAAATTATTCATCAGAACTTTGCAAAGCAGAGAGACCTCTATTATAAACTGTATCTAAGTAAGTTAGTGCAGATTTTCCCCAAAACAGTCTGCTCTATGCTAAAGTTGCTTCCCTGCCCCGCCTCCCCCCCCCCCCCCCCCCCCCCCCCATTTTCAATACCAACTAAAAAAGCCACATCTGTCAGGACTCTACAGTGTCCTTCTAGCCAGGCCATTCTAATAAAAGCATGAAAAAACAAGTTTGAAGAGGTAGAAGCAAGTGTCCTGACCTCTATCATTTCCTTATTCACCATCTATAATGAAAATGCTTAGTTCATCTTGGTGTGCTACAGAAATTCTAGTCAAGTTCAGAGCTTTGAAAGTCAAGAGGGTATTTTGCTGCCTTTAAGCAGTGACTCAATAGACTTCAGAGATGCATAGCTTTGTGGCATTTTGTGGCTTTTTTTAAACAGTATCTTTAGCACACCCTTCCCCATAATTATACTCACATAGTCTTCTATGATTTCTTTGATGCCAGCAACTGTTAAAATAAATAGCAATGGCACCAAGGTGGTATATCTTCCTGTTGGAGACACATCTGGAATTTGCTGTGAACAAAGGAAGAAGAGATACTCATTTTACATTCGTATTTAAAATTAGTTTCTAGTGAATTTAGAACTTTATGCAAAGCTCTCAGAAGAGAGAGCACAGAGCTTTCTGATTTGTGCCTGACTGACATCTAATTTCAGTGGGCAAAGTAGCCTAAGCTCTCAGCAGATTTGAAGAAACTACTACCATAAAGTACAAAGATAAAGCTGTTGTACATGTCTTTTATTCTATTTCTCCTCTTCACAAGAAAAGCATTCAACTGATGTAATTCAACGGGAAGCAGTGATAATCCGGACTATCTACACAGTCAGAAGTTTCACAAGAATTCACAAATACTCTTCTCAGTATGGTCAATAGCTCCATGTTTTACAATACTACTTGCTTCTACTTATTAAGAATAGAAATAGCTTGATTTTACAAACTACATTGGAAAAAGTCGAAGTTGCCTTCTAATTTCAAACTACAGACGTCATTAATATTATACTAAAATACAGCTAAGAATTTCTTTGCAGTTAAGCATAACAACTGAAACAACTTTTACTGCATTACAATTTAATTTTATCATCAAGGCAGATCAATAAAACAATACCTGCAGTAAGGCAATGAAGAGGAAGAAAGCATTTGCAGCTTTTCTGATCTGCTCATACAGGAATCGAGGTAGAAATGTCACCACGCTGTACTTGGCCGTGCTGCAGGTTAGAAAATTTTTGGTTTAATACTTCATTGGAAAAAATCATATAGGAATTATGACCAAAATGTTTCCACTAGGCTTCTAAAAGCCAATGTTAGAAAGATCACAGAGTAAAGACAAATAAAGAGCATGGAGGAACTTGCCTGTGTCTGAGGAAGAGCTGTACAGAACAAAAGAGGTATCACACAGGCCCAGATGGCTGACAGTCCCACTTTAATCACTGGTACCTTTATTACTGGATAAACAACCAGATAATTTACTAGCTGTCCAAACTTCAGCACCATAAACAGGGTTTCAGGGGTTTGTTTGGTTGGTTTTTTTACCTTTTACCTCAGTTCCAAGCACCTGATCAGGTGCTAACCCCTTATTAAAACATGGATTTAAGTGCTGGGGGGAAGCAGTGTTGAACATAGAAGTTCAAAATTCTACAGTGCTACTTTTAAAATGCCTCATTTCCAAGTTCAAAACCACTCTATACTCAGTTATGAATAATCCTCCAGCACAACAATGCACACTTTTTCGTATTAATCTTTCCTGGCTATTTTCCCTGAGTAGTTATATCACTATTTCTTCTACCTTAAAACAAAAAGTATACTGCACTAACTAGTCTCAACAATGTGTGTAATTTCTTGTCTTCCTCACATCGAACCCATGATGCGCACAAGTACAACTTCAGGAAAAAAGCATCCAATATGACAAGAAGATTTAACCATTCAATTTTTAAGTTAGTTCTATAAGCCACACCCATGTTGTCAAGTTACCAAAAACAACTTAAAAGACAGATTAAGACTCTTACATGCAAATCCTTACTCTCTGAACACATTAGTTATAACCCAGCCGTCTATATGCCTTCTTGAGATAGGTTCCACAGCATGATGAGTCTCCTTGCACTGTCTGAGCTGTATCAGACTATCTAGCAGCATGTAGTGTTCCATTACACAAGGAAAAAAAAATATTTTTAGAGTATGAAGAGCAGCTCTGCTTTACTTTCCCCCATCAAATTAGCACAGCACCTTCCCACACTGTTAACTACTGGGCATGAGTTGAAGCTTTAAGAGCCAAGTGCTTACAGCTGTAGTTCAGGTGTCTCCCCCCAGACACCCAGTGTAAGCCCTGCAAGAGCCAGACAACCTCTGACAGGAGTTTTTGTTTGTGTTTTGGGGTACCATTTTGTTTGGGTTTTTTGTTGTTGTTGGTTTAGTTTGGGGTTTTTTTTTGTTTGTTTGTTTGTTTTAAGGCAGCTTACATTTCCAAGGAACTGAGAACCCTAAGATACTCCCTTCAAGAAAGAAAATTGCTCACTGAACCACTAACACCACCATTCCTCAAGCACATGCAAGATGCTATTTTATTGACATTTCCTCTTAAGTGTCAAGAGCACCTTCCCATTCAGGCTGGGCCTCTATGAGAAATGCTTTTCTTATTCTCTCCCACCAATAAGCCTTCCAGATCAATCGAAATCCATGGTATTACTATTCTCAAATCATGAAGGGCTAGTATAATCACATGCTTTATCTACATGATCTGCCTTTCACAACTGACTGCTATGGATAAAACTCTTACTACAAGCTTGACCCACAGGCAATTAAGTTCAGTAGAGTTCTCTTATCTTTGTACGTACAAGGTTAGAGGACAGCGTTCTGCAAGACCATTTATTTGCTTTAACCATTTTCTTCTCCCTCTTTTCTTCCCCATCCCCATTTAATAATATACTGCATCTTCCAGAATCAAACAGTGACAAGGGACAACATGGCACAGCTTGTTGTATGAAGCTCTATTTTGGACACTAGAGTAGAATCAGTGGAGCAAGTTAAACAAAACGATCAATTAAAAAACAATTAAGATCCCGTCTTATTAGACTGTGGTAGTTATATTTCAATTTCACCTAGTTTCCTATTCAAGCAATTACAAACCCCTACCAGGTTTGATGCAAATCAGTTATTACTTCAACTGGATCTCTAAAAAAAAGGCAGCTTGACAGCATTTCTAGCATTACAGCCTATAGACTTCCTATTGCTACTACTGCTCAGCAGAATTATGTATTACAGTACTCAACATGATATTTTACAGCCATTGCAGGTGGTAACACTTCAACATAAATTACACCAACTAAGCCAACTGAGTGAAAACATGCATCTGGGTTAACAGCATGTAATGTAGTACACTTATTGCACAAATGAAGAAAAATTATTTCTTTGAAATGCTCTTAGTTTCTTTAACTGTAAGTATTTTTTTTTTGTTTTAAGCCACACTGGCTTGGTCCCACATGTAATAACCTTCCTATAATCCAGAACATAATTAAACATATATGTCTCAGAAGTACCTTGTGACTTTAAAAATATGGGTTAACCAAGTTACTAGTTTAGAGCTACCCTACAAGCGAATTCCCCAAGCAATACTAATTAGAAATCAAAACTTAGCAGATTTTTATATCAAAATAGTATTCCCCTGGATATCACATTGCTAAGATTATATTAGAGCAAGAATTTGTCTGATGGCATCAAGCAGAAACATCTATTAAACAACATTCTACCATTTACCACCTTCACAGCTAACTAGTGCAAATAATATTCTTACTCTAATGATAGAGTTAATGCCAACACAATAAGGCTCTTCTGAATGAGCCTTAGAAATATTAAATCACTCCATCCATTGCTTAAGTAACAAGACAGATGCCTACAGAAAATAGGTACAGTTCTAATTAGAAAGGAGCACATTCAGCTGTTACCATGCAGAGCCAGAACCGCAACGATGTGTATGTATAAAAAGAAGGTGCATGTTATGATCCAAAAAGAAAGCTTCTTATCAAAAGCTAACTAATACTCTAAGCTGGGCAGGAGTATTTGATTAATTTGGCTCTGAAGAACAGCTCTCTAAAGGACAAATACAGTACTTACAAATTAAAAAAGCTTTGTGCTCCCTCCCAACAGACAGATGCATTGTAGATGACTTCAGGATAATCAAAGCTCAGAAAGAAGTTAAAATCTGCAGGTGAACAGGTAGAAAATTCAGGCAGCTCATCCATAGCACAATTTTGGTCACCAAACATAAATATCTGCAAAGGTTAGCCCTCTGAACAGCCCAAATCAGAGCCATCTTATCTTCAAAGAAGTGCCTGGTACCCAACTCCAAGAGCACCAGGTCTGCAGCTCACGGAACAGGTTGGGGCAGGGGGAGGAGGGGAGCATATGCAGGAAACCAAATGACAAACCGGCTTTTCCTAACACAACAGCTGTTAACTATGCAACCCTTGCTTAACTACACAAATTTGATGTTTAAACAGGTGTGCAAACATTAGAAAAGATCTATCTCCTCTGTATCTGCAACTTAATTCATGTAAGTCATGTTTCAAGTTACACCACTGGGCAAGTCAGGAGAAATGCTACCAAACTCTGTTAAATAAATGAGTTTGGATACACATCAGTACAGCTGAAAGAGTCTGGCCTCACTGTTTCTAGGGCAGTGCAGGGATTTTTCTGAATGCAACCACTGTATAATTTGAAAAAGGCTAGTGTCATTCACATACCTTAACTCATTACCATGCCACTAAAGAGTACCAAAGATTAGTTATTTTGATAATCAAAGACTAGTTATTTTGATAATACTCACATGAAAAGTAGCAAACAGTAAGCTGAAAAACTCAATAGTAGTTTTGCAGTACAGCTCCCCCATTTGTTAATGTGGAATTTTTGCATGACAACTCCCATAGTTGCCATTTTCCCTGTTTCCCCAAAAGTTTTCAAAGTCAAGATTTACTCTATTGAATCATCTGTGAAGAGGCACAGGCTGCCAGGAATAGAGGCAGTGAGGTTACTTCCTCGAGAAGCATATGTGTGCTGCCAATGTTCAGCTGAATGCAGCTCTACATTTTCCCAGTCTATTTAAGCACTTCCACACCTTCCTTGACAATTGAGATTGACAACTCAGACCAACTTCACCTTCAAACCAATCATGATGAAGAAACAGGACCTTCTTGAGACACATGTGGTGTCATTTCCAGGATGACAGCACCACAAACTGTCCTTTCCTAGGCAGCTATCCCACAGCTATCCATTCCTCAGTTCACATACTTTAAGTACTCTCAAATCTGAGAGCTGAAGAATGAGAGTTGCTTAATGTTAGTGCTTTTAACACACCAATTTGCAGGAACAATTACTAACAAAGCCAGGCACAGACATCTGAACCACAGCAGAGAGGCTGGGTAATTAAATTGAGTGTTAAGGACCTGAACTCTTCTCTCATCAAGCAGGCTTTGTTTCCATTGACATGTACAAAAGGTCAGATGCCCTGTAACAGAGAAGAAAGGGAAAAATAATGAAAAACCCAATCTGCTTGAATTAAGGGCTCAAATACTATCTTCAGTGGAACTGCACATGCGTGCTAAGGTCCTGCAGGAGCATGACACTTCTTTTAATGGCAAGATTGACATCAGCTTCAGAGGCTCTGCAGCAGCTCTCAAGTACAGAAACAGTATGAACACAAACTACCGCCAGAGAGTCACCACTGCTGCGGGAAGCACAGCAGCAAGCTTTACATATTTCAAGTGATATTTAACTACGTTAACACAGAAACCAACAAGTGATTATTACGCTGGCTACAGAGAAAGCTCATTCATAGGAGTATCTCACCCACAAACAGCACTGCCACACAGAATACTGGCTAGGTTGTTACAAATCCAAGTGTCATGAACAAGCTTTTTAGCAGCTGCATGCTTATGACAGGGAAAGATCACCTACCTCCTTGCAACATATAGAAGATGGTATATTTTGATCATGAAACTTGCTGAAGAAACTCAAAAATCAACTGTTTACAAATTCCTCAAAGAACATACCATGAAGGCTTATAAGGAGCAATTACTTATATGCCTATGCAATGATTATTGGTTGATGGGAAAGTAGGTCCTGAAAAACCAGTGTTGGTTTATTCTAGCAGGCAGCAGTTTGTCTGAACCAGCACAGCCCCCAATCTAAATGAAGAGCTTTGCTCTGTCAGATGAATCCTTGAGACTACAGCTTCTGCAGAGGAAGACTTTAGCCAGTAAGGGTTTCACCACTCTGTATATGGCCTGTACACTTCCATCAGCTACAAAAAGGGCATGTGATGCTTAAATAAATACTCCACAGTTTGAGACTGACTCTGAGCTCAGGTCAGAATAGAGGAGTGCAAAACGAGTTAGACTTGCTCTTGCACTGTAAAAAGTGCATGACTTGAATCCTACAAGATGATACTGCTTAAAGCTGAAATGCCTGGCCAGAGCAAGACAAAGAACCAAGAGCCATCACATTAGAATATCTGTCACCCGTCTCTGGAGCAACCACTGCCCATAGTCCAAGTGCCTGATTTGTTTCCCTCTTTTCCTGCACTCCCCTACAGCTTCTCTGTAGTTCAAGACATTTTACACATACAAGTTCATATATTGTCAAAAAATAAAACAGGTCACAACTTTCTTTAAAGGACATTCTTCTGCCTAGCCACTGAAACATCAAACCCCAAAAGATTTTACCAACAAAGATGCAGCTCAGGCTGCGATCCACCTGGCTGCAGCTCTGTGGGGAGGGACCTGGGGGTCCTGGTGGACAAGCAGCTCAACCCGAGTGAGCAGCGTGCTGCTGCAGCACAAAAAGCCAACAGGATGATGGGCTGCATCAACAAGGGCATCACCAGCAAAGATAAACAAGTTATTATCCCACTCTAGTCAGGCCGCACCTGGAACAGTGATCGGTTTTGGTCCCCGCTACACAAAAAAGATGTGGACAGGCTGGAGAGGATTCAGAGAAGAGCCATAGATGATCAAAGGACTGGGAAGCCTGCCATATGAGGAAAGGCTGAGAGAACTGGGTTTGTCCAGCTTTGAGAAAAGGCAGCTTAGGGGAGACCTTCTCACCATGTTCCAGTATTTAAAGGGTGGCTACAAAGACGATGGAGACTCCCTTTTACAAGGAGTCACACAGAAAAGATGAGGGGTAATGGGTACAAGTTACCCCTGGGGACATTCCCATTGGATACAAGAGGAAAATTTTTCACAGTGAGAACAATGAGCCATTGGAATAATCTCCCCAGGGAAGTGGTGAATTCCCCAACATTGGACACTTTTAAGATTCACCCGGACAGGGTGCTGGGCCATTTTGTCTAGATGATGTTTTGCCAAGAAAGGTTGGATCAGATGATCCTTGAGGTCCCTTCCAACCTGGTATTCTATGATTCTATGTGATTCTACCGAAGTTGTTGCAATACCATAAGAGAGGGATAAATCTGTTGTCCGAAATTATCCACACAGACAGTGAAACTGATTGGGAGTATTCAGATGTATTAATCCATCTCAACTTTGGCAGTTTACAGAAGACTTATGGCAGCTTCAAACTGCAGTGCCCAGTAACTACGGAAACTCTTACCAGTAGGACAGTTTTCATCTCAAGGACCCCATCACATCCCCTCATCCTCGTTAGTGCAAGGATTCCTTCCTTTGCAGGATGGGCTCCCACCAGAAGCAGCTAAAGGCACCACTGCATGTTTGGAAGACTTCTTGCCCTCCTTTGTAACAGGAGGAACTGATCACATCTTAGTATCTCTGAACCCTCTTTTCTCAAATCATATTATTTGGGGAGAAAAAGATTTTTTCATACAGGTTTAAAAGAGTCAGAGCATATCAAGCCAGTCCACAAACTGCCCTGCAGGTCAAGTTCCACCAGAACTTGTTTTCTGTGGGCTAGAATGGTTTGGGTCTGCTGTAACAAGATCCTGAAGCTCTTCTGAAGAAGAGTTTATTTCAAGTTAAATTCAAGACCTCATACACAACCAAATAAAAAAAGAAATAAAAAAAGAGAAGCAGACAAGCTGTCAGCTAGACAAATCAACCACTGATGTTTAAAAGTGTTTTACACATGGGGAAATCTAAATTAGCACAGACATCTCAAATATATTCTTACATCATTATAGTAATGCACATTATTCGTGTTGTGTCCTACACTAAAGCCTAATAAAAAGACAGGCTGATAAGTGCAATATTCACTAACTCTGCTTGCCAGCAGAAGCAACGGTATCTACCCTAATGCAGAAGTTTCATTTCGGGAGCAAGACATTCAGGCTGACAAACCCAGCTTAGCTGAGCTGTCTGTACTTCCTAAAAAGCTGTATGAGCAACAAGCTCATCTTGAAGCATTTCATTTTGGTTGTTGTCTTTGTATAGACTATTGTTAAGACAAAAGTACATGAAAATGCATTATGAACTGTTATCCACTGAAGCATGACAGTCTTATTATTCTAGTTTAATAAGATAAACTCTTAACCATGCAAGGGTTTTTCAGAATTTCTAGCCTACAATATATTGACCCAAATTGCCCCAGTATCAGCAGGACTTCCGCCATAGGTAGGCAGTGAAAGACTAAAAAAAAAAAACACTAATATAATCGATGTTGCCAAATCAAGTATTACTTCCACTAGAAAAGGCCTCCTACAGTAACGCTCATGGCAGTCTCAATACAGAGTAGGCATTAGCACAACTGCTTCTGCTCAGTTTAACCTAAAAACAAGGCCTCGTGGTCGCATTTAATAGAAGTGATAGCATTTTTGCTTCCAAATCCTGTACCCTGGAGGCTTTTCCCAAAGCATGCAAACAGAAAAGGCCTTTCCATTTGTTCTCTATTCATGCAATCCCTACAGAAAGGTAAACAGACAACTCACTATTTTTCAGTAACAAATACATTAGACAAAAACTGTTTAGAAAACAGCACTAAAAGCCCTGTAGGCATGATATTGTTTCAGCATGCTCCAATATTGTCAGGTCATCACTACAGAAATATGCCCTTGCTTTTCAGTAGCCCTGCTGGCAAGTACAACTCAATAAAATAGAGCTGACTGGAACAGTTAGCCTATATATACTACTGTCTAATAAAGCAAGTTTAGTATCACGTTTAGTTACTGTGCAAACCCAAAATAGGCTTCACAATAAACACACAGCATTGATATGAAGATGTCTGAAAAAATATCAAAATAAGTCACATAAGTTAGCTAGCTGTCTAAAAGCCAGATTGCTAACTTCAGTTTTAAAGGCATTATTTAATTCCAAGTGTCACCACAACTTAAGCAGCTATTGTTCTAGTGACAAGCAGGGGGGTGGTAGAAGAAATGAATACTTACACTTGTCTCAAAACTGAACAAATATCTTCACAGTCCACAGAAACTATATGGAAAGCAGTTATTACAGGTCTTGAGCTCTACTTAGAGAACTTAAGAGAATTTTCTTTCAACTTAAGAGAATTTCTTACTCTTCTACTCTTTTCTACAGGCCACCAGGAGTCAGACGGTGAGGTCTGCAGCACTGAGCAGAAGGCTATACACACATCTGTGAACAGCAAGAGACTTCAGAAAGCATGATTTATTGCACATGCCACCTCTAAGTGCTGAAAGACACCTGCTTTGACTCCACCCTCACTCAAACTACACAAAGAATCACTAAACACATTTAGTTTCTTCCTGTTCACATATTTCTCTGGACAGAGATCACCAGCAGGGGAGGAATAAGTAGAAATCCAGAGTCACAAGGCAATACACACTGCTGAATATGGGCCAATATTTATTCAACAAATACATGGGAAAGCAGCTTTGCTTGCATGAAGTCAGACTGCATTTAAACTTTGGCTCCAGTGTCTGAAAGTTGCTTAAATAGTGACTTTACCTAAAAAGAGGAAGAAGACCCAGTTTAATTCCCCTGCTGTGCTGCTACTGCTGTCATATAAAATCCATCATGATGCCAAAAAAAAAAAAACCCAAACCAATTTCAGCATGCCAGAGAGCTCAGCATGCAGCAGGTAGAAGGGCACTAGAATTCTCTCATATCTGGGTTTTTTTTTTTAATCCAGACATTTCATCTAGGCAAAATTCAACCTTTTAACTGTCCAGGGGCTCTGGCCCTAGGAGTAGCCCACTAAGATCAAAGATGCAGCAACTTCAAATACATTAGCATAATCTGGAAACACATCAACACCAGGTATACAATACCAGTTACTTTTAGAGAGTTTTAATGGCTAAAACAATCCTTCTATAGCTGTACCCAAGCCTTTTTCATTGTGATATATTACAGTATCAGCAACAGCTGCACTGTAGGAAAATTAAGTATTTGCTGATTTAGGAGAAGTGTGTAACATTGAGTCTTTCTGTTCAGTTAAGAACAATATCTACCTAGAACTGAAAAGAGTTAGCAGAGGATTAGTTTAATACACGATTACACTCGTACCATTCAGAATATAATACATGCCTTCTTTGAAGAATTCCAAAATGCTTTTCTGCAGTCAGGCAAGTGATCTGTTCACATGACAGCAGAAGAGATTTCCAAATGTAATACAAACACTAGTACAAATGGCCACCATGTCTGAACTCTGCCAAGAACAGAACAGAACACGAGTAGGGGCAGTTTTACCTAAAGAACGAAGGTACACTCCAGTGCAAGAGGAATGCTGGTCTACAGCGTAAGTGCAGATAAAGGCACCTGCACGTAGCAAACTACTATTCCTGTTTTCAACCGCAGATAATAGTGAGCACTACTTGGGATATTCATGTTACAAGGGTCAATACTAATTGGCTATTGATACAAGCAACTCCTGTTTCAGCAGCAGGGACTCATTAAGCATCAGTGAGAACCTCCCCACACATTCAAAAAGCACCAATTTCTCTAAATCACAAGTGGCTTCTACAGTACCTATTTACAAGCCAAGAAAGCAATGCACTCTGCTTTCATTTGCAACATACAGCTGAAATTAAAGAATCTAGACTGTGTCTACAACTTTGTCACCAGCAAGCATCCCGCAGACACTGATAGGACAGTCTGGGACTACAGATACACAACAGCCTGCTTAACACAGGACTCGTGGTGCTACTAGAAGCCATGTCTTCAGTCCTAAATTCCTAGTGGTGGTGCTTCTGCCTTATGAAATGAGGCATTTCTTCTCACCAGTTTGCTTGAGTTTTCAGATCTTGTACAGTTTAAAAGTGAAAACTGAAGGCTTCTTGCTCATTATTTTTTCTAGCAGAATTTAACTTTTGCCTGTATGGAAGAAAATTCTCTGAATAGAGAATTGTCTGGATATCAGAATGCATCTTTTGGGACCTCCCTAGTAGATCAAGCCACCAATTTCTGCCCTCATGAGAACTTTTTCAACAAGACTTCTGGATTCAAGATCCATTAAAAGCATATGACTAGAATTTTGCCCTTCTTGACTGCTGCTTCTGCCCCGACCTCCCCCTCAAGCCACATACCCAGGCTGAAATCGAAGCCCTGATTCAGACATCAGACTCACACGAGGATGTACTACCAGGCCTTCAATACAAGAATATTACATAGAGCAATGGTTACAATGGCAAATGCAATATACTTAAAAAGTTTGGAGACAATTGCAAACGTACTTCCAATTATTTCAGCACTTTTGTACTTCCAGGATCAAAAAACCAGAAGTTCCAACTACTTTTCATTAGTACACATGCAACAAGTAAGGGGCTCAAATCACTTCACTAGTGATATTTACTGCATTCACTGGAAGAAAGTTTCAGTACAGTACTGTTGTACATTCAGTATAAGCCATGTATATCAGAGTCGATTTCTGCATTAATAAGAAACATCAAGGAATTATATTTACATGAAAGCCAGATCTGTAGAACAGTCACACTTTAAGCAAGATAAACCAGTCTTCCACATGCCACTGAGTGTATATTAGGAAAAGTATCCATGCCCATTAGTTTTGTGACCTCAGTATTGACGCAGCATTCAAACCACTATCATCATGCCCCATCTATATCCCTGTGTTTTTACAAGGCAATAGGCAAATTTGTTTTCAAACTATAAGATAAAGACTTTTGAGTCACCTCCCCCACCATTTGGGTAATCACATTATAAATCAAAATTAGCAATAAAGAGCTATGGTTTAAGCTATCAAGCAAACTCAGGTAGCAAACAGAAAAAAAAACCCACCACACATTTCAAGCCAAAACGACACTAGCCAAGCTGGCACTTCTGCTAAACAGTTATTTTCACACTGTGCTGATCTGCTACTTAATGAGTGTACAAACTACCATAATCACTCACACTGAATCAAGCCAACAGCAGAGTTAAAAGTTGGAAACGTTAATGATCCACTACCATCTTGTGTTTCACACCTGAATTAGAAGGAAAAGTCAGTACTTTAACCACAAAGCAAGCTTTTCCCACAGCACGCTGGAAGCAAGGGAAGAAAAATGCTGGCTGGGGTCTCTGTAGAAGCCTGACTCACCCTGTCTGTAGCCAGCAATGTCTTAGGTTTATGAAGGCTGTTAGTAGACTTCAATCCCCAAACGTAGAATGCCTGAGAGTAGATTATAATTATTGCCTTTAAGTGGCATAGAGCCATGTAGAGTGGCTGGCAGTTTTCCGAACATAAGCGTTTCATTTCTTACCGAATGTTAAAGTACAGAAATGCTCCTATTAAACAGATACCTCAAATATGTATGTATCTTGACCAAATCAAAACAGGTACTAGTTAGCTTTCATAAAAGCAAACATATAAAATCCATCAATACCACAGCCACAGCTGTGTTGAACAAGGTAATTATATTTGTTCCATTTTTACATATTGCAAAGCTTCTAAAATGCTTCAGCTGAAAATGGAACATCATTTACCTTCTATTAAAAGGTCCAAAGAGTTACATGTATACGAAGTTTCTCAAACTGAACACAGTTAGGATAAAAGTAGCTTCTAATGCAGGTAGAAGGGACATGTTCCTACAGAAGGAATCACTGCTGCAGCAGTGTAATAAAGAATGGTGACAGCCATACGTACACACATGTAAAGGATCAAGCTAAATCCAGCCTATAACACACAAAGTTTTACAGCACTAGGTTCTGAAATAGTTTGTGACAAAGTTTGAAGAGCACAAAAAAATTCAGCCATTGCTCTACAAGTTCTCAGTCTCACTTATTTACACCAGAAAGCCTGGGGAAAGGAAGAAAAAAGTAAACCAAAACAGAAGAGTTCTTCCTTCTACATCTTCATATTCACACTTTAAGACTTTTGGAAGCGTCGGCGCCTCAACCCCATCTTGCCATCCACTTAACTTTTGCAATAATACTATATACTATTTAGAAGTGGTGTTAGGGAACTACCAATTTTGCTTAACTTGTCCAAAATTGAAAAAAAAAAACCAAAACTGTTACTTATTACGTTTTGCTTTTGCTCCCAAACACACAGGAATTTACTGTTAATAGTGACTCTCCCACCAAAAGTTAAAAAGCTTAAGATGCTTAGAATACCTTAAATGAAAAGCCATACCACTGACCTACCTTCCCCCACCCTCCGCACCTCCATTTCTTGCTGTATCTTGCTTAGTTTTGAGCAAGCTATTCCACACTACCCCTTAATTTGGAAAACCTCCTATGAACATCCACAAATTCCCACTGTTGTTCAGAGAATCCTTGATGACTACCAAAAAAAACAGTCAAAAGTCACATGATTTACAACAAACTGTTTGACTCTCTCCTTCAGTTTAATTTTCCATAAGCCCTTACGCACAAATGCTTATCTGCTTATACAGTGCCTTGTGCTGTGGTACACTGATGCTTCCTATGGAGACAAAAAGTCTACAAATGCAATGGCACTGAGAGATCCAGAAGCTGGATGCAGTAAGAAAGTCCCAGAACAATACAGAACTGCAGTTCCTCAAGAGAAACTCTAATATACATCAGCAAGTGATTAAATAAACCACCACTTGTACTCCACACAAGGCACCCTTACTCAGATATTATGAGCTCAAGTCACCTTTGCCTTTATTCCCACTGGGTTGAAGGAAGAAAGTAATCCAGAAGATGGAGAGAGCACAGCCAAAGCCTGGCACCCTTTTAAAAGTCAAAGGGATAAAAGCTTTCTTACTGAGTAGGAGGAAGCTTTTATAAAGTGAACTTAATTTCCAAATGACACTAAGGAGCTAAGATTCCTCATCAGGTAATGCAAACACCTCTACCTTCCCACTACACAACTTGCCTTTTTTCCTGTCCCTCACACATCAGTATTCCTTGTGACTCAAGTTGCCCTTGTCAGGAGGCAAAGCTGAAAAAAAAACCAAAAAAAACAAAAAAACAAACCAACTTTAGAAACTTTTATAGCTACCAGGAAATGGCTTCCAGACAGCAAGCTGGACACAACAGCTTGCTCAGGTGTTGGTAATAGGGCTATCAGGAACAAGTTCTTAGTGGCAGAGTCACACACTACTTTTTCATAACAGCAAGCCAGATGAGAACAGAATCCCTTCAGAAAAACCTAAACTACAGATTCTGCCAACCCTCCATTCCCTGCTTTTCTTTCTGTAAAGCACAAAAAGCACAAGTAGTCTATCCATAGAAAACAGTCAAAGTCAGCTCATAATTAGTCAAGGGAAAATAAAAATAAAGTGAGAAAACATCCAATGTTGCTGCCTACGTAGAAAAAGCAAGACACTAAGAAAATCTGTCATTTTAACTGCTCCTAAACCATACTTTCTCAGAGAAGTAAATACTAAGTCGAAGTTGAGGAGAAAAATCCTGTATAAATAAGTTGCTGCACTACCCAGAACACCAGTATCCTTCCAGAGGATATTCTTAGAACTGCCCTGGATAATACACACAATAAACCAGCTAATGGAAATCATCATTTCAACAGGATATAAAGTTCCTCTCTTTTCATAAAGGCACTCATTGTGTAAACCGTTCTTTAAACAATAACCCAAACATCTGCATTAACAAACAGTAGCCTGCTAAATAACACTCCTCCTTAGTCATGACAGGAGCCATCTGTTCACCTAGCTAACGCAGCTAACCCAGGGCAAGCATGGCAAGCACTGCCACAGCCTCCTTCTGTTACACACATCCTTATACTCCATGTTTCAGTGGGCATTATTCGTGTTTCTAAACTGCAGTAACAGCATTAATCATACCAACAGAAGTCTTGAACACACCTGCCTACAATGAAAAGCTCCAAATGCCAAAGAAATTCCCTTTGGCTTTCAATTAAAGAACCACAGCCTTGTATACATGGGGATGTTTGTAAACTCTGTAGTTATTCTTGTCCTGTTAGACTTACTTTTTCTTTTCTTCCTTACTATTCTATACTTTTTTTTTTTACACTTAGTCTAGTTATTCTTACAACTGGATGCTGCTACTTTTCAAGAGAACACTCCATGGAGTTTACACAGCCAATTCTGCCCAAATCTTGCAATAGATTTTCATGGGTTAACGCTTGTGTCCAAGAGTTCTGGATTAGGTCCTGTTACTCCAAAATTCAATGGCCCTACCAGAGCTGCAAGTGAAGACCTTCTCAGGTAACTCACTCATGCAGCTCTATGAGCTCCTGGCTCTCACTGCTGTTGACAGAAGCAGCTTGCCCCTTGCTGCCGCTCCCCCCTACTGCTAGCCAGACCCTGGCACCCACTCCAGCCAACGAACCCCGCCGCCTCGGCAGAAGCGGAGCTTACCGTGCTGAAGCCAGGTCTGGGCAGGGACAGGAGGCAGGGAGAGGGACCAGAGCCCTCCCTGCCCACGGCTGCGGGGTGTGCAGGCTGCCGCCTGCAAGAGGAGAAGCGGGGATTGCTCCGTACCTGACCCAGTTGTCGCGGAACTTGCTCTGCTGGGGCTGGTTCACGTAAATGGTGCGGGCTGGCGCCTCGTCCAGATCCGCCGAGGACGTGGCTCCGGACATCTCATCATCCGCCTTCTTATAGCCCGAGGGGGAACAGACAGGTCCTGCGGGGAGAGCGCAGAGGGGAGGCGGTCGGTGAGGGGCTGCACCCGCCGGAGCCCGGCCGGCAGCTCCCGGGGCCGCGGCAGCTCCCGGCGGGGCCGCGCCGCGGGGAAGGGCCGGGGGCGGGCGGCGGCAGGCAGCGGCGGCGGCGGCGGGCGGGCCCTCCCTCCCCGCTGTTTACCACGGCGGAGGCTGATAAATAATGGATGGCCGGGGAGGGGGCGGCGGAGCCCGCCCAGAGCCAGCTGGCGGCGGGGAGAGCGCCGAGGCCCGCGCCCCCCGCCCCGCCCCGCCCGCCCCGCTCCCCCCTCAGCCGGGCCGGCCGCGGCGCGCAGCAGCGCCCGCCAGCAGCCGGCGCCCCCCGCCGCCAAGCCGGGCGGGCTGCGGTGCGGGACAGCCCGAGGGGTGAAGCGGGGACAGCGGGCAGCCAGCGGAGTAACGCCCGCCGCCCTTCCGTTCCTCGGTGCTTCCTGCCCGCACCCACCGCGTCCCGCACGTCCCGGTCTAAATCCACACGCAGGGAGCAACGCAGCCCTGCCTGACCTCGCCCAGGCCCCCACGGGCAGGGCAAGGTACCCCGGGGTCTGCTCAGCAAGCTGCCTTCTCCTAGGGCACCGTCCGCCCCGCATCCCGTACAGCGTGGCCACGGCTGGGGCTGGCTGGAGGGAGCCTGTACTCAGAGATAAGACTCAGTTTTAGACTTAAAAGAGCAAAAAACCTTTTGCTTTACACCTAGAGCTTCGAAGCTGAAAGCTTTGACTTAAAGTAATTTTCATCTCTAACTGGTCTGGAGTGACTCGAGTCCTATGAAGCATTGTTTAGCTTTGCATTAAGAGAAAGCCAAAACACAATAGAAAGGAGCTAGTTATTTCCTCTGTCAAGCCTCAAAATATTACCAAAGTCGTTGGAGACAGATTTACTGCTCTCCCATTCCGAGCCACGAAGATACTTTACATTACTTCAGCTGTAAATATATTAGATAAGAATAGCAGTTTATTAAATAAGCCATGCATTTACAAGCTAGCAGAGGTGGTTCTACACAAGAATAAGACAACATTTCATAAGAATCTAGTAAAAGTGTTATTTCAGGGTTATTTGAAAAGTCCATTGAAAGACAACATTGAGAAGCAACTACTGTAAAGCCAAATCCAGCAGCCATTTCCAATTTCTGTACAAAGCTAGGATCATACTGCAACAAACTGACCTGATCAGACAGTGGCTAAAAAGGAGTCTTTCAATTAGGAGAGGAAAGCCTCCCGAAATTGTCCTTCTTAACTACAGCTTAAGGCAAAAACTTCAGTCCTAATACAACCTTAATATATTGAACACTTAAGTTGTCACACATTACCAGTACTTGTCTTTTTTAAATAGACTATAGGTCTAAGCTAATATCCTCCTCTTACATCCCAGACTTTTCGAAATGATTCTTTACTGCTAGTCCAAACAGGCTCTGTACCCTCTAGATGTTAGCCACTGGAGGGCAACATTACCCATACATCTTACAACATCATCCAGTATACAAAAAAACCCACACCACCTTCTGCACTAGTAGCTGGCCAATAAAGTTAATGTCATTAACAAACTAACAGGTTTTCAACAGCACTGTCTCTTGCCCAAGGCAAAGGGTTGCACATTGTGAATTCGTACTTTGGAAACATTAAGCTGAACTTGTAAGTGTGAGGCTACTTAATTGATTTTCTTTCATTTCTCTTGACACTAATTCAGACTAGCAGTTTGGCATATTTTTGCTGTATGTCCTTTTTCACAAAGTAAAAAAGTTTAGCAAGTGAAATATGCAATACTATACATTATGCAAGACTGTGCCATTATAATACTATATTAGGTTACTCAGCCTGAAGAAACTTGCCACAACACAGAGGACCGCTCAACCTTGCTGAGTAGGTATTTTCCCCGTCAGAAAAACAGAGCTAAGAGCACTACTGGATACTTGCTGTTCTTTCCCATTGATTTCATGTTGTGTAACTGCAAAGGAGATCAAACAACAGTACTCTTAAGAGCATTAAGTGCAAGGAAGCAGCTTTCATCTGTTTTCCTAGTCAAGCTCCCAAACAGAAGTGCAATTATTCTAGAACAAACACGCTGTAAAAATTGTGAGGGTTTTTTTTTCAAAGACCTTATTTGTTTCACTTTTTCATGACTCCTTCTGATGCTTGAAATCCTCCTGCTTACTAATTCCCTTCACTGCCAAGTATCATGAAGCTGTCCCACAACTTTAAGGATTAACTGAGTCAATATAGCTGATAAAGTACAGAGGTATTGAGGTTTACTTAATGTACTATGCTGTTGGCTGCTCTCTCCAAGATGGGTGCCCCAAGGACAAAAGCATTTGCCTTATTTTTTAGATGCACTGAAATATTTTCAAAGCAGACTTGTGTGTAGAAACAGCTGTACTAAGATGGTTTTCATTTTTGAAAGTGGCTCAAGTCAGCTGCTTCAACTCTTAATGAAATAAGCCTCATTTTGGAAGATTATCCATTAATCCTGCCCATCAGGAATGCCTTCCACCTCCCTCCCCTGTTACTAAGCAGATCACACCCAGAAGCCTGCAGACACAGTGACCTATGCTACCAGCTGTAGATGCTCTCCTTCCTCGCATTTAGAAAGGCTAAGGAGCCCTGAGCTTCAGAGGGGCTCCTGGTGGGCAGCAGTGCCAGAGGCTACACCACCTTCAGAAGACATCCCCCTCAAGGAGACCTGACCACGTGCAGACCATCACTTCAGCCACGTGAAAGCAATTTCACCTCTGCTCCTTATTTCAGAAAGGCTATGGATAACAACAGCACAGGTTTGACCACCTCCAGCAGTGGTGGAACTTAAAACTGAAGTCTGAGCAGCTCTTATTCAGCAGTGTTTACTTCCCTATATCCAAAGGGATCAGACTCATTGACCTCCCTTTAGGGCAGACCACCTTTTCACTCTGGGAAGGTTCCTCTCCCACAAGACCTGCATCTTCTCTGTTATTTGCCCAAGGACCTGCAACACTGCTATGCAATTTCCTTTGGATAAAACTATTCATGCATCAAGGAGCATATTAATGGTAGACCATCATACCTCATAGCCTGTTCATTCAGTATGTTTAGCTACATTGGATTTTGGATCTTCTAACTACATCGATCTTAAGTCTGTATCATTTCACACTTACATTTTTGTACATAGATGACTAAATTCATTGTAAGTGTGATGTTTAGAAGCCAAAACAATTTGATAAAAGGAAGCTGATTCTACAAGAATAACCTAGCATGATTTTGGTGTGCTAGTAGGGCAGTTCTCTTCACTTGCTGAAGATGTCATTTGACTCAGCTCATATCTCCTGAGGTCTGCTGTTGGGCTTCCTAGTCCTCTTCTCAATACTCCTTCCCCCCTCCCCTGAAATCATGAAAATCCATCCCCAGTGTCACCACCTACTCTGCTCTCAGCTTGGTACCTTGTACTTCAGGGAGAAGGGAAAGCAGAATTTTTGTACTGGCCAAAAGTTGCCCAGAACAGAATCAAAACATGTCAGTAAGTGATTATTCCCACTTGTCTTCAGGAAAGAAGCCTTGAAGAGTCTCAATAGACTTGAGCAGAAAACATCAAAAAGTAAACAAGAGAGCCTGACATAAAAAACTCAGAGGATACTTGCAAGCCAGTCTACCCATCGGTATTCTGTGAAAGTATTAAAGGGCTAGTAGAGCAACATGATTATTAAACACTATGATTACTACCCCGTTTTATGGAACTTAAATCCTTATGGAATTTAAACAGTGTCCAATACATCTGGCTTCAGCTCTGAGGCATGAGACACTTACTGCTGGAGTCTAATACTGTTTCCCAGTGCGCTTTAGAAGTTCCATGAGTCAGACTTGAGTTATATACTCCCTTTTATAAAGCCCATTCGTTTCTTCAAGGATCTCACTTCACACTATTTAACAAGTTTATTTTCTAAAAAAAGACAGGATTAAAGCTTGACAAAAATATCAAGAGATTTTATAGCTTTCTCTCATCGTTAAGAGAAACCAGGCTTGATGCCCTGACAAATTCACATTGCATTTGTTATCACTTGAAAAGCAAAGAATTATAATTTAATACTCTTACTTCACTGGGCCTGCAAAGATGACATTTTCCATGTATATCTATCTCCTTAATGTCTGCTCAGTAATAATCATAGCTTCTTTATGATTGAGTAAATAAAGCGTTGTGAATTCTGTAGTGTTTTTAAAGATGAGTCACTTGGGATGCTTGCCAACTGTCAGAAGTCACAAGAGAACTCTCTCTGAAATTGTATCACTTTTCTCTTAAGTAGATTAGCCAGCTAGTTACTACTTCTGTCTTCTATCTTGGTGAGGTGTTGATCACTCTAACGTGTTCCATTTTTAAGAACAAGTGATACTAGAGCAATTAAGCACCTCACCAAGACAGCAGAGCCACAAGCTATGAGAAACAGTAGGTTTGTAATGGAGAAGTTCACCTGACAGGGTTCATCATATCAAGTTTATAACCTAAAGCAATACTAAGGGTCATAGCCAAGAATCATCCTACCGATTTTGCACACTGTTTGCAGGACTAGGATCTAGTAGAAGAAAGGACACTGAACTAAAAGAAGCTGACCCCACTTGAGCAAAATGACTATGATCTCCAGAGGTCCTTCCTAACCTCAACTACTCTGTGATTCTAAGCTTAGACAGTCACAAGTCAAAATTTAAGTAGCCATACAGAGTTCTTTGTGTCCCCCCAACTGTATTGAGCAACAGTTTTCAATTAAGAGACATTTGAAAGACAGCTTTCCTCAGAGCTAAAAAAAAAAAGAGAACCTCACCAAAAACCTCCAAACTTCGTCATTTACAGAACATGTGGTGTTATTGTTACAGGCTTAGCCTTAAAGAAAAGTGTTAGCAAACTGAACATCTGAGAAGTTAAGACCCATATTTAGAGAGGTGGCAGACAAGTTTGACTTTTGCCTGCACCAAAATACAAAGTGTGCTCTTAACAAGCCACCCCAGATTCAGTGACTCACCACCACTTTCTTGCGATAACATCCTTTTCACAGGATTATCTTCACAAACCAAGTACCAAAGATGACACCAAATGAGAAGTTCTGCAGTTGAGAATTGTCAACAAGTTCATATATATAAAAAGTGGCTCTGAAGCTTGGCTAAGTGAGTTGTTTTTACCTGAAAAAAAAACATTCTTTCTTGCACTATTTCATTAGCTGCCTTCACTGGTCAACAGAAATGCACTTGAAAGTGAATCTAAAAGTGCATAAAGGAAAGGGTTCAAACAGGCAGAGCACAGCACGCTCTCACAGGAGATGCAGGGCATGAACTCAGCTACCAGGTCCTCCAAGAAAGCTTTGTTCTCACCAGGACTGGGATACCTTAACCTTGAGTTATAACCAGTTCATGTGAAAACTTGATGAACACCATTAAGGTTGGTTAGGTGGGGTTTTTTGTTTATTTTTTCTTTAGAATTTAGAAAAAACTTTTACAGTGTTCAGCAGTGTAATATTGTAGACAAAGGTTCAGACATACTCAAGTCTGAAGAAAGGAAGTTCTGGAATAATTCCCAGTGGAGCTTTTATTTTCTAGCTCTTCTATTATCAAGAGTAATTTTAAACATGCTTCCTTCCTTGTAGATATATGTCCTGCAAAGTAAGATGTCCTTAGATCATCTACATGCAAATACCAGGGTTCATAATAGCAACAGCCCTGAAGTTAATACTGCAGTTGCAAAACACCTCTCACTTATCTTGAGAATTATGCAAGAGTTGCTCTGCCTGAAGTTACTGGAGACATAACGGCTTGTTCATTTGCTAAAGGAGAAGCAAACATGGCACAGTATTACCGTATATCTTAGGAGTAAAGCAAGTTGCATCAAGAAAATAAGCTATTATTTTCTAAAAAAATATTGCTAAGTAATATGTTTAGTCCTTTATTTTTTTTAGATCTGTTTTACTTCAAGCTGTTTTCAAATTCTGTAAACAGCACCATGGATGTTACTAACATGCATCTTTCAGGAACTTAAAGCTTTCAGCAGGTACAACTAAGAAGTCCAATATTCAATTAACTTTGATCATGGAAACACAAACAAACAATCTCATCAATTTTAATAGGCAGTTATAAAGCAGAAGGGAAGAGGACACCTTTCCTCAGTTTTCCCAAGGGAGTTCCTTGGGATTTGAGACCAACTAGAACTCCTGTAGAGGCCATTTACAAACAACAATCTTTTATACGTTAACAAGTATAAGATTTCCACAGGAATGCAAATCATGAGTAGGAAAAAGGAGCAAAGTACTGTATATTTTAGTCTAGGACTTCACTAGTACTAAGCTTCTGCTCTAATAGTGTCTAATCAGGTTAGATGGCAAAGAGTTAACTAAAAAGGGAATGGTGTCAGTTCTGCTAACATGAGGGCTAAACATAAGCAGTTAAAATCTTTTTAGACTAGAATACTAACATTCAGTGTTTCAGTTTAGGACAACAAAGAGGCCATGACAAATTTTTAGTGACAGGAGATGGTTGCTAGCTACAACATACACAATGCATGAGAAAACACATGTACGCAACCTTCAGAGTATCATCAGGAAATGCTTGTGATGCTGGCAGCAAGAGCTATCCTTCCATCTCCATCATTCCAGGCATTAGGAACCCCGCAACGGGCCTTTTACACTAATAGGATAAAATTCTTGCCACCATGCAACACGAACAAAGTGGATGACAAATTAGTACAGTAAGGTGTCTGCATTAGCATTTCAGTAATTGGGTGACTACTCAATCAGATCGAGCCCCTCCACTTACCAGCTTGGGCAGTAAGACACACAAGCAGCATTACATGCAGTCCCAGGGAAGGCACTGTTTCTTACAGGCTAGAGACAACATAGAACAGAAAACTAGTAGGTACATTCACCAAATGCCTGTAATTGTTGTTTTGGGGGTTTGATTTGTTTGTTGGTTTTTTGTGTGTGTGGGGGGGTTTTTTTGGTTTGTTTTTTTTTTTGTTTGTTTGGGGTTTTTTTTAAGTAGCTGCATGTTCCAGCAGAACTACCAGGATACTAAGTGAGCAAAACAACATCAGATTAGATTCTTCCACAAGATCTTATTCTTAAAAGTTGACAGACGCAAATTCAGGTTAACAGCTAAAGCTATAGTGAAAAAACCTTGTGTTCAGGTCAAGCAACTTGCGATTGCTATGGAACAGTCCTATTACAAGTCAAACTTGGGACAGCGGGACTTAAAGCTCTCAGATAACCCCTCTGTTCAGGTCAGAATGCAAAAAGACATCTGTACCTTTGTAGCAGATGGTTTAGAGATGCACAGCAAGGAAGAAAAACTATTTTATGCACAGCAGAAAATCAGATTTAAAGATAGGAATTTTCTCTGTGCTAGATACAGACCAATAAAGAAATTGATTCAGATGAAGACAGTAGCCCCCAAAAGCATATTAAGAGTAAATAAAGCATCAGAAGCATGACAAGAGGACTGAGCAAAGGAAGCTTATTTTCTGAACTCCAAGATGCAAGGAGAAATTTGTCATCAATCAAGCTAACTCAGATACCACAAAGGAAATTAAACAGACACAGGTCTGTAATTCCTCCCCTTTTCCCTCCATAGCTATGCAATGTGTATAGATTATCAAAATTACCAAGACTAAGAAGGGTATCATTGCACAGGAAAGTTAGCCAATGTGATAATGCTCATGGATTTCAGAAGTTGCTTAAAACTCAAGAGTAGTTCCCTAGAGAGTAGACAGTGAATTGTTCTGCAAGAGAAGCTGTCATGCAGGAGGAGCTTCTATCAAGCTCCTCTCTGAGAGAAGCTGTCATGCTGGAAAGAGGTCACTTGTCAACCTATTCTGAGACCAATTTGTGGGATAATTTCAGTTAATCAGTCAAAAAAACACAAGACAGGTAAGCAGCCACTAGTTTGGGCTTGCTTACTTTGAAGACTGGAGATGTACATGCATCTTACAAGTGTCAGTCGTGAAGCAATGCATCAATCCCATCTTCAGGAACATATAAATGTTAAGAATCCTACAGTACAAACACCTAACAGTGTGCTTCAGGGATCAGTGCAAAAAGTACTGCTATAAATTGGGAGCTCAGCTAAGCCAAAAGAAAGACTTCGGTATACTGGTCAATCCCAGGAAGACTGCTTTGCCAGCGAGATGAAGCTACAGAAGAACTGCAGTGTTACGATAGAGGCAGAGATACTCATAGTACAGGTGGATCAGTCTTTAACAGGTGATTGATTGATCATGTTAATCGATACACAGCATCAGTAGCTCCCACTTACAGTAGGTGACTAGAACTGTACACATTTCGTGAAAGGCTTCTTGTAGCCTTAGCTGATACAAAAGCAACTGTTGGGATTACAGAAGTGAGGAGAACAAGAACTCCATTTGCTTGGCCCTGTTGATGTAAGCCTAAACAGGAATAGGATATGCCTTGTAAGTTAAGTTGCTTCTTTCTTTTGTGCTTATCCCCGATTTATGCTAAAGTTGATGACACTGAAAAAGGTCATTGTGAATAATTTTAAATTATGAACTAGAAGGTTCTTAACTCCAAGAAGTTCAAGGCACAAAACACAGCCGGTTTTGAAGAGCAGCCTCAATCAGATTGTGAATGGAATAGCATGCTGCGAGCAGAGACACCTGGAGCCTGGATTTTGATGCATATGCCCAAATTCATTTGGATGAAGCAGCTAAATGTTGTCACTAACGAACAGAACAGATTCCTACCAGAACACTAGAGACACTTCAGAGAACTAAAAAGCAGCAACCAGGATTATGCTACTGCAGGAGCAGAGTATATAGTTTAGTAGAAACTATATACAGAGAACACTCAGATGCATGATCATGCACCAACTACTGTGTATTTCAAGACAGAACAGAACTCTTAAAAGGGCAAGGGATAAGAAGCAGGTCCACCCAATAAAATTCACGTCCTTCTGTATGAATAGCAAACAGCCACTTTATGCAAAGCAAAAATGAGTTGGCAGAATACTCAGGTATGGGAGAGCAAAGGTGCCTGAGGTCTGAGTTAAGGTCTCCTTGGTGCATTTCTTTTTCCTTCTTTGAATGGCAAAATAAAGGCCTGATGTTTCTGTTACCTCCAACAATCCTCATATGCAGTCTTGGTGAGACCACAAGAGGAACAGCACTTTGCCTAAAATAGCTCTTCATCTCCAAAGTCATTTTGTACCTGCTCATTTAATGTCAAAACCAAGCAGCTTCTGCTGATAATGCTGAGCTAATAAAGCTGCATGAGACAAACGTAATCTATTCTTATTCTGCTTCATAGCCACAACTGTCAGCTAAATTCCAAGGCTGAACCTGTACCACTGGTAAGTAAAAAGAAGTTAGTTCCTTCTTCCCCTGCCCCAGCTTCCACACTAAATTTAAAAAACAACATTAGGGGCACTAGTAATTGACACCTCTTAAAACAAGTGGTTTGTTGTTGTTTTTAAGTTCCCATACAAAAATGGCTTTTCTAGAAGCTTCACTCCTATTCCGCTCTTTCCTTAGTTGTTCCTCAAACTCACTTGTGTATTTGCTAGCAGCTTGTCACCATAACCTGGACTTCAAGCAGGTTTTTTTTTCCTGATATAAAACGTTGTGTCTGATTTATTAGAATCAATGATACATCTGGGGCCTGAAAAAATAAATTTCAGGTAGCAGATAAATTAGATCGAATAGCCTGACACAAAGTTGAATATTCAGCTTTAGCAGCTACTGTGCAACACCAGAATTTTAAATAGGCAAGAAGTACTGCAGCTCCAGTAAGCCTAAGGAGCCTTTCAAGCTGTCCCTGAAACCCCTCAAGTCTAAATTCAAACACTTCATGGGCAATAGGTTTTCTAAGAGCTGGTTCAAACAACTGGCATTTCTCAAACTCAGATTCAACTCCAAAAACTACCAACAAGTTTCATATGCTCCAGGTTTCCAACAACTTAGCAAATACTGTAAAGGCACCAAGGTGTACTACAAGAAATTTGTCATCAATTTTTTCCAACCAACAGCACGTAACTTTAACAAGCCCCGTAAGAAGCAGCAGTAAGGCAGCTTTGGAGGAGGTAATGGAGGCATTGGTTCTGTGAGAACTTGATATACCAAGCACTAGTGTTCCCTGTTGCAGGTTACACAGTTTTGAGACTTGGGGGAACTATGTTTCTGCTCACCTATTGATGATGTTGCACATCAACTTTCCTCTGCTCTTTTCACATTTTTTTTTTTTTTAACTCATAGATTAGCATGGCCTACCACCTGTCAGTCAAGCTCAAAACACATTTGCACACATCAGAATTAACTGAACAAGTCTTCAGCATTTGAGACAGCTGGGAGGACACTGGATTTAGAGCTCCTTATTTAACATAACTTAGAAGCATTTTATGTACAAGGCAACAGTGGAAATGCAGATTTACTGCACAAACACATGCAAACACACTGTGTCCATTCTGCATGCACTTTCAGCCTCTGAAATGAAGACCATTTTACTAAGAAGTTCCTTTTGAATTTTCAGCTCAAGAAGTCATCCTATACAAAGGAAGAAACTTAGTTTAACACTGAAGGCATCGCATTTGACAACGCACAATGGCAATTCTACTCTCTTCTTCCGGTATCATTATTTGCAGTTCCTGGTATTTATCAGAGATCTGATTGTTAAAGCAATTTTCCAAAGTGAACATGAGGTGGCAGAAGTTACAGCTAAACTGATTCTTATACTTGGAACAAGAATAAGCATCTCTCCTCTGAATAATCGCACTGCTCAAGGAAGATCCTGGAATTCTAGCACTTTTGTCAGATACACCTTGGATAACCATGACTAGTAATCCTATTTGTGGGCCACGTACATAACTATCAAGCACAGTGGATCTGCTAGGTGATTAGTGGATTATTTCAAAAACAGCCATCAGAAATCTCCTTAGCACAACTGACGGTCACAGCTAATCCTTAGAACAGAGCACTTACAGCCTTCCCTCCTCCCACCTTTGAGGCTTGTTTCCCTGTATTAATAGTGGTTGAAGCTAAAAATATCTTTGGCACATCATAATTCTATTAGTATTCCGGCACACAAGTGCTTTTTTCCTTTCTGTAATGCATCTGTTCCTATAACAATTTACTAACAGCTTTAAGCATATCAGCTGCAAGCACAGCTGATCTTGATTTCCAAGAGAACAATTTAAACAAGGAAAAGAAATGTTTTCCCATTTATATGCTCATGATGTAAAGCTATCTGTAGTCTTCTACTAAAAGCCCAGAGGCCTGTAACACTGGCTTCTAGCCAACACTAGATCAGAAAGATTTACCAAATACATACTGACCTCTTGCTCTAAAGCATTCCCAAAGCTGTTGTTCTTAATTCTGTCCACCCACAGTTCAGTGTAATGCACAACAAAAGCAGCTGCCCATTGTACAGTTACCTAGAGAGAAGCATCTCTTCCAGCGACGGCACAGAGACATGACGTTCATTCCTTCTTGCACTGGCTGCATGAAGATGAACAGCAGTAGTCCTTCAAAGATCTCTACAGCATTAGCAGGTCGCAAAGCTGATTAAAGTGATCCGCATGGCAATCTGTGAAATATATGTTTTGCACTTTCAAACTGCTCCGCACTGGATTCACAGAAGGAAAGTGTGCAGTAGGTGCCTGTGTAGACCCATGCAGAAAGAGACAGCTGTGGCTTTCATTTGAACATTCTAATACATTTCAGCAAAAAAGGGGAATCCAGCATCATCCTGTATTTCAGGACTTGAAACAACCATCTGCCCAGTTCCTGGACTCTGACTCCCCCATACCAGGTTTCAAAGCACAATTTCTCAGGTGAAACCCTAATAGAAAAAGATACAGTAGAACTCAAGTTCTGTTCCTGCTAGAGATGCTCTCCGATGTTACGGGTCAGGAGATCCATTCATCTTTGCAGGTATAAAGGATTATTCTTTTAAACTTACTTTTCCTTGCCTCTGAACAGGTTTAATAGCAAAGTATTTTGGGTCTCAAATGAAAAGGTTAAAAAATTAATTCAGCAAATAAAAATCCCTCTCCTTTAAGAAAAGAAAGTAGTTTTCATTTTCACCTGTAGTAACCCCATTAGTACGAGCCTCTCTAAAGAGTCATATCTACTTATATGGCCCTTACAGCAGCTTTTCAAGGTACTTCCTCCCAGGCAGTCTGCCTCCCCTCCTTCCCATTCACTTGCTTTTTGGATGGGGAATAGAAAAGGAAACATCAGCAGCATGCTTAAAGCCTCAGCAGATGGCCGTAGGAAGAGGTAAGGATTTGGCTTTTTGGCTTGTGTCTGAAGTTACCATCCCAATGAAGCACTGGATCTGCAGAACATTTCCCTATGGCCATCAGGCACACTTCAGTGATACACTGGCTATTTTTAGCAAGGGAGCACAGTTACGCTAGGACAGCCGTGTGCTCCAAGAAAGCCAGACCGCATTAGCAGGGAAAGAAAGTAAGAACCACCACTGGCTGTTAACCACCAACTGCAGCTCGGTCAGTTCAGTCTTTCTGAAGCTACCAGCACACTGACGTTACACCATCAACCTTGGAGTTTAGTTCTGTTTATGCCTGTGCAAAGCCAGGCTCCAGATGTGAAGGCTGCATCAAGCCCATTCTTACCATGGACTAGATGCTGGATGGAGCAGAAAGTCAGAACATCACCTGGCAATTGGCACAACTAAAGTTGTTACGAGATAATCACATAAGGGTATCAAATATTTACGAGCAAGACAATGACAGGAAGCCATGGAAGACACTGCTAGCTACAAGTAAGTGCTTTTTCCTCAGGAGAGGAAGGTAACTCAAAATTTTAGTTGCTTTCATCCAGCTTTCATTAAGGAAGCGTGTTGCATAATGCATGAGGAAAACATCCGAGAACATTATCTGTTCCCTACACAGATGAATCCATGAGCAGACAGTATTGCATCCGTTTGTCCTCTGCATATAGCTGTACTCTGTTTTTCTTACTAAAAATGGTAAAAGCTCACCAGCTGACTAGGCTAGCCTAGATTAGCCATTCCCTATTATAGGGCATATGAATGACCTATCTTGAACCAAAACCACTTATCTCACCTTCTCCAGGCCAGCGAGATCTGACAGCAAAAGCACTGTTATCACATCCAGAGGTGGGTAAGCCAACAGCACCAGACCAGCCAGGCCCAGAATCTGTCTGGCAAGGTGCCGACTGCTCTCTGTCCTGGGCTCCACTTATTCTCTACCACCTTATCACAACCATCACGGACGCTCCTGAATCCACCTTATTTCAAAGGCTCAGCTGCTACTGAAATGTATGGTCTTGGTAACATCTGCCTAACATCGTTCTAGATGAAAGCACAACACAAGCTAGCCACCGTACTTTTTAGGTAAGGATTTGTGTTGCATGCTCCCTAACAAAGCCCCCCTCAGATCCTTCCAATCTTGGTAGCTTATACTCACCTACACCAGACAAGAAGTCCACCTTTGGATCAGTAAGCCTGAGCTATGTATTTGGGACAGAAATCTGCTATAAAGAGCCCTTGATCAAAATAAGGGATTATACTAGGATACAATCAGATCACTCTCAGCTTTCTTACGTTATTTCTTTTCAAAGACAAAAAGACTCATCTAAACACTTACACTGCACTGGTACTATAACTTCCAATTTTTCAAGATAGATCTGTCAAGGGAAAAATAAGCTGACAGACATGACAAGTGTACTCAGCAGAAAGACTGACTTAACCATGCTATCATGACATTTTCTGTATTGACTAGTTTCTAATTTTGTTGTCCTGAAGCTAAGAATGAACTTGTTACACGTTATTTATAAATAAACATCAATAAAACAAGAGTATCTCACAACAGATACTTAGCATTAACCTCCAGGATTTTTGTGACTATTCCAAAATTGTACGAGATAAAACCAATGTTCCTCCTCCTAAATTGCATGGTACTTCTCATCAAGCAAAGTGATCAAGTTGAAATTCTCTCCAAACTTATCTGTCCCATCTTCCTTCGATGGCTTTTGCAGACCCCTCTGCGCATTTCTCGGAGCAAGTAGAGCACACAGAACCCATTTTCACAGCATACTCAAGAACCAGTAGGAGGCATTTTAAGCCAGTACTGTTGGCATATTTACCATCAACTGTGTACTGCCTTGTATCAGTACTGCTTTTTATTATTGGAAATCCTTCTACACATAATGCTGAGTATCAGCAACTCAGTACTGGCAGCTCCAAGCATCGACAAAAATGAGTCAGACATCAAAACACTACAAAACTTTTTTTTTTTAGGCATCGTGATGTTTAGAGTCTTGGGGTCTGAGGCTTGGTTTTGTTCTTGTAGAAAATTTATCTTCTCACCCCTGATCCTTTATAGTAAACAGGTGTCACATTTTCCTGGATTGCCTGCAATCACAGCTTGCTAGTTCTGCAATGCAGGTTTGTCTCCTCACATGCTACCTTGGAAGTGACCTGGAAGCTCAACATAAGGCTGATCAGAAGTATCGTGAAATCTGGAAGTACTTGGAATTTGCTTTAATGCTGAAGTTAAAGTTCAGCCCTGATGTAATAGATGCTTTTGCATCAAGTTTAGTGAGAACATTTGAAGTACAAGTCATTTTGAGTCCAACATTTATTCCGGTATAATAGCAGGCTTGAAAATAAGGTTTTTTTTGTGTACTTTCCTGTTTTCTGCCAGTTTGGTATTCACCAAGTATCCCACTTAGCGTGCACATGAAAGGACTAGGACGACTTGATTAAAAATACAAACTTACAAACAGAACAGAAAGACAGGTAATTTCTTACCCTATTCCTTCCCCAGGGAAACCGCTCACACTTGAACAAACTTATTAACAATCATAGAGAGTGACTAAATATCAGATCAGTTGTAGTATTATATACCCTTACATCTGCTCCTAAAGTCACCTTGTGATTTTTATCATCTTGTTTATCCTGATAATCAAAACTACATGCTAGGATATGCCAGGAATACACCACTACATGATTTTACTAAAGCAGCACCAGCTAACAGCAACATTTTCAATAATCCCCAACATAAGCACACCACAAGGAAATCTCTAACCACCTAATTCAGAAGTGTTCATTCAGTCTCAGCACACCCAGCCACCACCAGGGGTTTCCTTTTTTGCAGCTAGGGGATTAGGCTCAGCTTGCCAAGGTCAGAGTCAGAGCTGTGCAGCACTTTGGCAGCACAGGAGAACTTCATGGAACAGAGACCAGGCCCTTCCCACTTGTTTCCAGCGTTCCTGCCTCTGAGATCAGTACATCACAGAGATGGGTACCAAGACACACCATTCATAAAACGGAGCTATTCTTCAAGTCACAGATACCATTAAGTATTTTATTACTGAATGGGTCTTCAGGTAACAGATTTCACTAAGAGCACTTAACAATTCATTTCTGAACTCTTTCGGTTCCCAGGAACGCAGCCCCAAGAACTCATGCAAGTCTTAATCCTTCCCTGGCCTTTGTTCCCTACAAATTCAGCCACATCCCTTAGTAATTATTCCATACCCTTTTGAGATACACTTCTTTATTTTTAAATACATCTTTTATCATTAGATAATGGACCAGAACAAACTTTTAAAGGGTGATTCTTAATCAGGCAGAACACAAGCCTCTTCCCCTCCCCATTCTCCATCCCCCAGATTTTGCTCATGAAGGTAGCCTGCGCTCCTCAAAAGAGCCTGCATCAGCTCCTTTTTGGCCCCTGTGGGCCAAACCTGCTAGAGCAGACATCACCGCACCTAACAGCGGTACCGCTGCCACTAGTTCTACATCCAAACTTCCACTCCTGTTGCACTCATCTCACTATGCTGACAGCCAACTCCATCAAAAACATGAAACAGAGCAGGCATTGCTGCCATTCTCGAATGTCACCGCACAGTTACTATACATGTCTAACATAACCTCATATTGCACAGAAGTGTAAACTACCAGAGATCAGACTTTTCAACCATACTAAACAGAATGATTGTCAAAGCTTTGCAGCTGTCCTTATTATAAAATAGTTTGAAGTTAAATATGGAATTTCTGTCAGTCTTCCATACATTCTGGATTTTCAGGTCTACATCTACTTTGTTCCTACAGCTCCAAGTCTCCAAAGAAGAAAAAAAAAAAAATCTGTTAAAGAAATGCAAAGCAAAACTGCAGTCCAACTGCAAATATGTATACAGCCAAATTTAACAACAATTTTTTAAAAACTTGAAAGTAATTTTTCCCTACTTGCTCAATTTAAGTTTCTCTTGAAGGGTATTACAGTTCAGTGTCTTACTGTGCTGAAATGAACCTTCACGGGCATTGCATGTTAGGAAGGTATCTAAACATGCTAGCCCAACAGCGAAATAGGGGCCTGAATTACTGCTACTGCTGGTCAAAGCACAGAGGAGCAAGAATGAGGCTGTTTGTCAGGGCCCCCTGAAGAGCAGCTCATCTAGACAGAACACCCCTGCCCTAGTAGTTAGCCCTGGCCCTTCCCCAGCACACGCACTACTCAGGAATAAAGTGGATAAATGATTCCGAGTGGAGCACTACGGAAAATCTTCAGTTAAAAGATAAGGCTGAGGTCTTAATCTCTCAAGGTCTGACAGGTCCCTACACATCTAGCAAGAGCATAGGCCACAGCTGAACAGAATTGTCTCAAGTAAGTTTTATGGAAGCCTCTTTCAGACCATATTGTTCAACCACCAAATACTCTCTCTTTAACAGTCTACTTTCAATATAATATAGTCTACTTTCAATATAATACAGTTTTACTACGATTAAGTTGAAGTTTCTTTCTTAGCAACTAATCAAGCTAAAGAAGTCCAGGGCTAGGAGTGGTGAGCATATCCTAGGGACCGATGGCTGCAGAGACAGATCTGAAGACACAGGCTAAGCATCAGGATGTCAACTTATTAAATAAGTCTTCCACTGCATCTTCATGCTTTCATTTTTATTTGTGAAATTCAAATACTTCTGAAGTCCAGAAATATATATTATTGACACAGTTCAACATCACATTCACTGTTGTGAGTCCTACTAAAAAGAACTTTTCCTTCTGCAGGCAGTAAGAGATATGTGCTCCTCAAGGGAGAAGACTCATAGAGAAGTTTAACTGCTTAACACTATTCAAGTTCAGATTTTAAGCCACTCCTGTGCCCTCAAATACATGACCACTTCACTATCTGCTGAGCACCTGTGGCACCTTCATTTCACACAAATTAACTACTTAAATGTGTATCTACCAGCTGGTGACCAGCAAGGCACCTTCCCTTCACAAGGTCAGGGGGACAGGCAAAGAGAAGGACAGCACAGCACTGGAAGCCAGCGCAGCACCCACAGCCACAAGCATAGCTCAGAATACTGCAAGTTGTTAAAAACTTAAGAGTTCCACCAAATGAATAATTAGCAATAAAGCAGATATCTCTTCATTCTTTGTACTTCAGTGTGGAAAGCAAGTAAATTACATAGGCCACGTTTCTGGCAAGCCAATGAGAATCATAGAATCATTAAGGTTAGAAAAGACCCCTGAGATCAGCGAGTCCACCCTGTTAACCTAACTGCCTGGTCCACCTCTAAACCATGTCCCTAAGCACCACATCCACACAGTTTTTGAATACCTCCAGGGACTGTGATTGCACCACTTCCCTGGGCAGCCTGTTCCAATGCCTAACCACTCTCTCCATGAAGAAGTTTTTCCTAATATCCAACCTAAACCTCCCCTGGTGCAGCTTGAGGCCGTTTCCTCTCATCCTATCACTTGTTACTTGGGAGAAGAGACCGACCCCCACCTGGCTACAACCTCCTTTCAGGTAGCTGTAGAGAGCGATAAGGTCTCCCCTCAGCCTCCTCTTCTCCAGACTAAACAACCCCAGCTCCCTCAGCTGCTCCTCATAAGACTTGTGCTCCAGACCCTTCACCAGCTTCATTGCCCTCCTCTGGACACGCTCCAGCACCTCGATGTCCCTCTTGTAGTGAGGGGCCCAAAACTGAACACAGTACTCGAGGTGCGGCCTCACCAGTGCCGAGTACAGGGGCACTATCACCTCCCTGGTCCTGCTGGCCACACTATTTCAGATGCAAGCCAGGATGCCATTGGCCTTCTTGGCCACCTGAGCACACTGCTGGCTCATGTTCAGCTGTCTGTCAACCAACACCCCCAGGTCCTTTTCCACCAGGCAGCTCTCCAGCCACTCCTCCCCCAGCCTGTAGCGTTGCATGGGGTTGTTGTGACCCAAGTGCAGGACCCAGCACTGAGCCTTGTTGAACCAAGAAGGACTACAAGGCAGAAACCAAATACCACAACTGGCTTCAAGTGCGTTTGTTCCTGCTCTGGTGACTTCATGAGTACTGGCCAGAAACCACACCAATTAGCAATTACTCAAGTCTTGTAGCAGCTAATGGTTTCTAAAGTCTTGAATGTAGTCCTTTGCAGCTATATTTAGACATAAATTGTATTTGTTATATAACAATTCGTATTCTTAGTACCTTACAACAGAAATGTGACATTTTGTTTAAACACTAAGTTAGAAAGCCTGTGTTTGAGTAATTTGATGATAGATTCAGTATCACTGAAGCCATGGGAGTTTTGCTGGGATGAACTGACAAGTTCTCCACTCATTACACCTCACTTTCCCACCCAATATTAGCTTACCTGCTATTTCATTCTAAACACTTAAAAAGCTTTAGCATGTTGACTCAAAACATACCAGATTGGCAGGGGTTGCATCTAATTAAAAGATTTAATCCCTTTTCCCTGAGGCTCCTGTTCAGAGAACAGATTGGTTGAACATTGAAAAACACAGCTCTTGTACTGTCGGTTTGCCACATAGTATATTCCAGTGATACAAGATCATTTTACTGGTGTATCGGACCCCACTAGTTCAAGTTCAGTTTTCCCCAACCATGAGATCAGCTTTTCAAATGCAGGTAATCAGCAGGGTAGTGACTGCTACAGCTGCTTGCCTTTGAGAGTATTTTCCAGCCAGAAGTGCAGGCATAACCACTTTGTTCCTTTGTTCTTAGCTGGATGTTGTTCAAGTTCCAAAACCTGCTCTTTGCCCTCCTCCAGGATTTATCCCTTCAAGATTTACATAAAGCACCTGTTCAAAAGACTCCTGAGGTAACACTTGCATCGAGCACCAGTTTTATGTTTTCATGATAGCAAACATCGACAGATGTGTGTAGAACTGCCTGCAGGGTCAGGAAGACAATTCTTCTAAAAGGCCTTTGTTAATAATGAAATAGTAGCTGTAGGTTCTCTTTTAAATATATTTCCCTAGCTCGTATAATCAAAGATTCATGTTCTCTACTACAGACTGGGAAGGGAATTAATTCTCAGAGCCACTCAGCAGCTAGGGAGACCATAGTGTAACCTCTAATAATTTACTAAGAGAATTTTCAGTTTCCAGTTAATTTTTATCAGATCATCGCCAAGCTGCTGATAGCATGCCTCAGAGTCAGGAAACACTGAGCACATGCATGCAAACACATGCAGTACAAACAAGAAAAATCAATTTCGAGCCTCTTATTCTGTGCTCTGATGTTATTTGAGTAAGATTAAGGTCTCCAGCGATGAGTCAGTCAGTTCATGTTTATGGAACTTTAACAGGAAAAGTAAGTATAACTAACAATTTTGATTCCATAATTGTGCACCAAAGCCCATATTGCCACAAGATCTACAGAAGACTCCACTTTTAACATTAGATATTTAAATAAAAATGATATGTATATATTAAAATCAGTAAATGTGAGATTCATCACCATCTAGTAACCCTCTAAAGAAAGCCTTCCTATATTCCCCTTCTCTGCAGCGTCTTTGACCTGCAAAAATTACTTCAAATATTGCTTTCTTTTCGAAAGGTGTGAGGGACAAATTAAATTGCAAGTGCAAATTAGGAGCCTTAAAAGACAGCCACGTTGAGCTACCTCCTGTTTTGTGAGGCACCCCTCTACTAGCATTAAGGTACTTGGTCCCATCTGCTAACAACCTTTGTTTCAGGTCAGTCTTACAGCAGACCTGACTGGAAGTCATCTTCGCTGCTCCTCTGCAACCACTTCAGCTGCATCCTACAGGACAAAGATGCTTGCACACTAGATTTTTTTTATTCAAGGTTGTCACAAAACATAGTATCACAACTTTTGAAAATAAAGGGTTTTAAAATAAACAGGCACAAAAGAAACCAGCTCCTGTATCAGAGGCTTCTCTTTACAGGTCACAACCCGCTATACTTTTAGAGTCACATTTAAACCTCACCTTTTTTATATACCGCTTTTGTCCCAATGAGAGTGAAGATTCTGATTGTACCCTAAACTGCCAAGTTCCAGCTGGAAGGAGACCTGGATTGTCTTATCTCTCACAGTTCATAACACCTGCTACAGTTTTACACCATCCTCTTCCCTCATCTTTCTCCATGAGGTTTTCCTGACAGCCACTACCTCAGGCGATGGTTTCCGTAGTTTTATGTAATAGCTACAACTTCTCGGGCAAGATATGTTTTCCCTGCTCTCCTTCTGTTGCAGAGACCACCGCTCAGTTCATTCACCCAGACGCCTAGTACACACAGCCCAGGAGGAGAAACCCGACGCTGTTGCGAGTTCTGCCCGTAAGAAAGCAGAGGTAGCCCAAAAGGATGAACTGCTGACTTGGCATATGGAAGGAACTACAGTTGCTCCTCCAGTACAAACACTTCAGCCAGTAATTTTCAAATTAAAAAACACAAAAAAAAAAAAGACTGCAGCTTGGAGAAGCTTTCCAGTTTCAAGAACTTAGTTCTCCAAGTTGCTGACATCTCTGACCAGAAATCCAGCAAGGTATGAAACATTAATTCATCTCAAGAATTTGACTTCAGGACTCAGTCTTAAGGCGTATAGCAAAGGAGCACACCAAGTCCCACAACAGAGAGAATACTTTGATCTGAAGCCCCCACAGCTAGTCTGAAAGAAGAGCAGCTCACTGAAGTATGATTTTTCATTATTATTCCCAGTTAAACAGAAGTGCACCATAAAATTAAGCAAACTCTGAAGACGGCAACAAGAATAATCTTTTCCACCTACTACCAAATTTGTGCTGCTTGCTTACCTAAGTTATGTGGGTACTACCTACCGCAAGTGCCCCTGACATTTACAAAGTACTTTCCTTTCCAGAAAGAATTATCCAGCAAGCAGATGCAGTCAAAATTAAAGCACAAACCATTAATTTTAATCTTTAAGGAAAATCTGGAAGAGGATAACAGTCACTCATATTCCTATACTAGTGGCTGGAAAAACTCTGAAGCAGACATTAACAGTTATCACAGAGTGAACCTCTGTTCTCCAAGTAGTCCAGAGCAGTCTTCCAGTCTTGAAATGGAGAAGATGCAGGATCACATCTATTCTCACTGTAAACATGTCCACATCTGCAATGTTGCTAACATATGATATGACAAAACTAGCTGCACCTCCAAAGTTGCTTTTGTACTTGTATAGCAAGACCACCCCTGCTACATATACTAGAACTACAGCTTTGTCAGTTGAAGTCACCTATGACTATGACTTCCCTGAAGACATCCAGGACTACCAGAAGACAGTTCCTGAAATACTGATTTGCAAACACTCCTAAAAAAAAAAAAAGGCTTGCAGCAGGAACAAATTACATCTTAGATTTCACTAGCAGGACAGCCAACTTCTCCCTCACTTGCATCCCAGCTAGAACTGCCCTCCAGTTAACACAAAGCCAAAGCACAGGAACTAAGCCTTTAAGTAAACAGAAGCAAAACCTATGTACATCTATTATCTGAAGATAACAGTGAATAATTATAGTGAACTATTTTCAGTTTTTGTGAACTACTACCCTGACACCTAGCTTGTGCTCTTCTATTAACTTGGACCACCAAAATGTAAGCTAAAGAAGCATGACTATTAATAGATAATCCTTGCAATCCAGCTATCAGTGCTTTTGTCTCAATGTTATCAATGCAGTTGCTTGCATATTAAATAGGCTTTCTACTTTAGAAAGCTAAAATATTGATAAAGATGAAGTACTTGCAAACAATGAAACACTATCAATAAAAAGAACATGCATTTTTCCTTCCATCCTTTTACTCTTAATATCCTCGAGTAAACACCAAAAGTCAAGTATTCAGTACGTTAAAATAATTCTAGCTTGTTTTAAACAGCGTGAAGACACTACAGCTTCTTGCATTTATTTGCACTTATATTAACTCAGCATTAAAAAATGCTATAGAGTTGATTTAGTTCATTTTTTATTTCTAAAGGCAAGAACACTAGATCACGCTAAAGGGGAAAAAAATTAACAAAATCTTCTTAGAGTAACAGGATAAAGCAAAGAAATACATTCCTCATAACCCTGTGGCAGTAGCACTTTGTAGCACTTGGCCGATGCTTGAGACCGCTGCCTTTTAACAGGCCAGAAGAGAACTCATTTACCAGCTGAAACACTGTCCAGAAAGGCCTTTTAAAACGAAAGGTCACACATGCACTAATCCAAAAGGGAACTGCATCACTTACCAATTCTTGCCTAACAAAGCCCTATGGCCTAACTTACAGCCTTTGGCCAAAGTCTGAGTAGTTAAGGATTCAAAGACGATGTGCTATAGTTATAAGCACAGACCAAGTCCAGCCTTTTCCCTACAGGTTCTCAAGACAGGTTTAACGCAGCCCTGAGACTCTTCTCATAAAAGAGGTTGTAATGATTAGTAGATCCATAGGAACTCCTTTATGAGCAATCCTCATTACATAGCAAAAACAATTGTTTCTTAAATAAAAAAAAAATATCAAAGGAATCCACAGCAGGCAGACAGGGCGTGAGGTGAGGACAGCTCTGTTCTGGCAACTGCAGATAATCAGTCCAACCAAGTCTTGGGGAAAGCTGGCTTCAGCTACCACAGGGGAGATCTGGAATAGCTCTAACAAAATCCAGATTTGCATTAAATGAAAACCCAGTACTGTGTATCTTCTACTATCGTTCAACTTCACTTTCCCTCACCAAGCCTAACTAGACTTGTTTGAAACATGTAAGCCCTATTAATTATTTACACAGCACACCTGCCCTAGACATGCAGGGCATTAGCAGGTACACTCACAACTTAAGTACTGGCCAAGAGGCAGCAGAAGGGGAAGATGAAAGACAGCACAGAAGATACACCACTAGCAATACTAATAGCACAATGATCACTGTTCAGACTTGGTTAATGAACTAGGCTGCAGATAATTCACTGGATTTGTCAAAGCCAGCTTAGACCAGCCGTTTGCTCACTAGGCAGCACTATGCAGCGGCCAGGAGACACATGGACAGAATTGCTCCTGCCCTTAACAGGGTGAGGTGGGGGTCCTATAGCTAAAAGCAACAGGCACAATAGCAGAGTTGCTGAATTTCCATTAGCCAACAGCAATCAGATTACAAAGACAAGCCCACTGCTTTATTAAATTTTAAGAGCACTGGGAAAACAGCAATTAGTTCAGGAGCTCAGGTTTGGTCCCTTCGCACGTGTGCACGCATGTGCGTACAAGTTCTGTGGAAGAGCTCAGCAGAAGGAGAACACACATTAGAAAAGCACTGTTTTTTCAAAGCATCTAATCTATTATGCAGACACAGGGATGCATATCTTGTCCTGATCAGACATCGGTGATAACTGTAATGGGGTGAATTTTAACAGTTAAGAATAGAACACAGCAGACGCAGCCCTAATGCCAACCAAACCAAGCCTGAGCAGGTCCCTCTGCATCTTGTGACAGATCCTATTGCAAAAGCACAACAAATCCAACACTGTGCCTTCAGGTCACCACTGCTGACTGCTGTCACTGGAAAGGGCTCAACCAGCAGAAAGCCAGCCGTGTCCTACTGAACCCTGTTTCCTTATTAGTGCTACTGACAGCTGAGACCGAGCCACATCTTGAATGCTGACCTGAGCTATGGCATGGTAAGGGGATGGCCCTGCACAAAGTAGAAACAGCTTTGAAAGACAGTGGGGCTCCCTCAGCACTCATGGGCAACTCCCAACTCACCCCTATGAAATCCCCCAGATGTCTCATATTTTACCCACACGTTTGTCCAACACAGCAACATAACATCCCAAACCCCATCAGTCCATGCTCTAGAGGATGTCAGCAGAACACTAATCTTGAGGAAAACATATTTAAATAGCATGACCATGTGGGCATACCCTGAGCATGCTAATATACCACACAACACAGCTAAGACTGCCTTTTCAAGGAGACATCTGACTACAAAGTAGGGAATTAAGGTTTAAACAACCTCCTGTGAACCCCAGGCTTTCAAATCCATATATCCCTTATTTTGTAAGGGGGAGGAAGAAAGACTACCAAGACTGATCCAGAAGTCATCAGGAAGAACTATTTGATCATCAAGGACTGACTGATGGGTATGATTAAGCAGTCAGCCATAATCTTCCCTCCCAGCATTTCTTCAAACCACTTCTCTCTGCTTGGCAGCTGTATCACATGTAATGCAGAAGACAACAGGGAAGGATCATTTGCAGGAGGAAGAGACTAGGACCTTCTAAAGTTCATTTTGGCTCAGCTATTGCAGAAGCAAGGCCTAATTTTACCTCATCCTTCTTCTGTTAGAAGACAAACCTGCTATTCAGTACAGGCTTATGCATCCAGCACTCAGCTACACAGATGAGCCTTTGAATGGGCATGGAGCAGATGCTGCCTGCAATGCTGAGGGGTTTCACTGCTTGCATAAACCACCAAAATGCCTCTGTAAGGCACTGATCCTACCCACAGGGGTACTCCAGCATCATACTACAAGTTCTGAGGATTGAGTGTTAAACAGCAGCACATTATTAATCTACTATATCCTTACTACTCTGCTACTTTTGCCTTTCTTCAAGTGTGCTTAACACAAAGCAGATATGAAAGAAATAATGGGGGGGGGGGGAATGAAGTTATAGTCTATTCTCCTCACTGAGACAATATTTTTAAAATAAAAATGATACCAAGTTGTTGATGAAGTACTTAGTAAATGAGATGGAAAACCTGACTGCATGGTACCATTACAGAACACACCACGTACCAAGCCACACAGGCTTGTGTGGGTTATGTGGCTTATTGTATTCATTAAAGGTTCACTGCAACTGTTAGCGGGACTGTTAATGGAACCATTCAAGAAAGGAAATTGGCAACCAATTCATTCTCACTAATTGCAATGTAGTTTCAACTGTCTTATGCAGTGGCCAAATGCCTTGCAGAAAACAGCATCTTTGTAACTGCCTAGTGTAATAACCAATAAAATTCGCTATCACATTCTTATTTAACTCTTATACTAATTTTTCTAATGTAATACTTACTAACTCTGTTAAAGTTTGGCATAATGCAGGAACAAGATTAATGCTGTCTTGTTAATCAGACAGAATATTTTAGCCCTCCACCTTCAGACCAAGGACTATTCAGCAATCCCAACATGGTGAAGGGGACACTCCACATGCATGCAAAGGACTGCACTGAATCCCAGAGCTATGAGCATAACCCATGCAGACCCATCACTCTGCTCCAGCAAGAAAAACAAGAAATGCCATCCTCGGTGCAGAGTGGACAACATGGAGTCGACTATTAACAGTAGGAAGAAGCACCAAAACTCAGGCTAACCATTTCAGAGCTCTAGGAGTAACAGATACATTGCAGAGTGACTCTGCTATCCTACATCACCATCACAACATGGATACAGCATACAGAGAGGTAGCACATTCCTCAGAGATTATTTTCTGGCACTAACAGACATTTTCTTCCTTTTAAGGCACCTTAAAACAGAAGTATCTATGCTGATGTGAGAATGAACAGCCCTCCCCACCACCTGGCAATTTCTTAGAGGACTTGGAGGCTAGATTGAAACCACCACTTCCCCAAGAGAAGAGTTACAGTAAGGGGGTGGAGGAGTGGGGGTCTGCATTTCAAGTTTCTTATTTTTGGACCTAGAAGAGTAGTTCCTGTATTCCCAGCCTCGAGCACCTGATGAAGAATCCAGTGCAGAACCTCCCGCATTGCTTTATATCACCAAGGACTAACAAAAACAGAACACACATAATAAAGGCAGCTTAATGAAGACATAAATCTGCACAAAGCTCAGGACAGACTTGTGAACTTAATAAAAATCTTCAGTGTAGGACAAGTTTATTTTTAGTTTAATGGATGTATAAGACAGACTTCCAAAACAGAAAATTCAACAGCAGTTCTATGTTTAACCAAGGACAAGAGAAAAGCTGCCATCACACGCCTCTGCCTGTCCCCTGCAGGAAAAAGAGCACTACTGACAGATAAGAGAGGCTTACAGGTTTTACAGCATCTTATCTCTGCTCTACAGCCCCAGTCAGGAGATCAGATCAGGGTTGAGAAGAAAGCTGGTTGAGCTAGAACCTCATGTGGATCTTTCCTTTTGAAGCACATTATATGAAAAAATATAATTATCAGTTATTTTAATGCTGGAGTAATAAGTAGTATTTATCCACCTACTACTGTTATACTGAAGTCCTATAGGATAAGTCTAGCTGGAGAAGTTTTCCTCAATAAAGTATTTTTATTAGAAAAATCCCAACCTAGTAAGTCGTCTTATGCTAGTTGTTCTTCCTGCAACAGCTATCTTGTCTGCAGCATCTGTACTGAATGAGTTTTAGAAGTAGCCTTTCCTCTTTTTCCCCTACCATTTTTTTTTCCCCCTCCTAAAGAGAGAAAACAGTCTCAGTGGCTGGATCTCTAAAAGATATCTTATGGTGCTTCTACAGATTTTTCTGGGAATCCTATAGATCAGACCCTGAACTGCTGCAGGCTGGTGACAGTGAATTTGATTTAGGCAGTTATGCTGACTGGACCAGCTGGGGCTATGACCATACAGGCCTCCTGCTAGGGTTCAGACAAGGCCTGGCATTGCCAAAACATTCAATGTTTGTTTTTCTATCAGATCAGGATTCAGTTTGACCTATTCCATCATTGCTGAGGATTAAGTACATTTGTACTGTATCCGTTTGTTATTTTTGAGACATTCCAGTACCTGTCTGCAATAGGCAGAGTTTTATTGGAACTGCTACCAGAATAAGCAAAGCCAAGAATCACAGACCTTTTCAATATTTAATTATCTAGTATTGCACAGGCTGCTGTGGATTTAGAGGAAATTATGCTTATGACTCATATGCTAGTACTGGAGGAGTTTTTCATAACAACGTAGCCCTAGGGAAGAGAGGAAAAAAGTCCAAACCAACAACACACTGCTGAAAACTGAACATCATCACCCAGCTCACTCCGTTTCCAGTGACAGTGCATCCATCCAGGTACAGCAAGCACTGCTGTTTCATTCCTAAGAAAGTCTTATCAGCTAGACTTCAGTCACTCTTCTCTTTCCTTCTGTTCAGCACAAGGAATGGTTTAAGATGCAGAGTCCAAAAGTGGTTCTAAACTCTTCAGGACGGTTTCAGACAGTGCTGAGCTGTATCCATTCCTGGATTAGATACAGGTTGCTCAAGTTTCTCATTCCTTCATGAAGGAGACACCTTTTGAAAGGGAAATAGTCATTCCCACCCCCAGTATAAGCTTCATCGATTTTTTTTTTTCTTTTTCTTTTTTTTTTTTTTTTTTAATATAAGACAAAAGCAAGCAGCCAGTTCTTTCAACTATTGGGGACAAATTTCATGTAGCAATTTTCTTCTGAAAGCCTAAAAGCCTTCTTTCTCTTCCCTCCACAGACTACTACAGAAGCTATTCACTCATATATGAGCAGTCCCCAACTGGTAAGCATCAGTTTGCTATACCATGTTTGGAGGTCTTCAGAAATACTGCTACCACATTATTTCCAGATAGCTGGTCTACTTTGCTGTGAATAGTAGAGCTACTCAATAGAAAGAAATCCCTTCTATTCAGTTACTGTCTCAATATTGAGCTCCTTGTTAAAACAAAAGTTCCTCACCACTAGTTAGCCTTACACCCTAATAAATTTGAAGGAGTCTCTCACATTAAGTATACCTTTTGTCTTCAGTGTAACTCCTACTATGCAGCTGTTGAAAAGCACCACTGTAGCACTTGCGTCACACAGTTTAAATGCATATGACACCAGCAACAGGAACACAGAATTACACACAGGAAGGAATTATTCTGATATGAATTTAAAATTGTTTGTTCTCAAGGTTTAAGTTTTAGCTATACTTTTACAAAGCAGTATCTCATCACAGATGAAAGAACAAAACCATTACAGTAACAGCAGACATAGGCTTTGCTTACTACAAGAAGACTCTCTCTGCACTTCTGAGTAAGCCTTCCTACCAGGAAAACAGGCTTTCAGCTTTTCCACATAGGAAAAGGAAAAAAAGGTAAGGATAGTCAGTCTCTACCTCAGAGCACTAGAAATAAAGTCTATTAACCACATTAAAAATACATTTTTTTAAAATAAGTGCCACCTTCCCTCCCCTCAAATCCTAAAATAAACTTACCTGACTGAAATCCAAAGTTTAAAAAAAAAAAAGGACAAGCCTCCTATGTGCCACTCTTATCCTACCAAAACCTCTACAGACATGACCTTCTATTTCTTTTCTCCTCTTTTAAAGTCTTCTTACCTGTGTGCATTAGCTTCTCTCACCCACAGATTAGGGGGCTGAGGCTCGTTAGTGTAAACAGAGCTGTAATAATTGGCATCAGGTAGAACTTGTATCCAGTTAAGCCTACTTTCTGGTGAGTACTTAAAGCACAGCCTATTCAGCTTGAATAGTTGCTATGTTACCCTATCTGAATGAGAGTTTTCAGACAACTTTTACTGTTTCTTTGATTTTGTAAGTGTTGGTATTATTACAGCTGTCTTTTACAGCTTACTTTTTAATTTATTTGTAATAGTATACATGTTAAAACCTATATAAACAACCAGAAAAGGTTATTGTAGTTTTTTTCTCATATTGTAAAGCTTAGTTCTTGATCTCTTAATTGTTATCTTATTATTTGAGTCTTCTTTCACAGTTCTTCTCAGTGTGAACTGATTTTCCTTTTTACAGGTGTATATGATAGGAAAACTCCTTAAATATCTCTTCCTACCTTTTGGTGTATGAGACGACTCTAAAGTATCTATTTCTGCTTTGACCTTAGTTTTAGCTACTTGCTTTTCTTCTGTTAATCCAATTCTATTTTTGGCTATAGCCTCAGTCACAGCATAGTCTTCTAGTTGAAGCACTGCCAATCTTCTTAATGTAGGACTTCCCTTCCTCCTTCTTCAGGTTGTTAATCACTCTTCTCAAATTCTAGTCTATAAAAACTGATGTATCAATTTTCTAATTAGAATTGATTATGTAGGAGTAGAATCATTGTTAATAAGCTATTTAAACAATAAGAAATAACACCAAAAAACTACAGAAATATAGCTTAAAAAATGCCCTTGTAAAATTAAACCTTTACAAGAAATAAAGGATTAAATAAAAGGTCATGCTCTGTTTGTCTTTTCCAGAATATACACATGGACTTGCCTTCATGATGTCTGACACCACTAAAGCCAGATGGCAACTTTGAAAAAAAATATAACCCTAATGGCTGCAAGCTTACCTGACTAAAGAAAGAAACCTTTTCATATACCATCTTCTATTTCCTAGCACCAAATACTGTGTAGCTGCCTGTAATCTTCATATTGACCCTATGAAGTACATAACTAAAATTATTCCCTTGCTCTGGAAACACCAATGACAAAATACTTGGAACTTAAGTGAAACAGCTTTAGCTCCCTGTGAAAACAGAAGCTACCACATCACTGTTGTCTTTCTCCACCTCAGTAAATTTTGTGGCTTCTGCTTAGAGTACTAATATTTTATTACTGAATGCTAGTTCATGCACTAATTCTGATGCAAATAAAAAATATGGTTGTTTGCAGTTGCTAAGTCCAAAATTAATGACAGTGTACACTCCAATAGAACCATCTGCCCTGTCTAGACATGAACTGGGCCATAGAAATATAAATCCTATCATCATCTCATCAGTGGGCAAAACCGATTTGATTTGTAGCCTGTAACAGAATGAGGCAGAAATTTAGCAAGATGTCTGTGTAAAGTCCTGGGTGTCTTACAGGGGACTTTAATTAAAAAAAAAAAAAAAAAAAAAAAAAGTACTGGTAGGAAGAAGGTATAAAATTAACTCTTGCCTCTGGTTGTCAGAGATCTCTCTACCTGGGAGATGGCACTGATAGCCTGACAAAAGAGTTTAATGTCTCTTTAAACAACAGTCATCATCACCAGGAATGGCCAGTGCACAGAGCCTGGGAACCTGGCTGTCTAATGAATCAAAAGGTACCAAAAGGAGTAGTAAATTATTTAAATCCCATCCTATTTAGCTCTAACACAAAATTGCACTGTCTCAACAAAATCATATCAGACCTATTACTGCAGCTATTTTATTTCCATTTTTCTCTCTTTGGGGTTTTGGCAAGAAGCCCTCAAAGAAAATCGTTTAGGTAATCAGCAGGCAGGCCAAAACCTAAAAAAAAACATACAGTGTTGAGGACTGCAGAATCTTCTTCTTTGGAGCCCTAGATGAACAGTCTTTCTTGATGGTGAAAGTTTAGGATTGTTGAGGTCTCTCCTGCAGTTCAGGCTTGGAACACTAACTGCTCTCTCCCATGCCATGCTACGCGCTGTCCTTTGCATCTAACTTGAACGCCTGCCAATGTGGGTGAGCACACTTAAGGGAAACGGCATGGAGTCAGTAATGGAAATGGATAGCGATTTAAATGGCAAGAGTGTCTACTGTGAGACAAAATAGATTTCCTCATCAGCTGCTTTCAGTGGAGATCCTGCAACTAGAGACCTTCTTGGATCTACTGCAGGATCTGGGATTTTGTGGATCTCCTATGAGATACTCTGTCAGAAGAGAGGAAATGGTACTGGGGAGACAGTGTGCATGGAAGATGCTGTGTACAGAGTCCCAGCTAACAGAGACCCATGATAGAAGGGCTCCCTGGCATGCATTTAGGGAAAGCATCATCTGTGTTACTGGGGTATTTTAGGACGATGGCATACATTACAACTCACAGTAGGAAGCTCTTGATAAACTGGCATTAGGAAGGTTAGGAAACATGTGCTGTCCTACCACCTGAGTAGGTAATGTATAAAACTCCCTTGTGGTTTGATCGCCAGCTGTATCCAAAGGCTGTCCATATTCCAGAGCCAAAAAAATACACTAACTGGAATTCAGGATGTCAGAAAATATCGTCCAGGCAGCAGGACACTCAGAGTTTACACTCTAAAAAAATTGAAAGGCAGAGGCTCTCTACTTATGTATGGTTTGTAGGGACATACGCATTTTCTTTTATCAGTTCGGACTGCTCCTTCAGACAGTCATGGTTGTGCTGCTTGTAGTGACTTCATGTTGTTCTCTTTTGACTTCCAGAGAAGCTGATTTATTTTGTTCCTGTTGGCAGGACAGTTAGGGATACTGATTCCCTCCTTCCCCTTCTGCCACCATGCTCTTCCATTATTTTACACTTCTCACGCTACTGCCTTTATGCACTTTTTGCTATTTTCCAAAACAGTTTATTGGTCATTCTGAAATTTATTTAGAAATTTATTCTAATTTATTTAGAAATTAATCTGAAACTCAAATGACAGCAGACAGCACAGATCATCCCAATCCTAGCATGGTAAAAAGGAAGTACTGGAATATACTATGTTTGATGGTTGTTATTTTTCAGGCAAAATCAGGTATTAAGTGTGCATGCTATTTTACCGTCTGCTCCTGGAAAGATCAGTGTACACAGGCTATTTTGTGCCCATGAAGTTCCTGGTTCTACTTGGTGTTTAAGAACACAGACCGAGAAAAAAAAGCCTGTTTAAAAGTTCAGATCCACCTATTCCAGATGATTATTTTATAGTCCTTTACATATACCAATCAAATTCAGTCATGAGATCAAGCTAGATTTCTTTCCCACCACTCCTTCTGGAAAGCTATTCTGAACAGTTGTCTGATATTTAGAAATATGCTTATTACTTTCAGACTAAATGTCTGTGAAAGTCTGTTCTTGCACCAGCACTATCCTCTAGTTGAAATCATTTTTCTCTCTCTTGACTATATGTACAGAAACTTAACTGTTTAGGTGATAGCTAGGCTGACAGAAGCTTGCGTTTGTGGCTGGTAAGTAAGATACCAAAATACTGTGAAGCTCGCAATAAATATAGAAGTGTTGGCCAAACTGAAATGATATATTCTGTCCTGAACAGCTTCATCACAATCAAAACATCAGCTATAGTGGCCCCTTCAGTAATGTGGATCTATATGGTATGTTATGAGATCACGTTGCCCCCACCCTCTCCAGAAAATGTATTTTTAATTCTTCCTATTACAGGGGCTCAACGCTCTATATAAAGACCTGAAATGATGTCCAACTCCCAATTTCTCAAGATGGGACATATCTAAAATAACTCTAAAATAATGAGTTCCTGTGCACATTTGCATGTTAAGAAATTTACCGATAATTGCACTTTCCTGAAGTGTCTTAATTTGGGACCCCAACCCCCAAAATCTTTTGGCTTTTTCTGTAAGAAATCAACTCTTTCTCCTCAGATCTTTCTAGCCACTCCTTTCTCTTTCTGAAGACTGATCACCGCTTTTGCTACCCTAAGGAAGATTCGGAGGGTTTAAAATCTTTTGAAAGATCTGATAAGCAAATTTCGGATTTGTAAATAAAATTACTTTCATCAGAAACGGAGGGTAAGAACCTTTTTACTTACTGAAGATTCTGGGAAAACTTCAGCAAGGGTCAGGATTTTAGTTAAGGAGTGAAGAGTGAACAGTCCCTGCTCTTCAGGCAGCGCAGGATTAGGATGAGTTTGATTGGGGGCAGGAAGGGAGAAGGATAGCACTCTCGCCTCCTGTCTGTCTGGTAAACTCTTACAAAAGCTCTTTTTTCTCCCCTACGACCAGGCAGACAAACGGCACAAGGATGGCTCCCAGGTGCAGACTTGTATTAGTGAAACTCTGGGAACAAGATTTGACTGTTAATGTGTAAAGCAGGACTGGTCCTCTCCCCAGTCTGGGGAGCACCCGCATACCGTAATTCCCCTGTCTTTCTGTCCCTCTTCAAGACAAGGCACCAGGATTGAGGTCAATGTATGTCAGTCACGGGACCACTGAAGCAGGAACTATGCTGAGCCTTCCCAGTGATGTTGAGTAAATGACGACTGGCTTTCAGTTTAAAGCTTCCAGGTCAAGTCCTGATTCCCTATAACTGATATGACAAATGCAGATGTAGCCTCTGCATCTGTTTCAGAGTCGTGATGGCTGCTGTTGACTTTGCACATATTCTTTCAGCATCTTTTGTCTCCCATTTACAAATAAACTGCATCCATTAAATTAAGGTGACGTTTACTTAGCATATTTAAAGGCACACAAAAGCCTGGGGCATTTGTTTCCTATATCCTTTTTATAAGCATCGGATTGAACGTTCCTAGATCTCACAGGCACAGGATGTTAGATTGCCTTCGCTGTGCTTCATATGAATAGGCAAAACAGTGCTGGGTCAGCAGGAGATAACACCTGAGCCCTCCTTCTATTCAAAGTAGCAAATGAGTCAGAGTGGTGTTATTGTAAGGAGATAAACACTTTTGCTTTCACTCTTTACAACTACCTACCTATTTAATGAAATCACATAAATGAGTTTGGTCGTCTGCATTTGAGAGATTAGGAATTAAAAATCAAGACCTTCCAGTCAGCTTTAAACCAGAGGCAAGGCTGCCTTCTCTCCCTAGTAGAACCTATAAACTAATTTCAGTTGTGTTAATACTGATTTACAACACTCTAAAAGAAGGTAGGTTCATCAGACCAAACCCTTGGCTAAAACAAACGGACATACTTTGTTGGATCTATTATGAATTACATGTCTGACCCCATCATGGCTCTTCCATTTTAGTTAAGTGGAAGACAAGTTCTTCTTCATTTGTACTTTGCACTGATGCCCCAGTGGAACAATTTCCAAGTTGTTCACTAGAACTAAAAAATCAAAAAATATCCTATGTGAGGTTAGAAAGCAGTGGAAATGTATTCAAAAATCTACAGGATGTCTTGTGATTCTTCATCACAACATGAAGGTATTGAGACTCATTTACTGATACTTCATGTTCTTCCCGATTTCAACTGGTTTTACTGCTTACTGCAAGGACATCTACATTGTTACGAAACACCTCTAGCTATCTGAAAAAACCCTGCTGAATATCATATACATGTACGTGACATTCTATCTATATGGATTATGTCGCTTGTCTCAGTGCAAATAGGTGGTTTCATTGGGTCTCTCATTAAAATCTGTATCATGTCAGCTTTGCCTTATCATGCCCTGGCTCAAAATACAAAACTTAGCATCTTCTGTTTTCAGGTGTGCTTGCTCCATTCTAGCTTCCAGTATTCAAAATAAAAATGTCCACAATCAAGAATTACTGCCATGGTAAGACATGGGTCTCAACCACTGGTCTGAGAGCCAAGAGCTCTGAACAGGCAGGCAGCTATCCCCTCCTGAGGCTGGCAAGAAACTGCCCAGGAACTTTTCTGGTAGACAGAATTCCTTATGAAAAGGTGGCAATAATGCTAATAAAAAATCCGAAAACTTTCCAAACAAATACTGGAATAACTGTTCAAATAAGAAGTTTCCAATACTGATACTTCACTTTTTTTTCCTCCATCTTCCACCATGTCAACAATCTTTCACAAGTTATCCTTTGAGTGTACCAGCCGAGAATCTGCTATCTAAAGCTCTCAGATGTCATGTCTCACATACCCGCAACTGCTCCAAAAGGCTTAGCTAGAAAAGATGGGAGACTGAAAGGAAAACATTTACGCTGGTGAAAAGGCCAAGCCAAACTTAATTAATGGCTGTCCCAGAAGCAGAAAGCTGTTGCTGCAGAGGTGTTCAGCTGCCTTTTCAAAGTCTAATATATTGCTCTGCTCTACCAGCTATTCATAGGAGAGATTTTGCGATTAACTATCCCTTAAAAGAACCTGTCAGCAATCAGGCTCTACAGATACTGTCTGTAACAGATATTCTGATATTTGTACTACTACAAACTAATTAAAATGTGCCACAATGCAACACGGTGCAGGAAAACAAATATGAAAGAGTAATCTATTATAGTAATAAAGCTAACATAGGCGCTTAAAATATTACTTCACAAGTAGTAAATCAGACCTCTCAGATTCAAAGATTATTTAGAGGGTATACTTGACAGCTCAGAGAAAAATGGTCAAAGGGAAATGAACCAGCTAAGAGTACCACCGTGTAGCAAGTCTGCAGAGTATCACTTGACAACCTTCCAGAAGAGCAGAAATGGATGACGTGGTTGTTTACAGGGCCCTCAGCAAGTCTTCACTACAATAAAAATGCCTTGTGAATTGGTAACTAATTGGAGAGTGATCAGTTTGAGATGCTACCATCAATTTTCAGATGATCATCCAAAATGCCGTGTAGAGTCAATGGGAGCTGTCAGCTTGGAACTTCTTGGGGAGGGAAGAAGAATTAATTATCAAAAAAAAAGGAATGCTTTAAATCAGCATCGTTTCTGAAGCCGTAGATTTCCAGGGAAAAAATCTCTACAGAGATGGCAGAGTTCAAGAATGTACTCAAACCTTGTGGCAATGAAAATGCAGTACTGAATGACTATGCTTTCCGTACCCAGTAAGTGCAGTTTAATTGTCTTGGAGATATTCTAGGACCCTGAACAGACAAGCAGGTTTCCTTGCAATCATTTTACTGACAGATGTTCTAATCCTGCATGGAATTACAACAGCATTACTGCCAAATCACACTAGCAGGGCAATACTTTTAGATCTACCCAGAGAATGAGAAGGATACTGACTCACCCAGCACAGGAAAGTACACTAAAAGCAGATACTGCTAGGGAACTAAAACCTGAAACAAAAGTTCTGTGGAGAGAGAGTGGAGCAGAGAAGGAATAAAATAGTTCCTATAAACAGACAGTACATGTGTCTGTTTTCAATGGAGTTACGAATATAGTCAAATAACATAAGAGAGTTCATATATTGGCTATACAGTGGGGTGGAAATTTTTATGTTCATTAAATACATTTCATTTAATTTAATCTTAAAAACTGAAGGTTAGTCAAATCTCCAGCTGACTCCTAAATAACCGTGTTACCCATCATCTAAGTGGTTTGATCTTTAATGGATTTATTCATGATCTCACCTCCCCCGCCACAGTAAGGCAAAAAAGTGTTTCTTCTGCCACACTACTTAGGACCTTGTTTATATATGAAATTATTCCACAGTAACTGTGTATACAACATCTTTTTCTAATTCAGTGTCATAAGCAGATGTATTTTGAATTCCCTCCTATCTAACGGCAAACTAACTGTCACAGCCAGACAAGCTTTAAGTGAGTTACTCAAGACAGCAGAAGTTCAGGTTGGCCTCCAGTTAGCCCCGTCACTGTCACCACCTCACTTTACAGTTGAGCAAGTTCTCACACTGCTTGAGAAGACTCCACTTTGTGCTACTATAAAAACATAGTAACGTAAAACATGGGGTTTATTGTGATGAGGTCTTGCTGAAAAGGCATACTTGTCACTGGTATTTACGGAAATAGGATCGGGCCTTTGATGTGATTGAATAAGCTGCACATTATACTACACTATGTGCCAGTTAAACATGGATGAAAAGAAACAGGAGGTCCGTAACACTTACACGTAATTACCACCACACAGTTTGAGTGTGTGCATAAACACACGCGTACTTTAGTCTTCACCTGGAAGAATTTCTCATCATAGGGTAGAATTTCTATGTGCCAACACTATGGTTGCAATTGTCTTGCCAGATGTTTCTGTAACTCTTGGTAATGTTCATGGGCATTAAATGCATTTGCTGAGGATCTACACCCCTCTGCTTACTGCCCATTGTCACTACACCTGCCAGGTACATTTCTCACAGCAGAATAGGGCTTTTGCTCTTAGTTAAACATTTAAATGTTAATATTTTAGGAATCTGTTAGCTCAGCACTGTGCTCACCCCTTTCATAGGGTTTGTTTGCTTAAAAATGCATGCAGGAGATCTGCTGATCTGCCTGCAAAATATGATATAGATATCCCATGGGTACAGGTGACTTGAGTGAGCTTTACGGTTAAAGCTTTAGCCTTCACTGTGCTTCTTACCTGTCTGAACCTGACCTCCGCAATACCAAAGGACACCTTCTTTGAAGCAGCAACAGCAATATGTAAATAGTGCAAAGCTGACGAAATATTTCACCGGTAGCTACTGCGTATGTTCCATATATCTATAGGAATTACGTCTAACCCGTAAATGACTACAGATGAAAGCTTTAAGCAAAACGCAAGTGCCCGTATGCAATTATAACTGCTCTGTATGACAGTTCCCAACAGTTGCAGTCACGGTAATGTACTATCACAGCACAAAAATAGGGTCTAGCCCAAGAGGTTCTTACACAGACACTCCTCTGACAAAAGAAACAGATGGATCCTTTACAATCACAAGAGAGTAAGACTCTAAGAGACAGCCGCTGCTCTTAAGACCAAATACACAACATAAAATAAAAGCAAATATTTCACGGGAAATGTAGATGGAAAAGATATAAAAGGAGTCTGGTTTCATACCATGAAATGATGTTTATATTTCAGCTCCTCATGTCCTGGCAGAAGATTCTGTCACTACCTTTGCACTAAAAATATATCTTCTTGCTGATGTGCGCCACTGAGCAGTTGAAAAAGACCACAGTAAATGACATCAAGATCATTTGTACCTTTAATCCATTCTAAAGTTGGAATTTTAAATTTTTTGCCCTAAAAATAAAAATGCTATTGTGTAATCATCCAATGTGTTATTGACAGTTGCTTATTTTTAGTGACTTTAAGGAGGCAGGAAGGAGAAGAACAAGTTAGTCTTTTGATGTCTGTGGTTCCAACAGTAAAGAGCTGGAGACTTCTTTGAGAATAATTTAAATCTAATCAATTTAGCTCATCTGGTACAACATTACAGCAATAAAAAGATTTAGTTGTACAAAGCAAAAAAAAATCGATTAATGAGCAAATGCATAAAAAAGAAGAGGACTGATCATTTGAGTGGCAGGAGGTGACTCGCCATCTCCAACTTCTCCTTTTCACATCATCTGCTTTTCTGTGGAGTCCTTTGTACCAGCGCTAAGCAGGTTTGAAACTCTACCAAATATACCAATTACATTTTATATTGTATTAGCACATGTGGAAGCCACACTACAAAATGCAAGAGGGTAGAAAATCAGAATTGGATCTGATGTGGAAAGACATCATTAGACCATCACAGAGGTACTGTACTTCTTGACTAAAGAAGAACATCTATAAGCTACTGAAATACTTGACATAGTATGAAAAGAAATCTCTGTGACCCAAACTAAAAGCTAGTACTTTAAGATTACCAACACTCCCTCAAGAGTAAACAGGACCAGCAAACAAACGACAAATATTTAAAGCAGGAAACCTCTTCTAAAAAGGAAAGAAGGTAGAATGTTCTGATACATGGGTGCCAAGGAAACCACAGTGGATGAAGACAGTTACCTGACCCTAACTAAGGTGACCAATCCTCCCCCTATGCCATTCAGCTCAGGAAAGGTCTTCAGATTTTGCAATGCCACCACACAACCACATCTGAACTGATTTTCAGCTGACAGTGGTTCTCCAAACATCTGCTTTTACAGTTGAGTTCACACAGCCCAGAGCCCCTCGTAAGAACTTGTTCGGTCCACACAGGCAGCAGGTCTGCACACCAAGCCACAGCACGCTGTGAAAAAAAGAGCGCTCCTGCCTTTCTGTGTCTGTTCCCTGCTGCCATCTGAGATCACACAGGCTGCTAGTGAGCCACATCCACACTGATCCAAGTGACCACGTAACCCCTGGTGGCTAACGTTGACGCAAGCAAGGCAATGGGAATACACAGGAAGGGGGAAGGCAGGACCTTCTCTCTGGGTGGCAGAGAGATTGGCTCTGGTTCTCCTAAGCCACCAGAGTTGTCTCTGGTGTCCTAAACCAACTACAATCATATCCTTTAATAAGTCTATGTAATAAGTTACACAAACCTCTATTATGTAATTTTCATAGGCATTATATATACCTATACTAGATATTACTCTGTTATCCTTCAGAAAAGTATTCTAAATAGGAAATACCTTGTTCAACAACTGAGAAATAGTGATCTTAATGCTAACCAGCAACCCACATCTTTCTTCAAAGTATCGTCTAATCTAGATTTCACTTAAGTGAAATGAAGGGAACATGTACAATTCTAAAGCTGTGTATAGATAAATCCCAGCTAGAAGATCTGGGTGCCTCAGGCATCCAGAGCATGACTGAGGTGCAACTTAACCACCTAGATCCACAAGTATGATTTACAAAAGCTGAAGCTTGAACTCCTTATGTATCCCATGTTCAAGCTAAACATTCTCCAGGTGCCAAGCACTCAGCATCTGAAGGGCTGGTTATGGGTAAGGGCACCTAAGTTTAGATTCCAAACGTCAGATCGCAAACAGATCTGCTCTGGGAAAGGAGCCTCCCGGCCACAGGACAGGACTTCAGATCGGACTGCAGAACTGGACACAACCCCAAGCACTGGAGAGTGGAATCTGCTTAACTACAACTGTTTCATCTGAATAGCTTACACTGAAGATAAGTAAAGCTGGTAATGTGCTAAATCCTAGTCTGAAGCCTCACCATTTCCTATGAGCTAGCATTACACACCTCTTTGCTTAGCATCCTGCTTACTTCAGCAGCTATGCAGAGGTCCCTGAAGTTCTGTCCTTATTAGCAGGCAGTGAGGCGAAACAGGGGAATTACTAGTAGAGTGACCAGGTTGTGCAGAGGAGCCAAAGGGAAGGTGGCTTCTCCTCCAAGCTATCTCTAGCCTGGCTGAAAAGCCCCGGGTGGCTGGAAGACCTCTTCCAGTTCAGCATCATCCAAAAGCAATCCAGCAAATGCTCTCCAAGGTGCTCTGATGTTTAACCCAAAGTAGTGCTGATCAGGAAATGTGCTTCAGAATCACATTCTTTATTCAAATAAAAAGTGCTGAAGGAGCATCGTACTGCACCCTTACTCACCGCAGAGATTGTTACAATATTTTGCACAGGAACGAGTGTCTCAGCCTTTTAGTGGACCTGTCCGTAAGTCACAGACAATGTCACTGAGGCTTCAGCTATGCCGAAGTAAAACAGATATCACAAGTGAATTCTGAATGCACCTTGGTCCTACAGAAGTCAGTGGAAGTCCTTTGGGACCAGAATTACACCTTCAAAGTCTACCATTTTTATCTATTTTCTTATGAATGAGTTGGAAAGCATTTTCCTAAATGAACCTCTTGAGAAACCTTATCATTTACCTCTCTGCAAGCTCACAGCAGTGCCTGGTGCTCTCCGCACTCCTAACCGCAGGATGGAGGCCCCTGACCAGCCCAGTCAGGGCTCTGCCGGCAGTATTGCCTTGTGACCAGATGCACACCAAGGAATTTTCCTCTCAAGAACTATCAGAACCAAGAGAAAGAAGGGGGACAACACCCTGCCCCCTCAGCAGTGCTATCAAGAGAAGGCAGCACCCAAGCTGTCCGCTGAGGGTTGTCCACCACCTGCCCTGACCCCGGCGGCTCAGGGGAAGGGCTGGCAATGGCTGTGCAGCAGCGGGGCAGGGTGGCCCGGCCTGTGGCATGCGGGGCCCTGTCGGCTGGGTGCCCTGCCGGGTGTGGGTGCCGGGGGGCAGGGGGCCCGGTGGGGGGCGGTGACCGGGGTGGCTGGGGCGCGGGGAGGCCCCGGGGGTGCAGTGCTGGGGCCGGGCTGTGGAGGCGGGGGCAGGGTGCCGGGTGCCCTTGGGCCGCAGGGGCCGGGCGGACAGCGCTGCCCAGCGCCGCCGCGGCCCGGCGAGCCCTGGGCGCCGCGGCAGCTCCTTCCCGCGCAGAGAGCCCGAGGGCGGGGGCGGCACTGCGGGCTTTCCCCCGCCGCCGCCGCCGCCAAACACCGGGGCGAGGGCGGCGGCGGAGGAGGAGGGGGCGCGGGCGGTGCGGCGGCGGGGCCGGGCGGCCGGGCCGCGGAGGCGCCGTCTCCCTTCCCCTCGCCCTCCTTCCTCCGCCGCGGCGCCTCCTCTCCCCGCCGCTCCCTCCCGCCCCGCTTCGCCTCGCCCTTTCCTCACCAGCCGAGGAGTGGATCTTGGAGGATTTCCGCTGCAGGGACATCCTCAGCGCCGTGTCCAGGCCGGCCCGGTTCGGCATGCTGCGGCCGGGGCGGCAGGCGAAGCCCGCGGCCGGTTAGGGCGGCGGCGGCGGCGGGCTGGCCATGGGCCCCCCCACGCGCAGACGCCGCGCTGCGGCGGCGGCCGCTGGCACCGCCGCGGCCTGGCTGCGGGGGCGGGCGAGGCGCTAAGCCCTCGCCGGGCTCGGCTCCCCGCCGGTGCCCTCCTCAGGAGGCGGCTCGGCGCCGCGGCGGGTGCTGCGTCCTCCGCCGCCCCCTCCCTCAGGGCCGGGGCCAAAGGCAACCCCTCCGGGCGCGGGGGCTGCCTCTCCTCCCCGGCCCGGCCCGGGCCCGCGGCTCCCCGCCGCAGCCCCCGCCGACCCCGCGCCCCGGGCGGACCCCGGCCTGCGGGGCCGGTGAGGCCCGACGGCCCCGGGCGCCTACCGGGCCTCTCCGCTAACGCCGCCGGGGACGAGGCGGGGTGCAGAGCCGCGTCCTGACCGCCGCCTCACCGCCGCTTACGGGAACAACGGCTTCCCGGGGGCAGAAGGAACGGGCCCGGCCCGGCACGGCCCGGCGTTGTTGTCCCGTTTGTGTAGGTTATAAAGGGACTGGGTCTGGTTCCCCCACTGCCTCAGAGCCTGCAGCCATCTGTACCTCTGCAAAGCGCTACTCCTCTGGTAACACAGCCTCTCACAACTCCATGTAACCAGTGTGAATCATTGCATGAGGTATGATAGGGCCTGCGTTTTTTTAAAGCTGTCTGTCTGAAACTAGTCTTTTACTGACATTTTAGACACATAAAGCGTCCCAACAAAGCCCCCGCTGGGATCAGGATCCCTAAGCCGGCTCCTTTGTTCCAGTTGCAAGGGCATATTTCATCCCCGTGGCATGCTGCCAGCCTCTTCACAAAAGATGTCGTTCCTTCTCAAAATACCTGGTAAATCAAGGATAAAAAAAGAAACGGAGGAAAGATTAATCAATATACCACTTAACTCTTACAGCACATCACCTTTCTGTGCAAAACATTTGCAACCACGAGAGTTTACCTTCTAAGGACAGGCAAAGAAGGAATTAAATTAAAGGGTAAAAAATAAACTAAGAAGAAGCCCCTCGATCTTTACAGATGCTGGTGTCAGGCATAGCTAGCAGTGGTTGCCACATCTCAAGGGGTTGCCTTCTCTACTAGGTGAGCTTCAAGGTAAGGCTGTTTTAAATGGGGCAGAAGCTTCCCTGGGATGAGGATGTATTGAGCTTTGGGAAGACTTACTGCATAAGAAATGGTCTCCAGTACCTTGAAGGTCTGTGAAAAATGGCCCTAAATCTGTATCTAAAGCACTCTACCATACAGAGTTGGCTAGCGTACAAGGTGGGGAATTTGGGTGTTATTTCAAAGATCGTAAATAATGCTAAGCCACTGAATCTCGCTGTACTTCGGTGTCCTCACATATAATATGGAAACTGATACTTTCCAGCTACAACTTCACAAAAGGTTGCAAATAGAAATTTTGTTGACAAATCACTTTGCGCTTCATAAATGCAAAGCAGTGTAGAACTGCGGCATTTTACACTGACTTTGCCAAGTGCATCATAGTCCACCTGGAGGTATTCGCTTTGGGACAGGACTGTTGCAGACACATGCTTCTTGGCCTGCAAGAAGCTTTTACTCTTGTGGATTTTATCGCTCTGGGAGAAGGCTGGCCCAAGAGATTTTGCGAATGAAATCGTGCGGTAAGGGCAATGCTGAACGCTGGCGTTCCTGCATGCCTTTCCCATTTTAAGCCCATGATGTGGAGCCAGTTATTTTCATGAACGTGACTTTCTCCATCAGCTTTCTCTTTCGCCTCTCCACAAGTTATTTCCTGTTGTGGTCAGTGTTTTTGCACCAGTAGGAATTGCCTGGAGAACAGAAAATCAATTCACGTGTTGTTAGCTAACAGACAAATTAAAGTTGAAGTTCTCTTTGGGTTCAAGCTGTCAGATCAAAGTCAAGGAAAGTGCTCCAAAACAGGAGCAAGAAAGAACGGCAGCTCCTGGTTTCATGTTTACTTTTTCTTCAGAAATTAACCCTCAGGTGAACTGTGTTTACAGTATGCTAAAAGCATTGTCAAGTGCAAGCTGTCAGCCCTGTCAGCCTGCAAGCCCGAGCAGCAGCTGAACGCACTCGTTCCTCCTCATGCGCTGCCCTTGCTTTCCCCTCTGCGCCCTCAGCGTGCTCGAAGAGCGCTCCAGCTAACACGCCACCTGGCTTGCGTCTACGCAGAGCGGCTCAGTCACGTAAACTTGACTACTGGAGCTCCTCAAAGAGATTTAATTACCCAACCCACACTTATCTCAACAAGCCTGAGATGTATCCCTGTGGAAGGCAGATCCCTGAGCATTAGCGACCAGGCATTTCAGTGATGCTTAATGGCATGGAAGAAAGAAAAAACATCTTTGCCCCTGCATAGACTGTGAGCATCAGAGGACCTGCCTGCAATAGCTGTCTCCAGTCACAAGTTGATATAATCATACACTGCAGTCTAGCGGGAAGTCAAGGGGAGAAAGCGAAGTGCAAAAGTGTCTTGTAAGGAAACCGAGTGTGCAGGATAATCTCAGTAACTGAGAAAGAACCTGAGAAGCCTTAAGAGTATGGCCTGCAGGAAAGCTAAGTGTGCGGTCCAGAGATGAACGTGACTTGGTTGTGTTTCTGAAAGCTCACATTCGTTAGTAACCAGCTAACAAGTAGCAGGTTAGCCCCAAGGTTTGAGAAAAGAAATACATTGTCCAGCTGCGCAGGACTCACCTTTGCCATTTTGTTATGCAGCGCCTGTCTTTGTCATAGCGCTGATGTGCACTAAATTGTATATTATCAGACCGTGAGTCATGGCAGTATGATTCCCTGGGGTCTGTCATAATGGCTCCATGGTTTGAATGATGTACCGACAAACAGGAGTTGGTATTTTTCAAATTACAACATGCTCACTTTTCTAGTATTTATAGCAATGTACTTTCAAAGAGCTCAGTATGCATAATAATTATTTCAATGTAATAAATAAAGCAAAGGCAGGAAGAATGGTCCTGTGGTTAATGTGCCAGGCTGGGAGACAGGATATCTTTATTCTATTTCTGACTGTGCCAGATACCGTCTGAGACCTTGGAGAGATTAAGCCCAAATTTCCAAAAGATTAATCCCTTGCTCCAATTACTCTTTATGCACAGAGTTTGGTTATGAAAAAAAAAAGAAACACACCTTACTCAGAATTTATTATTAACATAGCAGAAAACTTAACAGTCTAATCAAAGAACGATTAGGTGAGAGTTTATTATTATAGAAAAAGAAAGAAAAAAAAGAAAGAATGAACACTACTACAAAAAACCCATCAAAAATAATAATGCAGTTCATTTTTTTGTAGACGCACTCTTTCCCATCCATCCTTTTTTTGGTGTTGTGCTCTCCCTTCCACTGCCCCTCTGGGACCTAAGATCGACAGCGCCGGCCTCCTCAAGCAGCGGGTGTCGGGGCTGCGGCTGCTCATCACTGTCTTCCCAACAAGTTCTTTGCTGAGGAAAGTGTGATGGGGTGGGGTTTCCTCTTCCTCCTGTTAGGACTGGGGTTGAGCCTGGGGCTATTTTTGTATGGTTTCTAACATCCCTTTAGACCTTGCTCGCTCTTCATTTGTCTACAGCTCCACGTTATATCTGATTTGACTCTATGCAATGCCGTTTATATATGTTACATACTTGTTCTTTGTTCTTTTTGTTATCCTTAAACCAGCTTTGCCTAGCTCCCAGGTCTGCACTGCTCTAGCTGACTACTGGAGAGCTCTCTATAGCCCTGAGTTCTTCAGTGCCAGGACTGTGCCCCTTTTTTTATCATCCTATGCCTCCTCTACAGCGTCCTGTGTCCCCACTTTCAGGGGACTCTGCTGTCATACCAGGCCTGTATTCCTCTACACTACATCATTATGTTAGTTATAAATATCTCATTCTACACAGTATAACTTCCTGGTACTATCGATATAAAAGCTACGGTTGTACCATACAAAGTTAAGCAAAAGTAGAACAGTTCGATATACCCACCTGCTCATTAGAGATATTGCTGTTACAGCTAAAGAAAGTAAAAAGAAAGCCGTAGACAGGTCAAGAAAAGCTCAGACAAAATAAGTCTTAGTCCTGAGGCCTTGCAATGTCAGTACAAAGCCTGTGGCCTCCTACCAGCAATGGTGTTATTGGCCTACAGGACCAGAGTAATCGCATGCAAGTTCTGCTTGTCTAACTCTGCTGTCTTAAAAAAAAAAAAAAACACAACAGACTGTCTTGGTCTTAAAACAAATCTGTGCTGTGATGCTTTGCCCTTGTTTACATGCACAGGATCAAAATCGGCGTGATGCAAATTATATGCTGAGATACATGGGAGGTATCTGTCACTCATCACGACATTTTAAAAAAGGTCCAAAAGCCAGCGCTTGCTATTTCTAGGTTCATAGAAGAAGCTACTTCCAGATCCAGAAAGTGTGCTTAGCATCACTCAGCTTAAAAAAGTATATTAAATCATTTATGGATCTTCTTTGCAAAGATGCTGTATCTCTGTAGACTGATATGGGACGTGACCATTAATACATGAACATGTAGTAATGCATGCATGGCCCACCTGTAAGTAACTTCTTAAAGAATCTGGTCGTCTCCTACACTTTCTAGTGCAGAAGGGGCTTCACTCCACAGGACACTGCTCTTACAGGTAACCATAGCCCACAGATTTAACCTGAAAGTGGAAAAAAATCATGATGAATTGCACATACAATGGGTGCATAGGAGAGGGGTGGCAGGGGGGAGGAAGGGTAAGCCATTACCGATCAGTGCAGTGGTGGAAAAAAAGGTCAAAGATTTGGAAATGTAGGCATCTTCATTTTTGAAGTCCCATTCAAAGCTCGTTCAAGGCTATACAGTTCTTTCCTCTTATTTCCAGTGGAAATTTTCCATCCAATGGAAAATGATCGGCACCAGGCACATCAAGGTTTTCCAGATGACTTTTGAATAATGACACATGTAAATAAAATTATAGTGAGTAGAATAATCACATTGGTATGTTGGAAACTGAAATTTGTACTCATTTTGTAGCAGGAGGTGATCTGTAATTTGCCTGAAAAATACTGAAAAACTGAAGAATACCAAGCCCTTTCTATATAATACTAACAAAACCAGCGAAACAAATAAAGAAAAATAATGTAATTTTTTCTAGTATACTCAAGACTAAGTATTTATTATAACAACTGCTGGGGCTTCGTCATACCTGCAAGTTAATTCAGGAAACAAACATCAGTGTTATTACTTTACCAGAGTAACTCCAAGTTTGTATGCTTTTAAACATACATTCAGAATACAGTAAGCTAAATCAGAACAAGTCATTTTTGTTCCATGATAATGGTGTCCGCAGAAGGAATTCATCAGGCTGACAATTGACGGAAAACTGTGTGTAGAACAACTCTTACAAATGCTTTGCACAGAGAGGACATATAGTACGGTAGACCATAGTTTAGACATTCCCTCAGCTTATGCTGAACCAAGTTAGTAATTAACTAGTAATGAGGAAAAAATTGTATTCTTAAGCAAAGAAGAACAATACTGAAGAAATTAAAAGCCTAATGAAGAAATGTTTAAGATGAGATTCTTTTCCAGAATGTAAATAGTTCTCAAAATGCATGAGGTGTATTTTCATTATTTTCGCTCACTTCCTTGTCCCACAGCTAGGTTGCTCACTAATTCGAGTCCAATATTCTCTGGCTTTGTAATCAATTTGATTGATGGAAAGGGAATCCAAGGCATGCATATAATACTGCCATACTGATTTGATGGCACTCACCTCGTACTGTTGTAAAAAAATGCGGAAAAGCAAAAGTTGGTCCCAATCAGGTGTGTTCAGAAAGACTGAAAAGAAGCTTGAGAGAACGGACACACATGTTAAGATGAAATGATACCCTGCAGCAAGTGCATAAATGTTCCAAAATATGTTTTGAACCAGCTATTATGGCCAGGCTACCATTTGATTGGAAATAGAGTTCGGTATATAGTATATCTGTGACTTACACATTATTTAAAATATTTAGATACCAGAAAAATTAAAATGTCATGTGCAACATAGAATAAGTAAAAAACAATTTTAAAACCACTGAAATATAGTTTAGTATAACAGAGAGGCATGCTGCGTACTCTAGGAACCGGAACTCATGGCACTCCTTGTTTGCGGTGTTTCGGCTGTCCGGGATGAACGGCACATTGCTCTCTGCCCTTCTGCTGTCAGGAGACACCTCCAGCTCTTGCATTGCAAACTGCAGCGTCTTCCATTGCCGAGAGCCGTTTCTGCAGGCTGGAAACCTGCTGCTTAGACACCGGTCTCCGAGCAGCTTATGGAGAGGCGATATCATCACCCCCATTTCCCCAGGGCAGAGGAGGCAGAGAGAGACGGGGGCTTCTCCCGGGGTATCTGGAAAAACAAAGCCCTCGCAGGGAACCCAGATGTCCTGAGCGCTGGGCCTCTGCCGTGGGCATCGACTTGTGAGCACCTCTGGCGAACCGGGGCTCCAGCACCTCGGAGAGCTCCCGCCGCCGGGCCCGCGGCCGGGAAGGGCCGGGGCCGGGGCCGGGAAGGGCCGGGGCCCCCGTGTCGAGGCGCTGCCTGGTGCCGCCGCGGGGCGGGGGGGAGGCTGCCGCTGCCGCTGCCGCTGCCGCTGCCGCTGCGGCTGGGTTTTTCTCGCTGCTCGCCGCTGTGGTTTGCGGGGGAAGGAGCGGGAACGGCTCCGCCGGGGGCTCTGCCCGCCGGGCAGCGGGCGGCGCTGGGCGGCTGCCGGCGTTTGGCCGCCTTGTCCGGCGCGGTATCGCTGGTTGCCCGGTCTGCGAGGGCTCGGGACGCTGCGTGCGAAGGGCACAAGGAACCGCCGCACAGCCTGAAAGCGGTGCCGGTTAAAGTTCTGTCCATTCCCCTTGCAGTTGGCTTTGCTTAGTCTCATTTAAACTTATTTAGCGCTACGTTTGTTTCAGAATCAGCGTTCATTTAAGGTGCCCTTCATCGAATTCGTCCTCCCACGCCCAGCGAAGCCCAGGCCCGTGTGATGCCCCCCGCGTTCCCGCCGCTCACACGCCAGCCCCGGCCCTGCCCCGCAGTGCGCGGGGGGCAGCAGAGCAGGAAAGGGGAAATTTTTTTTCCCAAAAAACTTTACTTTTTGCCCTCCCTGTTAGCCGAAGTTGGGGCTCGGGGGGAGGAGCGCTTGCTCCTTGTCGTCTGGCGCCCTCTTCTGCTGTGCCACCCGGCTCCAGCTTGCAAACCGAAGCTTTAGTCTTAACTCAAGCAAGTCCAGGCAGCGCACAGGGCTAAGCCCTGGGCTCCTGCGGGCCCCTGTGCTCTGGGCGCCGGCCGGGCTTGTGCTCTCGGCATGCTTCTGGCCCAAACAGGCTTCTGGCCTCGCTCAGGCTGTTCTGCCTGCCCCGCCTCTGCCGCCATCAAATTAGAATGAATCACAACACGGGGCTTTCTGGGGTTTTGGGTGTCTCAAACTGCATTACTCTCGGGGCGCATCTCACAACCTGGTTCATACAGCGAGGCGGGAAAGGAGCTGTAACTTGATTCATGGGGTGGGCTAGAGCACGGTATGGACACGGGAATAGTGTGAACTGAGCGAGTGAGAGCAGCTGGGAGGCCAGAATCGTTGTTTTGAGATCCAGGTACAAGGAGAAAAATGAATTGGAGTCTGTGAACTTGGAGATGCCTTCAAAAAAATTAAGGGGCTGAATTTTAGAAACCTTTTGCTGAAATAACCCCAAGCTTGGGTTTTTACTTCAATGCCACATCCAACAGAAAATTTCATGAAAAACAAACCAAGCAAATGGAATTTAAACAGTCTAAATAGGAAGAAGGTCTCAGCTGTCATGATATTGGGCATAGCCCCCAACTGTAGTGTCTGTATGATGATAAAGTAGCCCAACAGAAGGACCTGAATCCAGACATGCAATAATTCTAGCAATCATTACACTATGATGCTTATATTTTTTCCTTATGATTACATGATTTTTCCTGCAGAGCTCAATTTATGTATGTGTATATACGCACACACAAACACACACACACAGAGACATAACCTAGTGTTAGACAAGAAATAATATGATTTTTTATTCTCACTGTATGCATATTCAAGTTAACTGCTACGCACTAACTGTAGGCTCATACACATATTGGCATTTCCTATTCTTTCAGTGCTTATATGTACACCGTTAACATTGAACAAATGGAATAAACTGCATGCAAAATGTGTTTAAGAATCAGTAAAAGGAATAATACCGGCAACCAAAGTGCTCTGTTCATGTACCACTCGCTGAGATAAGGGCAAGACCTCTGTATTGAAATAGCAACACAGTATGCTTTCCTGAGCATGCATGCTTGAAGGTAAAGCGAGGAGCCATTATTAATGTAGCTCAATCCTGTGTGAACTGCAAAAATAGCTTACAGGCTGTGTAAGGTATGTCAGATGTTCAGCACAGTAGAACAAATGTTGCATAAGGAAATACATTATAATGGAACTGGCCTAGGTGAAGGCTTAATACTAAAGATGAGACAGAAAGGTTCAAGATAAAAAATAAAGTGCTTTTCTTGGAAGTCAGAGTGAGCGATATACTATATCTGTCCCACTTTGGACAAGAACCCCAACTGTGTGTTATAAATGCCTGCAGTTAGGCCTTTATAAAGGACTGCTTAAAATAATGGGACAAAGTGATCCCACATATCCCATTATAGCTGTTCAACCTGTAAATCAAAGCTGTGTTTGTTTTTTTTTTATTGTGTATATGTTTCATTCTTGCACTTCAGGCCATTTACATTACACTGACGATAAGGACATGGAAGGACGTGGCACGGCAGTTTGCGCAGCAGTTTGCGCAGGCAGAGCGAGCGGGCAGCTGGCGAGCTCTCCTTGTGGTCTACGCCCTCCCAGAAGAGACCTGGCCATAGTTTCCACTCGGGCAGGAGCCATCGCCAGAAGGGGTGTGGTGACGCAGACGCAGCTCCCACTAAAACAGGCAGCCACCCAGGTCTCTGGCTGCAGGCAGTGCCAGAGCCTTGCTCTGGTGATGGAGGGCTGCCGAGACAACACCTGCGTGAGGTGCGAGCAGGTGGAGGATCTGCTCGGCATGGTGGCGGAGCTGAAAGAAGAAGTAGCAAGACTGAGGAGTATCAGGGAGTGTGAGAGGGAGATAGACTGGTGGAGCCACTCCCTACCATCCCTCAGACAAGCATGCCAGATGGAAGCATCAAGAGAAGGAGAGGCTCCCCTGCCCTCATGCCACCAGGCAGAAGGAGAGGACCCAAGAGATGGAGGAGGATGGATGCAGATCCCTGCTTGGCGCAGCAGGCAAATCCTCTCCTGGCTGACCTCGCCCCCCCCAGGTGCCCTTACACAATAGGTACGAGGCTCTGGAACTCGAGGGCCAGGAGGATGAAGATACGGACAGTGATCCATCCAGGGCGTTGACTAGGGGAACCAGTCAGCCCCACGCATTACAATGGCCACTGGTAAGAAAAAAGAAGGGTAATTGTCATAGGCGACTCCCTTCTGAGGGGAACAGAGGGCCCGATATGCCGACGGACCCATCCCATAGGGAAGTCTGCTGCCTCCCTGGGGCAAGGATAAGAGACATTACCAGGAAGCTCCCTAGGCTGGTAAAATCGTCCGATTATTATCCGCTATTGGTTGTCCAGGTTGGCAGTGATGAGGTAGCTGATAGAGGCACAAAGACGATCAAAAGGGACTTTAGAGAACTGGGGCAATTGCTTGAAGGATTGCGCAAGTAGTGTTTTCCTCCATCCCGTCAGTAGCCGGGAGGCATATGGAAAGGAACAGGAAGACCCATCTCATGAACGCGTGGCTCAGAGGCTGGTGCCAGCGGTGGAATTTTGGGTTTTTCAATCATGGGGCAGTTTACATGGCACCAGGCCTGCTGGAGACAGATGGAGTTAACCTGTCGCAAAGGGGGAAAAGGATCCTGGCCCCAGAGTTAGCTGGCCTCGTTGAGAGAGCTTTAAACTAGATTCGAAGGGGGAAGGGGATAAAACCAGGCTGTTTGTGCCCTGCTGCGTGGCTCTTCCAGTAGATATCCGGGTGGTTAAAGTCCCCCATGGGGACCAGGGCCTGTGAATGTGAGACTTCTTCCAGTTGTCTGAAAATGGTCCCATCTACTTCTCTTCCCTGATCAGGTTGGTCTATAGCAGACACCTACTACAACATCGCCCATGTTGGTCTGCCCACTAGTCCTGACCCGTAGGCTCTGAGCTGGCTCCTCATCTGTCCCAGGGCAGAGCTCATGCACACGAAGGGCAGCTCCTCCCCGTCACCCTCCTGGCCTGTCCTTCCTAAAGAGCCTGTATCCATCCATTGCAGCACTCCAGTTGTGTGAGCTATCCCACCATGTCTCTGTGATCCTGATGAGGTCATAGGCCTGTGACTGCACACAGACCTCTAATTCCTCTTGCTTGTTCCCCATGCTGTGTGCATTGGTCTACAGGCACTTGAGTTGCTGATTTCCCGGAGAAGGTATGACAGCTGTCCCCACCATGCTGGCATGTAGGCCATTCCTTATTTGTGTGTACACACTTGAAGTTACCCCACTTCAACTCCCTTCTGTTGATTAAGAGGTTTCTCCTGTCCACATCACCCTGCACACTCTGCTTCTCAGCCTGATCCACCACTCCCTTGCCTGGTTGTGGGTTGTCTTGTCCCTCCCCGCATCAGTCCTACTTGGCTTGGTGGTCAGGTTGGTTTCCTCACCAGGTTGGTTGGGCTCTGATCAATCACTTGGTAGTAACTACAAGGTTGCACAGGCTTACTTCAGCAGCAGCTTGGGCATGGGGAAGCAGCATCTGCTTTTAAAAATAGAATAGTTATTTCCCATCAAGGCAAAAGCAGGAAGGGGCAGGACATAACCTGCTATAATTTACCATCTCCCTTCATACTTCCAAATTTGCATGTTGCTAATTGTCGTGTCAGTTACTCCAGAAAACTGTCCTCTCACGCGTGCCTCTGGTTCCTTTCTTTATGTACTTACAGATTTATTTTTCATACTAATTAACAGTCTGCCTAATATTAATAGAACTAGGCTGTGCAACTCTGCGTGGTTATACAAATTCAGCCATGTTTATGCCAGATCTATGCCAAACCTTACCGTCATATTTCTATTAACATAGTTTAATCATGCCTGTGCCTTAGCAAAATGCTTGATGGCAAAAGCAGCCTGATAACCTATCCTGCATGTTCCAGCCAAGCTATCATATTTCATGTTCTGTTTTCCATTTTGCTATTGTTTTTAGATGAAAAAGCTACATTTATAATTCAGTTCTGTATCAGACAACAAAACACCTAATTAACTAATTCCCTCCTTGTATTTCTAAAAATCTAAAAACATGAAAGACATTGAGGTGCTGGAGTGCGTGCAAAGAGCAACGAAGCTGGTGAAGGGTCTGGAGCCCAAGTCTTATGAGGATCGGCTGAGGGAGCTGGGGTTGTTTAGCCTGGAGAAGAGGAGGCTGAGGGGAGACCTTATTGCTCTCTACAGCTGCCTGAAAGGAGGTTGTAGCCAGGTGGGGGTCGGTCTCTTCTTCCCAGTAACAAGCAATAGGACAAGAGGAAACGGCCTCAAGCTGCACCAGGGCAGGTTTAGGTTGGATATTAGGAAAAGCTTCTTCACCGAAAGGGCAGTCAGGCACTGGACCAGGCTGCCCAGGGAAGTGGTTGAGTCTCCATCCCTGGAGGTATTTAAAAGACGTGTGGATGTGGTGCTTAGAGACATGGTTTAGTGGTGGACTTGACAGTGTTAGGTTAATGATCGGACTTGATGATCTTAAAGGTCTTTTCCAACCTAAATGATTCTGTGGTTCTGTGAACAGAATGACCACTTGACACTGAGTCAAGCCAAGAGAGGTTGTGCAACCTGTCATGGTGATGCCACCGCACAAGTCGTAACTTCTTGCATTATTTTGGTTAATTCAGATGAGAGCATCTGACAGACCTCTCAGGTCACAGCACTGCAAATATGTGTTGTACATCTTGATTCACAGTTCTCTGGTGTTGCTTTTCTGGTTTATGGTGCAGTATAAAGCAAATATTGCTGTTATGGTACAAATATGTCACTAAACCAAGATGATGCCGTTGTATTAGCTTTGGAGCTATTCTGGGACATTCTGTGTTCAATAAACCCGGAGGCTATGAAAAGCGGGAGGAGTGATGCCCCTGTTATCCTAAATCTCTCCCCCTTTCTAGACATGTACATGACTCACATGAAATTTTCAGTAGTGCCAGAGGGAAGCACTTTGCGGAAATAGTCTATTCCTAAGACGAAAGAGTGAAAAAAAAGCTTGGAAATGGTTACAGGTGTACAAAAAGACCTAATGAATACAGAAGGGAAGGGAAAGGGAGTTGGAAAGAGTCTGAGGAATGGGATGAAATTAAAACACTTCTGCCCAGTTTGCAGTTATTTGGTAACACAGGAATCCATTTCCACATCATATATTATTAAAAAAGAGACTATTAGAGTGGCATACAGGGCCATAATATCAGCTAGAAAGTCACCGATAGCATCACACATGTAAGAAATGGAAAAACCTATTAACTCAGCATGATAGTTCTCTGCATCTTTTCAAGAGCCCTGCCCAGTCCAGCTCTCTGGGTCATTTTCTGCATTAAGGCTTTCTAGAGAGGTTCTGGGTTAGTCCTGCCAGTTGACCTGAATTTAATATTTCAACTGAAATAAATTGTTGTTTTTAAAACTTCTATCCACATTTTTTTATTTATTACCTTAGAAATAAATTACTTTTCTTAACGTTACCAATAAAAGTGATTTAACATGTCACTTACTCCTTCCAGAGATAAAGCTAGCCCAATGCCAATACCAATAGCTGTGCATCCTGCAGCAGGAGATGACCAACAGAAAATGTTTATTGGAGATCAACCAAAGGCGGCTTAGAGGACATTTCCTCTAGTTTGAGGATGTAATGCTGTTCATCTTTAACATTTCTTTATTTTTTGCTTTCTTTCATGCCATACAATTATGTTCATGTAAGCTACATCCTATTAAATACCAGAAGACAGTCAGATGGAGAAATAGATGCTCATTTAAAAAAAAAGAAGAAAAAGTAAGATAGATGAGAAGTAAAATTTTTAAGTACAAAGCAGATCCTTCTCTCACAGAAGTATTGAGAAAGTTACCATGAACAATAAGCATCATGAAATAACTCATGAAGAAGTAGATACTTCCTTTAAAGATAGGAATTTAAAAGCATGGAGTACAAAAGACTCCAAGGCATATAACAGAAGACAAGGAAAGATTTGCTGGCAGCTCAGTAGGTGAACCTGACCCACTCGGTGCTGTGAGAGGCCACATTTGCAGGGGGAGATAATATCAGCATGGAGAGGCAGTAGAAAGCCGACCTCAGGTGGCACAGGCAACCTTCATTCTCACGTTTGCCAGCTTTGCCGTACTCAGCTTCACAACTGCAGTAATGTTTTGTTTCTGCACAGATGTGCGAGTGCTCAGCTCTCTTTTCCCTTACGCCACGCACCAGTGCCACCAGCGGTGGTCTGGCTCTGTCTGAAGAGGTTCATTACCCCAACCTAAGAGCACCCTATTCCCTTGACCGTAGTTAACTGTAAGGCTCTGAGTCTTTTATATCCAGTAAATGTCAAGTCATTACTTATTTTATGTAGTCTTTTATAAGCTCTTGCCTGTATTTTAACCTTCACAATCAGATGAATCAACAGGCTGCAAAAAACTCCGGCCACCCAGAGCTTCATAGAATTGGATCCAACCTCCCTTTGACTGCTACGACGGACACAAAAGCTCCAGACTTGCTCCACGTAAGCCTGCAACCTGCCGAGTGCGCATTCTCAGTCCAGCCGGAAAGGGATCATTGTCACTTTGGCTAGATGGACACCTGTCTGTCCTGCCGATGACCATCTCCTTCCACCTTCTGCACTGCTGGGAGCTAGCACGCAAACTTTCTGCTCTGCAAATTAAACAGCTACTATCACGTGCCTTCCTTCCCCTGCTCTCATCGCGCTGACACGGTACAGCGAAGACGCGGCACCACGGGCGCGTGGCACAGGCATCACCTATTCTGCAGTGGGAACTATAAGGACCTGCTGGGGCCTGGCTACACCCCACGCTGCTGCCGTGACCTTGCTGCTGCTGTAACCTGCGCTGGCTGGAGGAAAGCCACCAGAAAAATAATCCATCTTTATTACGTATATGCCTTCTGTTGTGCAAACCCTGGGCAGTAGAGGCTTGAGCTGAACAGACTGAGAGTCCCAAAAGCTTCTTGCAGCCAAGGCGGGTTCTGGCTCTTCCAGATCAAAAGGGACTACGAAAAATAAAACTCCTATTGCCCCATCTGGCCATTTACTCAGCTGCAACTAGAGAGCATACAACCAAATGTTCAGGTGTTTAATATCACCAAGGCTAAACTGAAACCAGGCACTAATGTCACATTGGGTTTCTAGGCAAGAGATGAGGAAATAGAGCCCGAGAACTGGACAAACTGGCCGGCCAGCTGAGCCCAGTACCTGGTGCTAGCTTCTCTGACCCCATCAACCTCACAGATTAAACAACAGTCTCTACCTTCACCCTCAGGACCCATCTCATACCTGGGTGGACACGCACATCCCCTTGCTCTTCACTTCAGCAGAACAGAAGCCTCCAGGGCTCTCTGGGAGCATCCCAGCTGCAGGTGTCAGCCTGCCCTGCATCCCACACCCCCACTGGCTCTGCGCCTACGCTCGGGCCCCAGAGCTGCTGAAGGTAATCCCTCTCCTTCACTCTCCTGCCCAATACTTCTGCGAGTTGCTCCCAGCTGCCTTAGGAAAGCCTCTTAAGCTCCGCTGCATTCCCGGTTTCTCATTACCCCTGGTTTCTCACGCTCCCCTTGCCTGCCCGTGGAGGGTTTGATCCAGGCCACCTTCTCAGCACGCCTAGGAGTAGCCAGAGCTCAGCACCACAAAGCGCCTTCTCTAGGCAGGCAGCTTTCTGCTGCAGGCCAGGTAAACAAATATGGGGTAACACATACTTTCCGGTATACGTTTTTATAGCAGTAAGAGCTAACTTCACATTAACGGACAGGCAGGAATCGCGCAGGTGACCAAATCATCTCACGCGCTTTAAATCACCAGCTTGAGAAGTGCAGAATCAGTCGGAAAGGTGAATCTCTCATGCAACAGCTGACGCTGGAAATTGTGCAAGAAAAGGGAGCACGTGGACCTATTGGAACATCTAAGTTACATCTTCCACATTAGCCACATCAAGACAATAAATACAGGAGAGCCCAAATTTATTTTTGAGGTTTCTTGTACGGAGTATGGTGTTAAGGTTGCGCAGCCCAACTTGCGACGTGTTCTGTGGCACAGAAACCTGGCTGGGAAGTACGTAACTCCCGCTGCCGTCAGCACAAGCCATGGTTAGCCAGGAGCAGATAAAATACGCTCACGAAGCTCAGCAAGGGTGACGAATTCGGTTCCACAGTAGCTGAAGTGTTACTTTGAAAAGGGAGAAAAATGTGCTTAGTGGGAGCTGTTACAAGCAGCTGAGAATTTCACTGGGGGAAAATTTCTAACTGGGAGATGAAAGTCAGCTAAATTAAATGAAAATGCCCATGAGAAAAATGTAGGTTATGCTGAAATTTCAAGAGGAGGAAGGAACACAGTGGATTATTGGATTGTTTGCATCTTATTGAGAGAGAATCATGAAGACTTACAGGGGGAAGGAAGAAAAAAAGAACAGAACAAACCTGTGGCATTCCAGAATTTAAACACTAGGCTTTGGTATTTCTTTTTGTGGAAAATGACTAAATAGAGCTCAGCTACAAATATTGAAATCCCCAAACTCCAGTAACATGTTAACTGCAATTTTCAAAACCACATTTTGCGCGGTACAGGAAATGTTGATCTTCTTCATCCCAAGCAACAAATGGGATTTCAAATACTTTTGTATTCAATCCATTTTCCAGACATCTGGACCTTTAATACATTTGTTAACAAAAACTTTTTAAAAACAAACCTATCGTGTGCCACGTTGAAATGTTAAGTGTTTAAACTTACTAAAAAATTGACTGATACTGCAAAAATGAAGCTAAGCGAGTGATCTCAGTGTTACTCATCCACACTTGCTTTCCTGTCTGACCTCTGGTGATTCCAGTGATAGCAGACCGCAACACAAACTGCATCTCGCTCTTCAAAATGAATGGGATGCACAAATATACTTTGATGCCTTTATAATTTTGTAGACAAACCTGAGTAGACAAAGTGTCTTATCATTGTGCTGATTTACCTATCAGAGATTTTCTTTTTCTTTTAATGACAGGTAGTAACATTATAAAGCTGTCCTGTGAAGGAGGATATAGACAAAGGCTATTGCACCTTCACATGAAATACATGAAGAGCAAGCAAGAGTTCTTCCTCTCCTCAGCCCTTTTACAAGCAAAAGAAAGAATAAAACATGTTATTAGTTCACCTAATCAGACAGAAATCAGGGATAACTAAAGGGATTTAATAATTAACAAACAAGCTTCATTCTGTCAATGCTTTACTTGGTTTTCAAGCTCTCCTCAACAAGTATCAGCTTAAGGACAATTACCATATTTATTTTCTGAAATGCTTCATATTTATCTCTAGTCCCCTTTTATTAAAAAGAAATTCTCACAAAGTTACTGATTAAATAGCTAGAAATAAATGGTTAAACTTTGATTTAGAAGGCGTTGCTAGAGAAATACCTGTGCTACGTGACATACTTATAAATGATCAGAAAAATAAATAAATAACAGGTGACAAAATCTGCAAATGGTACAGAATTATTGGGGTATCAGAAGCGAAGACAAATCATAGGAGGCAGGGCGCCCAGGATGATAAAAGGGCAAAGAAAATTTGACTTGCACAACATACAAAATAATGCAAGAGAAAAAAAATGTATGCAAAAAAAAAAAAAAAGCATGCAATAATCAGTTCTAAATTAGCAATTAGCATTCAGAAAAGTGATTGTGAAATCTTTTTTGTGAAAATCATTAAGATATGAGCTCAGTGTTGAGCAGCAATCAATCAAAGGCAAAACCAGAATATTAGGAATTATTTGGAAGATCACAGAGAGGAAAAAAGCAGTTGTTACATCACTGTATAATGCCTAGTGCATCCACATCTTGAATTCTGCATGAGTACCAGTTCTCCCATTTCAAAAGAGCAACCAGAATAGTTACAAAAGAACAGCTTCTGTATAAAAAGAGATTAATTAGGACTCCTCAGTTATTTTAAAGGAAAAAAAAAAAAACAACACAAAAGCCACCAGCAAGGCAATGGTGAGCCAAAGGCAGGTTTCTACAAATGTGGCATTTGAGTCAGGCAGCTTTCAAATATAAAGGAAAACCACAAGGAGACACGGTAGTAGCAGAAGGCACCTGTGTATAGAGACACTGTCAACATCAGGAGCTAACAGAAGTAACAGGAAAAAAAAAACCGTAAGAAATAAGCTAGTTCTGATAATCACGTTTAAATCTCCTCACTTTTTAACATGGCTAAGGAGGCACTCAAGAAAGGTGTCAACAGTGTTTGCAATAATTAGCTATCCAAATCGCATCAGGAGAGATCTTAATCATATCCTTTAGTGCATATTAATCTCCTAAGAGAATCTCTCGGAACTACTTTTGGGAATAAAAAGAAGCACTTTTGTGGAACTTTTGACACAAGCTTTTTCGCTTGCAAAACTGAAGTAGACATCCTATAGCTTAACACAAGATTTTATAGTTTCCCTTCAAGGAGGTCATGAGCAGGTGTTTCAACTGAAGCACCTGGCACAGAAGCGCATTTGTCAAGGCCATCTGTAGGCCAAGTCAGCAGGACTTCCTCACTCTAAGTATTCTTTCCACCGCTCAGAATGTACACACATCAGAGTATTGCACAATTCTGCCTTTCTCTAAGGCCTGCAATGCACATTGCTCAGAAGATGAGCTTTGTAACGTTCAGCTTACTTCCAGAAGCCCCCAGAGTGCTTTGCCTTGCTTTTTTATCTACCGCAACAGCCAACACACACGTTGTGGAAACGCAAGTACACAGCTGGGGAAATTCGGGGAAAGAATAAAGTGAAAACTGAGACTGAACGTCAAGAATGATAAACCTTCTTCCCAATCTACGGGATATGGCTCAACAGTAATCCACACACAGCCTCGGTTTTTTAGTTTGCAACTTTATTTCTTTATAAGTTATTGGTATAAAGTTTAATATCTAATTATACAGTAATCTGGGGACTTTAAGGGAAGCTTATTTTGTCCTTTTTAGTGTCTTTTGCCATTTAGTCCTCAGACATGTTTTAAGAGGACTGATATTATATGTGTACCTTAAATTTCTGTACAAAACCACTTCAAGCCTTTGTTTTGTTTTTCTGAGTAGGATGCACAAATCATGCATATTGTAGACAATATAATGGTCAAGGAAATATTTCCCCTCTTTAAACTAAGGCAGTTAAAACCCCATGAATATCAACTGAGTAATTTGGAGGAGTAAAAAGGCTTCCTCAGTGCTCATGTATTCTCTGAGCAAATACCGTGTTCAGTAAGACACGCCCTCTTGGAATTATTATTGATTTGATTGCTGTCTGCATTGAAAAGACAGCGATTGTCAAAGACAGCATTTAATTATGTACATTTTATAATGTCACTAACCCATCCACTTTTGAATATGAACTCATCAGCGTTAAGCATTGTGTAAAACCACATGCAAAAATTGCCATAAAATTTTTTCAATAGAACCAAATTGGCAAGTTTTTGGAAAGGATATTTCAATGTTAAAAAAAATATACTGTCTATTAAAATGAGCACTTCAAGTAACTTAAATATCTTTAGCAAACATGTCCAGCAAGAGACTCTCTGTAAAAGAAATTGTTCTTAGAACAAAAAGCTAATGAATGGCTATTTAGACACTAATTTTTCAACACAGTGGTGGGTCTGTGTGAAACAATTTGTAATCTAAATAAAGTGAGTCCATTACACTGTTAAAAAAACATACATTAAGCAGGACTGATTAACTATTGCATTTCTGTATTTACAAAAGTGCTTAGCATAACAAAATTACCTAAAAAAATATAAACTTTACCGATATCATTTGGTTCTATGTGTACTCCTAGATCTGCGCTTGGAGAAAAATAGTATTTACATTGCTAGATTTAGACAAGTTTCCTATTATTTTTAAAGAAATTTAACAAAACTCCCCACAGAAATGGACCCCTATGCAAGTCAATTCATTCCATCTGGCTCGTCATAAATAGAGCAAAAGCAAATCCTTGAGTACGGAGCAGTATAAATAATTCTAGCCGTTGTCTGTGGCATTAGACCCCAATACAGGCTGCCGACAAATGGGGCAAGTGGAGTTTTCAGAAAGCCAGCGATCAATACAATGAATATGAAACTCATGCATACAAGGTAACTGCCTTAGCTTATTCCCTGTTACATATTCATTAATGCAAACACTACACGTTTTACTTATTTCATTTTCAGTGTGAATATCCCCATAGTTCCGGGTAGAAAGATTGTCAATCTGCTCTTTGGTTAAACCTCTTAAACGATCGTCATCCTCATCCTCATTCAGCAGGAAGAAGTGGGCAAGCCGCAGTATGGGCAGCGTTCCATTTTCCACTAGGCTGTTCGCATCTTGAGACTGCCTGTTGTCTTGGTTTTCGTTATTGCGACCATAGCGCTGAACATCATCACTCTGTCCATTTGTTTCCCTGCTGCCTTCTACCGCATGCCCATTTCTAGATGAAACCTCACTTGGATCACTGCTGTTGTTTGCTGAACTTGAGTTACTCTGCTCGGACTGTCCATCCGGTAAGTGATGACCACCTCTTTGCACTTCTGAGTTAGATTCAGTTTCCATTAGAGAACTCAGTTCTCCAAAGCCTGTCATAATTTGTCTAAGGATTGATCGAAGAGCCACTGATGAAGGTTCACCAAGCCCCGTTTCTGAAATCCGACGAAGAGGTATCCGTATAGTGCTAACGTAGGTTCGAATACCCGCACGTTCTGATCGTGATATCGTACGCCGAAATCCCCCACTGTCACTTTCAAAGGTAACTGTGTTTTCTGCCATTCCTACTCTAGAACGAGTTCTACTGGCAATACTGTCCCGATCTCTGTTTTCTCCAGGACGAATCCTTCTCACCTGAAGGTCTAATGTAATTGTTGGATGCCTTCTAACAGCAGCTACTGGTCTACTAGATTCCTCCTCTTCCAAAGTTATTCCCAAGGATGGGGCTACACTGGAAAGCTGAGGAGTCTGAGAGTTACCTCTTGCTTGTTCTTCAGCCGGCTGTGGAGAAGGCTGAGCTGCTTGTCTTCTACTTCTGTTGACTTGCTGTGCATTTCTATCCTGCCTCTGCCCACGTTCCTCAGAATGAGCAGTATCACCTTGCCTTTGCAGCGGAGAGCGGCTTCGACTACTTAAAGTAGACCTCAGCCGCAGAATTTCTAGTCTTTGGTTTGTACTCATCCGAACACTAGTTCTAGCTCGACCTCTTGTGACTCCTGCAGAAGTACCTCTTTCTGGCATTTCTCTTTGTTCACCGGTACCTGCAGAATTATTACGTGTAGTATTTGTTTGGGAAAGGCCTGTCAACTCCCTCGTTCTACTCCTGAGCCTCCCTGAGAGCGGAGGAGAGGCTGCTTCAGAGCTTTGTGCCACAGAACCTCTTACAGACCTGGTCCTTGCAGTGCTCGACGCCTCGCTGTTTGCCTCTCTTGCAGTCCTGCTCCTCGTTCGTGGGGTTACTGGACTGACAGCTCTTTGATGTCTTCTTTCTAAATACATTCTGCTACTATCTATACCCACGTACTCCTCACCAGCAGTTTCAAAACTGTTTTGCTCGTGATTTATGTTGATTTCCAGACTAAACCGAAACTCCCCACTGTTTGGATTTGTTCGACTCACGGCTCTCCAGGTTTGGTTCCCACTCTGTCCACTGCGAGTGGCATTGCCTGTGCGACGAAATGTGTTCAGCCATTCAAGCAGAGAGTCACTGTTTGAGTTTTCTCCAAGAACATCAGAATCTGAGAGAAACAAAGAATCGCAAACAATCACACTACTGCATGCTCAGCATACTACGATGCACTCCAAATCCTCCACGCTTGCTGGGCCTTGACTTCAGAAACGTTACAGTAGAAGGACAGCTACCTTTCCACGCTAACATAATTTTGCTGAAAATATGCTGTATGTAAAAACATCAGCAAAACTCGTTAGTTCAACCTAGATTTTTTTTGTCTCACCAGCAGATGCACAGAGAAGTTACTATGCGCAGATGGCCTCTTCTGAGCAAGCGTTCAGATTTATGTAGTCCAAAGTTATTTGTATTTGTCCAGTATCTGTCCCTCACTTAAGCTATCAATTTGAAGGTACCAGCCAACTAATTTTGATAAAGCAAGGAAAAGTATGACAGATTTTGTCTTCTTTTGTAAAACATTTAAAAAAAAAAATTCTATAAGCAGTGGAATAAATGATGCATGGTTTGGGCAGATTTGCTCCTTTTGTGCAAACACACTCTTCTCCTACTACAGTACCCACAGCTCCATTCCCAAATCCCCTCCAACTACAAGCTCAAGAACAGACACAATTGTTCTGCTCACTACGTGTATAAAGCAAGCCAGCAGTTGTAATCACAGCAAAGGTTTTCACTTGAAGGGATCGGATTAAGCTCTCCCTACTTTCATGAAACTTGCAAGAACTTTGGTATCTTCGTTTCCAAGTTTCCTGTTCCTCTCCTAAATCTGACTAGAATTGGCCAAATAATTAAGCCAATACTGCCAGGGAAGTGAAGACAGACAGTGCACATAATACAAGCCTCGCTCCATTAAAACAAATGGAAATGAAACTACAAAACCTATAAAACAGTGGAGAAGTTAACTGTTTCCCGATAAACTTCTTTCCTGTTCCAACTTCTCTAATACATGATAAAACCTTTTAAGAATTAGAAGAATGAAAATTATTTTTGTGCTAATAAGTTTATTAGCAAAGGGAAACCAGGAAAAGAGGAGAAAGTAATTTGTGGATGACATAAATCAGTTTTCATGAAGTATTTCAAGTTTGTTTTCATATCATTAGGAAATCTATTTTACTTTTAAAACAATCCATGGACACAAAATGAAAAAATAAGACTTGTAATGGCTGATATTGAAATCCATCAGCATTCCTCTTAAATATCTGTACAGAACAATATTTATGCATCATGTACTACGTGTATCTATATAGGAATGAAGAATGTTTACCTCCAACAGTTCTACCTTCACCTTCTCTGTTATCCAGATCAGTCTGTGATGCCAGACGCTCCTTAGCCCCCTCCAAGCGTTGCTGCAACTCTTCTGCTGTTATTTCCCCTGAAATAATTTATATTTTGATAATGCTGTTAGATAAGACATTATTATTGGCTCAACACAGCCATGCAGAAATAACAATATTTTTTATCTTGAAGCGAAATCTTCAGAAATAAGGTAAAAATTAATGAAACCAAAAAGAAAGTAGCACCAGCATGAATGAGATTGTAACACAGGTACACAGACAACAGAGGAAGTAGGTACTGGGGTGGAGGAAAAAAAAGATGTTCAATGTGCGTCAAGAGCATGCCAACTTCCAGTAACAACTCAGAGGTCCCCAGAATTGCCACATACCAACAGATATACTTCAGTGTACCAGATATGGATTATCTGGGTTTGGATATTACCTATATACGGAGATGTTGCATTTGAAAGTAATATTTTTATTCCAGCTTTAGTATCTATTTAAGTTGTTAATTTTTACTGAATATCATAAATTTTGAAGAGAGATGGAGTGTTTTTTCTTTCTACACAGCCACAAACGTCAGGCTACTTGAGTCATACAACCACACGCAATGCCTGACAGCAAGAGCGTTACTTCACATTACATCTACAGAAGGTATCCACCTCTTACCAGGAGTGCCAAGCAGGTTGCGGTCCCTCATTAACCTGTAGTCTTCTTCATTGAGCTCATTAATGAACTGGTAATAGGCCTCCTCCCTACTGAGGCGCTCCAGCTGTCGTTGTCTCTCATCTTCACCATGACTGCGCTCCCGTGAAGACGCCTGCTCGTTGCCACTCCCTGCACGGTGCCGGGAGCGGTCCATGATGATAATGCCAGGCTCTCCTGAACAAAACCAGAAGATTAGGCTGCACAGTAATTACAGTAAGAATTTACCTAATTTACTGTAAAAAGTTCCCAGCATTTTCAATGAAATTAGTTTATTAATAGCTAAAGATGATTAAGATGAACCAAGCTCCGTGTTATTTGCCAAGTCAACAGTGTAGTTTATTATGCAAGTATTTTGCTTCTAGCTTGCTCAAAAAAAGCTAGACGTCCCCTTTGCTCACTGAAAAGACATACCAGGTGGTACAGCAACTTTAAAATAAAAGAGCAATGACAGACTTTTTTTTTTTTTTTAGCTAAATAAGGATATTCTAAAAAGTTAAAGGAATAACATAAAATCTATTTCCCTTCTCCCAGGTAAAATACAACAGCAGCATGGAGTATTTTAAAAGCTAAAATGTCACTAAAAACATTGTTCTCTAATTATTGGACTGTGATAATCCAGTGTAGGCTTTTGACAACCACAGCTACTGTTTCAGAGAAGACTCTCTTCCACTTAAAACATTTACTGATAAGCAGGTAAGACTGCATTAGTATCTCAGTCAGTACCATCCCTCACATAGCACAAAACCTACAGATATATTTTTGGCGGAACTGACTCTTTTGACATTCTGACATTACTGGTATATTTTCCTTGTGACCTCTAATCCAAGAATTAGCTAATAAAAGGATACCCATCTCCAGGAAACTGGTGTAGAAGAGAAAGGGCTACACTTTACCCACAGTTCTTCAATACTTTCCAAACATTTAACCAGTGGGACCACACTATTAGAAGGCGTGAATAACCTTCCAGTATCAGAAAGAGGCATCACCTCTGTTGATTTCTGTGCCATTACCAGCTCTCTCTGGCCCAGAATTGAGTCCGAACCAATCGGCTCTCAGACCACACCCCAACTTTTCTATTTCCTAAAGAAAACCTGTTGTTCAGCATTCAATTTGAAAGAAGAGAAAGCGAAGTGTCATCCTTTCAACGGGGCTTCCTGTTTAGCAAAAGCCATCTGTAATACCTCCTGAGGCAGACACCTGACAGAAGAGATCACTTCTTTAAAGAGGAGATCACCAGGCCAAAAAAAACCCAATCATATGGATACATTCTGCTTACATGTGAAAAGAAAGTTATTGGGTAAACGCCTTTTTTTTGGTCAATTCACCAACACATCAAAGTCACTTCAAGTATTGATTATGGGGAAAACACGGAACAGCATCTCAGCACACTCCCGATCAGTAATTAGTCTTCACAGGAAGGGTGATGAGACAACCAACAGACCAAACCAACTAACTGTTAGACATACATTCAATAAAGAGTAAATCTTTATCAATGCAGCCAACAGATAAGAAGAATTAGAAAATGTATTTTGCCAAGAGCAGAAGCTGGCATACATTTAATATACCTTTCTTATGTTGTTTGTGAGATCCGTTCTGATGCATCCTTGGTCTCCTCATTTTCCACCCCATATGCTACTTCTTTCCCCCCCATAGGTACCTGCACTTCTAAACAGCTGTTCCCAGTCTTATCACTCATCTGCCTCCTGTGTCCAACATTGCATTTCAATGTATTTAAGACTTCCCTTCCCGCTCCTTAACTCACTTAACTGAAAAGAAATCATATCCGAATATCTCCCCTTCAAGACATTTTCTATTCCCATAATATTTGTGGGGGTTTTCATTTTACTATCGCCCTCTTGGCTCTGCCTCACAAGCTGTAGGTAGTCACTGACTTCCATGTCCCACAAGGGCTGTGTTCAAATCAGGTCACTTCTCATATCACATTTCTAAACACAAATTTCTCAGCCAGCTCTTTGCCTTACTACCCTGGTTTTCTCAAAACAAATGCAGTTCCTCCCCCCTCAACACACAGTTAGCACTATTATTACCCTGATGACACCCATCACTTGACTATTATCATGAAAATGCCCAATCCATACTGCACTGAATATTAAAGCATCTCTGTCCCAGTTGCCTTACAACTTGAGACAAATAAAGCAGGGAGGGGAAATAGGACAGATGAAACTAAATGAATTTTAGGTAAGGTTGCTATATAGATGAAAGCCTTAAAACAACTAACATGTTACTGTTTGCCCAACAACGGCCATAGTAAGTTAACCGACTTTCTGGATATATCACCATATTGCTGCACAGAAAAATGACATATAAATTCTTAAGATGAAAAGTCCATCACATGTAGTCCCCCTCAATCTAAATTTAAACTGTTGTTCAAAAGAGAGGTTCTTTACTTTTCACTTCTCATCCACAGAAAATCTGAAATCTCTTCTTCAGATTTTGTGGGTGGTAGAAAAAAATTACTGTTTTGTTGACAACTGTATGGTAGGATGATTAGTCACACTCTTTAAATGACTCACTTAGAAACAGTAAGAAGTGTGAAGTGTTCGATTGTCCCATCTGTTTAACATAACTGCATGGATGACAACTACTACCCATATTTATCAAGCACCATCAAAACTAAGTACTTTGGCACTTAAAATGTTTCAGAGTAGTGAAAGTTGAAGAGTATTAACTGCATCAAAATGAAGTACTTCGGCATGTAAAATATTTCAGAGTATTGAAAAGTTGAAGGGTATTAACTACCAAGATGTAAAAAACTGAAATCGAAATCCAGTTATGACTCAGGATTACTCTTCCTTTGCAAAGAAACAGGTGCCACACGCCAACAGTTTATCTACGTTTTCTAGAATTTTCAACCTAAGGCTCACTCCTTTAGTTTGTAATTCATAGTTACTCCGGCCCATTTTTGAAGATTTACTTTCATTTTTATCTACGCGATAGATACGTTATGCTTTTAGATTTTGGCCTCTTTCCATGAATTACTACCCCCAATTCAATTAGGTATTCATTTTTCTGAAAGACTACCACCTGATTGCGAGCAAGACGACTATGGAGTTTAGATGAGGAAGCCTCCCCGAGCGACAGGGCTATTTAGCATTTCTGTCACACTGCAGCCTCCAGGCGAGATGATCTCACCGAATTTGAAAAAAAAAAAAAAAAAAAAAAAAAAAAAAAAGGAAAAAAACAAACCCAGAAACCCCCACAGAGCCTGGGGAAGGACGGGAGGGGGAAGGACAGACAGACAAAGGAAGAATCGGAAGGTAACTAAGAAACAGGCCGCAGGGCACCCAACGCGATCCGAGCCCAGGCCCTGGGGCCGCCCGCCTCCCCCCAGCCCCCAGGCCGGCAGCAGGGCCTGCAGATCCCAGCCCCGCGCCGGGCTCACGCTCTCCGGCCCTTCCCCACCCAAGGCCACGGGCCCGGCTCCGCGGCCACGGGGCAGGGGAGCCGCGGGCAGCCGCCGGGGGAGCGGGAACCCCGGCCCGGCCCGGCCCGGCCGCCCGGACAGCGCCTGTTGCCAGACGCCTGGGGGAGGGGAGGATGAGGAGAGTGACTGACGCGGCTCCCGCCCAATCACCCGGCCAGCTCGCGGCCACCGACCAATCACGCCAGGGCAGGGCAGCCCCTGTCCTCCCGCTTCTCTCCTCCCCCGGCTCCCCGGTCGGGCCCCGCCACTAACCGCCACCGGTCCGATCGACTCCCTCCAGCGCTGCCCGCACCCCCGTCTCCCCTGCCCGCCGGGGAGCGGCATCACCCGCTGCGACAGACCGGGGAAGCGTCCATGCCGCCGCCTGCCCCGGGGGAGTCTGCCGAGAGCACAGCCGGGGAGACCCAACAGCCCGTCCCTGCCTGCTGTCCGCGGCACCGACCGGGGCGGGGCGGCCCGGTTCGGCCCCGCTCCGCGCTCCCCTTCCCTCCCGGCGGCAGGAGCAACCGCCGCCTACGCCGGAACGAAACCGACCCCTGGGTGTGCGGGCGGCGCGCTCCAGCCCCGATTGCGGTCCGGGCGGCTGCCGGCAGCCGCGAGCGCGGGTTCCGTGCGCGCGAGGGCGGCCCCGCCGGCAAGCGCCTCCCCTGCCGCGCATGCGCCCAGCTGCGGCGCGGGCGGCCGCCGGGTGGTGCGCGTGCCGCCGGGCCAACGGCAGCGGCGCGCGCAGGTCCCGGGCTGCGCGGGGCGGAGGGGGGGGGCACTCGGCGCTGAGGCGGGCGCCGGCTCCTCCGGCTCCCCCGGCCCTGCCAGCGGCCCCGGCGTGGGGCCCTGCCGCTTAACGCCCCCTCCGGCAGGCCCGAGGCAGCGGCGGCCTTGCGCCGCCCCGGTCTCGGAAGCGGCTGTGGGTTAACGAGCGCCAGCGCCTCGAGGAAGATGGAGAGCGCCGGCCTTGCCGCGGCCCGCCCTCCGCTCCCGCCGCTCCTCGGGCTGGTCCTGCGCCTGCCGCCGTCCCCGGGGCCCGGCGGGTCCCGCTGGGCGCCGCGCGGCCTCCCCCTTTGTACGTTCTCACTGAAGCTTTGGGTTTTTTTGCTTGGCCCGAGTCGCCATTCTCCGCAGTCCGTCTTGCCTTTGGACGCGTAAAGGAGGCCGTTTCAGGCACGGCATTTCACCAGCCAACCCGTTGCTGGTCAGAACCGGCATGGTTATCCCCGCCCTGGTGGGTGCCAGCCGTAACTATAAAGGTAGATAAACTTCCACAGAGGGGATTTCACAATGCATCGCTTCTCAACTGTAGAGCAACATCCACATCTTTAACCTCATAATAGCAATGAACATTATTATATTCTACCAAATCATCATAAGGCTGCAGCTTCAGTTGCTCATTTGGTACTGTATAATAAATTACATCAGGAATAAGATGATGCATCTTTAAATGGGACGCTTCTCCCATTCTCCGTGACTCTGCCTCTCCTTCCTTCCTTCCTATTTACCTTCCTTTCTGCAGGAATCTCCCTTCACCACCTCCATTGTCTAAAATAAGCCATTAATTGCTCAGTGCCATCACAGAAGCTGTTGTGTTTCAAGCTCTGATTTTAGTCATTTCCATTTGCAGAGCCTTAGAAGTTTTTCACACAAGATGCCAACCCTTTTACAAATTTGACATATGCTAATTGCTCACGTGCTGATAGCATCCACAAACTTTCTCTTCTGAGTTGCCTCTGCAGGTTGTTTCAACGCATGGCGGAAGCTGGCAGGCTGTGACAGAGGGGCGCGTTTCACATCTTATGTAGACTATTTGAGTCAGCAAAATGAGAGGATTTCATGAGAAGGATGCTTTAACAACGTAAAAGCACCTCATCCCTAGAATATCCAAACTACTCATACTTCTGTTCAAACTCGCTTGCAGAAATAAACAAAGTTTGGGTATTTTTTGTGCAATTTGTCTTGGTGCAAAGGCAAAGCCTTGCTAATGAGCGAGGTGACAGGAAAACTGGTGTCTAGAAAGATACCTCCGCTCCCCGCTTCAACTACGCACCCCAGGATTTCTTTATTCTGGCTGAGAAAAAGAGTTTACGCGAGTGTTACATTTAGGTTTCTTGACAGTTTATGCTCCTTTTGCGCCAGTTCATCGTTTCCATGAGACAAATGGACAGTGAGGACATGTTCTTGGCGCTGAGGCCATGCTGGGAGCTACTCCTTCCTGCTCGCTGTATTCAAAAAATGGAACCCTCGTGGTTATTCGTGTTCCTCGCCACAGTATGAATAACTGGTATTGCATTATGATTTCCTTTGCCTGGAGCAATTAAACTATGTCCTTCGCCTGAAGCAATTAAAATATGCCCTTCCTGAAGATCAATTTTACTTTCTTAATAAAAGTCAGAGTATATAAAGTAGTGCCTGGATCCCTGGAAAAGTCAGTTTCTTCCCACAATTACTTTTTGTCCTATTTTTGAAACCTTTTTCTCTCGTAGTCTGTTTTTAGTAACCATTATTCCACAGTCAAACACAACAACTTCTCTGGTATCAAGCCCACATTTGGGCTGCTCACCCAGAAGGCGGCTGTAATATGTTTTAGATAGATAAATGAACCCGTATTTCCTTACTCAAAGCTTATACTGAATTAGTTTATTTTGCGCTGACTTGTCCTCCAATGCAGAATTTTGTGTTCACGTTCTGTTCATACTGATGTTTCACAACAGAACGCTATAACTAAGTACAGTCTTTGTTTAATTTATGCTGTGTTGTTAATACAACATAATAATAGTCGATCTTTCCTGGAGTGTTACTACTGCACTGTAGCAATGCTTTCCACAAGAACATACTATATTTAGAATGATAATAAAAATAGCCTATGGAGGGCAGCAAACCTCAGGCAATTACTGAGTTCTCTAATAACAGAAAATCTGTAACCCCGGTTTTAATTTGATTGTTCAGTCATTTAAGTTCTTTAGAAAGTAACTTTATCACAGTATATTACTTGATATTATATAAGTAAGGCAGAACCTCGTAATCAGTTTTTTTAAACTGGATCTTAGTACGTGCAGATGACACCGAAGGGGTGACGTGAAGTTGATGTGCTTGAGAGGAGCCTGGGCAGGCTGGAGGAACGGGCCACCAGGAACTCCATGAAGTTCAAGGAGGACAAATGCAAAGTCCTCCCTGCCGGAGTGACCAGCCCTCTGGGACAGTCCTGAGTGGGGGCTGACTGACTGTCTCTGCTGGAAAGGACGGGGGGTCCTGGTGGGCAGGAGCTGAAGAGGAGCCAAGCACGGAGCCTGGCAGCCATGAAGGCTGACGGCATCCTGCGCTGTATCAAGAGGAGCACAGACAATGGATTACTGGGAAGTGACTATTTCCCTTTATGTGGCTCTTCTTTGCCAGCATGTGGAATACAATGCCCAGTTTGGGGGTCTCCAGTAGAACAATACTGATATGGAAAATCCTTGCTAAACTGGAGTGAGTTCAGCTGAGAGCACCAAGACGGTCACGGGCTGGAGCACTTGCCGTCTGAGAGAGGCTGTGGGCACCAGGCCTTCTTCAGCTTCTTCAGGGTCAGCCTGCCAGTACCAACAGGGAGGTCGCTGAGAAGAGAGAGCCAGGATTTCTACAAAAGTGCACAGTGGGAGGAGAGACAGTGATCATAAATTCGAAAGAAGGGAGGTTCGGAGTAGATAGGAGGACAAAAAATTTCACAGGAGGACAGTCAGGACGAGAGAGGCTGTGGAGTCTCCCTCCATAGAGGTTTTCAAGACCCAAGTGGACAATGCCTCAAGCAACCTGAATTTAATAGTAGCCCTGCTTTGAGCAGGATATTAAACTGGATAACCTCCAGAGGTCCCTTCCAACCTGAATATTTCTGTGATTCTGTTTACTGAAGGAATATAAAATAATAAAATAATATTCAATATCAGGATTTATTTCCCCTCAGGTAGGACTATTCTCAGTAACAAAAGTAACCAGGAGTTCATAGGCTGAATTTTCAAGGTCTGTCGAGACAACCGAGAACTGATTCTCTGGCTTCTTCGGCAGCATGAAACAGTCGGGCTGGCAGTTGCTGTAGGTGGTCCTGAGTCTGGCAAACAGATGCTTCACTGAACACAAGCACGACTCTCTCCTGTGCAGGACCTGGATCCAGAGAACTGACAGATGTTTGCCAATAACTTGCACTCCTGATTGAGCATTGTAGGTTGTCCACTTAAAAAATACAGAGATGAGAAAGCCAAACCAGTACAGATGTACTTTTCTGTATTTGTTTTTCTCTGTTTATGAAGACTGCAAAACACAGAGCAAGTAGCTCGTTGTACATTCCCCAGCTGTAAGCTTTGCTTCACAAACTCTGATTCTCGCACTGACGCCGTGGCCCTTAGCATACGAACACGCATGCAACAAAACCAACTTTGCTTTCGGTATGCTGCTCCGGCTCAGGTACAGAACCTGCTTTATCTGGTGCCGTACCTCAACAGGCAGCATCTGCTTCTCACCACGACTCGGCCCGTTCCCAGACAATCCAGGGCTTTCACCTGGAATACAGCTCCCTATGTTCAGAGACATTTAATGACGCGAACCTTCCTTGGCTACTTCCCTCTCAGGACAGAGCTCACTTTGGTAACTGTCTCCAACCCTCTGCACATTATCAGTGCTAACACAGTAACAGTTGCTTTCCTATGGAGAACTTGGATTTTCTTTATAGGTGTGGTGATTTCAAACAAAAAATGTCAAAAGTATGTGTGTACAGAAAACATTAGAAACACAGACTTGGAACCGAAGGATATTACAAGGTGAGCCATGACTGTTAGAGGAAAAAAGAGAAAGAGGAAAGCTCCAAAAAGCCAAATTCAGCAGCACATGTTAGGCATATATTTTCAAATTGATTTCTGAGACAGCCCACAAGGAGGGAATACAAAACAAGCAGTAAGAGATAAGAAATCCTGTCAATTAAAAGGCCCACTGTGGGGACCTGAGAGCCAAGAATAGCAGATCATGGCCTGGTTGTGTCTTTCTTTTTAAGAATGGACACCAAAATTAAATTTTTTCTTGAAATTATACTATACTGTGACAGATTTTTTAAATAACGCACAAAAAGTATGCAACTTCCCATGAAACAGAATTAAAAGTTGACCTTGAAATGCCAACGTTCATTTCTCATCTTTAAAAAGATCAAGGCGTGCTTTCTGTTTCAAATCTCTTATGACCTGGGGACCATCCATCTGGATTGGTAAAATACAAGTAATTGGCAATACAAGTATCTGAAGTGAAAACAGAGTGTAGCAGCAGCAAATTTACAGCTACACTCGATCTGGAAGGCATATAATCCAAATGTTATGAAAAACTAATGAAAGAAACGTTTGCTGAGAGGCAGACTTCTAAACATTCATACAAAAGGACCAAGATCTGAAAGAGAAGAAAAGTTACTTCTATTGTAGTTTTGACTTCTCAGAGTGTATTTGTCCAAGTAGGGAATTCTTTCCAAGCAGTTTATGTAAACATGTAAAATACAGCACAGGTCCTCAGAACACAAGTCTGGATTCTGTGTTCTTGTTTTCTTCGTGTCCTCTTTTCTTTCTAAGCAGGCATTGTTCTTCCTCCACACGCTGCAGTGGTTTAGGTCAGGACAGACTAAACTCACCCATTAATTACCATGCAATAATTGGATCTGTGCGAAGGAGTTTGGGTATTTATTGCCTCCATGAAAGGGTGATTAATAATGCAAAGAAGAGTACAAAGTTACAGAAGAGTGGTTATTTCTACTTCCCCCCTCCTTGCTGGCAGGACTGAGGGTTGTCGGCAGGCGGGAGGTGCTGAACGTGGTGGGTTTGGCTGTGCAAGCTTGGTCCCTGCTGTCCCTGGAAGTCCCCAAAGCCAGGTGTCCCCGAAGGCAGAGTCGCGCTGCTCTGCTCTGGGCTGAAGTGGATGAATTTTATGAGGCGGGTGGCGCGTTCCAGATTGTTTGATCTTTACGGGTTGCTGGGCTGCCCCGAGCTCTTTCTGGTTGATTGGCATAGTGAGTCGCCAGGCAGTATTCTTGTATAATTTAGTTGGGTTGCTGGGCAAATAAAATTTAATTTTGCTGCTTCTACCAATCACATGTATTTTTCCTAACACCTGCCTAATTGCTTTATCTAATATCTCTAACAATTACATAGTAACATACCATAGCACAGTCAAACTGTGGGCATCCAATGTCAGTCTGACTGAGTGATGCCAGCTCAGGAGGCTAGCATACCCCTATCCCCATTTTTCAGGAATCAACCATAATCTGTAAATGAAACTGGAGATTTGTAAATGAAAGCGGAGGTAATTTCAGAATGTTCCAGAAAATGTTGTTTCTTCTTTCAGAAGCCCCTGCATTGTGTGATATTTTGTCTCTAAGTCAGGGATTTGAGTGCCCGCTTACCTTCATTGTGTTCTTGAGATAAAATGGGAGGCGTATGTGCGTGATTACTAAAAATGCCAAAAGCTGGGCTGTAACTAGAAAGATTGCTGTAGCTTTAGTTACAAGCTCTCTATTCTCTACACAACCAGCCAGCTTGTGCTGGGTTAGTAACTACGGCTCTGCCAGCCAAGGAGAGGAATTGGAAAGTGCCTGGTTACTGGTCACATGCAAGGGCCTTGCTAAACGTCACGCTTTTGCGTTGAATACTGTGTGCAGTGATCCCGATTTGTCTCTGCCACCAGACAGGGAAGGTTCATCAGCACTGTACTATCTGTCTGCATCTTATGCCCCAAGTCGTGGAATCATCTTAATTACAACGATGTTGACAGGCGGTCTGGCAGGCGGAGCAGGCAGGGACCAACGCTGTCTGCCCTTGACAGTCTGGAGTAAGCCGGGACCCCAATGTGCACCGAAACCAACGCTGTAATGATGACAAGCGCAGCTTGTGCTGACTGCCCATCGATCACAGAATCACAGAATCATAGAATTGCTAAGGTTGGAAAACACGTCTGAGATCATTGAGTCCAAACATTAACCTAACTGCCAGGTCCACCTCTAAACCATGTACCTAAGCACCACATCCACACGGTTTTTAACACTTCCACGTACTGTGATTGCACCACTTCCCTGGGCAGCCTGGTCCAGTGCCTGACTGCCCTTTCAGTGAAGAAGTTTTTCCTAATATCCAACCTAAACTTCCCCTGGCGCAGCTTGAGGCCGTTTCCTCTCATCCTATCGCTTGTTACTTGGGAGAAGAGACCAACCCCCACCTGGCTACAACCTCCTTTCAGGCAGTTGTAGAGAGCAATAAGGTCTCCCCTCAGCCTCCTCTTCTCCAGGCTAAACAACCCCAGCTCCCTCAGCCGCTCCTCATAAGACTTGTGCTCCAGACCCTTCACCAGCTTCGTTGCCCTTCTCTGGACACGCTCCAGCACCTCGATGTCCTTCTTGTAGTGAGGGGCCCAAAACTGAACACAGTACTCGAGGTGCGGCCTCACCAGTGCCGAGTACAGGGGCACTATCACCTCCCTGCTCCTGCTGGCCACACTGTTCCTGGTACAATCGCAGCCCCCGTGCCCCTGTTCCAGCTGCCCAGCCCCGGGAGGCTGATCCAGGGCAGCCTGCGAGTGGGGGCTCCGTGCTGCCGGCAGCCCGGTGAAGGAGGCCTGGTCCTGGGAATGACCGCACGTACGGGCGCTACCGGTCCCGCTGCCCCAGGCCGGGCCCAGCCCAGGGACTACAGCTCCCCGCAGGCAGAGCGACACCTCGCCGGCTGAAAACTACACCTCCCAGCGTGCCTCGCGCGGGAAAGACTACAACTCCCGGCATGCACCGCGCCCCCCCGCCCTCACCTCGCCTCCCAGCGTGCGGCAGCGCCCGCGAGGCATGCCGGGACGGGCGGGGGCGGGGCTCCGGCGGCGGTGGCGGCCCGCCGCCTTCCACGTGGTGCGCTGCCCGCCGCGCCCGCGGCCGGGGAGGCGCCCGCGGTTTGCGACGTTTCTTTGCGGCAGTGCGGCCAGGCGCGGGCGCCGTATTCCGCCCGGGAGACCGGCTGTTGTGCCGCTAGCTGGCGGGGCGGGGAGGGAGCAGCCGGAGGACGGGGCTCGGGAGGGAAGGGAGCAGCCCCGCCGCCGCCCGCCCGCCCCTGGATGGTCCGCGGGGCGGCTCGGGGGCCAACTCCTCCTGCTGCAGCTGCTGCTGCTGCTGCCGCCGCCGGCCGGTCGCGGCGGGGCGGGGCGCGGCGGGGTGCGCGGCTGTCGGGGGCGGCTCGGGGCGGCGCGGCGGGCGCCGAAGATGGACTATGACTTCAAGGTGAAGCTGACGGGGGAGCGCGAGCGGGTGGAGGACCTCTTCGAGTACGAGGGCTGCAAGGTGGGCAGGGGCACCTACGGGCACGTCTACAAAGCCAAGCGGAAGGACGGGTGAGTGCGGAGCGGGGCTGCCCCGGGCCCCCCGCCGGATCGCCGCGACCCCCCGGGCCCCGGCCCGGCCGCGCCCCCCGCCCGGGCCCCGGCCCCGGCCCGCCGCCCCCGCCCTGCCCCAGGGGCTGGCGGCCCCCGGCCCCCCGCCGCCCCTCCCCGGCCCTGCCGTGCCCTCCCGCCCGCTTAAACCCCGCGTTTCGCCCTCCGGGCCGAGCTCGGTCCCCGCGGGTCGCTCTGAGCCCTCCCGTCCCCTCGGCGTGGTGCGGGAGCCCCGTTGGGGACGGGGGGGGTTTGGAGAAAAAATGAGGTAGTTGAGGAAAACGCTTCGCTTAACGGATTTGCGTTGTGAATAAACGAGTAGCCGCTTACAGCGTTCAGCCTGGCCATCGGCTTCCTAGAACAGGGTTTGATTTTTTTTTTTTTTATAATGCTTTTTTTTTGTCTGATTTATTACTTGTAGTCACCATTTTGGGTATTCTTGCTGGCTGCTTCAGGAGCCGAAGTCTGCTGACCCTTTCGGGGCTTCAGAATGCCTTAAAAGAGCTTTACCTGTGCCCAGTCCGTGCTAGGGACCTGAGCAAACGCATTTCTTTGCATAAATGTTTGAAAGAAAGATCTAGCAAACTGTCATTTAGGTTTCCCCCGTCCATGACATGGCACCACTTGCTGAACAGCAGAACAATAGCAAGTAGGGAGCAGAAGAAGCAGGAGAGGCTCGGGCTGTTCTTGTAACAGGTCCTAAATTTTAAATTACAGCCATTCTTTCTCCTGCAGTCTCCTCACAGTGGTGCTCTGTATGGTGTCATTCCAATAACGTGTTTTAGAAGTCCGGGTGTTATTTTTACGTTTGATAAATAAAAAACTTTTAAAGCAGGCTGTGGTCAGTTGTGGCTGAAACATGGTCTGGTTCTGTTTACATAAGCTTTAATTCTGGAAATCCTTTAGCTGTTACCTATAGAATGGCTGTGATGGGACTGGTCCCACCTTATCTTGTCTCTGTCTTCAACATGCTGATATTGTAGCACAGTTACTTAAGTGTGAATTTTGTTTGCTGGTATGAGTCAGCTAACTTTTCCTAAGCTTCTTTTCTTCTCAAATTTTACATTTGGATCCTTCAAATTGTTCTTAGGAGAAATTCTTATCTTGCCTGAATTCTTTTTTTTTTTTTTTTTTTTCTGGTAGGGGGAGTAAACTGCTATGACTGTGATAAGCTATTGCCGCAGGTCTCCTTACGTGCAGGTACTAACTTTGCTAGTACAGCCAACCCTGGTTTCTGTGCCGATAAGGAGACCTCTAATATGAAAAATAGATTGAGGTAGTGAAAGATACCGACTACATTTCTAATGTTTGTGTCAGGCTTTTTGCAGCTGTTCAGCGTGTCGGACTGCAGCAGCGTGTAGGGAATTTGGCATGTGATACTGGGGAAGCATATATTCAAACATATTTTTGGTGAAATCATCAGTCTGCTTGATGGTGTTTGGGAGAGTGTGTATGGAGCTGCTGGTGGCAGTGTCATTTTGAGAAATTTCAGAAAAATGGAATTGTGTGCTTTAAAAATGGATAGTTACTCAAAGGTGGCTTTAAAATAGAGTTTCTTGTCAGTTCTTAAAGGTCTATGATTTTTAAATCCTCTCTCTTCTTGGTGAGGGGGGGAAATCAAGGTACAGTATTTGATTAGAGTTTGTAAAAAAAAAAAAGGGGGGGGGTGAGCAATGTATATTGTCTCCTTTTTTTTGCCTTATTGTTCATTTAGTGCCTCCTTTCCCTTCCCTTTCCTTTCCCTAATATTTCCCATTTCCCTTCCAGATTTCTGAAAAATTTCTCTTTTAAATATGCTGTGTAATTGCTCTTGGGCAATCGCTAAAAGACTTAAAGTAGAAACATCCATAGATGCTTTTGTAGCTTATACTGTACTTGTACCTATGTGATCTTAAATTATGTGGGTGGAATTAGGATTGAAGTTAAAGGTTCCATCTACGTACCTTTATCTGAAGGAATCAATTACATTGCAAAAGCAAATGTGTAATAATATTTCATTTTCCTGAAGCTATGGTAATGTATGTGTGTATGTTGTATCTTGCAGTGGGGAGTGTATGAAACAGAGCTCAATGTTTGTATATTGTTATATGCTAATATTGAAAAAAATACTCTTACATTGTTTCAATATTCCCCAAATGGTACATACTGATGGATGAATAACCTGCTTTTTGACTTGTTTGTAGTATTTATACAGCTTGAACTTTCTTTACATATGAAGTTGTTTGTTATCTTTTAGTTAATTTTCATAATTTGTTCCCTTAAACTTATAAGTTTAAAGCAAACTTTGTTATATGATTCTAATTCTTATTTTAAATAGCACAAATCTTTTAAGTCTATTAAAATACATCATGATTTTTAGAGTACTTTGCAGTCCTGCAGCCCATTCTTCAAATGTTTTGTTAAAAGCATTGGGGCAGCTTTTTCTTAAATGACATCATTTTCTACATATGGGTGTCTATTGAGTAGAAGAAACACAGAAAAGAACTAAACTTTAATAATTCAGTTTGTGCAAATGTATGTTCTAAAGCCCTTTGTGATAAAAATCCAGTTTAAGAGTAGTAGGAGCTAGTGTCTTTAGTATGACTGCAGTCTTCACCTTTTTTTTTTCCCCGATCGCTTTTACAGCTGCCTCTGAGGTGCAGTATGGCAATTCAAAACTAGATAGCAGCTGCGTGTCCTAATTGTAGAAGTTAATTGTATGTCATTAAAACTACAAGGGAATGTTTTGGAGGACAGTCTTAAAGGAATCTTGATGGAGTGAGAATCCTTCTAGTGAGCGAGAAAGAAGTTCTGTACTATGTGCTCTAGTGAGGGCGTAACCTGAATTTCGTGCCCTGCTCCAACAAAAAAGGCAGTCCAGCCCTGCGGTGCCCTTTGCCACAAGGTGAGGCTCGGGGTCTCAACTGGTCTCTCTTAGAGGTATGGCTCCACGGAGGTTTTCTTACATATTTGCTGCCAAACTTGACCCAGCTGAACATCAAATCAGCTGCGTAACAATGTCAGGCATCGCAGCTGAGCTCTACCTCCTGCATTGCCTGCAGCAAAATTGCATTCTGTTCTCAAGTTTTTATTTTAATCCCTCTTATTTTTAAGTTTGTGGTCTCTGTGGTTGAAAAGAATCGTCCTGGCTTTTTATTGAATGGTGCTGTCTTTTTTTCATCAGTGTGGTACCTGTAGTGGAGTTTAAAACCTGCTTAGAACAAACTCTATGTGAATTGATGGGGTTTATTTTTGTAGCAGAAAGGTGTACAAGAAGGCAATTGACTCTAATGGCAGATGCCGGGAAGGGAACGCAGGCATGGCGTGTTGAACATCAGTCTTCAGATAAAGAAACTGTTGCTCATCTCTAGTGGTGGTAGCATAGTTTACTTTATTTTTGTCCAGAAAATGTCAGTTATTTCCTGCAGAAAAGCTGCTTTGCATGCCTTTTGGGTGCTCCCTCAGGAACGTTGCTCAACCCAGATATTAAACCTACTGATTTGACTTATGCCAGGCTTGAAAGATATGCCAGCAGTTTTTAGTTTGTTGGACTAACATACAGATTTGATTTTTTTATATTTATTTTTTTTAATGGACCGGAGCAGACTCCTTCAAAGCTCGCTAGGAACAGAGTGGCAGGTACAGGCAGACTGAGGCAGCAGGACACTAGGGGCTGCTTGTGCAAGCCTGGCCACTGGAGCTGCCAGGCTGGGCTTTCTGTGCTGGCAGCACATGCTGGTCCTGTGCTAATGCCGAAGGGCTACCCAGTTTCAATGGGATTGATCTTGCACTGCTTTCTTTTTTCCACTCCCCTCTCCCTTCTGTTTTTACGAAGGAGCTAGAGTCAGAAACCTGAGAGAGAAGCCTATTCGTGGAGCAAGGCTGCGGCAATTTGGAGTGTTTCCAAATATTCATTTTTCCTGTTCATTGGATGTGGTTTGGATGAGAATAAGAAACTATGGAATGTCACTGTCAGGCAGTATCTAACTTTTTAATTACAACAGCAAAAAAAGATATAATTGAAGATCTCGAACTATAGTAACACCCCCCAGTGCTTTATCGGAAGCTTTTCTTAATTTCTCAGGAAGAGACTTATGTAGTGAGACTCTGGTGATGGGGAACCAACAGTAAGCAAGCTAGTGCTCTCCTAGTCACTCTCAGAGACTGTGAGAGGTGATGTAGGTCCCAAACACAAGTGCAGCTGGAGAGTTTTTTAATTTCAGCTATTATAGCTTTGTGTTGGAAGTATTGCTGTAGATGGACAGATTCTTTCATTTGGACATACTGACACACTGTAATTGAAACAATGAACTGACATTTATGTGCTGGACTTTTCCTTGCACCCTTCAAACAATCAAATCTAGATCCACTTTTTTTTCCTTGAGGGTCTGTAGGAGTTGTATAAGAAACAGAATGGTGGAAAACTAGTGGATGTCCAGTGAACTACTGGTTTGTTTCATTTCTAATACGATATGTCATAGTCTCTACTTACTGGTAAAAGGATATTACAAGAATGATGATGATTCTCTCTCAAAAACTTTTGTATAAAGAGAAACTGGGAGATTTGGAGTATTTCCCTTGGTAAAAAAGAGAAGGCAGAATCTGTTTAAGTTAGATAAAATAATGAATGGTTTGGGTAATGTGTAAGATGCTGGTGCTATTCTTGTTTCACAGTATTTGAAGAGGGGGACATGGAATTTTTTTGGTGAACAGTAAGGAAATATTTTAATGCAATGTAGATAAACTGCATAACCTGTTGTCAAAGGAAGAAGATAAGTCAAGAGCTTAGTGTCTGTTCTGTAATGTTATCAAAAATAATCACTTCTGACTAACTTGTGACAAGTTGAGTGCTCTTCTGCTCTAGAATTTAGGCTGCTCTGTTACAGGTTTAGGCCAAGCTCTGCAGTACATGCAGAAGAGCCCACCTTTGTTTACTTTAGGAATTTGGTTTGGGTTTTTTTTTTTAAACACTTGGCTCTTCATAAGGTTGGTACCAGATTAGTTCCAGTTTGTCTCTGTTTATGAGTATGCCCTGATTGAGTTACTTCAGATCATAGATCACTTATTTTGGCAATGTTTATATCAAACTGATTTTTAGTGAGAGGTACATTGAGTTTGGGAGTGCCACAAATAGCAGTAATTAGTCCAGTGGGAAATTTTACTTGGCAAGAAGTGAAAAAACAGATCTGGACTTACAGCTTCTTGGTTAGTTCTGTATCGAGCCTTTGCAAGAGTTGTGCCATGAAGTTCATGCTGTTAGTTTTCACTATAAACTTCCGAACAACTCTTGTCTTCTCTCAGTTTAATAGACATGGCGGAGGCGGGGGGGTTGGTTGAATGTTCATATGTGTTGATTTTAACTCTTTTGAACCGAAGCAGTTGGTGCAGATTACAGGCAGGCGGTGGGAGCCGCAGAGTCGGCACGGAAGCATTTGGCTTGTGACTCCTGTCAACAATAGCGTGGAATTTCTAAATGCCACAGACTTTATTTATGTATGTAATATGTGGTAATATCTTCTTAAAATATATGCCCTGAGTCTCTTTTGGATCCATTACCATAGTAGTTAGAAAGTTCCTAATTAAACTATATCTACATAATGAGGTATGCATGATGTATTGCATGAAGTCTTGTGCTCTTTCTTTTTATGGTAAACCACTCGTGTAACTGTCTTCCCATCTGCTGCCTTCCCTTCTCCCTGGTTAGGTGGCTCCGAGCCCTATAGGTTTTTAAGGTCATGCAGCTGAGTGAGACCTTCTGTGGCCCTTGGACTTTTCTTGGTGTGATTTTTTTGTTATCTTGTCACAGATGTGTTGATGTATTTTCATAGCCAACAGCAAAGGTGGAGCTGGCATAGCTGTGAGTTAGTGTTTCATTCCTACCTGAAGCCTTTGACAACTGCAGACAGGAGGGTGTGAGAATAATGTTGCAAAACACCAAAGATCTGAATCTGCTTTTGTTCTGGATTTATAAATTAGAATAATATATGTAAATAATGGGGGCATGTACTGCTGAGCTTCATTTCTCATGAGAGAATAGGGGATAGCTTTTGAGGGTGCTGATTATAGAGAAGGTGCACATCATCAGAGAATGCTGCTCTTGGTCAAATGACGGTGAGGTAGTAGTATGTTCACTCCATCTCTTGGGTGTCCTTTGATTCTCCTGTTTTAAAGTCTTTCCGAATTTCTTTTTTTTTTAAAAAAAAAAAACAACACAGAACAACGGAGATGTCCTTTCTTACCATTGGAATTTGAAGAGCTGTAATTTGCAGACTGCTGTAGCAGAAACTATGAAAGATCTCTTGTTTCTTAAGAATAGGTTCTAGTTATGCTGAAATTTGGAAACTACCGTGGAATCATAAAGAAGGGACAGTGGCTCGGATTTGTGTATGGCAAGGTTGTACTCCAGCAGTATGCAACAACAGTGAACATGGTGATATGCACTTCACAAGACCTCCAGGTTACATCCCAGTTGTGTCCATTTTGGCATTAAAGGGTGATTGTTGTGCCACTGTGAGTATCAAAATGGTTATAAAAATCTGTCTCTTTATTGAACTTACTGACTTATAAGCCATTCATTGGTGTGCCTGAGTAGCGATAGAAGCAGATAGTTCTGAATAGCCAGTTAATACTGAGATGCTTCCATCTTCCACCAGAATAATTTTCCATAGACAAGTAGCAGAACAATGACAAACAGGACATCAATTGCAAATGTCTGGGTAGCAGCATCTTCTAAATAAAATACTTCTTCCCCCCGGTCCCCCCAATGGCTTTCTTGGGAACAGGATTCTTTCTTTCTACTACGGACCCTTATCATTGTGGAGTTGTGATTACGTGGGATGGAGACTGGGCTGCTGTAGTTAGATGAACCGAGCATGTGAGGCAGTGCACAGGCTGCTGGCGTGGACTGTGTCTTCCCACCTCTGCTGTGGTTACTACTCTTAAGCACACCTTTCATCATCTTTTATTTAGATTTAAACATAAAATCAGTTTAGTGAGAACTGGAAAGGAGGATCATGAGTATTGGTCCTAACAGTTGGCAACCAGTATCTTTTTTTTTTTTAGCAGTAATACTGGAGTGCTGGGCACCAGCCCAAAAGGAGACACCTCATGCCCCTCATAGGATCTCCTTTCTTCTGTGCTGACAAAATGAGTGCTGTGTTCAATTTTTACTATTTGCTTGGTGTGCTGTTTTTTCATCTCAGAATAAAATGTTTGCCTTGTCTATATTTTTGCCATACAGCTTGTCTTTCAAGCTTGGCTCTAGTTCTTAATTCCGGATGATAATCCTTTAATTTCAAAGTGTGATGTTAATCTGAATTTTCCTACAAGAGTCTGTAATATGAGGGATAGGTGGACTTCTCTTGCTTCCTTTTGTAGCTGCCTTGGAAGCAGCAGAAGTGTGATAGTTATTTGTCGCAGTGCTGCTCGTATGAAGTATGCTGGTTGGGGGTGGATGGAGGGAGGGACATAAATAACTGAATGGCCTGGTAGTGTGTTCTATTTGGAGAGTGTAAAAGGTTAAAATTTTTAAAACAAAAGTGACATTGGTTACAGACAGACAGTTGAAGCTTCCCAAATAGTCCTTTTCCCTCTAGGCTCTTACACACATAAGAAAACTCCCTATTTCCAGTGTCAAGCCTAATGCCACCCTAGTTTTTGCACACATTAAGCTAATCTGTAACTGAATATCAAAAGAATAAAGTGGAAATGACTGATAAACATGAATGACTGCAGAATGTCAAGACTGAAAGCAAACTGTAGGGGGGAGCTGGTACTTGTTTGCTTTAATTTAATTGTCCCCTCTTATATGTGCAAAAAATGGGCTCTTATGCCTGTACTTCTCAGTAAGGAAGAGGTTTTTTGACAGACTGCTGCAATATGCTAGGAGCTATCGTGTTGCATTTTTCAGTCACCTTGGAGAATGATTCCTGTGGGGTTTTGTAACCTGTTTATGTTCACAAACTTCTGAAAAAATCAGACGGAACTTCAGGGCAGAAGAGACTGCTCCATTGCTTTCTCAATGACATAGACAGTGGGATCAAGTGCACCCTAAGCAAGTTTGCAGATGACACCAAGCTGAGCGGTGCAGTTGACACGCCTGAGGGACGGGATGCCATCCAGAGGGACCTGGACAGGCTGGAGAGGTGGGCCTGTGTGAACCTCATGAGGTTCAACAAGGCCAAGTGCAAGGTCCTGCACCTGGGTTGGGGCAATCCCCGGTATCAATACAGGCTGGGGAAAGAAAGGATTGAGAGCAGTCCTGAGGAGAAGGACTTGGGGGTACTGATAGACAAAAAGCTGGACATGAGCCAGCAATGTGCTCTCGCAGCCCAGAAAGCCAACCGTATCCTGGGCTGCATCAAAAGCAGCGTGGCCAGCAGGGCGAGGGAGGTGATTCTGCCCCTCTGCTCTGCTCTGGTGAGACCCCACCTGGAGCACTGCGTCCAGCTCTGGGGTCCCCAGCACAGGAAGGACGTGGACCTGTTGGAGTGGGTCCAGAGAAGGGCCACAAAAATGATCAGAGGGATGGAGCACCTCTCCTGTGAAGAAAGGCTGAAAGAGCTGGGGTTGTTCAGCCTGGAGAAGAGAAGGCTGTGGGGAGACCTTATTGCAGCCTTTCAGTACTTAAAGGGGGTCTGCAAGAAAGATGGGGACAGACTTTTTAGCAAGGCCTGCTGTGATGGGACAAGGGGTAATGGTTTTAAACTAAAGGAGGGTAGATTTAGACTAAATACAATGAAAAAATTTTTCATGATGAGGGTAGTGAAACACTGGAACGGGTTGCCCAGAGAGGTGGTAGATGCCCCATCCTTGGAAACATTCAAGGCCAGGCTGGGTGGGGCTCTGAGCAACCTGACCTAGTTGAAGATGTCCCTGCCAATTGCAGGGGGGATGGACCAGATGACCTTTAAAGGTCTCTTCCATCCCAAAGCATTCTATGATTTCCTCACCCACCCACATGAAGGCTGCATACAGTCATCAACAGTGCCCGGAAGAGTGGGCTTGGGGTGATGTTATGCACTAGAGGTAAGTGGTGGAGGTGAAAGACAAGCATGAGCTAACTATGGATACCAAGATGTCTAGTGGCATGCTAGAAACAACATACTGTGCTGTCTGCTTCTGGCACGGCAGCGTAAAATATGTGCAGTTATTGAGTGCCCTGAAAAAAACGGTGGATGCTATGGGCCGTGCATTGTTAAGGAAGAGGAGATGAACCTGGAGCTAAGCTGTTCTTCAGGGGAAGGTGAGGGGAGAGGTGGTGGTGGCTGGGAGGCTCTGCAGGGCATAGTATCTGCATGGGAAAGCACCCGTTTGTACAGCTGGAATCGGTGCGGACTATGACAGTGGATTCTTCTTTGTGTTAACAAATGATCTGGAGACAGGGTGAAAAACAACAGAGTTGGAAACTTTCCTGGACTGAAGTCAGTGATCAGTGTAGAGTAGCATCGTGTTTCTGTCTGAGGGAACGAGTAGGGAGGGAGAGGTGAGTCAGGAAACCGGGTCCTGGAGGTCTCCTGGACCAGGAGGATAGATCTTGCAGCTCTTGTTTCCAGCACTGAGTTTTGAGAATCCTGATAGAAATTATGGAAAAAAACCCTAGACCTGGCCTGGAAGGAGCCCCTTACATCTGAGAGCAGGAATAAAATAGTAGCATTGAAGGATGAATCTAATTCTGTAATTTTGTGCATTTGAAGAAAAGTACTTGAAGAACAACAGTTCAGGTAGATAAGCAAGTGGTAAGTACACACAGTGCAGGTAATTTGCAGTGCAGAAGCAGTTCTTTAGTGAACAGGTTGAAAGCAGATTTTGAGAAAGCATTTCCTCCTATCTGATAAAGATTTAAAAAAAAAAAAAAAGGGTGGTGGTGTCTCCCTTGCTTTTAAGGGTGAGTGTGATGAGGCTCTAACACCTTTCATACTTCTGCAAGACCTTTGCTGGCCAGTGCAGATTCTAAAAGAATAACCTTAATATAATAGTGGATGAATATTCGGATGTATTCCTTAACCTTTTTGCTGATTTTAAACAATATTGTTTGTGATCTCTGCATGTGATAACTGTTCTGTGGAAAATACTACTTTCAAATGTTTCTGCAAAAACACTAGAAATGTCTTAACTATAAGGGAAAAAAAAAGAATATTAATTTTATGGCTACATGTACTGATAACCTCTGTATTTCTGAAACTGTTAAAACCCAAAGAATTCTGTGGCTGTACAGAGTCCTTGTATAAAGAGATCTGAGGTACTAGCTGCTTTTGAGATACTGGAAAATTGAAGATGGAGGTTGGAGCCTTGCTGCCTTAAAGTCACACAGGCTGCACTAGTTCTGGTTGCATCTTTTTGTGGCTCGCACAGTAGTGGTCTGAGTAATGGCATTTATGACACCTGATTTTTTTTTTTTTTTTCTTCCCCTCACCAAGGCTCTTTGCTTTATTGTGGAATTATCCACTGTCTAAATGCAAATTCAGATTGGAAGTATACTGGCAGCTAGGGCTCTCTCCTAGGATGAGGTAAATAACGTGTTGTGCAAAAGTTATAATCTGTATGTTTTCTGCCAGTCTGCTGCCATGAAGAAACTTAGATTTGATCAGCTCAAATGATTTGAGGTAAAAATGCTGTGCTTTCTGGGCATGTGTTGGGGGAAGAGGAGCTGCCAGATCTTGAACATTTGAAAAGGGCCCAGGCTAAAGGGATGTCAAATATCATTCAAAATTCTCATTTTGAAACTGAGTAAGCCTATGAAGATTATGTTTAATCAATACGTAATTGGCTCTGTCTTTTATGCTTGTTTAAAGCATTAACAAAGTAAGCCAGCAGTTTCTTTTGTAATGTTATAAAATACTCAGAATTGTGGATTCTGACTTTATGTAGATGATGATAACTGGTTCACCCTCCTCTGTTAATTTAAACTCTTGGAAATACTCTAAGGTTCAATACAGACAAAATTTATCCAAGTTTGTTCAAGTAAGGCAATGAAGCTGAGGCAGGAGCATCAAGATACTTTGCTGCTAATAAAAGGCTTGCTTTCTTTCTGGTATCCTTCCACTGTAAAGCAGTCTTGAGTTTAGAGTGGAGAAGCCCATCGTGCGTGAATGGATGGGAATAAAGTTTCCGTTTCAGGCTTCATCCCGCCAATGCTCTAACTCTCATGCTCCTCTCTTCCCCGCTGCCCCCCCATCTTTTCTTTGTGAGCTTGGCAAGTGATGCTGCGTGTTACTGCTACGTGCAGGCTGATAACCATTCAGGAGGGTTTTGTGTTCTGGCTGGCTAGCCTGCTGTTCTCTCTTGTCTCCTCCCAGGCTCAACAAGTTGTTTCCAAGACCTTGTCAAGCCCCTATAATGGTGCATTTGGGATTACAGCATAGCTTTATTCATAGCTACAATTTTTCTTTAGGTACAAGGCCACTTGTGAACTAGGTGCTAACTTTTGTGCATTGCAGGCTTCCCATTTGAGAAATAGCTATTTGAATAAATATATTGAATTTTGTACAGCAGCGTATGAAGTCCTTAGTAGCTTACATAGGAAAGGTACTGGATAGACAATTTAATATTCTGCTTTTTTGCAGAGAATTCTACTGATGTTGCCCTATTGCATGTGTTTTGCATATCCTAGTGAAAGATTGAAGTAAGCATATGAAGATCAGAATGCCAAAGAGTCCTTGTAAAATTATATGTAATACTTGAGCAAAAAGATACTGCTGTTTAGGCAACATGTTCCCTTCAACTGCGTCTTAACCTTGAGTGTTAAGTGGTAGTACAGCAAAATACATTGTACAGTCAGTTTAGAATTTGCAGGAAAAGAACTATAAGCCAGGATTAAAGCTGCAGATATTTTCTTTAAAGGACAAAATGTTTGAGAGAACATAGTGATTTTCTCAACTCCAGATGATAGCCTAAACATCCAAAATTAAAATTAGTCTTGAAAAAATGCACATTTTGCAAACAGGGAAGAACACAACTAAAGGTCAATGAAACAATCTGCCTGTTTTTCGGGGAAAGCTCTGCTGTGTGCTTGTAACACCTTGCATACAAGATGCTGACATTTGAATAAAGGACACTTGAGAGTTGCACTAAAAAAGACGACTCATTTCATTACTGTCTGTGCGAATAATATGTGCAGCTGAGAGCTTGGAATACAAAAGGATCTGAATTGCAGCAAACCCCTGATTCCACCTTGTGTTTCTGGCCAAGATGTGTTTTCTGGGAGAGGCATAGCCTTACCCTGTGAGGGGGGGCCCTGGCTGCAGGTGTGCTTTCAATTACCGTTTGCATTCAGACTCTGGATAATCCCACAACGAAGCCTTGGAAAGTCAGGTTTCATCAACTCCGTTGTTCTCAGGGCACTACTGGGCAAGGTATGGAGCACAACAAAAGCAACTGGAGGAAGCTTTGCCCGGGTGGACTTCAAGACAGCAAGGCGGCAAATTTGTCCCTGAGTGTAATTTGAATCTTATCTAACTTTTTGGACTTGAACTGCTTGGCGTTCAGACTCTCTCTTTTCTTTTTGGGTGAATGTCAATCCTGTTTAAGCAGGGTTGAACAAAACAACCTCTCACAAATAAATGTGCTAACAGTGCCATTCACTGTTATGTTAATTCAATTTCATAAAAGCTCAACTGGAAGCTTATATGACTCTGCCAGATGAGTGTCAGATACCGAAAGACTCAAAAAAGAGTAGCTATTGCAACACTGAAAGCTCTATGGGTAGAATTCTAGGTATGTGTAAGGGGGAAAAATAGCATTAGGAGTGCCTTTCCATCTGCCTGACTAGTTTGCCTATGCTCTGTGAGATCAGAGAGGCTACAAAGCAGAAAATACAGCAATGAATGGCTCGTTAGCCTCATTTCATTTAGGTGGATGCTCTGTCAGGGAGAGATGCCAAGACAAAACTTCGGGACAGTGAGTAGCTACTTACTGAAACAGCTAGTCTCCCACCTGCAATGGGAGAATTGACTTGGGACTTGGCCTGCAGTAGGATGAAAGAGCAAGTTCAAACTGATACTACTGAGGGCTGTCTGTGACAAACATGGTTTGTACATTGCTCCTGGAGGGATGCTGAATCTGTACAAGGTTAGGAAATCTGCTTGAAGTACCACTTCAGTTAAAAAAAAAAAAAAAAAAAAAAAAAAGGAGGGGGAGGTGGTGGTGATGGGAGGAGACTTCTTAAAGCTAAAAGAGAGCCAAGAAGGTGAAATGTTGCAAGCTGCTTGGGAACCATTTTTGAAGCTTCTCTGGGCTCTCAGTGAGTACGTATCACTCATCAAGACACCCTGTAAAACTGTCAATGAAAAAAATCTGACATGGCCAAACAGTAGAATAAAGGAAGCCCTTGGGAGTAAGAATATGTTCTTTGAAAAATTAAGTCTTCTGTGAATGATGAATGTAGAAAAGAAGGTAAGTGATGGCAGGCTGAGTGTAGAAATGTAGTGTGACAGCCCCCCTTGGCAACCTACCCACCCATATAAGCCCTCAGAAACACACACAAGCTCCCCCCACGCCTCCCCAACCTTGAGAAACTACTTGAGAAGGTAATTAAATTAATCTTCCTTTCCCCCCCCTTCTCTTCCGATGCATCAGTAGCACGATGCTATCTGTAGGACCAGGAGACCACTGAACTATTGAAGGAGCGTCTAGAGAAGATGAAATAACAACAGGAAAAAAGCTTTGGTTTTGTCTGTGCATTAGGAAAGAGCTTACAGAGGTGGAGGCAAAGGAGTACATCGGGGGATCTGTCTCAAATTGCAGTGTTTGGGGAAGGGGCTGTTTGAACAAACTGAAGTGAAGGGCAGTCAGTTGTCCAGATGAGATGTGTTCACACATCTGAAGGCGTTCAAGAATGAAATAAGCAAATTATTAACCAGAAAGTATAACCCGATGCTTTAAATTGTCCCAGTCATAGAAGACTGGAAAAGGGGCAGTGGTGAGATCAGTTTTTAAAGCAAGTTGTTGAAAGAGTGGGAACTACTAACTAGTAAGCTGAACTAAGAGCAGAGATAGTGGACACATGAAAGGTGCCGAGTTGAAGAGACAACAGCCTTATAAAACACATTCTACATCTCCTAAGTCTATTAAAATCCTTTGACAGAGTTAACAGATAGGTTAAGGCAACGTAGTTGATGTAATCTATCTAGATTTCCAAAAGGCATTTCGTGAAGTCCCCTACCAAAGGCTTAAGCTGAACACGGAGATGGTCCTTGTCTGGATAGAGAAGCTAGTTAAAGATGCGAATTAATGGCGAGAGGTCATTCGTGGTGTCTCTCGGGAATCTGTGCTGCTCAAAAGTTTTATTTGGAAATCACTTGTCCTAAATAGTTGGGAAACAGCTTTGCTGATGAGAGTTACTTGGGATAGTGAAGGCAAGGACTGATTGTGAAGGCTTGGCCCTCAATATCACAAAGTCCTTCTCCGATAATATATCATAGTCATTGAAGTGATGCGTATGGGAAAATTGTCCTTTCTTTACTCGCACAACGGTAGCCTCTGAATTTATTATTACTTAAGAAAAAGATTTTGGAGTTTATAATGAGAGTTTTGTGAAAGTGCCAGCTCAGTGCAAGTAATGGCTAAAAAGCAGAGAGAATTACAAGACTTACTAGCAATGGAGCAGAGCACAAAGCGCGGTGTCATTGTTGCTGTAAATCCTATTTTCAGTATTGTAGGCACTTCTAATCCCTTTATCCCAGGCAGGGTATAATAGACCTAAGGAGGGCCAACAAGGATACTCAGAAATGTGGAGCAGTGTCTGTATGAAAACTTCAGTCCTTCCCACAGACGGAGGAGTCTTTTGTATTTGTGAGAGTGAGGGACCGCGAGAGTCTCTAAAATCCTGAGTGTCATCGAGAAGACAGGAAACAGTTGTTCAGTGACTGGATAAATTTATGAAAGGTAAATCCATTAAGGGCTATTAAATAAGAAAATATCATCTGTGAACCTGTAGCTCCTACAGTAGTATGTTTGCGACTGTTAGGCAAATTTGTGACTCAAAAAACTTCTAATCATAAAATTTTTTTTAAAGCAGCAAACATGTTGCTTCCTCCATGTAAACCAAATAATTTCACAGATTTGACTAATGAAGAAAAATGTACTAAAAATAGAAGTTACCCAATGAAATTATGGTTTTCTGAAGTTTAGACCAATGTTTTAGCCCTGTTGTTTGCTCTTCAGAACAGCTGCTTTAATGAAGCAGCATGGAGCTTTGAGTCCGGAATGGGGTATTGCTGCCCATCAACTAGTCTCCTCATAGGACAGATCTTCATAATTTTGTGTTTTTAAAACTTAGTTTTTAGGCTGGCTGTCAAATCACAATTTTGTGGGAGAAGGGAGAAGATACTTAGTCAAATCCCAGGGATTCTTGCTTCTGTGGAACTTTGGTGCTGGAGTTAATTGCAAGGCTGGGGGGAGGGGGTTGGTTTGTTTTTAAATATATAATTATTTATTTTTAAATTATGGCCAACCATACTCCCCATGGTTTCACCACCACCAGAAAGCAGGGAGTGAAGTATTTTGCTTTTTCTCTTCCATCTCTCTCTGTCGTCTACCCATTCCTTTGTTGTCTTTTGCTCTTAATACAAACTTTGGTGGTGGTTTTGATACTCATCATATCCAGCTGTAGACTAACAGAAATTGTTAACCCAGGAAAAAAAAAAGAAGATAACTTTTTGCTGAATGCAAGAGGTGAATCATGTCATGGAGGAGTGTGGCACACATCAGAGCTGGCATAAGGGGAGGGATTTTCTGGCGAGGAGCAGTGAGGCAGACATGTCAAGAAAAGGCTTTTCTTTTGACAGCAGCAAATTCTTAGATCAGAAGCACCACATGTACAGTGTATCATTGAATTTACTTGGTTGCTTTGAACTTCTTGCCAAACTACATGTTGTGGCGAAAGGTGTTAATTTTTAAAAAAAATCAAAGAACAAAAGGAATAAAGTGAATCAGTAATTGCCATTCACCACATAGTATCAGCTGTCTCAGAAGCCCTAGTGTTTATTGGTTTGCTGTTGATGGTTTTTCCTCCAGCTGTGGAAATGACCTTTTCTTTACCCACGAAAAGGTCTGATTGCTGAAGGATTTGTTTTGAAGTAGAAAATACTGTCAGCAGAAGCCTTGCTATCTGATAAGAATAATGATGCTGTTCTGGCACAGTAATCTTGCCATGTCCTGTAAGTATTTTGGGGATGGAAAAAGAATAAATGCCTGCGTTAGACCCTTAATAAATTCAGTTCTGTTAGAGCATCTTCCCCTGCAATCCCTTCTTTGTGTTAGCATTTGGGTGAGTAATATGCCTTTTTATTTTCACATGACATCTTGTAAATTTAGATCCAAGTCCATTAAATGTGCTTCAGTCACAAACTGTGTTTTTTGTAGTCTTCTATCCTTTTGTAAAGGTTTTTTTTTTTTTTTGTCTTAAAGCACACTGTATCTAAAAATTGCATACTAAAGTGTTAGCAAGACAGTCACGCTGAACCGTTCCTTTTCTTTTGGGATAAAATGTATGTTTTTGAGGAGGGGGGCTAATAGCAAAAAGAAAGAGCACAAACTGACTCTTTTCCAGCCTCTAGCTGTGCTGTTCTACCTGTTTGCTTTTTTGTGCATCATGTCCATACCTTTAGAAGGAAAAAAATGCTAACCATGCAAATTTGTTAAAATGTTACCTTAGAGATAAGTCTTTAAAGTCTTCTGCTAAGTTGTTTAGTATTTACATTTAAATGTGATATATCTATTAGTCCTTCTCTAAGTTAAATGTTAATTCAGCTAGAAATTACTGACAAACTTGAAGATAATCTCTGCCTAGCATTAAGATAGTAATATATTTTTGTTACCTCTCTGGAAGAAAAAGAGAAAAAGGAGAGAACAGCAGGGTAAATAAATTAAAGATGAAGTTTTTGTCAACTTCTGAGTTTTGCAATTTATTTAAGTTTAATGATATGACTATGCAAACACTTCCTAAGGCTCACCAAAACTTACTGTGATCATACAGCACATTGATTGCAACTTGGATCGATGTAGCTATAATCTACAACATGCCTTTATAAAATTAAGGACTGTATTGATTAATAGGAATGTTTGCTCTGGATCTTATGAAAGGTCCATCCAGCTATCTTTGACAGTGAAGTCCAGCAGATCTTTTGGAAGTAAAGTAAGATGGGCAAGCATGTAGTGGTGCTTTCCAACTGACACGCTTCTGCTTCATCTGGTATCCAGAATTACTGTCTTAAGGTGAAATTAAAATTTGGGGTCCTGGATTTCCGCTGTGTTGTTCACCTGTAGTTGTTCTTGCATACTTTAGGAGCAAAGGAAAAGGAACCCTAGGGGATAAAGATGTGATGGTTTTTTTGGTTGGTGGTTTTTTGTTTTTGTTTGTTTTTTTTTTTTGTTTTTTTTTTTGTTTTTTTTTTTTTTTTTGCCTTAGACTAATTTTATTCTATTTTAGTCTGTCGTAGTCTCTCTATGAAACCAGGCAAGATGTAGCCGGTCTTCCTGATAATAGCTACATACCAATATCATTTGAGAGTCCCTGCACATCAGCAACACCTACAAAATGAGGACGTGCCCCTGGCAGTATATCTGTTGGAGAAGACGATGGCTCGTCAGGGGTTGCACTGCTACCGTGTGGGTCTAGAGCAGCGCTGACTCCCGAGGTGGTTGGTGGTGGTGGCAGGGGAGCGCGCTGGCTGCTGCCGCTTCCCGGCCGCCGCCTCGGGTCATTCGGAAATCTGTGTGCCCACGCAGCTCTGCTCCTGGTTGTGCGCGGAGCTCTGGTATGGAGGGGTGCTGTATTGTTTGCTGATCCAGCTGTAGCTGATTCCAGACAGTTGTTTGCTACATACTTTTTTAAACATGCTTCCATGCATTTTTTTTTATTCATATTTTTCTTGCATATCTCATGTTTGAAGTTAGAGAAGAAGTAGACAACACTTATTACTGTAGGAATATGGAAACAGTCTGAAATTTCCCCTTTGGGAGTAAGCACTGTTATGAAAGTGTGTGAGACTGTAAAGCACATACTGAGTTAGAACAGGTGCAAGGCACTGCTTGTGGTGGCATCCACAAATACATAAGAAGTCACTACTTTATGAACTGTATTTATCTTTGTCTGCAGATTAAGTAGTACCAACTGCTCTTTATTCTCTTTACCTCTTCCTGGAAAGTCTTTACGGGAAACTTTGTAGAGGAGAGAATAGTTGTGAACTACGCTTTTGAGCTAAAATCCTCAACAAAGTAGCTCGGACTCCCAGCTTTTCTGGCTGGGTTGCATTCATGATCCTTTCTCATTTATTAATATATAAGAGGCTTTCATGACAGAATCTGGGTTTTTATCTGATTTTTTGGCAGATTTCTTCTGTGAAAGGAACAAGCTAGAATCTATGATGGGATAAACTTTAACCTGGTTGTAAATACATTTAAATACTCTGGGCTTGAATAAATCTGAACTTTTAAAAATAGTCATGCTTTGGTTGTGTAGCAGGCAGTTTATAATAGAGAAGATAATGTTAACCTATTTTCTGTAGGTTTAACCCCTGTTATAGGACTACCCCATTTTTCAAAATGTTTTTAAATTCAGTCAAATGAAGAAGCAGTAATTTGAACTAATGTTTATCTTCTGGTCTTGCTTCATCCGACTTGTTTTAGCTAAAATAACTGAAATGTGGCTTTTTTGTTTGCTCTCAAAAGTAAACAAAAAACCTCCCGCACCAAGGGGCCCTTGGAAATTAAGTATTTTTAGAACAATCTCATTTTGGAAATGATTTACTGATGCTCTATGCATTGTATATAATAAGTAAAATAACCCTCAAACAGCTATAACTGAATGACATAATTCTAGTTTATATCGTTTCTATAGTTTGAAAAAGTCTACTGTTTTAGCAATGGTGAGCTTTTTTAATGAATAGAATTATTTCTGCAGCAGGTGTAGCACTTAGCTGCACCTTTCTGGCAAAGGTGGATGTACTGCCTCAAGCTGATGTGGAAAGAAAGTACTAGTTAGAAGATTAACTTCATTCTGAACGTAGCCAGAAACTGCTGTGCTTCTGCTACGTCTGCTCTCTGCCTTTAGACAACTCCAGTGCTCATCTGAGCATTCAGCAGGCCATTTCAACTCATAATGTGGCAGAAAGCATACCGAAAAAAAACTGGAAATACTTTTCCACTCTCTGAATAAGCTCATCTCCATCTGAAAACGAGTTCCTGAGCTCTAGCGCAGAGAGACAGGAGCGTGTGTAGGGATGAAGATGAGTTTCTTTCAGCAGCAAACCACTGACTTAAAGCAAGCTATTGTGCAAAACTTGACTGTTCGTTTTCAGTTCCTTTTATCAACGTAATTAAAACATTTAAATGTATGAAATCCAGCAGGTTTTGTAAAAATGGAATTACAAAGAGGTGAAGTGGTTATCATTGCACCACTGTTAGCTCAGATTTTTTTTTTTAGAGAATGATTTATAAGATTTTGCTCTTTATTTTAGGTTTAGCTGAAGGTACAGGGTCAGTGATCAGACTTACTGTGTGTACTAATTGGTTTGACAAAAGTTTTGACCTAAAATGTGCTTTCTGTGAATTCAGGTGCTTATAATGCAATTTCTCCGCCTTTGTACCAAGTTGTTAGTACCAATTTTCTTCCTATACAATTTATTTTCTGCTGATGCACATCATCTTTGCTGTTTGGCTGCTACCCACTATCCTCACAGAACTGTTGTACCTGGTATACCAGGTATACCTGCCCAGCTTTGTACATTTAAATGTATGCAGTGATAACCATTGGGTTTCATACATTTAAATGTTTTACAATTTGAAACTTTTTTCAGTCTCAGCCAGTTGGACTGTGACTATAAACCTGAGTAAACGTAATACTTTGGTGTGTTCTTCAGTTATCGAGGCTATATCTTGGATGTGCTTCTGAGGCTTAACCCCGGTAGGCAATTCAGTCCTACACGGCCGCTTGCTCCCTGCAGTGAGATGGGAGAGAGAATTGGAAGGGTAAAAGTGCAAAAACTCATGGGTTGAGATAGAGACAGTTTAAAAGGTAAAGCAAAAGCTGTGCACACAAGCAAAGCAGAATAAAGAATTCATTCACTGCTTCCCGTTTACAGGCAGATGTTCAGCCATCTCCAGGAAAGCAGGGCTCCATCGCATGTAATGCTTATTGGGAAGACACATACCCTAAATCTGAATGCCCACCCTTCCTCCTTCTACCCACAGCTTTTATTGCTGAGGACGACATCATACAGTATGGGATATCCCTTGGGTCAGTTGGGGTCAGCTGTCCTGGCTGTGCCCCCTCCCAGCTTCTTGTGCACCCCCAGCCTGCTGGCTGGTGGGGCAGTCTGAGGAGCAGAGAAGACTTGGATGCTGTGTAAGCACTGCTCAGCTATAACTAAAACATAGGTGTGTTATCAGCCTTGTTTTGGTCACAGGTCCAAAACGTAGCCCCATAGGAGCTACTATGAAAAAAATGAACTCCATCCCAGCCAGAACAAGTGTGGTGCTGTAGTAAGTCCACTTCTAGAATACACTGATCTTGTCAGGGTGCAGTGATCTTTGGGGACAAAGTCAACTTCCTTTAGGGATGAAAGGGTTTTGTTACATCTCTGTGGTTCTCTGTGCGCAAGCACAAAGCACATGGGTAAGTCTGTGGAATCTTGGGTGTGAAAGCTGTTGAAATCCAATGGGTAGAAAGAATGTATTCTTGATTTGGGTGGCATCCATACAAATCATCTGCAGGCTTTATTAAGATTTGGAGGTTCAGATACCACTATTTATACTATTAAGTACAAATATAATTCTGAAGGATTATTTTTTTACAAAAAAAATAACTTTTGGGTTTCTTTTTTAGCATGTTTGCAAGTAGCAACATCTGTGCATTGCTTTAGTTTTACACCAAGCCATAGAATGACTTCCTTTTTTAAGAGGCAATTACCATTGCACACATTGTAAATACTAGAACAAACTCTAAATATTGAATTAAGAAAGTTCACTCTTCCAATAAGAGATGAAATTCAAAGTTGTGTCCTCGCACTAATCTAAATTATATTGAAAAGGTGAGAAGTTTTAAATCTCTCTGCAGTAAATGGTCCTCAAAGTTATGTACATGTGCATCCAGAATAGCTCTCTTTTCTAGCAAAGTTTTGGAAATGTTGTCAGACTTGGAAACCAGTATTACGAATTAGCTGTGTGTCTTGAAAATGCATAATAAATGTACTGCACAGCTGTGAAACTACTTATAGTCTCAGATGAATCCTCAACAAAGTAGTACTCTTATCTCATGATCCCACATAGAATACTTTAGGTTGAAAGGGCTCTCTAGAAGGCACCTGGCTCGACCTCTACGACCAACTTTGAAATTAGCTTAGGCTGCTCAGGTTCCTATCCAGCTGAGTTTTAAATACGTCTGGCCATGAAGAATTCTAGCAAATCTCTTCTGCTTTTTGACTACCCACGTTTTTTTCTTCATGATATCTAATTGGAATTTCTCTTTTTGCCATTTGACTGCTGCCTCTCATCAGTTTGCTGGGCACCTCCAAGAAGAGTCTGGCTCCTTCCCTGTACCCCACCATTAGCTAGCTGAAGGCAGCGATAGGTTCCCTCCTTAGCCTTCTCTGCAGGCTGAACAAACCTGGCTCTCCGAGCCTTTCCTTATGTGCCATGTACTTCAGACTCCTGCTGCTCTGCTGGACTTGCTCAGCGTGTCAGTGTCTGTCTTGTCCTGGAAAGCCTAAAACTGAATATGGAGGTCCCAGATGTAGTTTCATAGTGCTGAATATAGGGGAATAATCACCTCTTTCCGCCTGCTGGGTACACTCTTGCTAATACAGCCCAGGATTTGGTTGGCTGCCTTTGCCATAGGGGCACATTGCTGTATCATGTGCAGCTTGTCCACCAGGGCCCCCAGGTCTTGCTCTGTAAAGCTGCTTTTGACCCACTTGGCAGTGTCGTTGCGTGGGGTTATTCCAAACTAGAGACAGGTCTTTGCACTCGTCTTTGCGCTTTCTGAGGTTCTTGTCTGCCCATTTTTCCTGTCTGTTGAGGTCTGTCCAAATGGCGGCTTAGTGCCTCAATGCATCAACCACTGTCCCCAATTTAGTGTCGTCTGTGGATTTGTTGAGGACGCCTTCCATACCATTGTCCATTTGTTAATGAAGATGTCATATCAGCCCCAGTATCTGCCCCCGAGGGATGCACTGGTAACTGGCAGCCTGTTGGATTTGTACCTTTGATTACAACCAATTAAGTCTGGCAGTCCAATCGATTTTTCATCTGTGCTGTAGTTCAGCTGGCCAAGCTCTCTGTCTAATTTGGCTATGAGTATACTATGAGATCATGTTACAAGCTTTGCTAGGGTCAAGGTAACATCCAGTGCTTTTCTATTGTCCATAGAGCTAGTCCTCCCATTGTATAGGACAATCAGGTTGATAAGGCACAACTCATCCTTGGAAAATGCTTGCCAGCTGTTCCCAGTCATTTCTTTTCCTTCACGGGCCTGAAAATAGCTTCCCAGGAGGGTTTGCTGCATAACCTTTTCAAGGTTTGAGGTTAGGCTGATTGGCCTATAATATCATTGAATCTTTTTGCCCTTTGCGATGAGGGTCCTGATATTTGCCCTTTTCTAATCATCAGGAACCTGCCATGATCATCATGACCTTTCGCAGATGATAAAGTGGCTTTGCAATGACATTTCCCAGCTCCGTTAAGCACCCTTGAATGCAGCCCACCTGGTCACATGGACCTGTGCGTGTGTCCAGTTTGTTGAAGTCGTCCCGAATTTGGTTTTCCTCTACTTCCTTTCACCAGGACTGCGCCACTAGCCTTGGCAATGTGGTAGTCGTGCAAGTGGACTGTGATGTGAAGACCCATGCCAAGAAGGCATTGAGAACCTCAGCCTCTTTTGTGTCCTTTGTCACTTTGTTCTCCACTACACCCATTTTCTGGGTTCGTAGTTAATAGCTATAAAATGCAAGAAATAAATAGAATGCCTAGTATAAATATCTTATTCTGGCAAGACTATTTGGTGCCATAAGTGTGATGTTGAAAGAGGAAAAAGGGTAATTCTGTTCTTCATCGTTTGAATGGATACCAGTCTGCTCTCGTCTTTCCATGCTTTCTAGAAGATTATGTATTGTTTTGCTGTGTATTTGTTTGCTGTGTATACAGCAGTTCTTTTGGCATTTAGTATAAATGTATAAAATCTTTCAGCTTCAAATATTGAATTTGTGTATTCGTATACTTCCAAAGAACTGAATTACTACTTCTTCCTATAGACTTCGTTGAATGTTGTGTATGTACCAGGCTGATTTTAATATTTTTAAAATCAAGAACCAATATTGCTATGACTTCGGGGAGGAGGCAGGGTATGATGCCACAAAGTGAAAATTCCAAATAAGTCTCTTAAATGTTATAATTTGCTCTTGTAAGTGTTTTATTTTCTCACTCTAACATATAGCCAGTGCTTTGCGAAGTTCTTCCTTCCGTCCCCAGTCTGCATGTGGAGTAAGTCCATATATTTGCTATGTTCAATTTCAGTAAATCACTTAGAGGAGGAAGGATAAAGAAAACTAACTCGAGTACCACAGTTTAACTCCATGTTATCTTTCTCTTCATTTGTATTTTAAATTTAATCTTTGATTTTGAACACTGTTCTAATACTTAGAAATAAACTATAGTAAAACCTCTGATACATGCATTTAGTTTTCTGAAATTCTGGTAGGTAATAGAGCATTTGGTGTATTTTGCCTTACCTGGCTCCCCAGCATGTATGAAAGCTCCTGCCTGTATTTTGCTGTTAATAGTGAAGATGTGCTATTGTTCATACAGTTGAGGGGTTGGAGTTACTCAGCGTTCATTGAGGTGAGTTGTTCAAAGCTTAAGGTGATCTATAGTACAAATGCGTTTTTTGCTAGTAAAATCAAAATCCTGTATTTAATGCATTCAGAGAATTTTGAGTTGGTACTGCTGAGCCTGAATCACTCTAGCAATAGTGGGACAGTTGTACTTACTCAGGATGTTACTTTATTACTGTTGATGATAGTGGGGTTCTCAAGGGTAAAATTAAAAAAACCCATGTGTTTTATTGGTAGGCTTATCTTTTAATTTTTGTATTCTTTAAAGAATAAGAACCATAAAGAATTAACAGGTTCCTTAAAGTTTTCTGCAGAATAGATACTACATGTACGGTTCCCCGGGGTAGTTGTAAGACAGTAAAGCCTATTCCCCTCAGCTGTTTAACTGCACTCAAGTTTTACATTTCCTTATTTTTTAAAGATAAAACTATTCCTAAATTGTGACCAGTTAATTTTGAATTTGAGATCTTTTTGTAATGGTAATGTAAATTTGGAATAATGACCACTGATTTTAAGGCTTCAGTACTTCATTCTGCTGTTTTTATTACTCAGTTGAATTTTAAACTGACCTAGTGATCTGAATAAAGGATATATTATAATGTTGTGCCAATACATTTCTACAAAATATACGATGTGTGAGATGAAATAGCACTAGAACTGATTTTTTTTTTTTAAACTGTCTTTTAGGTAATAGGTCTCATTTTTCCCTATGTGTAGGGTATTTTCTCCCACTTGCTGAACATATTTATGCTTGAAGTATCCTTCTAAATAAAGGGTAAAAATACCAGGCATTTTAGCACTAAAGCTTTGCAGCATGCTCACATTCAGCAAGCATCCGTTCCTACTATTTTTTGATCCCCCACCCCCCAATAGACTGAATGTTTCTTATGGTGCCGTTGTACTTCCAAATTCAGTAGAACTTAAAAAAAAAAAAAATTGGAAACAGCATTATAATACTAGCTTAATTCTCTGAAAGGTGGCGGTTTTGGTTTTAGTTTATTCAAGCTGTAAGAACAAAACTAGGCAGTTATGCTCTTTTACGGTGATGTTGCAGGTGTATATGTTCTTGTCATTAAAGTCCACTGGAAGTGATGTTGCAGCTACCCATTTTTTTCAAGTTTATGCCTCTGATGTTAATGTTGTCCCTCTGAGGAAATGACATTTTTACACAAGGTTGTGTAGTTTGTGTGTGACTACAATAAACACTGCTATTTCCAGCAGCCGTGTGTAAAGTGAGTTCTCTTATCGCTCTCACAACTGCCTGTTACTAGTGGGGAGTATTACTGTGTTGAAGATGCCAACCTACTTACGTGCAGGAAAGTATGAATATATTAGTATGAAAATAAGCTTGCAGATTGACCAGCTTTTTGAAGCCTGCTGGTAGGTGGAGGAGCTGCTGAAGTTGCTTAACATCTCATTCCCAGGCAGCAGAGAAAGTGGACAGGTTTTCCCAACGGGACCTCTCTGTTAGAAGGATAAATTTAGTTGAATTATGCTTTGAGTCTGACTGTACCCTTAAAATGCAAGCTGCTAAGTAGCCAATGCTGTTGATTAGTTAGCTCTGCAAGATGTTTATAAACAGATTTCTTTCATCTTTTTTCTTATTTTTTGCTTTTTCCTGTCTTGTCATTGAATATCTCTTTATCTTCAGAGAAGGAAATTGCCCATATCCAAACCCATGCGGAGTCCCTTTGGCATGTGTTATAATGTAAACAAGCTATGGGCAAAATATTTTTGGAAGTTGTGTGAATAAGCTTGGTCACTCTGACCTTTCATTTGGCTTCGTGACCGTTTTGTAAATTCCCTTTAAAAACTGTTAAGGGTTTATTAAGGGTTTAAAAACCCTTTCACTCCCTTTAAAAACTATTCCTCCAGTTCCCTTGGCTCCCAAGGAATTACAGTAAGTTTTTTCAAGAAAATCTAGCTTGGCTCAATGGTCGAAGTAGGATTTTCTTACTACTTTTAATGGAATAGCTGGTACTCATGGTGTAGTGGGTAACCATAGCAGGTTACCTGCCTTAGTGTAGAACAGATATTAGAGAAGGTTAGGAATTGATTTATTACTTTGTATCTCAACTGTGTGTGCACAGTTCAGAGAATTGAAGTCTTCGAAGTGTTTGGTTATTTTTTCAGGTTCTGGGGAAGAGTAGTGCTAGAAATGTGCTTTTTCCCTAGATTGTAAATTATTTTCCTTCTTTTTGCCATGCTTACATTTCCTCTAAACTGCTTGGGTAGGTTAAGGACAGAGTGGAGGCCGCTCGCTCTCGGTTCCTGCATGCAGCACCCGGGCAGAGCAAACGAGCGAGCGGTTAATTCCCCACAGCCCGGGGCTGCTGTAAGGGCAGAGCAAGGTTGGGCATGGGATCTCTGGATCTCGGTTCTTTAACTGCCTTTTAATGTGAGAAGATTAATTTTCAGAGACTTCTTATTTCATCCATTGTATTGAGGAGACCAAATGGTATGTTCTTAAACCCCCCCTGTCAAATTTCAGCATTAAAGCAATGATTGTAAAAGAGTTAACGTACACAACTGAAAGTGTGTTCTTCCAGTTTTGTTCTGGGAAAGAGCTGAAGTATTTTTTTCTAAAAATTTCAAGAGAAAGTCTGCCATCTGGTATGGAAAATTTTAGTCCAGACTTAATTTGGCAAAAATTTGATCAATTAAAAATAGTAGCACAATCTTAAATGTATGGCAGGCTTCACTGTAGACAGTGCTACCAGAAATGCTTGTAATAATACCAGTTGTATGGTAGCACTTCTCATTATGCTGAGCTCTCCTTCCGATACCTTGAAATCTAAGCAGATAAACAACAGGGCAATGAGAATAACCTTCAGTCTGACCCATTTTGCTCCGTATTCTGTTGGTGGTAATGCTTGTAACAGTAGCAGTTGTGTGGTAGCACTTCTCATGAAATAAGGATCTCTCCAAACACCTCAAAAAATAAGTAGATGAGGACAAGGGGCAATGAGAATAACCTCTAGTCCAATCCATTTTGCTTCATATTTGTATCCAGTAATGGCCGTGACCTATTGCGAGCTAAGGCAGATAGAGGGTAAAATGATTTTTAGCTGAGAAAATTCCCCTGTATGTTTTGCTATCAGCAGCATAGGAAATATCTGTGCTGGAAAGCAGATTGGGGTTATCTTCAGTAGCTGCTCATGGAGTGGTCCATAACACCTCTATCCACCATAAATTTGTGTACTTTTGAAATCCATTTATACTTTTGATCCCTATAATATTCTATCATCATGAGTTGTACAGTTTAATTACGTGCTTAATACCATAATGGTTTCTTGTTTTCGGGCTTCATGCAACTTGTTTTCCTATTAGGATTAGGATATTAGATTAGATTAATATCCTATTAGATTAGGATATTCCTAATGTTCCCTATTCCCACCTTGTTTTGGCCATGTATGAATTTGTGCTTGGCTCTTTGTCTTCCAGACAAGGAAGTTTTATGTTTTTGTTATATGGAAGCTTTTTAATGCCTTCTGTCGTTGTCCTACCTACTCTTTTTTTTCCTGTTTGTGTCAGATCCTGTATCTTTTCCCCTCTTTTATCTTGCCCAATCCATGTAATTGCCCTCTTACTGAAATCTGCTCTCTCCCACTCACTGTTTCATTCTTCCTCCTCCTTAACTGTGCTCAGATTTTGTCCATTAATCTCCCACTTTTTCTCTCTTCTCTGTTTTGAAAGGGTATTGCTAACAGTGGGTTGTCTTTGAACCCCATGAAAAATCTCTTGGACAGGACCTGATAATTTGATGGATTAAAAAGGTAGTGATGAATAGGGGAAAGTGTGTGTTTCAGGTAGGAATACAGCAATTCAAAGCCTTGCAGATATTTAGTGCAAGGTGGAGAAAACAAGCGTGTACGTTTTAAATGCTTAACTACAGTTTTGTTTTATTTGCCTTTAGGATGTTTGAGTTGCAGTTTTTTTCAGGGTGGCTCTTCACAGCTGTGAAAGCTGGATTCATTAAAAATTAATAAGGATTCTTATGTAACCTGGAGATTTGGGGCTATGCGTGCACTCCAAATATTGAAGGCAATACTGTTAAGTGCCATGTCCCCCAGGAGTGCTGTGGATGCCAGCCCACAAGTGGGAAGGACAAGCACTTCATCTCTTAAAAATGTGAGCTCTTTGAGGCTGAAGATGGGCAAGAGTTCAAAGTCTTCTTTTGCTGCAGTGTATCTCTTCTTTATTTTGCTTTTGGTAGCTGTAGTTACTAATAGGCTTGCATTTTAAATAAATGACTGTAAGGTACATACTGGTTAAAGTACAGGGCATGGTTTTAAATGTTATACATGTTTAAAGCTAAACAAATGTTTCTCTGGATTCTTCAGATTCCACAGATACCTTGTGGTTTTTTTATTAATCTTGGTAGTTTTATTAGTTTGGTAGGAACATAATTTTAGGACGCCTTTTGTGACCTAGAGGAAAGAAAAGATAAGATGTTACTGTGATGTTGCTTCTGGGCTACTCAAGAATTCATTAAATATGGGGAAGATTTGCTATGTCCCAGAGTAATACATTTATGGGAGATATATAGACTTATTTATAGTATGTACTAGATGTTTGCTTTGTGTTCTTCTTAATAAGAGAATGAAGGAATGGAAGAAATGTCGATCATTGCATTTAAAAAAAAAAATTTAAAAAAATCCCTATTTATGTAGCGAGAGCAAATTTATATTTTAGCTTTATCAAGGTGGTGTGGTTAGCTTACGGTTTAGCTGGGTGTCCAGACATTAAACTAGTAAAGAATCAAAAGAAAATAAGATGCAGAATTTGTATTAATTAGAAACTGTCCTCTGAATGGTGGTGAAGAGCTCACTTTGAATTCATGGTGCAATTTTTAAAAAAACTTCTTTTCTTCTTTCACAGGAAAGATGATAAAGATTATGCTTTAAAGCAAATAGAAGGTACTGGAATTTCTATGTCTGCATGCAGAGAAATAGCAGTAAGTAACATTAGTTCTTTCTACTAGCAAACGGACTTATTAAAAGTATTGATTTGAGTGCATGCTGGGTTTTGTTTGCTGAATCATGTTATTCTACTATGGGTGCTATATTTTTATCATGGAGGTATAAAGTAAGTACAAATGTCACGGAAGATTTTGTGCACCTGTTATGTTTGCTGTCTGAAAATGACAGTGTTTTAAAGTTAGAATTTACTACCTGCCTCGGGGCAGATTAACTTTAAATGAAGCAGCTTAAAAACATGATTAGAGTCAGTGGCTTAAATTATGTATTTGATCTGACTTTTGCATTAGTCCTTCAGTTATTTTCCGAAAGAGATTAGTTCTTATTGGCTCATAATGATTAAAACATGATAGCTTCTATTTAAGTGAATACTTCAAACTAAACTGGCATTGTTGTTGCCTCGGAGGCTGTAAAACACCCATGAATATTATTAAAACATTTTCTTAGGTTATTCAGGTTTATATTTGTATATTCCATGTTGTTAGAAACTGGTGAATAATGTGGTCTGGTTATGGTTTGTGACAAGCTTCCAAAGAAATACTGGCAAAACCGATAGTATATGAGGTTTAACTGTTGTATGTTCTTGTGTTATACTGCTGCTTGGGTTTATTTTTCTTGAAGCGTTTCAACTGCAATTGCTTACTAAAAGGAAGTGCATGTAACTTATGTGTGTATGGCGGGAAACAAATGCTTTCTTTTCAGTCCATATTCCTCAAGAGTGTAAAACTATACCTACCCTAATTTCATTTTTATTGATTGAAGTGAGTACCAGGCTTTCCTACTTTGTCAACTCCTGGTTGGCTTTGTGATTTGAAACACGTTAGTCCTTGTGAGGTGAAAAAAATGAAGCGCAAAGAATATTCTTCAGGAGAAGCTCTTTCTGTCCCTTGATGACAGCTGAGCCTCCCTGCCATTGTAGACAACCACACTGAACTAAAGGAGCTGAAAACAGGGTCTTAAATTTTGCTTATTTCAAACGTTTTGGCAGAAATTTTCCAAATACTCTGACTCCCTGAGGCAGAATGCCTTTGGGAAGTGTCAGCTACCATATCAGAGGGTTTTGGGAAAATTTTTTGTTCGTCTTTTTGCAGTGATTTACCTAAACAGTTTTGAAGAGTTTGTTCTGCTTGAATTTGGCAAGAGAAGCTTGGCTGGTGTTAGGGAGGTGTCTGCTCTGCATATGACCCTAACTCAGTTCCTGTCTATTAAGAGAACCACTAACTTGGCTGAAAGTTGGGAAGGATTTGGCCTCATTGGATGACTTGAGGAGCATTGTGTAGTCCTTCTTCTTGAGCAGCAGGGTCCCTGGTAGTGATGGAAGAGGAGCAAGAAGCAGGGAGGCTTTCTCCTTGCTCTGAGCTGCTGTGGCCTGCGCCCTTTGCAGAGAACAGCAGCGCAACGCAGGACCCGCGTGGGAGAGGGTTGGTGGGGCAGGGAGGGGAGCGCACTGAAGACACCAAAGATGCCAAGAAAGCAGGCATTGAGCAAAGAGGGGAGTGGAGCCCAAAAGCACGAGTAGGGGTAGAAAGAGTAACCTGAAGCAGCATTTCTTGAGCTGTTGTTGACTTTGCTTCTGGTTATGCTTCGAGGCTTGCAACTGCTGATAGTGGTTGAATTTTCCTGCAGTTGAATTAATAATTCACCATGGACTTCTAGGGTTTGAATCTCTTTTCCTTACCGTTCTTTTGATGTTGCTGTTTGGAGTTAACAGGAGAATTTTTTCCCCAAAATACGTTGCTAATTTAAATTCTGTTAAATAGATCCCCCCACTTCTATCGATTAATATTGTAAAAGGAAAAAAGGAACCTCATATGGAGATGGACCAAACTGAGGGTAATATCCATACTATTTATATTGATTATGTGAGTATATGTGATGTATATATGAAAATGCTACTGAGTTAATCAGCAGCGTTGTACCCTAAAATGTCATCCGTACATCTAATTAATAAAATTATTTGTTATCATACTTAAAAAGTCAAGGCTGAATCGCAGACTTTGTTACAATGTGTTCTGGACTACCCCAATTAACACATTTTATGAGCATGGTGGTATTAAGAGGAACTAGGATGTTAGTTTGCATAGAAGATGTATCTATTTCAGTTTCTCTGGAGAGTTGAAGCTTCTATATTTTACTCTGTGACTATCTGGGAAGAGTGCAGTTTGATACAAATCCCGGTGAAACTCTCCTGTGTTTTTATAACTTTACTATGGCTTTTGTCTTGTTTATGATGACTGACTTAAGTTACTCAGTAGTCTAAAACCGATACGTTTAAAAATGCCCATAGTCTACTCTTCTAAGATGTCTATTTGTTGCAGACAGCTGAGCTGAAGAACAGTGTCAGATCTTCAGAAAAATAAAATAATTATTGAAATATGTCAGTTACATGGTAAGGCTTGAACTAGGTCAGAGACCTGCGTTGAAACGGCTGACTTGGTCATAGGATAAGCTCAACCTATATGAAAGACCTTCTACGTTTCAGTACTTCCTGCAGCATGAGAACTTTGACCTAATGTTCAAGAACCTAGCTAGTCTCTTACTCTGTTGAAGTGAGAGTTTTTTTTTTTTCCAATGATTTTATGTAAACCAACTGTTTAACTAGTAGAATTAACAGCTATTGTGCTAATCATGCTAATTGAATCAGTATCTTTAACATCAAGATAGTTGTAGTGTTATATTCTTCCTTATCTTTCCCCCATTCATCCACCAGGGTAAGCATTTGTGAATCCTGCCTCTTCCAGAGCCTTAACCGAACGTTTGGCTGCTCATCTCTTGTTCTCTGCAGATGTGCATGCTGCCTGGGATTCCGGGTATCTTTTTTGTGATCTGCACTTCCACTTCTGAGGATTTAAGCAGGCACTAAAAACCACACGCTCATCATACCAAGAGATGAATTTGTGTTAGATGGGAGAGCAGAAGGATAGAATGGTGAGGTGATTTGCATAAAAATATACACAACATACAAGCCCAAACACTAGATTCCTCATGATCTGATTTTAATCACAAGGAAGAAAGTCGTTAAAGCCTATCCACCTGGAATAGTGCAGCAAATGCTATTTCACAGTTCACAAAGCAGGAGAATTCAAGGCTGTAAGAAGCTGGAGTAGTTACCCAGGCTTCAAATAGACCTTCAGGATTTTGAGTTGGGCAGTTTCCTGTACAAGAGTCTTAAGTTTTAAAGTAATCAAGTGACTTTCTGATGTTTTTCAACTTTTTAGTCTAATGTTGATTAGCGTTTTTCATTCAGTTCTAGCAGGTTTGCAAGTAGTTCACTTGCCTGTGCTTCATTTGGCTAGTGAGAAGTTGCTTGGGTGGTTGGTTGTTTTTGTTTTGTTTTTTCTTGCTTCTTGCAGGACTTCCCTGTAGCTTTGTTTTTTTGGTGTCTGGTTTGGTTGACAGAAATATCCCTGAAAAGCTTGTTTGCATGTAAAAACACCACGTAGTATTTTTATACGATAGCATTAGTTTGTGACTTGGCTCTGAAGAGGAAGTTGGATGGAAATGCTGAATGGGACAAAGCAGAGCTGGGGTGGACGATGCTGTGCTCTGGCTGTCTCCTGTCTGTGTGGTGTCCTTCAAGCACCATAGCCAGCTTGTACAAGTTAGAACAGCTTTGAGTCTGCCGGAGCTGGGACAGAAAACTACAGAACAATAAGTAGTTGGCTTCTCTGATCATTTCCACTCTTTAGGTCTGCCTTGGCGGCATTTGGGAATTCCTGGGGTTCTCCTATTATAACAAATGCAGGCTGTCATGATAAAAGGTGATGTCCTCTGTGTTGGATCTAGTGATAGTGTAGCTGTAGGATGAGGAAGTTCATCTTCACCAAAGGGAAAATGAACAGTTTTGTTTTTTTGTTGTGTGAGCAAGCTGAGTTGAACCATCCTTTGGTCCCACTGTTGCTTAACGTGGCTCATGGGAAGTGGTAGGAACCTGCGGGGGTGGTTTGGGCATAATGCAGACTTGTACCCTAATGTTCACATGTCTGAGCATTAACAAAAGAAAGGGGAGTATTGATTTTTGTCTCCCAGGCAGGAGGCTCAGGGCCCAGTACAACTCTCCTTCTGTCAGGAACTTGGCCGAGTTTGCAGGGAGCAGGCACAGGGTACCTGGGCAGTGTGGGAGTAAGCAGAGAGCTAGCTGATGACTGTTGCCCTCACCTGAAAGGGAAGGCCTCTGCAGCAGTCTTGCTCACCTCTGCAACTGCTCCGCCACCCTGGCTTTCAGCTTCTGGGCTGGAAGGTGGTGGAGCTAGAGCAGCCGGGCTGTGCCCGGGGCAGGTGAGAAGGGAGCTGCCATTGACTGGTGGTCTTAGCTGAGTTGACCTTGGCGGAGGGGGCTGCTGTAGAGGTGCAGTGGTGGTCCTCGCACACTGGGGCTTCCATGTCCTGGGTGACAAGAACATGTTGTTACATGGTTATCAGGCCTCTTTCCCATCTGCCGGTGGAGGCAATGGAAGAAGAGCTTAAGGGCTCTTTCAGAGCCGGTCTGAGGGTGACCAAGGACCCTGAGGCATCATGCAGCAGCTGGAGGGACCCCATGAGGCAGGCGCTGAAACTGGGTGACTCCAGGATTCACCCTCTTCAACATGTTCCCCTGGTAACAAACAAATGACTGTCCCAGTGAGCTGCTTGGAAGAGATCCTGTACCAGCTATGTGATAAGGACCAATATTTGGGTGCAGGTTTCTCAGGTTATGGGGGCTGCTGTGTCCCTTTCACACTAACAGTGAAAGCAGTTTCCCACAAGACCCAAACACAGAAATCATTTAGATGAGTACAATCCTCATGTCAGAAGTAATGGTTTCTTAGCAATCTTTCCATGTGGTGAAAGGCAGCAAGGTATTGAGGAAGACAAATGTTTGATTTGACCCTCTTTGGCAAGACTCTCAAATGCTTTAATTAGTAGTAGTATGGTATATAAAATGTAAGTTGTGACTGTTGACTACTTTATTGAGCTATGTTACAGGGCTACAAACAGTATTCTTGAGAGGTTTTGTATAAAGGGAGGGTAGTATTATTTTTAGTTCTGTGAAAGTAGGACAAAGATACTGATTAAATGTTAGAAATTGGAATCCTTAGGAATCATAATGTTTTCTGGGAACAGCAGAATTTGACCAAACTTAACATCTGGTGTCTGTCTCATCTGGATTCTTGTCCACTTCCTTAATTTCTGAGAACCTTTAATAACACCCCTTCTAATACTTTGGACATAAGAGGTACCAATAAATATCAAGTTGTATGTGTGATCACGTAAGACTCATTTGTTTCAGAAACCACAGAAGTTAAGAACAGAAATGTGCATTTCTTTTTTTCTCTTGACATTTTGTGTTGTCAGGCTGCTTTTTTTTTTTTGAAACATTTAGGACTTTAAAAATAAAACTAAAAGAATAAAATAACGCAACAATTTTACATGGTTGTATGTCTGAAGAACTGGAGCTTCAAAAATGTATTGTCAGCTTCATAATAAATTCATAGAGTGAGCAGTATTATAACTTTTTCTGTTACACTGCCTTTGTAAGCCTTCATTTGAACACTTGAAAGGAAAACAGCATGTACTTTCAGCAGGTATTTTGTTCTTTTTTAGTACTGTGGAATATCTGACTCATGAGAATATAAAACTGTAAAATCATATTTACATTGAAACAAACAGAACTTGAACCTACTGGATGGCAGCTAAGCTGACTTGGGATTTAAGACCTTGTGTAATAAAATTTGGGTTTTAGTTTAAATAACAAGTTTAAAGTACTTGAGTAGAGCTCCAGTTTTTGATACGAGACTAAGAATAGTGATTTGAAATTTTTTTTTTTTTTAAATTTATTTTATGAATATAGACTCATATTCTGCTCTGGCTCTTGCAGACAAACCAAGTGCACCTTCAAAAATTTAGCAAACAACAAATTAAACTTGTAAGGAAAAGAAAAATCTCTGAAGGCAGTTCCTGAGTGTCATTCTAGTAATGACTCTATAAACATTATTCAGCCTTTAAGCCAAAATTAATCATGGCTAGTTCATACCCATTTGTAGTTATGATAATATTGTCAGTTAGTTAGAATAGCTCTTCTCTCCTGCTTTCATTTTAAAGAGAGAGATACTTTCTTTCTCTGGCTTTGTTTTGGCAGGCTTTAAGGTTTTTGGCTTGGCTTGCTGGTTTCCCGTTGGGTAGTAGGCTCTCCCTTCCCCTGGGTGTAGGCTTGGGCTTTCTTTTCCCTGTTGCAGCTGGAATTAGTCTTCCCTGAATTGGCCAGAACTGCACGTAGTGTTTCAGGTAATGTCTCACCTACTGCCTATACTCCTCTGTTGTAGCAGTGGTTCCACTGGTATCTTATTTCTTACAGGATGAGTAAATCTTTGTCAGTTGTCTTCTGGTCTGAGAATCACCTTTTTCTCCATCAACTGCAGTCTTTCTGTTCCAAGTCCCTATTTGCCCATTTTCCATCTTAAGGCCATGGCATGGCTATTAATATATGATTTGTGTGTTGCTCTATCACTTCGTGGAACTGATGTGAGCCTTTTTGAAGCATGAGACGATGACTAGATTTTGAATTTACGCCATCGGACTAGCAAGATGACACAGTAGTGATTTTTGCTTAAGTGAATGTTTTGCTTGATGCTGCCTACGGCTTTGTGTCTAGCCAGCTTTCTGACTGTCCTAAGCTTTGGGAAAAACATGTTGTATAGCACTCATAGGAAGGCAGTGAGAGCAATGAGTTGCCTTTTCTAAACTAGCTAATGTCCTGAGAGAGTTCAGAGAAACTGCTTCTGGGCCAGGTCACCTGGCCAATTGCTCTAGCAAATGAGTCTCTGCTCATAGAAGTAAGCATGGTAGTATTGCAACACTTAACAGGTTACATTCCCTGCAGACCACATATAGTAGCGAGCATCAAGAGTGGGGGTGGAATGACATTTGCAGTAAAGCTAGAAATCCTCACTTAGGCAAAGAGTGCAGTGTATTGGCTCACGAGAAGTGCCTGTAGTGGTGGAGAGCTGTACGGGAAATGTGGGAATATCACCGGAGGAAGGAGATCGTGTTCGTCAAGACTTGTGCTGAGTTCAGCTCATTTTTGATGTGAAAGGTAATTATTGTTAGTGTCCCTGTGCAAGAAAAGATTTGCCTTAGTCATGCAGCAGTTTGCCAGGCTGCCTTAATGCTGCTGTTGATTATTTAGTAACGTCCTGTCTTACCCCACTTTGTCCTTGTTCATGAAGCAATTTAACAATTTTATGCATCGTTAGGACACTTTCATTTACTGTCCCCCAGCTGTGTCATGGCTGTGGAATGAGTATTTCTGCATTTGAAGAGGAAGATGGAGGAACCTTAGTGTGAGCCCAGGACTTGCACGTAGGGATGCTGTTTCCCTTGCTGTGTCTTGAACAACATTTATGAAAGCAAGGGCAAGACCAGCCAGGGACAACATGGGGTTGTAACACTCAACTCAAACCAGATGTGTCAGCATCTTCATCATCTGCTGATTTCTATTTCTTTGAAGGTCAGTTGGGTCTTCCTTCTTTATAAGGGGCACCCAGACCAACTAATTTAAAGGAAACCTTTCTGGTTGTAGAAATGGATTTGAATCATCATGTGATATGCAAATGAAATGAAGGTAATTTACTGAGACCCAAATGGATAGTTTTTGTCTGCTTTCTCTTTGTGTTCTATAGAACTGAACTAGGATAGACAGAAGCAATTAGATATCAGTCACTAGGCCAAAAAATGGCCTTTATCATTACCAGGAATCGTATTGATAGTCAAACCGTGTTTCTTGCAGTCTGCTTTGTCTTCAGTGAACTCTGTCAGCTGCTGGACATGAGGCAGGTCATCTGCTAGGAAAGGCATGTGGCATATGGGCTAGAGAGGCCTGGTTCATGGAGAGTGAGGTTGCTGGAAATGCTGTTTACAGCCCATGTGATGTGTTATCATCTGCACGAGCTCTTTCTGTCCTTCAGACAGCGTTTGCATTTGTTGCTCTGCATTATCACTGTCCTGGAGCGTTTCAGCCTTTCCAAGACAGTGATTCAGGGATTGTCTGTCACCACTGCAGCAATCATTTCCTTATTCTGATGGTTTGGCTGATATATATTAGCCATCCTGTTCACTGGGGTGCTTGTGGCTGTCTAGCTTTGACCAAACCCATCAGTTTTAAGCAGAGTGAAATAATATGTAGTTAATGGCTATTCAGCACAAAAGGCAAATGCAAAAAACAGCAAGAATGATAAACTGAACACACAGATGCACAAACCATAACAGCTCTATCAGTGACAGTAACAAAGGCCAGAACTCTTAAAACACTGGTGATGGGCTGCAAAAGGAACCTCTCGGGTGTATCCTTGAAGAGATTCAACCAGGTCTTTACAACAGATGAGAAGGGAAAGCAGACTGCTATGGATCTTATAGGAGGATAGAGGTTTTATTGGGTATTTGAGGGGGCTGCTGGGACTGTTTAAAACTTACTGTGGGGTGTTTAGAGGAAGGATAAAAGGTAGCAAAGGGAAGGAGATGAGGTACCAGGAGGAGCTGTGTGAGTGTTTGTGTGTGTGATCTGCTAGTGAACTTCAAGCATGCAGAACCAGCAAGCAGGAGGAGACTGAAATCTGGAGAGACCCGACATCGGAGCTGGAACCTGGATGAAAGGGCACGGTGACTGGGCTCGGATTCTGAACAGATGTAAGGTGTCTGAGGGACCTGCAAATATGTGTGCGTGTGTGTGGACTTTAAGCCTGATGAGCCAGAGTGGAGAAATGGGATCCAGGCCAGTTGTGTTGTTAAGTTTTATGTGGATGCCTGCAAAGATGATGCTGTTCTGCCTCTGATACCTGTGTGGCTGGTCATGTCTGTATTGTGTGTGGGCACAACTTTGTGTGTGCCTGCAGGGAATGCATGCTCAAGACTTGTACCTTGCTACTGGCAGGATTTGGAAATGGGAAAGAGCAGCAGCCTGTCATCCAGCAGACCAGGAGGAATGCTGTGAATCTCAAAGTCCGCAGGATTGACTACCCGTAGCACAAACAAAGGAGAATTATGTCCGTGTTGCCTTGCTATACAGACAGGGAACCCTTCTGCTGCATTACTTGAAGTTTCTCATCTTTGCGTCATGTTCTGGACCAGCTTTGGTGATGGGTTCTCTGTGTGTCCTCCAAGGTGGATCACATTTGATGTGAAGAGGTTGGGTTTTTAAAGTGGGTGATAGCTGCTACCTGGGGAATAAGGAGTAGAACGGACTTAAAATGGGACAGGAAGGCACTGAAGGGGAAAATGATATTACTTTCTAGAGCCCTGACTAGTATCTGCGTCTTTCATCAAGGAATAGTCTGTTGTCTGGTACACGTGTGTCATCTGGCCAGAGGAAAGCTGGTAAAATTTTGGTATGGACACATAGTTGATGAACTGCCATGCAATCTCCTGGGTACAGTTAATTCATCAAAATGTTTAGCATAAATTTAAGCTGTGAATTTATATTGATTCAACAAAAAGTCCTTCACTATAAGGACTGGCACAACGTATCCTTAAACCCTATAACCTCATTTACAACGAAGAGGCTGACTCCCACTGATGGTCTTTGATGCTGTACTGGCTCTGGCTGGGATGCAGTTAGTCTTCTCCATAGCAGCCCACATGGTGTTGTATTTTGGATTTGCGACTAAAGCAGTGTTGATAACCTACTGGCGTTTTGGCTATTGCTGAGCAGTGCTTGTACAGTGTCCAGGCTTTCTCTCTTTCCCACTCTGCCCCTCTTCCCTTTGGGGAGGTGGCCTTTGCTTGGAGACTGGCTGGGCATCGGTCTGCTTGTGGGAAGTGGCGAGTGATTGCCTTTGCATTACTTGTGTTGTTTTTGGTTTTTTTTTTTTTCTTCTAATTCCTCTTGCCTTCACTTATTAAAGTCTTGTCCTCGCCCACAAATATTCTTGCTTTTTTTTGCTCTTCTTCTCCCATCTGACCAAAGGGGGTGAGCAAGTGGCTGTGTGGGGCTTAGCTGCTGGCTGGGGTCAACCTACCAGAGATGGTCCCCACCTGTAACTGATAAAAAATTGCAAATAAGCATTTCTTGGTTTTCCCCATGCTGATCTTATGCTTTGTGGGAATTATAGGCATTTACAGAATTCCACACGTCTTGCAGATCCTGCCTTAAAATTCCTCTATGTTATGCTTTGACAAATTTTAAGATTAAGAGGTTTAACATGCTGAAACTACTACCTTCTGCATTGATTTGTAATGTTGCATTGTCTTCTCAACCTTCTGTCTCCCTCTTGATCTCATACTTGAGATAAAAGCTCTGTAGGCTAGGTCCTCTTGCTCAAGAAATGCCACACTGAAGACTCTGGTCAGTGAGTAGGGATAGGAATCTGTCTCAAATGAAACAGAAAATAAGGAAACAAACGTATGCAGATATCCACTCCCAATTTACTTTCTCAGTAGCAGCCAAAATGTTACCACATGACAAAGGTATCAGTAGAAAGGAATGAATTTTCTTCTTTCCTCTGCTACATAGTGGGAAAATTATGTTTTATTGAAAATAGATTCAATCTCAGAAATAAAATGTTAATTTTCTATTCTATATTCAAATAGTTCAGATTGTCCTTGGCTTTTTTTTTTAAAAAACATAACCATTCCTTTTATTAAAAATGTCATCCTTTCTGTCAGACTGAGCTGGCAAGAGTTCATCTAGTCTTGGGTAGCCACGCTTGACAAGAGTTTGCTTAGATAAAGTTTTTGTTTCTTTCTTAGCAGTTGTGTGAGTACAGTATAATTGTAACATGACCAGTAGAGCTCAAATAGACTGATGCTGTCTGCATTCAGTTTTTGTGCTATGTTTTCCTTTTGGCGGTGATTAAAGCTATGGTTGCTAAAGCAGCTGAGCTGGTTTAATGGCTCACTGCTGCTGAAAGAAGTTCTTGCTCCTAGCTGTGTCCCTTCGCTAGTGCTGGGTCTGCTGTTAGCGCTGTGAGTCATTTCAGCTCAGGAACTCAGCAGAAAATTAACGCCTTTGTGTGTCTGGGTTAGTTTTCTCCTGAACTGGGAGCTATTTCGTGGATGGCTTCTGTGAGTGACATAACTGGTGTAATAGATGTTGTGGGAGGGAGTCGGACCTTCTGTAGGTGGTGGTGACCTTGTAGATCAGCTGACTCCATCTTACAAACCACATCTTCATTTAGCTGACTGCATTGACAGGCTCGAAATGAGTCATTCCATTCCGCCCTGAATGGCTGCCACCAAAATGCAGGGTTTTCAGGTAATTGGGAGTCAGGAGAAAATTGGAAACCCCAAATGGCTCTATCAAAGATTACAGCCTATGGGAAAGGGCAGATGCCACAGCTGGCTGTTTGCAGAGTCTTCTTGATCCTGGATAATAGCGAGCCTTACATAGACTTCAACTTTTAGGAAATGAATAGGAAGTGAATGCCCTAAGGGGGTTATGACCTGCTTTCAGCTTTGGTTTCAAACTAATGACTGGTTCTTTCATTAAAAAAATATGTGCTGTTTTCCATGACTTGCAGATTTCAACTTTTCTTGTTTGTATTGTAGAATATGTAGCAAAGACTATAAAGTATTCATCTTTCCAGCCCTTTCACAGCTTTGGATGTGTGGATATAACTCTTGTGGACTTTCTTTATTTTGCAGTTGCTGCGGGAGCTCAAGCATCCAAATGTCATTTCTCTGCAAAAGGTGTTTCTTTCTCATGCTGACAGGAAAGTGTGGCTTCTCTTTGACTACGCTGAGCATGACCTCTGGGTAAGGTGAATTGCTTGTAGGTACCAGGCTTAGAGTTTTAGTTGCAGAAAAGGGACAAGGTCAGGGAAGACACATCGGTTTAAAAACAGTATAGCCTTTTGCCCCGTGTTTGTTGGAAGCATTTTCAGTACTAAAGGAAAAGCAGTGGAAAATGTTGGGTAAGCACGCTACACAGTTTATCTGTGACCTCTTTAAGAAGATAAAAATCTGCATTCAGCTCTCAGTAGCTAGAAATCTAGTTAAATAAATGCAGATATAACCCTCCATTACAGCTAAAGTAGGGTGCAGGAAAAAGTAATTGATTATGCAGGTGGATTCCTTTTGAAAAATGACAGACTTACTGGCCGAATAGGACAGTTTGGAGTTTTAGTTACATTGCATGTCATCCATGAATACGTGAAGTGAGAGTAATGCCACTGCATATAATTGAAATTTAATTCATATGTTTCAGTGGGAAGAGCTTTTTACTCATCTGCTGAAATTTCATATATTTGGGAGGAAGGCTGTTTATTCCTAATTACAAGATACAGCTTTAAAATATAGACACATTGAAGGCAAAGTAAATTTGTTTTAAGATATATACTCTTTTTCCTCTGTTAACTTAGTATTTGTAACCTTAACATCCATTTGGAATGATTTAAAAAAAAAAAATTAAAGTAGCATTGTAAAGAACCCAAAGCTTGAATTCCCTGAAGAAAGGTATGTGTTTGCCACGAATTCTATCTGAAATACATTTTGAGCATTGCTCTCAATGGAAAAAGTATTGTAATACTAACCTTAAGATATTAAGAAGATTCATATCAAAGGGTACAACAGAGGCAATTTGGAATGAGATGGAAATTTTGATGTATGTGTTCATGTAAGACTTCTGTAGTATGAATCATGAGTTGGTTTTTTCCTCTGCATGTAGTTTTGACAGACAGCTAAGATGTACAAACCAAATTAAAACTAATTTCTTTTGAAAATAGGGTTCCTAGTGGTTGGGAATAATTCAGTAGTATTTGCCTAAGAACTAGTGTGTCAGTTTTCCTTCAGCTAAGCTGAATCGAAGATATATTCTCCCAGTTCAAGGTCTTGGAAGTTCCAGGAGTTGGTGTTGAGATTTCATTGCCAAAATAAAATTAAGGCAAAAAAATTACCAAACAGCTGAAATGTTGAGGCATTCTTAAGGCTGACATACAAAACAAACAATCTTGAGGAAATGCAGTAAAGCTTTTGCCCATTCCTTTTTTCACTGCTCCACCATATTTATGATATGCTAAGCTGCAGAAGTTTAGGAATGTGTGAGGTTTTTTGTTTCAAAATGTGCTGCAAGGCTTTGTATTTGCTTGGAGGATTGTGACTAGTAGTGACCTGTCCTTGTTTGTATTTATACATTTCTGCATTACTTCACACTTAACTAAAATCACTGCAGAAGCACCTCTGTTAACAAAACACTGGTTTGAATATCAATAACTTAGGAACGACCCTCAATTTTGACCTTTATGTTTACATGCACATACCTGTATAAACTCCAGAACTCCCCAGCTGTACCAGCTCCTGGTTGTTCACTGTATCTGGATGCAAGAGACCTAGCTGCAGTGACTGGGCTGTCTCCATGCCCCAGAGGGCCGGCTATGGACCATGTCCTCCACCTCTGAGCACATCTAGCGCAGCAGGTCTCAAACAAGGCTGGGAAAAGGGCACAGAGTATATTAGAGCAGGAACAAAAAAGGTCCAGGAGAAGCCATCTGTCTTTCTGTCTGTCTCTGAAGATTCACTTCTCTCTGGCCACTGCATGAAAAATTAACATTTGCTTTGGAGTCAGTGGAAGTGGGAGGTGAGAGGAGGCGAAACTTGTGGCTCAGGCTTAGGGATGCTCGTGCACATGGTGCTTGGCTGACTGGGCAGGGACTGTCACTTTTTCATCAATGTTTCTTTCCTCCGTGCAGCTCCATTTTTGCCTTTGGCAGAGCATGGATGTGCCTTTTCCTCCCAGGAAAGCCAAGCTCGACGCCTGAAGCAAAGGAGGGCAAGCTGTATGGAGCTGGGCTGCAGCAAGAGAGGAAAGGCAATTTCCCAAAGGGGTTTGAGTAGTTGGGTACCTAATTGGCACCTGGAATATGAAAGCTCAGGAATGTAGGAAGAACACGTGATAGAAGTTTGGTGCCAGGTTTTGGATGGACAAGATCAGGGCTGTTTTGATGATCACACAAGTGTGAGCCATTACAGAAAAGAAGTGTGGATGCATGAAAAAGTTTGTTCTAGAAATTACCTCTCTCTCAAAAGGAGACAAACATGGAAATGGTTACCATGACTGTGGCACGCCTTATGCTATTGAAGTTAGTGGCACCTGGCACTCGAATGCTAAGAGAACATATCCTTTTGGGACTCCTCATTGTTGCTAGATGTCGTTGCCTGTGTATACACTTCAAATTGTTAAAGGTTTTTTCCGTGTCTGGCTTGGTAGCTGACTTTCAGATGGACAGATTTATAGCTTTGCTCTGTCAACAGCTTCTGTTTTGAGAGTGCTGTGCTTTTAGTAAATAAAGAAGGAATAAATCTGGGCTTCTAATTTAAACATTTGAAACTACCAATACAGTTTGCAAGAATTTCTGTCTGGCGTTAGGTGTTGAATATTCCAGTGTCGTTATTGCTATAGGAGAAAACCTAGAGTAAAATAATATAGGAGTTAGGTGATGCACTTTTAATTCTGTGCTGTGATATACAAGGTATCGGCCTATCTTAACAAAAAGAACCCCCAAACAAAAATACCCCCAAAACCTCCAAACTGTTAAAGATCAGTGATCTGCATGGGAATTTGCTTTACCAGTTGTATTGGTTTTGTATTCCTCATCCTACTGTGGGACAGGGAGCGAGTGGTTGTGTGGGGCTTAGCTGCCTGCCAGGGTTAAACCACAGCAACAACTGATTTAATTTTTGAGATATTTCCTTGGAACAGTGATCACTTTACCTTATATAGTATAAATTTTCTAATACTTAACGTACACGTTTCTAGTTTTGAAAATGAATGATGAAAGGTTGAAAAAAAACCTAAGAAGTCTGTGTAAGGAATTGCTGGCAATCTCAAAACATTACACTTCTTTATTTTGATTTCTTTTTCCCCTTTACAGCATATAATCAAGTTTCACAGGGCTTCTAAAGCAAACAAGAAACCTGTTCAGTTACCTCGGGGAATGGTGAAGTCACTGTTATATCAGATCCTAGATGGTATTCACTACCTGCATGCTAACTGGGTGTTACACAGGGATTTGGTAAGTGGATCCACAATGGGTTTTAGCACTGGGTTGATGACTGAGGGCAAGGATTGTTTTTTATGAAAAATTGCTGGGAAACAAAAACCTTTGTGCTAAGGGCATGTACTAATAAATATATATTTTTATATTGCAGTCAGGGAGCCTTGATTAGTAGAGCAAATTTTAAAAGCTGGCTATGATCTGATATGCTTATGACGGCAAAGTATATCAGATGGCTGTTTTCTTTTTTTGATTTTTATTTTTAAAAGTGTTCCTTTAAATAACAGGCATGTTAAGGTACAGAAAATGCCTCTGGTAGTATCACTGCAGGCAAGATAACTAAATACGGCATGTGTGTAGGTGGGGGATAGGACGATTGGCTGTAAGAACTGCTGAAAAAATAAAAACTCCCTAAAATTATCAGTTTTACTTACGAAGGTAACTTTTGAAGGCCATTATCTTCTCCTAATATTTATAATCTATCAGAAATAGAGCCATGCCAACTTTTGAAGACTTCTGCAAATAAACTAACGTTTATCCAAACTACAATATAAGCAAAACATTTTGAACCTGAGTTAGTGTTTCTTAACCAGCAAATTCTATTAAATGTTCTAAATTGGTGAATCTCACCAATTCTTATCTATTTGCCTCTGAAATATGCCCATAGCTGGCTCACCTGGTTCTGTCGTCTTAAAATTGGATAGTTTTCCTGACCCAGTTGTCTGTAGCTCTTCTTCTTAGAAGTAAATTGATAAAAATGCTATCAAAGTCTATATATAATGCTTCTAATTAGTGAAATTGCATTAGTGCATGAGAGTGTCATTAGTTTGACCTTTCATTCCCATGAGTCAGTATTACCAGTGCTATTCTATGCTTGGTGCAATAAGTTTGCCTTCCTTCTTACTCTTCCAGAGTCACTTTTTGTCTTTGAAATAGCTTTAATAGTGTTCCTGGAAGTATAGTCAATGACTAGTTATTTGTCTTCTATTTCCATGCCCAATAAATGCTTTTACAGAGTGCCAGTCTCTGTTTAAACTGATGGGAAAAGATTTGTCTTTGATAAATAACATTTTCAGAACTGAAATACAAGTAAGCTTTGCTTCATTAAAATAATTGTATGGATATTGTTTCTAATTTGCTCCTGGTTTTAGAAATGGAACAAAAGATGCAGCACTGAGGGAAAAAGTCGAAAAGATTGTGGTGGCTTTGTCATGACTCATGAAATGGTGGAGCAAAACATTATGTAGAAATATGTAGTGCATGTTACTACTTAGACACACTTTGTTTTAAACCAAATGTAATGTCTTACTCTAATGTTCTGCCTGCAGTAGTACTCTTCAGTATACTTTTAAGAGGCATACAGAAAACAAATGACCTGTCATCAAGAATCTAAATTTTTCTGATGTTTTACTTTTTACAGTTTCAGAAAACTTATGAACTTAAGCATGATTGAGTTTAAAAAGAAAACCATGCATGTTGTTAACTGGATGGCTCAGGAGATTGGTAATTTATTACAGAGCCTTTCACATCTAGGTCTGTAGCTCAAATACAGTTTAAGTTGGTGAAAAACTATTACCATCTCATTTTCTGACCTATGTGAAATGAGTTGGTGGTCTCAGTCCAGCATGAAGTTTTCTTCCAGCAGAAAAACCACCATCACAATTGGCTATCTTTTGATAATCTGAGGAAGAGACCAAAAGCTTGAGGCAGAGTCTGAGAGGTCTTCCCACTGGAACCTTGTCAAGCCGTGTTGGTGAGAATCCTATAAAAGCTGTGCAGGGGCTGCGTGTGCTGCCTTGTCCATGGAAACCTTTGGGTTTGTCGTTTTGAAACCGTTCAGTTTGAGCTGAATTTAGAAGGCATGTGTTTCATGCAGGAGAAAAGACAGAATTGAATCTGTCAGATACTTACTTTCTTTTATCAGGGTCCCTGGGAATAGCCTGAGTAACAGAAGGGATTCTACCTAGTGTTCTGTCTTGGCAAGACAGAGGCATATTGGTGCAAAGTCAAGCTTGCCAGTTGGGACTTCAACAGCATGTGTATTCTGATCCAAAGCAAAATAACTGATGTTAATTCTCGTTCTTAGATGTGGGTTTCTGTTCCAGCATACCTGTAGTATTAGCCCTCAGGAATATCGGTGTTGAATCATCAATTTTAACTCCTGATTGGATGGCTGGACAGATTTATTATGTTTCTCCTACTGTGCCTGTAAAATTATAGGTGTTGCTGCAGTTTCTAAATGTTTTATGTTTCCCTAGATTTAGATGTGTACAGATACAGAGTTGCTTAAGTAACATGCTTGCTTTCATTTCATATACTAGCTATTATAAGTGATGGTGCTTGGGGGTGGTAGAAAGCTAAAGAATATAGTACTTTGGCAGAAAAATCTTTTCTTGGCTACATCTCTCTTGTAGGATAAGGATTTTTTTAAAGGCTGAGAAAGCTCATCCCTTGGGAAAGTAATTGTTTTCCATCTAAGTGCAATTTTCTGGGTTTTGGTTTTTCTTTTTTTTTTTTTAAGATGTCTTAATGAAGTTAGCTTTTAGGCAGGTAATGTTTTGGAGTTTTTCAGAAACAAAATACAGCATGAAGTAACTCCTTTCTTGCTAGCATCCACAAACCAGGGAGTAAAACTTAATGGCTATTCAAACCACACAAACTTAGACTGAAATTTGTCTTTATAATGGTGAAATTGAGGAATCTTAATTCATGTAAGATTTGTATAAAGTGAGTATATTCTGTATGAAACAGTAAAAACTGTAGGAAGACAGTAATTGTCTCTTGTATTTTTTCTAGTGTTGGTTTCTGTTTACAAAGGAAATGCATACAAATCTTAGCAATAACTTAACTATGTAAATAGTTAACTCTGCTGGTTTTTTGTTTTGGGTTTTTTTTTTTTTTCTTTCACTGGTTACATGAAAGCCAATTCACCATTTCCATCAGAGCAAGGGAGATGTTGATTATATTTGTTATCTTTGAATAGTGCCCTGCTTGAGTAGTTAGCTTTTCCATAAGCCTTTGAAACATACCAGTAAAATTTTTCAACAAATAAATGTCAGTTCTTTTAAAATTTCTTATTTGACTTGCATATTCTTTGGCTTTTTTTAATTTCATGACTGAGAGCAATTGAAAGCAGATTGTTTATTCATGCTCTGACTGTAGCAGGAAGGAAATAAGAACACTTCATGTAATTACCACAAAGTGCATCAATTATAGTTTTAATAATATTTTGAATTTAGTTATCAAGCATGCTTGAAACATACTGCATTTTGCTGACTTCTTTTTCCTAGTATTTTTTTCCACTTTGTGAAATCCAGCTATTGGACTTCTTCCTGTACTCAAAGTGCTTATTCCACTCTAAAAATAAGCATAAGCAAAAGACTGGCCATATATCTATTTTCATCAATCTGCTTCCTCAATAGCATGAGGAAAGAGAGGATGGACTTAGCAGTGTGCTTGGAAGATTTCTTCAAGTAATGGGCTCAAAATAGAGGTCCCTTTGCATGGTACGGCAATTTATATGCTGTGCCTATTAACATTTAAAAGTACATCTTTATTTGATATTAGTGTGTTGTAGGCCTGTCCACACAGTCAGGATTCAGTCTCAGCTAAGAGATGAGCACTGCTTCGCTGGTTTTGTGTGGTGACAGTAAGATTAGTCTGCAATTTAAATTAATAATATATTAACAAAATATCAAATTAATAATAGATTTTGCACTGAAACTATTTAAAGCGCTCACGTGGTGCAGCAATGCTTAAAAGCATACCACCACCCCCCAAAAAACCCCCTGCAAAACCATCCCCAAACAAAAAACCCCAGAGGAAATCTCACAGCTCTTAACTGTAGTACTGCAGCTGAGACACTATGACAAAACATTTTTTGTTCCCAAATTTTCAGACTAAATTGCCTGGCCTGCTTCTTTGTGCATGGTTTGAGTAGGTGCTGAGCAGATGAATTGCCACTTGGCAAGTCAGGTATGGAAGTGGGTAACCCAGTGCTGGGCTCCTGCTTCCCATTCCGCTCCTCCTATCTCTTGCCAAAGGAATGACAATCTTTTAACCTTTGTCAAGAACGTCCATGTCCTAGTTAGTCTGGGATTGTGTTGCTGTGGATGTGACCATTTGCAAACTAGTGCTAGCACAGGATACTGCAGCCTATTTAATGCATTCCTAGTGTGCAGCTCAGCTAAGCTGCTGCTGTGGGATGAGCACTGTTTTTTAATAAGCTTTCAGGCAGACAAGCTTTAATATAGTTGGAACGGAGCTTCCTGGGACCTGGACTCTTCCCAAGGATACCTGCTGCCAGGTTTGGGATTAGCAGGAACATTAAAGATGTTCTTTTAACAATAAGTGAGGAGAAGCCACTGCCAGGGTGGATTTTTGTACACATCTTAGTCACTTTCCAGGCTCTGGCTGTGAATCACTTAAGTATGTGCTTTAGGCAAAGTTAAATATATGGAACTTTTACACTGCCAATTTACCATTTTCCACATTAGAGCTCTTGAATCCAAGGATGCCTCCCTCATCAATATTCAAGGATTACTTCAGAAATACAGGAATGCCCTTCGGTCCTGCTCTAGTGCTTACAAAACTGTGGTCATTTGAGGGAATGAACCTGAATGCTTAAAAACAAGCAGTAGAAAAAGCTGTGCACATTGCTCAAAAGAAGTTAGCTTTTAAAAGCAGGGTGGTCTTCTACCCTGTTTAAGCATATGAGCAGGTAATAGCCATTATTTCCCAAAAGGTATTGTAATGGCTTATTGGTGATTTGCTTTCAAAGGAGGGAAAAAAAACCCCACAACCCAAACCCAATCACTGTTTTGGTTGTCAACTTTTGCATTTCCCAAGATTTTTATTTCCAGGGTGTTTTACATTATGTAAGTGTGTGCTCTCATGAGATCACAAGAACAATGCATCTGGCAGAACCTTGCTTTCTTGCATAGGCTGTAATAACATGCTTTCCTGTGAGTTGTGATTTACTATAATTCTAAATATTCTATAGTTAAAATAACATTATCTAGTGTTTCTTAATGCTGCTATTTCCAGGGAGCATGACTACTCCCTTGCCTTCCTTTCTGAGCATTTTCTTTATGTTTTAGATTAAACTTTCAAATCGGTATCTGATCCAAGTGTAGAAATGATCAGAAGAGACTGCAAAACTAAGTATTTGATGCTCATGCCAGTGACTTAAAAAAAACCAAAAAAATAAAAACAAAAAAAACCCCAAACAAACAAAAACAAAAAAACCCAAACAAACTTCCCCCCTCCTCCCCCCCCCCTTTTTTTTTCTTTTTTAAATAATTGCTGTGCAAATGAGAATCCATTTGGCTTGCTTTCTTCTTGGACATTGTTGGCAATGGCCTGTTGGGTCACGTTCTTCAGGTTCTTGATTGAGTAATGTCTGTCAGCTTTGTACAAATACAGATTTGAAGCTAGAAATACAGAATATCTTGCTGCAGTACTACCAGCCTTCCAATCAGAAAAGTAGAAGGCATACTGAGATTTTTGAATTCACCATAGAGAAGCATATAGAGATATATAAAATAATTTGCTTCATATAAGCAAATCATTGTGAGGCCACTCTTTTTGAAAGGTCATGGCAATCAGGGGAGGTTCCTGAGGGGGAAAAAAACAAATGTCACTTCAATCTTCAAGAAGGAGGATCTGGGAAATTACATGCCAGTCACTCCTGCCTTGATCACTGGGAAGGCGATGGATCAAACCCTCCTGGAAGCCATTTCCAAACATTTGAAAGACATGAAGGTTACTGGGGGTAGTCAGCATGGATTTATGAAGGGGAAATCATGCTTAGCCAACCTGAAAGGCTTCAATGACTAGCTCGATGGATGGGGGGAGAGCAGTGGACGTTGCTTATCTCGACTTTAGTAAGGCTTTCAAAGCTGTATCCCATAACATCCTTGTCTACAAACTAATGAAGTACAGACTAGGGAAGTGCACAGTGAAGTGAGGTGGATTGAAAACTGTCTGAGCTGATGGGCTCAGAGAATTGTCATCAGTGCCACGAAGTTGGGCTGGACTCCAGTCACTAGTGGAGTGCCCCAGGGGCTGATACTGGGTTCAGTGCTGTTTAACATCATCGTTAATGACCTGGACAATGGGACAGCGCACCCTCAACAGGCTGGCAGATGATTTCCAGAGGTGCCTTCCAACCTCAGCCTTTCTGTGAATGTGTTATATCTTCACCATTCGATCTGTCTTGAAAAATTCAATTACTGCTTTTTCAAAATTTAAAATCCAGCTCATGACAAATCAATAGAAGAGAAGCTATGGGACGGGGAAAAAAGTGGGAGCAGGTGTGAGTAAGAAGATGATGAAAGATCAAATGGCTTATATGGAGTAAGGAACAATGTAAGGAAAGCAGTGACATACAAAACCTTTTCAGCGAAGGAGGACATTTTTGCAATGTATCTTGACTGCAGCATGATGACAGGGAGAACATGGCGCCATTTTCTTTTCCTGAGGAAAAAAGATGATGTATCCCTAGAAGTTTTTTTTTTGAAGCTGTGTGGTCATAAAATGAAAGAGAGATTACTGCTGGATCATCAAATTTTAACCAACTTTGGGTATGAAATGCTTCTGTAACTGCAGTATCTCTAGAAAGAGATACCCAAGTCTTGAGAGAGTAAAAAATTTTCTCAATTCTATAGGATTAAAGTGTTACAGAGATTCATGTTTTTAGACCTCTCTTGGATTAGCCCTACATCTTTTATTCTTAGCTGGAATACTACTCCTATTGTGCTAAAGGTAGCAGTGAAATCAAATGGAAAAGATAAATGAAAATACCATATTCAGTCTGCTTCTCCTTGTGTCTTCATTGCAAGACTTCCTGGTGATTTTGTAAATTGACCATCTTTACGGATAGTGAACAGATTTTCTTTTTTTTTAATTTATAGGCCACCTCTATTCAAGCAATTCTTGAATATGTATGTAATCTTTCATAGCTTTTTACAGGTTGATCATCTTTAACCTCAGATCTTACAAGCAAGTGCAAGGTCATTAACAAGTTCTGAGTAAGGATTGTGAAAAGATAGAGTAAAACTCCAAGATTTATGATAATGTGTGAGATGAACAGATACACCTGAAAATAATTTTTATCCAAGCAACCAGTGTTTAGCAAAAATGGGAAACCAATCCTAAAAGTTCTTGGTAGTCTTTTTACCACATGATACTGTTAGATTCCCATTTATAGTAAGATGAAGTGCTGAATAGGGGAACTTTTGGTAGATGTTTTTCTGATTGGAAGTAAAAAGCTTGTTTATGAACTTGATTCAAATGAAAATAGGGGTGCAAGGAGAGGTCAGAAATCTCACCATTTCAAGAACATTTTCCAAATCCACCTCTTTTAGACTACTGCTTTTATTCAAAGCCCCATTTGCTTGATGGTCAAGTCCAACCTTATCTGAGTATCATAAAGATGAGTAATTTTTTTTTTAGCCTTTCATTATCTTCTGCAGGTGTTTCCAAAGGGTCTGACTATATGGGTTTGTCTGGCATACTGACTTCTGCTTTGTTTGTTGGAACCTAAATTTAGTTTATCAATAACTTTCTTGCTTCTTAGCTCAGTATTTCTTTTCCATAAATAATTCTCAAAATGATTAATCCTCTGTGGTGATAAAAGCTAAGTCCCACAACCTTGTAATTTACAACTGACAGCGATACTGGCAACATTTTTTTGCTCTATTCTTGTTTTGAAACTACAGTAAACACGGTCTTTGCCTGACGTTTAAATGGAAGATCAAGGTGGAGCAATGTATATATTATTAGAAGAGCTTTGCTAGTTTACCTAGCCGATAATGTGACTGAACCTGGGCAGACTTACTCTTAGACTGCTATTGGCTAGAGGAAATCGTAGGTAAAATTTCTGAATTAGGAGTTCCGTAGTCAGTGAGAACTTCTACATCAAAGTAGTACAAGATGCAAAAAAAAAAAAAAGAGAAAAAATTAAGGCTGCTTATTTAACCACCAGATGTCTTAGGGACAAATGAGTACAACACAGATGAGTATTTGAAGACATGAAGTTACATTACATGATTATTGATTTTTTTTTTTTAGTGAGATATTTTTCGCTCTACCTGCTGCAGAAATGTCAGACACAAGAAGCAACGGAAGCAGAGTATTTTTTCCTGACATTTCTATGTCATTATAAATCAAATAATTTTTTAACCTGTGATCTCAGAGCAGTTAACAGGTATTGAAGAACTGTTGCAAAAGGGGAACTGCAAATTTGAGGCTGAAAGTAACTTGTAGTTTTTCTTCATATGGCTATAAATGCTGTTGTGAAGAGTACTGCTTTTGTTTTCTCTCTCCTCCTTCCCCTAGAGCCCTTCAGTGCTAGATGGAATGTTTTAGGACTGATCTTTATCACCATTTACATCTTTACCTTACAGGCTATCAGTCAAATCAAGGCAGGCCTTTTCAGTTCCTTTCATCAAGAATTAATGTTATTGTAGTGGCTTTTGAGAAGTTTGTCCTTGTTTGGTGGAACATACATTTAATAACAGCACCAGAACCACATCTGTCCGCATATTGCATACTGACTTCTAAACCGAAAACAAGATGATGCTTTAGAGTTTTAGACAGGAGAAATGATAACAATGCTACTACAGTCTTTAGGAAAAATAGCTGGAAAAATGCAAATGGTGTTGCATGCTCCACAATAAAAAAAAAAACGTTATGTTCGTCTACCGATACTGTGCAGCTGTAGCCTGGCTGCTTAAGGAGACAAAGCATACCTGGGCATGCCTCTTTTTTTTTTTTTTTTTTTTTTTTTTTGCTAGTTCCCCCAAATAATTTTTGTATCTGTTAGCAAATTTCAGATAGATTTGGTACAATGATATGGTATCAAAACAGTCAAATTCTTTCAAATTTCATGAAAAGCAGATGTCAAATGGAGGAGGACGTGTTCTGGGAGAAATACATTGAGAGTTGCACCAGGGCCATTTCAGTTTGGCTTGTCCACACTCTAAAGATGACTGGTCTTTCATAGTACATGCCTCTCTGCACTGGCCCTGCATGCTTGGTCATCAAAACAGGCGGCAGGTGGGGAAAGGAGCTTGAGGATTCTGGATGTGGGAAAGAAAGGCATAGGAGGGAGCTGGAGTATGTGAGGTGAGAAATGCAGGAGGAAGATCTAGGACTTAGATGCTGAGGACATGGGCTTCAACAGCTGCACCCATCAGAGAACTCCTCGTCTTGTTAAGAAGCTCCAGAAGGAAAGGTTTCGTGATGAAAAAGAGAACAGGTGAACTAACAATACATAAAGAATGTAAAAGATTTAAAAAAAAAAAATCCTTTTTTTTCAGTGAAGATGTTTAACAAAGATTTCATATCTTTCTTCTTTATTGGAATTATTGAAACCTCACAAGTGTCCTTTACCCCTTCCCCAAGAGAATAAGGACTGATCAGGCTGTAGTATCTTGATGCCTATAAGATTAAATCAGCCAAACTTACTAATAACTCCTGTTAACTATGAAGAATGCTCAAAAAGGCACTGCCCATTTAAAATTATATATAATGTATCTCTTCTGCAGGATCTCTGAATGAAAGTATGGAGAATCCTATAGCAGACTGATTTAATTGGGGGTGGGGGGAATATGTAGCAAAGCAGAAAGTTGAATAATTGAAAATTTTTTTTTGTAGGAAAATTACACAGGTAATATAAAAAGTGTTTTGAAAAATGAATAGGTGTTTTCCGAGCAGTATCATGTTTAACCAGAAAATGTCAAGGATTTTTGTGATGAATGTTTTAATAAGAATGTGTAGAATGAAGAAAAAAAAATTTTTTTTTAATATGGAAAAGTGTTTTGGGGGGGGATACTTTTGATCCCCATATTGCTTACAAAAGCAATACTACTTACATTTCATGTCAGTGTATGTGGCACTTTGTTATTTCTGACTATGTGAGGAAAATTGGACTATCAAGAGGCTTTGAAAGGTTTACTCAGGAACATTACTTGTGAAGTTGTAGGAGCTCCTTGTGAAAGTCGCCATCATTGTTTAACTGTCCAAAAGGCTTGAGGTTTCTATTAATAGTTCTTTATTAAGCAACTTTCACAAGGAAGTGTTTAAAAATGTGGTGGTCTGAAAATCTTTAGTCAGCTACCTAAAATTATCTGACAGCTGAGGGATCCCGTCACTTCGTATGTGCTGAACTTGGCCTTTTCAGTCAGTCATAAATTCATTTAGTAGTTGTTACTGCAGCAACTTGGAGTCCATTTATACTGCCCTCGCAAAGGCTTCAGAAGAGAAAATAAGTTGCTTGCAAAAGGAGTGTGCATTAAAACCTGTGCTAACTTCATTCTGTCGCTCAGTACAAAAAATGGGAGAGGAGGGGAGGAGGAGCAGCAGGATGTAGCTGTTTGGATGTGTGGAAAGCTGGTCGGGTGACCGTCCTCTTCTCTTTCCACCTCCAGTTCATTTTCATGAGTACTTATTCTGTGCTGTCATCATAACAAAAATGAAGATTTGGAAGTTTTCTATGTTTTACAACTGTATTTTATTGAAATATTAGAAAATATTCTGCTTTTTTCTACTTTAAGTAGTTGAGGATTTCTGAATACTGCAAAGGAGATTTCTTCCAAGCAAGTGTAGTTACTCTATCATTCTGTCTTGAATTACTGCACTTTTCAGAAAGCGGGATGCCCATGTACAGAGCCAGCATGCTCTATATAAAGAGGGCTCCTTCCTTAAGGTGCTGTTTTATCAAATTTGGATTTGGTAAAATACTTTTGCTATTGTTTTTTTCAAGCTTAGAAATATCTTGACTTTTTAAAGTTCCAGGGCATTTAAGTAGTTTGATAACTGAAGTAGAATGATGTAGTGAGAATTATATGGGTGTAATATAAGTCATGTATTGAGGAATGTCATTTGTATATGGATACCTGATATATAGATGGTTTTTATATCTATCTGTGTGTGTATATATATGTATATATATATGATGATTTTTTAAAGTAATTTGGCTCTGGCTTTATCTTTTTAATAGCAAAAGTCCTGCCCGAATTAGGTGAAATTTTGGGGATGCAACTGGCAGACTATACTAGATTTCTTTCTTCTCTGTAGCTTTAAACTTGTTCTTTTGTTACTAACCTATTTTTTAATGTGCTGGCTTTAGATATCTGATTATGGTGCTGGAAAGAGAGTAATGTAAGTAATCCTTCACTGTTTGAAGGCTAGCTCAGTCATCTCAGTGCATAGCCACGCAGTAGTCGTAGGTAAACTGGCTGAAATAACTCCTCATATCCAGATATATAAATACAGATAGCGGTAAGACTTCTGCAGAGGAAAGGCATTCTAGAAACTTCAGATCTAATTCCTATCATAAAGGTAATGAGGTACTAGCCAGACGGAAAAAGTATCAACATAACTTTTGGTACTGACATGAGAGAGGTATGGAGGACCAGAAGCTCTTTGATCACAAATGTACCTTTGAAGTAAGCTTAGTCAATAAAAACCCCATAGCAGGATTTAGTAAAAACCCTGGAGTATGATTTTAGAAATACTTAGATGCAGTTTGCAGTTTAGTTTTGTTGGTTTTTTAGTACTAAATACCTTGTTAAGGTTGTGGCAAAGTTATCACTGTGTAAAATGTTGTGGAAGATAGGAACATAAATTGTTCAAAATACAGGAAATAGCCATAATAATTGTTTGTCTGCATCCTGCTGTAGAAAGAAAATGCAATTATCTGTATAAATGATCTGTACTCATAACATAGAGGAAAAGTTGAAAAGATAAGAAACCAGTCCCTTGATTAACTCTAAATCTGGCCAGTTTCAAAGTAGCCTGTGAAAAATTCACCTTATAAATAGGGCACACTTTGCCCATGTAAAAGCTTGCTCTGTATGAACTCCCAGCTTCGTCTGACTTGCTCTGAACACGAGTGACACAGAACGTAACCTTTGGGGCGTTGTTCGAAATACTGTGTTTGTTCTGTGCACAAAGGTGATTTAACAGGTAAGCACGAACAAAGCCCAGACAACCACTGCAAAGTGCATAGTAATAAATTGCATAGGCTTTTCCCTTTTTTATTTTTTTCTTCATCCAGAACAGGACGAGTTATGTATTAGTCAATACAGGTAGGGTGATATGGAAACGATGAGACTACTATTGAAATGAAAAACAAATACAAAATAGAGCCGTTAAGGAAAATGGCATGGGCTACCACAACTGCATGCAAACCGAAGAGTAAATGAGGCAGTTTTCTTCCTTTGTGTGCAAGTATTAGGAAGTATGACATTACGGTACTACTGAATGCCTGTCAACTGGCAGAAGCTCCTCCAACAAAATGAGTGAGCAAAAATGGTACTCGGTGTTTTTATTGCCCATCCAAAATCCTCACTTGTGAGGCAGAACTCTAAATTGAAAAAGGAGATGGAACTATATCCAGAATAACATAGTACCCGAAAACCGGTTTCAGTGCACTTTCCTCTTGCATTTGATCCTGCTGTGGTGTGTCTGCAGCATCCAGAGTCGTCCTGACCGATGGAAAGAGTAATTGCTCGTGTAGCAAAACCCACAAGAAATATATTTCTGCAAGACTACTTGTTTTAATTTATTAACTTTGTTATTACATTTTTGAGTGCTATGTTAATGATATTTGACATGATAGCAGCATTGTCCTGTGTAGTTGCTATAATAATGTTTTTGCCGATGATACCCACCTTTCATTCCTTGTACTTAGTACAGAAGGTCATGCCCTGCAGCTTGTCCTGATGTACCTATTTAGGGAATGGGAGAGTTGGCCTGAACAGTATAACTACATTTTTTTCTTTCAACTCTAATTCAGTTCCAATGAAAGTAATAGAAACGCCTGTGTATTAGGCTGTTGCACAGGCTTTAGTAACTTACATTGCCCCAAGTTGGCAGTAATTGAGTGACAGCAACTGAAAGAAATTCTTGGAGTGTGTTCAGAGCATAAAAATGTAATAGTGAGGCCAACAGCTTTCATCGGGCTGAAACAGAGATAAAATATGGTGATGGTAACTAGCAGAAGGCTTCCCTGGCATAGATACGGCGTCCCTCTATCTTCTGTCCTAGCCAAATACTTTCTGTACTTTGAAAATTTTTGAGCATGTGTGCTTTGATAATTCAGGGGTTTGATTTTGTTTAGCTGTTACTGGTAATTTTAATGGTTCCTGATTTTAATGAGAATTTATTTAATGCTTGATTTTTTTTTTAAACAGCTGTGAGATGGTCTTTATAAGAAGATAATTAACAGGAAGTATTAAATTAAAATCTAGGGCTTTTTTAAAAATTTTCCAGTGCTTTTCACAATTCATGTCTTTTTTAAATTAATTTAAATTAATGTAATTAATTTAATGTTAAATTTAATGTTTAGATTTAATACATATTGGGTTCTGTGGAGCCTTTGTTTTCACCAGTGTTTGGTGATGGTCATTTGATGATAATTTATTTTAAAGTCACAAATCAGTTAATAGATGTGACTGAAATTAATTATATTAGTTATGAATGCACATCTTTGAATTCAAGGAAATAAATTAACTCCAGAAAGGTGCTGATACTGTCATTTGAATATGGTTGTATTGACACTTTAATTGTGCTAGAGTACTATTTAGCATTGAAGTAGTCCGTTTTGTTTGAAGTGGAAAGATAATTGAATTATTTTCTTTAATCGTAAAATGTTTAAGAAAAATCAATTCCAATCCCTAAGAATGGAATAGGGGAGCATCCCACCTTGATAATAAGGAAATGTTTTGGTGTTTGTTATGATTACCTGAAGATCAACAGGGTTGTTCAGACAAATCTACCTTCAAAGCGTAAATGTTTTGTGGGTCACAGACCCTGAGATGAGGTGTGAATTTTGCAAGGCTAGCTGAAGGCTGGTAGGTTTTTGCTGCACAGTTTTACTTGTCACAGGACCTAACTGGGAAGTGATAAACCGTGTCAATATTTTAGGTTTCTACCACTGTGTGATGGAAGTGCTCTTTCAAGTAGACTACTAAGCCTTAGTAAGCCCTTGCGGTTGTCTTTCAAAATCTTTTTGATATTTTTTTTTTCATGCCATTGAATTACAAACTTCACAGCAAGACAATTTTAACTTATTTGTGTTTTGTGCTTCTCGAGCACTTGCTCGCATACAGCTGAATAAGTTGATTTTTTTTTGTATGATTGTGGGGCTGTGCATTTGAATCTATTCTTGTATTGTTCAATAGAATACTTTGAAGTCTAAGATATTAAAAAGCCATTCATTCTAAATCTTTATAGAATCATTGTTGAGGCCATGATTGCAAAAGCAAAATAATTTAGGGATAAAAGTGCTTTGCTTAATATTATTCTTTTTAAATTAAACTGCTTTTTTAAAATGAAAACCAATGTTATACTTTTTTCAATTATCTTGGCTTATCACAGGTAGAAATGGGTGGGATGGTCAGTTCTGAAAAATGGTGGCACACGTATTAATGGTTAACAGAAGTCACTGGTGTGACTCACCCCATCACTCTGAACCCTCTACTGAGTAATGTTTTAGTAGCCATACTTTTAAGTATGGGATTGTCCAAATGAAAATTGGTTAGGATGATACTTAAACCTTATTAAAAGGTGCATTAAAATGGAGGTATAGAGAAGGTGAGTCCGTTCATAAATATACATGGGACTATTGCAAACAGTTAATAAATGGAGGGGAAAAGGTAGCATCTACATTATAACACCATACGTAATTCAAAGGAATTTTGGTTACTTATTGATAGGTGTGTTTAAAATTAACCTTTGAAAGCTAACGAGTTCAGAAACAGCCTAGTAGCAAAAAATATGGAAAAATAGTTCCTACAGACCTGGTTTGATGCTAAAAGTAGTATCAAAGATCACAATGGCTAAGCTGTCCAAAAATGCCAGGTTTTTTCCTCACTGCTTTAATGAGTAAAACTTAGTGGAAGGAGGGCCCAACAGCAGAATGCCTTTCCTGGAGCATGAGAAAATGTCTTGTGATTTCCAGACAGCTAGTATGCGGACATAGGAGAAGTAATCATCTCCCGCTCCTATGAATAACTTGCTGTGAGCAACAGGAATGCTGTCTTTTTGTGATATGATCACATCTCATCAAGACATAGATTGGTATAATTTTCATGTTGTTTGCATTTTTATCTCCAAAATAGAAAACCAAATGTGTTCCAAAGTCTGAGTTTCCCCTCTGAATGAACACAAACATTTTCAGTATATGTTAAGAAGCAGTATGTGACTGCAATGTTTGTTAAAATAGAAAAATGATTTAAAGAAAAAAAAGGGGGGGGGGGGGGAGAGAAAAAATAAGTAGCAGTTCTGCAGACAAGATGTGAAGAAAGTGCATGGCTCATAGCCTTAACATGAATCAATAGCCTTACACAGCAAGGCAAAACCAGATACCATACTGGGATTGTATAAAGTGGAAGATGCTGTGCAAGACGTGTGGAAGGATCCCTCTGCTGTATTTAGCATTACTGAAGCCTCAGCAGGAGCAGCGTGTAATTTGGAGCACTCGAGTTCAAGCAAATAGGTGGCCCAAGGCAGAACAGCTAGAGGGAAGCAACAAGAATGATCATACATCTGGAAAAAATAACCCACCAGGAAACACTGAGCAGAAGAGAGTTCTTTTAATCTAGGTGAGAGGACTGAAAAGAGATGCAGATCTTCAGAAGTGTAAGAAGTCCTTGCAATGAAGGAGCAGTTATCTAATCTTTCTGCTGATGTGTAAGAGAAAAGGCAATAGGAGTAACCTCATTTGTTGTGTTAGAAACAAAGGGAAAACACTGCAATAGAGAAGAGTGAAAGAGAAAAGATTGCCTGGGAATTGTGCAGCCTTAACATCAGAGACTTCAGGACCAGGGTGAACAGAGCACGGTATCATGTGTTAGGTCAGGCGGGTGGAAGAAGGTGAGCGCCTGAAGTTCTTCATAGATCTATGAATCTGTCAGTATAGCCTCTGTTTCTTTAGCTCCTTTATTTGAAATTAGCCTGCTTCTTAGGATTTCTGTTTGTGCTTTGCAAATAATGATTAAATTCAAAGTACCTAAAAATATTTCAGTGAGGATCTTTGTTCTCTCTTCAGTAGTAATAGCGATTAAATGCGCAAGATTAGGATTTGTCTACAAATCACACAAGGAGTCCTACAAAGCCAGATCTAGGACAAGATAAGATTTAGTGCCGTGCCATGGTGACAAGGCCATTCTTCCACGAGAATGAATTATTCCCCTGCTGTTGAGGTGGGCTGTTGGGGAGGGAAGGGTGACTTTTCTTAAATGTCATTCTGTGGGGTTGTCAGAAAGTTGTTTTGTTGGTCTCTGAAGTACTTAGCTGTACATCGCTGCATGGCTTTTCACATTTGGTTTAGGATCATAACAGCTTTCTCATTTGCATTTGTCTGGCATGAGCAAAAGTAAACATGCCTCTACTAGAACAAAAATGAGTGACTCTAAAAAGTTGATCATTTGTAGTTATAAAAAAAGATAGCTCTTTTAAAGTAGTGTGTTTTCAGAACACAGTATTAAAATTGCTGAAAGATTTTTTTTTTCTCACTTGCACAGCCCAAGTGATTTGAAAAAGCACTTTAAACTTTCATTTTCTCTGGATAGTTAAAATTAAACTGAAATTTAACAAATTAAACTGAAATATGTCCAGATTTCTCCCTTCTGTTTCTAATGACTGCTTATTTTTCTTTGCAAATAAATTTCTAATATGTAATGAGTTGCTCAAGGAGACAAATCTGGGGAGTTGTTTTTTTTCTCCAGATGGTGGACTTGAGTCAAAGATATCTAACAAGAATCTCTGACCCAAGTTTTGACTGTTTTTACTGGACCTGAATGTTTTTCAGAGAGTCCTCAAAATGGTTCTGTTTTAGGAATGCCAATACTGTCCCTATACTGCTTTCTGGTAGATATTCCCCTATTGAATTTAAATACTGGTTAATGGTCTTGTTTGGAAAATTCTTTCAACTAATGATGTTGTTCCAGGCTACTAATGCAATGATTTTAGGAATGGGAACCTTCAGAATAAGACCTGATTTTAAATTTATTTTTTTTAATCTTTAACTGTGATGTTATATCTCTTTACGTGATGTGACTGTATCAATATTTTTGTCTGTAGTAAGAATCTTCTGTTTCAAACAGAGCTGTTTCAGTGAAAGGCCTTTGCCTCTAGAAAGAGGTGAACTACTGTGAATGGTTATTCCAGATCAACTGAGGGTTTTTTTTTTATTTTGCGGCTTTAGAAGACTCCTACACGGATTTCTAAATTGTCTGTATTTTTAAATGTTTTCTGTAAATCCTGAGAGGGAAAAAAAAAAAATCTGAGTGTGAATCAAGCTGTAGCTATTTATTTTGCTAACTGGTACTGTCTCATCTCTTTGTATTTTTCTCTTCTCATCTGTACCTACCTTGAACTTAGGGTAGAAGATCTTTGGGGCAGGAATTGTTACCCACTGCTGTGCTGATTAATCACCTGGCATAATGGAGTATTTGTGTGAATATGGCTCCTTGTCTCTATGAAAATCCAGAGAGTAAAATATTTTACGGTAAAAACATCATGAGGATGTTACAAGCATTTTTGTAGAGTATTATCAACCTGTGAAAATGCAGGGGGAGAAATTACACTTTAGGTCAATGTATTATTTATCTGAAAAATTTTAGTGCCTGTGTAATGTATTGTTAACTCTACTGAAAAATACTAATTAGGCATGTAGCTTATTAACATCCCAGGTACACTGAAGCAGCTTCTGTAAGAGATATGCATATTTTCTCTTTGAGTCACAGCATAGCAATAGAATGGTTTATGTAGTGAAATGATGTGGGTTTTTACCTAGCAGTTTGAATTGCTTTAAACTTCAACATTAACTCTGAATTTAAAGATTTATGCTGCTTGTTTATTTCTAGGACTTTTCTAGAAACAATCAAAATTGAATGCTTTGTGAGCCACATGCCCACATACTGTTGTTTGTTTTTTTTTTTTTTTTAATGTTGAAGCAGTACTTACCTGGAGTGTATGCCTTTAATAAAGAAAACAAAAAGGAGTGGTGGTGGTGTGGGACGCAAGTTCTTCTGCATATCGCTGAGCTAACACAGCACAAGTTGGATCTGTTGTTATTGTTGTTGGAAAGATAATGGGATATATCTTACCTCTTTGATCACAGTCAAGCTATGACATTTTATTTGTCTTTAACCTGCTCTCAGAGAAGAGATGCAACACCTCAAATTCCTTTGACATATTTTGTATGTGGATTGTACAGTTTCAGAAATCCATGTTGGAGCCTTTCATAAGCAGTAGTAATTAAGTTTCTCAAGGAAATTTTTTTGCTGGATTATTAAGTTTTTGCACCTTGTTTTACACAATATGAATTACTACTAGATCGATATCAAATGGTGGTCTTTTGTCTCTTTGAATGTGTTTACACCAGTGCCTGAGAGATTCGGGAAGACTTGAGGATTTCCCAGAATATGTGTTTGGTAAATCACACTAAGATATTAGGATTTATTATATTAACTTTTAGGTAACCTAAATTATCTTGCTGGGGTACTTTTTGCTTCAGATCAATTTAAACTGGGAAATCAGAGCAAGAGCTGTAACTCAGCCTTATTATAATTCTTACAGTTCACAGTTGAATAGGAGCCCCTGTTTTGTCCAGGATTTACAGTAGGAGTGGGAATCTAAATCACTCCATTTCAAAACAAGTCTAGCATAAATTTTCAGCTGTAGTTGTGCATTTCCTGACTTTTTTCCCCTCAAAATAAGCACTGCAGGTTTGATTTACATAAACAGTGTTAGCATTTGAGGAATCTTGTTCTGACTGCAGATGCCAAGACTGGATTATAAGAAGCAGGACAGCAGAAAATGTAGGATTAAGAAGTGAGTGGTTATGTTTCTAACCAGATTAACTCCAGCTCAATTCTTTAACTGGCCTCCCTAGTAAAAGAAAGAAAAGGAAGATGGAGAGAAAAATAATGTAAAGGCAATGCTTTCCAGTTTTGCAGCTGTCTGAATTGGTATACACTTGTGAATCAGAATAATTTAGATGATTTTTCTCTCCAATATGAAGTGATATGGTAATGTTTAATCTGCATCTCACTCAGGTTTTTTGGTTTTGGGTTTTTTTTTTTTTTTTTTAATGTAAAATGTGTCTGTAAATGTGCCTAATGACCCTGGGCAAAACATATTGTAGAGCTGGCTTCCCGTCCCTGTGCTGGGGGCGCAGGGTGGTGGGCAGCAACGGGTCTGCCTCCTGCCAAAAGGATCTAGGGCAATTTTGGTAGAAATCGTGGCGGCTCGGCGACTGCCAGCTCATGCGGGTTGAGGACAGACACCAGGGTGTCAGTTAGGGAGCATGGTGATGGCACACAGAAGTGCCGAAAAGAAACGTGAGGAAGATGCAGTCAGGGAGAGCCTGTGTCTGGGTCCTTGCACAGCTTTACCGTGACAGAGAAACTTGTCATTTTTATCAAAACAAAGTTGGTTTAAAACTGGCAAAACAAAGCTTAACTAACTTTTCAGAGACTAATGTTTAGGTTTATCGTGGTATATGTATTGTATATTTATTTTTTTTTCCACAGAAACCTGCTAATATTTTAGTTATGGGTGAAGGTCCTGAGCGAGGAAGAGTAAAAATTGGTATGTTTATATCTTTGATAAGTCCCAGTGTAGCATTTAAGTTAGAATGTTCTGAAGGTGCGGTTGTACCACCTAAAGTAGTCACTGTAATACTAGTATGTGCCTGGGCACATTGCCTAAATGCTGTTTTCTGAGTGACTGGCTTCTTGATATTAGCCCCATGCACCAGTTCTGACGATGAAATGCTGTAGCCTCATCAATGAAAAGTGGAAAATGTCATTATATGTTGTTTAAGTGGGTGTTTGTGTGGGGTGGGGGATTTTGGTATGGGGATAAAGATGAGAGCTAGCTAGGGGAAAGGAGGAGAAAGAAATGGGATTTTAAAATTACCTCCATTTACCCCTATAATGCCATGACATTATCTTGCTGCTGCTTATAAAATCTAAATAGGGAACTACTCATTACTACAAACCTTAAATTTTATAACTGAATCAAAGGTGGCATTTAGCCTAAAAAATGTTCTTGAAAGGGTAGAAGGGTCCCTTGGAGATAAACGCAAGGGATCTTAAAGTACAGAAAACACAGTAATCCAGCCAAAATGCTTAGTGAGAACTACTGCTAAATGCTCAAACTGGGGTGTAACGGCGTAGGAAGGACCCAAGGCTTTCCCCACTATTGTAACATTTTTCTGGTGGGAGTTACTGTTCACAGTGAGAGGATAATTTGTAGAACTTCAGTTGTCTTAAATTAAAGTAAATTAATAAATAAAAATTAACTGCAGTCTAACAGTAATAAGTTATACTACGCTGTGCATTAGCGGGGCAGTGCTTTGATAGCAGACTCCTAATGCACAGCATGCTTATATTCGTTATGGTAATGCAGCCCCGTTTGGAAGGGTTTTTTTAAAGCTAGTTCATCTTTTTCACTTCCCTCTGGCTTTCTTTGAGATTATTCTTCTGCATTATTGCTCTGTACTCTTACTGTTTTGTTTATCTGAACGATACTGTTAATCACTAGTATAACGATTCGGGGTAGGATTTTCTTGGAGCGTTCAGTGCTGCTCTAGTCCTTCCCTCACCCTTTGAAATCCAAGGAGCCAGACGGGCCAGGGCTGAACGCTTCTGCAGATCCTACCCTGAAAGTTTTTAATGCCCTTCCGAGGTTTAAGGTTGACAGTGGAGATTGAGGTCTTCTCCGTACAAAAGAGGTACAGCACGGACAGCGGAAGGGAAAATTTCTTCCTATTACCTTATTCTTCACGGAGCGGTTGCTTCCAAAATTGAGAATGTAGGTCATCCTCTGGGCACGTTCACGTTCAACTGTGGTGGTGATATTTGCTGTACACAACTACTTGCTAGTAATTGCACGTAGACCACCCATTTATTTCTTAATTGATAGTTTTGAATTAATTTGGGAATAAATTAGAGCACAACTAAATTTAGTCAGACTCTGTTAATGGACAGGTGAAAGATTCTGTATCGGACCACCAGTCCTCTGAGCCATCCGTTCCCAGTGGGGGAAGAGGGAGGGGGACCCTGGATTTCTAAGTGTGTTATCAAAATGTAGATTTTTTTTTTTTCTTGTTTTCTTAAGATATTACCACAGCAGGAAAAGAATGCAGAAGTTATACCCATATCAAGGGCTTCCACTTTTTCAGTGTAACTAATTTTTCTAAAAAATACATAACTGGTATTTAACTTAAAATAATTTTTATAGGCTTTTTGTGTCATTTTGAGTCATAAATTTGCTTTCTGCCAACAATTTTCCTTATTTTTCATAGTTACTAGTGACTTGATCATATCTTGAGTAATCGCTATTTTAATGTAGAAAACTGTAAAATGTTTCTCTTTTTAAATGCATTAAAACAATCATAAATAGGAATGCATATGAAAAAAAAATTAAGGATTGTGCAGTCAAGTTAGAGACCCGTATTTACACTGCAGTTTTCCCTCAACCAGTGAGCTATAGCATGTAGGTTCTTTTCCCTCAGAACGGCTACTCATCTCATTTCATTTGAGTCTTTCTCAGCACGTGTATATCCCTGCACCACAGAGTCCCTCTTTCTTGGGATTTGGGGAGCGGTGGGTCAGGAAAGCGATTTGGTGGGAGAAGGTGCATATTTTAGTCTCTGCCCATTTTTTCCTGTATCACTTATATTTGGTAGTTCAGACAGCTTTCTAGGCAGTTGTATACCACCAATTCTAAAAAGCAGTTTTTAATGATATAATGCCCCAAACAGAATTTTAAAATCATAGCCTAAATGGTATTTAGTACTGGTATCTTGATACTGGAAATATGTCTTGACAGAAAATGAGCAGGGAGGCAGATGCTGTAGGCTTAGTTGCTTTTTTTGTGTGAAGGAAATCTCGCTACAGCTAACTTCATGAGGAGGGAGCTTTTGTGATGTGCATGTATGTATTATAAATCATTCTAACCTTTGCAGAACTTGCATTTTGATCACATTTAAAATGCTGCTTCTTGAAAGACCATCCTGTAATAACGGAATATTTTACCAGAGAATATCAGGTAAAATGAGTCAGGATTTACCAGTGTCCTGAGAGAAGTGAGTTGATGCGCTTTTTCAGAACAATGGTTAATTCTTTGTTCTAAACGGCTCGTGTTAGTAATGATTTATAATGATATACTTTATAGGTGATGACATCCAGTAACTTCTACAAAAGCTTTAAGAAAATCTACTCACAGAATTCATATCTGCTACAGTCTACGTTTGTGTTTTATTTAGCCCAGTGATGGTAGTGCTAACAAGTAAACTCAATCAGTTCGTTCTAAAAAAAATATAATTGGTAGTTTTCCTAAAATTTTAAAGTGTCTCTCTTTGAATTTTGCAGCTGACATGGGCTTTGCCCGATTATTTAATTCACCTCTGAAGCCTTTAGCAGACTTGGATCCAGTAGTTGTAACGTTCTGGTATCGAGCTCCAGAGTTGCTTCTCGGAGCAAGGCATTATACCAAAGCTATTGGTAAGTAAATTGGATAAAAATGTACTACTTTGTTCTTTATGCAAGGTATATCCAAATACTGAAGCATTGATAAATAGTACAAAGGACAATAGCTGAGTTAAAAGTATGTTACTGGTTCCTGAGGAAATACTGAGCTTTGACGAATTGTTTAGTTTACTATGGTCTCTGGCTAGATATAGGAATGAAGTATTTCTGGGTTTTGGCTCCAAATTCCCTGTGATGCAATATACTTTTACATGGCTTTCACACAAGATTTTCATAAATGCTGGTAGAGGTTATACAAAATACAGATGCATCTTCAAACTATTAGTACAGTCCATATGATGATCATGAGGCACGGTGCATTAATTTCATTGCAGAGGTTTTTACCTAGTGTAATAAATACATGAAATAAGGAATGTACAGAATGGAGAATATATTGGCTGCACTGAAACTAAACTGTAAAAATAAGCTGCATTTTAGTGTCTCTCTGGGTCTTTTTCAAAGCACAAGTGTGAACAGGAATTGCTTGAAGTAGTGAGATATGATCAGGGTCACGCAGCAGGCTAAGCTGTGATGCTGCGTCAGGCACATCCACAAAACCCAAAGCCTCACAGAACGCAGGCGCTGTGAGGATGGCATTAGTTATATCAGCTTAACGCTGCATCCTCCTCGCCACTTAATTTGTACTGATCGCTCTGAATTTTAACAGCTTTGGCATGGCGCGGTTGACTTCGTTCTGCCTGTCTCTGCTCTGGCCAGTTGGGGGTAAGGGATCACTGACGGCAGGAGCCGTTGTGTGCTATGGCTGTAGGACGGGGGAATAGCTGGAGGGAGGTTCACCTTTAGTGGATGTGAACAGATTTGCCATGGAAGGGAGAGAGACTGTAGGAAAGAGGACTGGGAAGTTTTTCTCTTGCTGGCTGGTTTGAAAGATGTGTTAAAGCCTGGCAACCATTTTGGGGGAAATAACTTCCCCTGCAACACTCCACTTACTTTGCAAATGTGGAGGTTGTATGTCAGCATACGTGGTGTTGTTTCTGTAACCTGAAATTCTTTCCTCAGACCTTCACCATTAGTTTTTTAAGATTGTGTCAGTGTTTTTGTCAGAAATTCTAATGTTTATGACTTAAATGTATTTTCATTTACTTTTCTGTTAATACTATATTTCTCTTATTGATTAAATACATTTCTTTATATGTTCCTTTAAACTGCTTTTTTTGTTGTATTTGCCTGTTCCTTCACTTTACTGGCATTTTCTTCTGCTTGCAGCATGTGAAACTGCATGGGTGGTCATAACCTTTAGTACATAATTTTTTTTCAGCATAGATAAAACCTGACTGTATACAAACACTGAGTAATGGGGTTATGCTCTGCATCATTTGCTTTTGTCCTTGTTCATGACCTTTTCTTGTTCATTTGAGGTTCAGTGTAGCATTACGTTATGTGAGTTAAAAATCGCATTTGTATACACTAGAAAAAATTCGGAAAACAACTGGGAAAATTCAGGCTATCTGATTTTGCAGATTGGGACACAACAGTTAAAACAGAAAGGGCTTGGGTTGTTTTGGTTTTTTTAAATGAATGTTATCAAAAAAAGAGGTGAGGCGCGTGGGCATGGAGCAATTTTCTTGTTACTCTCTTTCTGCAAGGCTTTATAGATAGCTTTTGGCTTATTCCAATGTCACTGCTTTTCAACTTGTATTTTTGGGATCATTTAATACTTAATAAACCCAGTGGCTGATCAGAGAGGGCATGTTTCTTGGCAGGGACAGTATGTCAGTGAATGGGCAAAAATGTTGGTTGGCTTTTCTTCATTTGTATTTCATGCGTGGACAGTTATCCAAATCATTTCCTTTGTTTTTTTTCTTAATCAAATTAATTTTTACAGCAATAAATGGTAACTACACTTTAAAAACCCTACTAAAGCTTGTACGATACTCTCTCAGCTCTTGTGTAGTTACTGAATGGTGTACCTCTATCCGTAGCTGAAAGGAAAAATTGAGGAAGTGTTGCACTTCCACAATAGAAACTTGAAATTTTCTATGCAGGGACCTTACCTCCGATAAGCTAAAAGCTAACATTCTACCTCACCAAGATGCTTTTGGAAAGATTAATTTGGTTTTTTTATTTCTGTTCTCCTTTTTTAAAGATATTTGGGCCATAGGGTGTATATTTGCAGAGCTGCTAACATCAGAGCCAATATTCCATTGTCGACAAGAAGATATCAAAACTAGTAATCCTTATCATCATGACCAGCTGGACAGAATATTCAATGTAATGGGATTTCCTGCAGGTACATGCTGTATTTTTTTATCACTGCTGTTCAAAGAAAGATATCTGTATTGCTTTCTTTGCATATGAAGGTGGCAGCTGATCAAAGCAACAAAGCTGTTCAAACACAATCTTTATTTCATGAGTTATAAATCTAGAATCTAATGCTCATATTAGATATTTTTCCTGTTATTAACAATAGCATTGTCTTTGCATATACATGTACCAATGTTTTATAATTTTAAAAGATCACGTTTAATGGTGAATGATTAAAAATCAGAAGGAATATTTCTGCATTTCTTCATATAGATTCGGAAAGCGACTGATGATTCTATGAAACCAAGCAAAAATCTATACATTTAGTGAATATTATGCAGACATTTAACTCATGCTAGATTAAACATAGCATTTGAAAGTAGGGGAGGGTAATTAATTTTTTTTTTTTTTTTCTCCTGGTAGAAAGTTTGTGATATGGAGAAAATGTCTTTATTCCAAACTGGAACAAAGAACTGGTTGCATGAACCAAAATAAATTACAACGTGGATATCACTTGTTGCATTTTCCCCTCAGTGTTGGTCATATCTTGTTTTTCTACAGGCTGTCTTGCATCTTTTCAGTTAATGCTTTGTCTTCTAATGTTCACATGATCGCAGATGTCAGAATAACAGGGGCCTTATTTTTACTTTTTAGGCATCTTTCTCCTCACTGCTTGTGTTCCCTGCTGTTGTCCGTTCACTATTAATAATCTTTTTCTTTACTGTTCTGGTGGACTTTCTTCTTCCTATCACATGAATTTTGTGGTCTTTATGTCTGTGTGGTTGTAGAGTTTTGTTATTAAATTTGCTCTTGTTTTTTCCTTTCACTTTTTTGTGTCCTGTATGTACTTCATTGCTTCTATACTGCTGTATGAGATTCCTGGAAACGTGGCCTTTGCATATTAAGTACTTTTCTTGAAAATCCCCCCTAATTTTGCTTCTTTAAGCAATATCGTCCTTTTCTGCTTTTAGCCTAGAATTTGACCTTTTTCTTATGCTTGTCTTCAATTGGTCTTTCTGTAGCTTACGTGAATAGATGATATACTCATTATTGTTTTCTGATTGATTTAAATAATCGTTTCTAATGGTCTGCATTTGGTTTTGAAGGTCTTTGGTTCTTACCAAGAAATATTATTTTTCATTTAATTGCAGAAAAGTTTTTGCTTTTTAATTGATACTTGCCATATTTGAAACAGTTTCACATGTCTTCTGGGCTAGGGAAAGAGGACAATATTTTATTTAAATAAGTAATAATTAAATAATTAATCTCTGATTTATTTATTGACTTAATATTTTTAAGTTCCCAGTGTTCTGCAGTTGTGATAAGACTTAGTAAAGATTTGACTTGAATCAAACTACTTGCCCACAGAGTCTTTTCAGGAGCTACAGAGCGTAATACATTTGAGGCTAGGTGCTGGTAGTGATTTTTTTATTTTTAAATCCATTTCAGGCTTTGTCTACACAGAGAAGCTGAGATGAAATATTCTTTAAGTGTGCAAATGTTACTTTTTCTTAACCTTTTTTTGGCTAACAGTATTTCTTTTATGTTAAGACAGCAGAAATTTACATCGTACCCCTGGGCATTTTCCTGCAACCAAAGACAGTGCTGTCAGAATAGAAAATCCCTTAGAAGGAGGCCGCGTTTGCGGGCGTCCTGTGTACTCCTGTCCCGAGATTACGACTGTGCCTGAATAAATTAAATAACAGTCCTGAAGGGTGCAAGCACAATGGCTGACGTGTTTTTCTTCTGTGTTGTCTTTCGGGCATATGGTGATCTTCACAGTAGCTGGCAGCTGTTTTTTTAAAGTTTTTGAGTTAATCTGCACACAACTGGAACCTCTTAGGTGTTGGTATTGCGAAGATTTATTGTGAAGAGGTGATGAAGGAATATGAGCCAAGGAGTACAAAGAAATAAGTAACAGCAAGGTTAGCGAAGCAGACTAAAAAAAAATCAGGGCTACGGAGATACTTGGAAAGCCTTTGTTTTACTTGGGGGGAAAAAAGAATTATTAATAAATATTGATTTTGCAGATAAAGATTGGGAAGACATAAAAAAGATGCCTGAACATTCAACTTTAATGAAAGATTTCCGGAGAAACACGTAAGTCTGCTTTGAGTTGAGATTTCTTAAGAAAGCCTATTTTACTTCTCCCTCCTACCCTAAATTCCTTGTAGCTCAGGTTGTTTTCTGTGTAGACACCAAACAAGGACTATGAAATGGTTATGACTTAGATTGTGAAAAAAGAAAAATAAAGCTGTTTCACAACCGTCATCTTGGCCTGTTGAGGTGGTGTGAATCAGAAGAGTAGCCAGAGACAGACTGTAAATGAATGGTAAGGCGGCAGGTGCGAGCCGGGTGATGCCAGTAAGGCTCCACACAGCTCCGAAGATTGCTAAGCACAGTTTGTCACAGCTGTTTCCAAATCCGTGGTACTGGAAATGATTTTTCTGTGATAGCTGCATAAAAGGTAACCTTATGCTGTTTCCAGCAAACAGTGGGTATAATTGTCAGGTTTGGTGTCTAGGGTAGCTTATGAAGGCTAAAGAAAAGAGTACCTTTCAGTTTTGCTGTCACGTTGCCAGAGTCTAATACCTGCACTTAAGACCCTACCCTGTTGCCGTGTTTCCATGCTGAGGGATTTGGGGCTGTACGGTTACATACATTTCTTGCATCTGCCATGCTATTGTAACCATTTAGAAACCTTATTTTTGAGCTCCTCTTCAAAAAAGTGAATTCGTGGATGTTCTTGTAGCAACCTGTACATTGCAGGAGAGTGTTAAGATGGGCTTAGTACTTATCTGCATGTTTACTGGCATTGGAAATATACAGAATGAAACCATATAGTAGTAAAATTGCTAAAAGGCAGTTTAAATCAGTTCAGTGCCTGCATGTGGGTTAAAAGTGTGCTTTTTATGTGGATGTGATGTGTTTTTACAAGCATGTGAGGGAAACGGATGCACTTCTGTAGTGTGTGAATGATTTTTAAGCAATCTCTGGTGTTGGTAGTTGTGGTTTTTCCCTGCTTGGTGGATTAGCAATGGAATAATTGCATATTAGAAGTGTCACTTTTTTTTCCTTCTCTAGGTATACCAACTGCAGCCTTATCAAATATATGGAAAAACATAAAGTTAAACCAGATAGTAAGGCATTCCACTTGGTAAGTTCTTGCACGTGTAAAAAATCAAAACCTTCATACAAGTTACAGGTGTTCAAGTTGAGAGTTGAGCTGGTGTCCTGTATTTTGTGACTAACTCTATTTTATACATATTATACCTTATTTTATAAATAAAGTTAAGAATAACTGATACTCTGCAAACTGAAAATTGCAAAACCACTTTATCGTCTCACATTGATAAAATGATTCTGTGAGTCATTCACTGGATTAGTTTCAGTATTGAGTATATCAGAAGTTTTCAGTCTTTAGGTCATGTTAAGCTTGTAGTTATATTTGCAATGGTGCTGCAACTCTTACCCATTTTGCTGCTTTGCATACTTTCAACAGCCTATTTGTGAATTTAAAAATAATCCTAAATGCATAATGTTTTATGTGTTCATTATTAAGTTTGTCTTATGCACTTTTGTTTAAAACAAAAAAAAAAAAATTAACTCAAGACTTGAATGTTTAGTTCGGAAAACTTCAGTATGCCTTCCTGGCGCGCTAATCCTTTGTAGCTTTCTTATGAAAACTTCCTCTTTACAACAATTGGTTTATCTCTAGAACATCCAATTTTTTTTTTTTTATTAAGACTCCAGTTAAAGTTATACACTTGCTCAGCCCTAGAAGTGCCTGTGTTACATTGTTTCAGATGTTACTGTATTGGGCCTTGTCTTCTGTTTTTTCAAGAACATTCAAGTTTTTAAAATAAACTTTATATAGAGAGGAGAAGGGAATTTAAGTATGTCTGGTGTCTGAATGGACATGCTCCTTATCTTTCCCAACTCAGATTAAATGTTTTCAGGCTAGAATTATAAAGTAACTATATTATTTGGGGGAGCAGGAGTGAAGGAAGAAAACAGGAAGCTTTTTGATTTTGGAGATGAGGAATACATTGGAGAAAAGGGAAGATGATTAAGAGGCCTGGGTGTCTGAGGGCCGTGTGGCTTTTGTTCAAGCCATTGGAAGCTGTACCTTCTCTGATGGTGTGACCCAAGGGTTTTTAAGCAGCCATCTTTTTTCTGTTCGGTACATTTTCCTCCATGTGAATTTTGGAATTTATCCTTCAGTCAGAGCAGCGCTGAGGCAATATTCTTCTTGCGGCATACTGTGTGAGCATTTTTGAATGGGAGTTTCCAAGCAGATGAGTTATACTGCAACCAGTCTAAAATAGAATGCATATTAAAGGTTCAGATTAAAAACAAAAGTATAACCAGTTGAATCAAGTAGTCATTGCAAGAAGTTATCTGAAGGTTGTACCATTATGTGTCATTACTGTGAAGTGTCTCCGCACTCTAAAGTTAGAAGCTGGTGAAATACCAGAAGTGCTTACATAAGCGAGGAGACTAGTCGTCTCTGGTAGAGATTTTGGATTTCTGATGGGTTTTTGTATCCAAGCAGAATTGGAAGCTGCTGTATATTTGTATGTAATGCATAAAAAGTTTATGTTGATATGTGAAGAACTGAAGTGCCTGTTATGCACGTGCCTGTTATGCACGTGCCTGTTATGCACGTGCCTGTTATGCACGTGCCTGTTATGCACGTGCCTGTTATGCACGTGCCTGTTATGCACGTGCCTGTTATGCACGTGCCTGTTATGCACGTGCCTGTTATGCACGTGCCTGTTATGCACGTGCCTGTTATCCATCCCATTTTGCCCATAATTAATCCAGTTTTCACCATGTAGCTATTTATAACAGAGCTTCATAAATGCATTTTTAGTATTTATCAAGATTTTCTTATGTTTTAATATGAGAATACACACTCTAAAAAAACATATATTTGACATAGCAAGTAGATAATATCTCATATTCCTATCAAAGCCTAAATAATATTTCCAAAACTTATATTAAGTAATTCAACAAGCAAAAACCAATGAACATGAAGTATCTGTTGAATATGATGTTTTGCATAGAATGGGGTTTGGATATAAAAACTGATCTTTGGACTCTTAAATAAAGCAGATTGAGTAAATTTGCAGGTCTTTCTCATCAGCCACTCTAGGCTGGTGTTCCATAAAACTATGCAGCTGTGTGCATCCGTACTTACCTTTCTAACCCCACCTTCTTTGAGAACAAACATGCTGCTTGTCACCTACAAATTTGACTTGTGACATATTTGGAGTCTAAAGCTCTCAAAATTGAGCTTATGTTGCTGTACCAACATCTGAAAGCAGCTAATTATCAGTAGTGGTGAATAGCTGAGAAAACTCAGTCAGTTCTGCCTATTAAAATCAGTTGCGTTAGATTTTCGTATCATACCTAGGCAATCTGAGGTAAAAACCTTATTCATGCAACAACCTGTATTACATGGCCAGTGACTTCACCTTCAAGTAACGCAAGTGCTTTTCCCTTCCCTCGATTGCTCAACCGTTTCTTTCTTATCACTCTCCAGTCTGCTGGCTTAACACCAAGCTCAGGTAACAGTGAGTAGTTCAGGCTTTGCTGTACATCTTGGCGGTCCATAAAAAGACTTTCGCTGAGTGAACTAGCTTCTCTTATGAGCTGTGAGTGCTCTGGCCAAACCGACCTGAGATTTCTTATCCGCTCTCCCAGTCTTGCAATTTTAGAAATTGTTTTCAATAGAACAACAAAACTAGACACAAAATAATCACATGAGAATAACTGAGACCACTTAATATAGTGTTTTCTCTTCTCTGTGTGGTATCACAACAGGTTGATAACTGTTTGAATGTATTCAGCATTTTTGTTCAGTGTGATTGTATTTATACCAAAAAGCAGCGGTTACATTAAAATGCAAAATCAAGGAATGGTGTCCTTTACCAGGCCACTACCACCCTTCCATCCTTGGTCGTATCTGTTAGTGCTGAACAAGAGAACCAGAAGGGGAGTTTGAGCATGGACCCCTGACTGAACACGCTGCTCAACTGCTCCCTCACCCGCTCGTTCCACTTCGGACCTCTGCCCACCTTCCTTTGACAAAACTGATAGCAACAGAGTGAACTTTGTGCAGTTTGGATGGTGTCAGTCAGAGTCACACAAGCTAAAACGCAGGGTATTTAGTAGTGTAGATGTAGCCATGTTTTGTACCTCCCATAGATATGGATTGTGAGGGAAGTACTGTGGAGTTGATAGTTAATTAGCTCTAATAGAATCTTCTCAGTTTTCTGCTAACTGCTGTCTGTCAGAACAATTCACTGAAAATCAGATCCCATTTAAAAACCCTGGCCTTTCCAAACTAACATCTTAAAACACTGTGCAGGTGCTGTCAAAATCAGAAGGTGCCTTAGGTTTCCGTTCTTGTTGTTTGAGGCTCGGCTGGACTGCAGATGAATGCCTTAGGCCCCTCCACCGGTGCCTGAACAAGTTCAGCGAATCTCTTCGTACCAGTTCTTCCAGAGATACTCCAAGGTTGACTCTTCCACAAGCGGTCTCACAGCCCTTTTACTCTCTGCATCAGAACAGATTAAAAAAACTGTTTACATCTACTATTGTAAAATATGCCAGGACTAGTAAATCCAGAGATTGTTGTCATTGCCAAAAATGAAATGTTTTCATTTCCCAGCTTGAATTAACCAGATTTTTTCCCTCTTTACTGACATTCATGCACATGGTCCCTTTTCACATGCAGAACTGGTCTGTTAACATGAGACGACTTTGGCTCCTTCCTGCTTTTGCACTTTTTTTCCACTTTCACTTTCCTGATTTTTTTTGCTCCCTACTTATTTGTTTATGCCCTAGAAAATGGGTAGGCAGCTGCTGCTCCTGGTTAATTGAGTGATGCTTCACCTTCCATTTTGTTACTTTGGTCCATATGAACTGTAGTGATTGTCCCATTCATTGCCGATATATAAAGTTTACTGCATTTTTATTATGTCATTCAGCCAGGTGATCTTTTAATTGAATATTTTTTAAAATAGAAAATATTTGTAATAATAAGTGGAAGATTTGCTTCTGTGCTGGCACCTGAACAAGGGGGCAAAATAGGAGTTTTGATCCCTTGTGTGATAATGGTTGTGCAATCATTAAACTTTTCTTGTGGTTTCTGTTTTCTGTTGCCGATTATGACCAAGTTTGTTCACAGCTTCCCAGCATGTGATGGACAGCTTTATAACCTAATTGCCAGAAATGATGCCAGAAGTTTGCAGTGTTTTCTGATTGTGATGTTTTTCAGCATGTTGGCAATTCTTTCTCATTTTTTGCCTTCCCCTTTTCTGTCTCCTGGGATTGCTTTTTGAGCTGTTTGAGAGAACAAGAATTGTTCTGTTCGAAGTGATATTCTACAAAGACTACATGCAGACTCAGAGAGCTGAAATAACTTGTTGTGAGTCCTTGTTGATGATGTGAAAAACAAAACTGGATTGATGGTAGTAATACATATTTATTATGTTCTTAACCATGCCATTAAAACTGAAAGCTGAGGAGAGAAAATGTACTTTCCTAACTTTAGCTATCTGCAGCATGGAGGTCTGTGTTGTGGTTGTGTATGCTCACTTAATAGCTAGTGGAAGGAGATGACCAGTTCAGACATAGATCATGACACTGGATCTTTATAAAAATGTGAATTTAATCCCATGAAAAGTATGAATAGCAAATGTAAAATGAATATTATTTGCATATGTAGTTTCTGCAGATCTTGTTAGATCCATGATAAAAAAAAAGCTATAGGTTGAAAGTGTAGCATTTCTTTTAAAGATCATTTTCTCTGGCAATTCTGTGTAGTATCTGATGGTTATCTCATTCTGCCCACGTATGTTGCTTGTCTAGCACAGCCATATTCCACAAAACTGCTGGGTGGATGGGGAGAAGTATATGCATGTACACCAGACCTTTTGAATAAGAAACACTTACTTTTAGAATGCATCACTGCAATTCAGTAGTGGAGTTAGGTAAAATTACTCTGGTCTGCTATTCCTAAAACAGAGAAAAATCTTCAGACCTGTGGAGACAGCATGATGTTTCTAATGTGTTTTTTATTGAAAATCACTGTTGGGATGCTGCAGTGACAAATGTATAAAGTCCAGCCAGCTTCTGAAATGTTTACATAGATGCAAAATGAGAGTGGAAGAGTAAAAACAGTACGAAGAGTAAAAACGGTTTTTAGAATTACCTTTCAGTCTTTAACATTGCGCTGGATTTAGACTTCATGTCTGTTATTGGTATTTGAAGTTACTCGAGTTGTTCCTGGCTATGTATCCTAAGCATTTCTCATAGCATGTCTATCTAAGTAGCAATGTTTGTAACTCTCTTTTTACAAAATTTTCGCTTTGCTTTGGTTAGTTCAGTTTTATTTTCTTAAATTTTCATTTGTGTGTTACCTTAAAATTTTTGCTCTGCTATCTGTTACTGAAACATCTTGTATGCCACTTTTTTTAAAGTTGGGCATCAGGCAGCAAATACCTAGTGTGTTTCTTAGCCCTCTGTTAACGCTTCCCAATGAGAGTAAGAGGTGCTTTCGCAAAGGGTAAGGTTTTGCTGGATTTTTAGTTGAACTGAGGTCAACCATTTTATGAAACATTATACTTTGCCTTGTCTTCTGCATATTTATATTGTGTGGTCATCTTCGTTGTCTTTAACCAACACAGGCATTTTGGAAAGATTTTTTTCATGTAGTTAATACCCATTTCATCAGTTGTTACAAAGATAAAGGCTGAGTTCTTACACTGATAGTGCAACAGCACCAGAGCTCAGGCTTGATGTGCTCATGGAGGAGGCAGCTTATTAGACTTCTCTAGAGTATTTTGCATTGACCCGCTTAGTGGATGAGGGGAAGGCTGTGGATGTTGTCTGCTTGGACTTTAGTAAGGCCTTTGACACCTACAGCATTCTCCTGGAGAAGCTGGCTGCTCATGGCTTGGATAAGTGCACTCTGCGCTGGGTTAAAAACTGGCTGGACGGCCAAGCCCAGAGAGTGGTGGTGAATGGAGTCAAATCCAGTTGGTGACCAGTCACAAGTGGTGTTCCCCAGGGCTCAGTATTGGGGCCAGTCCTGTTCAATATCTTTATCGATGATCTTGATGAGAGGATCAAGTGCACCCTCAGTAAGTTTGCAGATGACACCAAATTGGGTGGAAGTGTTGATCTGCTGCAGGGTAGGAAGGCCCTACAGAGGGACCTGGACAGGCTGGATCGTTGGGCCGGGGCCAACTGTATGAGGTTCAACAAGGCCAAGTGCCAGGTCCTGCACTTGGGTCACAACAACCCCATGCAACGCTACAGGCTGGGGGAGGAGTGGCTGGAGAGCTGCCTGGCTGAAAAGGACCTGGGGGTGTTGGTTGACAGACAGCTGAACATGAGCCAGCAGTGTGCCCAGGTGGCCAAGAAAGCCAATGGCATCCTGGCTTGTATCAGGAATAGTGTGGCCAGCAGGAGCAGGGAGGTGATAGTGCCCCTGTACTCGGCACTGGTGAGGCTGCACCTTGAGCACTGTGTTCAGTTTTGGGCCCCTCACTACAAGAAGGACATCGAGGTGCTGGAGCGTGTCCAGAGGAGGGCAATGAAGTTGGTGAAGGGTCTGGAGCACAAGTCTTATGAGGAGCAGCTGAGGGAGCTGGGGTTGTTTAGCCTGGAGAAGAGGAGGCTGAGGGGAGACCTTATTGCTCTCTACAACTGCCTGAAAGGAGGTTGTAGCCAGGTGGGGGTCGGTCTCTTCTCCCAAGTAACAAGTGATAGGACGAGAGGAAATGGCCTCAGGCTGCACCAGGGGAGGTTTAGGTTGGATATTAGGAAAAACTTCTTCACTGAAAGGGCAGTCAGGCACTGGACCAGGCTGCCCAGGGAAGTGGTTGAGTCCCCATCCCTGGAGGTATTTAAAAGATGGGTAGACGTGGTGCTTAGGGACATGATTTAGTGGTGGACTTGGCAGTGCTAGGTTAACGGTTGGACTTGATGATCTTAGGGTCTTTTCCAACCTTAATGATTCTATGATTCTATGATCATGTCATGCAAAAAATCAACTAAAATTCAAGATTTTGCACAACTGCTCTTTTGAGCAGCATGTAGCACACAGATGTGTCTGAGAGTCCATATTTGTCAGAATAAACAAGGACACAGTGGAGTGGGTGATAAAAAGATATCTGGCCAGGTGGGGTTTTTGATTCCTACTTTCTTTTACAGTATAAAGATTTTTCTAAGGAGTGACTTCATATAACATCTTTAAAATACTATGGATGACAATGGAGATGTCCTACTATGACAATACTAAATAACAAGCAATAATGGACATGGAATCACTTTTGTTTATTAGTTGCTAGGAATTATTTGAATTTAGATGGATATGATGTTGCTTCCTGTTAAGGGCAGTTGAAGAAACCAGGCTAAATATGTGCACATTACATCTTCTTGTGGGAAGCGAACAGACCATTAAAGAGAGAAAGACTTGGGGATACTGATGGATGAAAAGGTGAACATGAGCTGACAGTGTGCGCTTGCAGCCCAGAAGGCCAACTGTATCCTGGGCTGCATCAAAAGCAGCGTGGCCAGCAGGGCGAGGGAGGTGATTCTGCCCCTCTGCTCTGCTCTGGTGAGACCCCACCTGCAGCACTGCGTCCAGCTCTGGGGTCCTCAGCACAGGAAGGACATGGACCTGTTGGAGTGGGTCCAGAGAAGGGCCACAAAAATGATCAGAGGGATGGAGCACCTCTCCTGTGAAGAAAGGCTGAAAGAGCTGGGGTTGTTCAGCCTGGAGAAGAGAAGGCTGCGGGGAGACCTTATTGCAGCCTTTCAGTACTTAAAGGGGGCTTATAAGAAAGATGGGGACAGACTTTTTAGCAGGGCCTGCTGTGACAGGACAAGGGGTAATGGTTTTAAACTAAAAGAGGGTAGATTTAGACTAGATATAAGGAAGAAATTTTTTACAATGAGGGTGGTGAAACACTGAATAGGTTGCCCAGAGAGGTGGTAGATGCCCCATCCTTGGAAACATTCAAGGCCAGGCTGGATGGGGCTCTGAGCAACCTGACCTAGTTGAAGATGTCCCTGCCAATTGCAGGGGGATGGGTGAGATGACCTTTAAAGGTCCCTTCCAACTCAAACAATTCTACGATGAAAGCTGCTGGTACATCATGGAAACTCTTTGACTGTTTTTGTTAGAACATTTGTGACTGGAACTAGCTGAGTGTCCTGGGCTTTGCAAGTAAAAATAGGTGTTCTTTGATGGGAAATGAAGTTACTATTTTAACAAGAGAGAAGAATGTGGTTATGCCATTTATGGTTAGGGTTTTTAGTTTCAGATGCATTTGTATCGGCTCGTCTTTCAGGAATAATACAGTGAAGTTTCTGTAAACAGTTTTGGTAATGCAGAGCTTTTTATCTTTTATTTTTGAAGCTTCAGAAATTGCTCACTATGGATCCAATAAAGAGAATTACCTCAGAACAGGCTATGCAGGATCCCTATTTCTTAGAAGATCCTCTTCCCACGTCCGAGTAAGTGGTCAGTTTATTAACCTATCAGTACATCCAGAGATGCTTTAGAAATGTGTGCTTTCTCTCTGCTGTAAATATGTTTGTGGATATTGAGCTAAATACTTACTGTCTAACAACCAAAGAAAGCTATAACCACTAAAATGCCATTTGTGGTTTTTAAAATTAAGTAGCATTCTTATTAATCTCTTGCTTTATGGAACTTTGATCCTATTAGTCACAGCACTAATCTTGTTATTCACTGACAGGTTGATTATGCATGCTGCAGATCTTTGTAGACAACTGCTAAGTGCCCGCAGGTCCACTTCTCTGCTCTAGAATGCCAGATGACACTCTCTAATTAGTTTACATTTTTCTGTCTTAGCCTTTGTTGTAAATTCAGTGGGTGGGGGAGGTCAATTCTGTGTCTCTGTGCTGTCATCCTTAAAAACTTAAATCCATTTTCTGTAGACACTCCTCTTTTTTGTTTGCGCAGGGAGATTTACAAAAGGAAGAAAATTTAGGGACAATTAATAATTTCATTAAAAATTAAGCCCCCCTTCCCAAAAGACTATCCAGAGAGCACAATCATACACCTTTTTAGGAAAGCTATTAGTACATCCTGTGTATGATTCTCTACCATTTTCTAGGGAAGAATTTATAAAATATGTTATGTATATTTATAAGCAATTAATTAAAAACTACTTCACTAAAACCTACTTGATTATTTATAACAGCTCCTGACCTGTCTCTGTGATTTAATGTTGCCATGTGATTGATTTGCTTTTGCAGAAACTGCTTTTAGGATGGTGTTTGGCTTTTTTTCTCAACTTTAGGTTGGCATTTTAATGTGAATATACAATGAGTAATACTAACAGGTGTACAGAGACTCTATTATAAATACATTCTACTGATTAAGGGCAGGTAAATATTAGCTTGCGCTAGCAGTAGCAAATTCATGTGGATCACGAGGTGTGAAATGACAGATGAAATTTCTAGTTATTTTTAAACTTTGTTCCAGGTGGTTTTGTTAATAGTCAGTGGAGTTTCCAGGTGTATTTTTAGTTAGTCCTGAGATTGTGAATTGCACAATAGCTGGATTAAGATAGCTCTTTGTGCCCTTGCAGATATCTAACAGGTGGTGTGCCTTTCCAGCCACCAGTTGGGTCACCAGTTACCAGAAACTGTGAAAACTATTAGGAGTTTAAATGAGTGTGTAAGAGGCAACTGAAGATTAAAAATAAATGTGAATAAGTTTACTAAGTTTAGAATATGATGAAAGTAAGACAGGGGAAACTTCTCCATTAGTTACAGGTATTAGGCTGTGGCTCAGGCAAGTTGAAACTAGCATGAGTGAAGTATGAATCTTACAGGTCTAACCCTTCTGTTCTAATACAGTGATAAATAGACTTTTTTGGGGGGCAGTGTTTTTGCAGGTTGTCAAATCCCTTACCCAAAACGAGAATTTTTAACAGAAGAAGAACCAGATGATAAAGGAGACAAAGTAAGTACTGGAAGAACAGTATCATCATGCTTCACTGGCTTTCACACTATTTCCTGTTTTCATGTTATTTCACGTACTGCTTTTGAGTTGAAATTTTTCTTTGTGTTTAAACAATTGAGAAGAACCAGCAGCAGCAGCAGGGCAATAACCATACTAATGGAACTGGTCATCCAGGGAACCAAGACAACAGTCACACACAGGGACCCCCACTGAAAAAAGTGAGAGTTGTTCCTCCTACCACTACCTCAGGTGGACTTATTATGACCTCAGACTATCAGGTATTTGGTTTATTCATATATTATGTATTTGGTTCTCATGTTTACAGCAGTGTTTCTTTAAGCTAAAAAAGTAATTTTGTAAATGTCACTGAATTAACTGGTATTTTTCGGCATCTTTCAGATGTTTTTTCAGATGCATTTAGTTGATGGTTTGCCTGTAAATTGATATGTTGATGCTCTTTAGGTTAGCAGTAAGGAGATTAGGGACAGAGGTTATTACAGTTACTAATTTATTGCCTTCGTATTAGGGAATGCTTATTGTGGACCAGGAGCCTGTTGTGCTGTGCTCTGTATCACCTAAAAACACCATTCTTTATTTGAACAAGCCTGTAATGGTGGGAGGCAAAGGATATTACAGTAAACAAGCTGTGAAATAAGAATCTGAACAAGAGTTTCAGTTGGGCAAATGGATGGGAAAGCAGTATTTTGGATGACAAAGACTTGACATGATGCTGTCATAATCTCTGTTTTGAAGACCAAGGGAGATTCCAGGTTGAGTAAGCTCAGTACTACAGATCTGAAGACAGGTGAGGTGGTGGCAATCAATGAGTGAGAAAGATGAGGAGGAGTGTAGGAAAAAAGCTTGAGGAAAACTTGAAAACTGTGTTCTAGCCTTCCTGCATTTGAGCTTGTGGTCAGTCATCATAGGAAATCAGAAGAGTTTGGAGCAGAAGAATATCTGAGAGTCATCCCAGGGAATGACACCTGAATTTGTGGGTTTGGATGAGGTTACTCCTGGAGACTGGGGAGAAGAGAGTTAAGGACAGAACCTTTAGTTAATGCAAGATAGGAAATTACAAAAGAAGAGCAAGGAAGACTTCAAATGATATGCATAGGAGTAGTTAGAGAGGTGGCAGATTTTGGAAGCCTAGGGAATGGAAGATTTCAAGATGAGGCATGCTGGTGGAAATGTTAGCCTGCAGGAACTCTTACATACTGGTTTACATGGAATGCATAGTGCAGAAAGCCAATTGGAAGAGAGTCTTGAATTAAATCAAAAGATGGGGAAGTCAGAAATTACTGGCAGTGTTTTCAGCTAATGTAAAGATTAATATCTAAATCTGAGACCCTAATATTGGAAACCCACTTAGCTGTGCATATATTGTGTAACAAAACTTAAGGAGAGATAAAGAATGGTGTCAGTAAAACTGCTGCTGTCAACTTGCCTTTCACAGTTTGATACCGTTTTTCCATAAACACCAATGGGCTTTGAAATCTTGCATTTCAGAGTTTGTTCCTGAGAGTACCAGATATCCTCACAGGCTGCCTGGGGGCATTACCCTCGTCCTTACATAAATCTCTATACTTCCAGCATTGGCCAAAACTTGAAAGTACTAAAAACTGTAAAATAAGGTAATTTTCAGGAGCTTTACTGTGAGACCCTTCGTATAATCCCCAAGTGCCTTTGCTCAGCTTATCCCAGGACATCAATAGCATATCACTTTTCAAGTCATTCTGCTTGAATGATGTAAATTTTCAGAGCTGTTTGAAACAGTGGTCAGCCTTAACTAGTGTTGCAGTGTGGGGTGCCTCTAAGTACAAACATCGTCTTTCTTTTGGTTGGATCATGCATCACAGAGATGCTCTGCATGCACAGATGAAGCTCTTACAGGAACGTCATCCCTTTCAATTTGGCAAGCTGCAGTCGATTGCTGTTTTGGCCTTTTAGCTGTCTCTTTCTACCACTTCTGTGTGTGTGTTTTTAAGGAGGCAAATGCAGCTGTAACTCTCTTAATCTTCCCCTCATGTTGAATGACATATCTAAGGAGATCGATGCAGAGGTTGCATGTACTGTGCCAGGGAGCCCCATTTACATGCCCTATTTACATGCCCTTCACCTCATTGTGCTGCTGCAGCTTGGCATTTTGAACGAACTTCAGCTTCCACTTCTGTGACCAAGAGCTGAAGTTTGCTAGTTGAGAAGTCAGAAGACTCAAATTGCCTCGGCAGGAGTTGATGTTGGTTTATTTTCAGCTCATGCTCATCAAAACTTTTGTAATCTCAGGTATCCATCCCAGGATTATAGCTGGGGGCAGCCCTTGTCAACAAACATAATTTCAGAATACTTTTGCTGTGAGATAGTGATAACTGCTACTTTGCTGCCTCAGGAGCTCTTATTGGTAACTTGACTGCTTCTGACTAATCTTTTTGCTGTCTCTGTAGGAGGCAAAACACCTGATTTCTTAGGAAAAAATACATCTCCCCCTGAGTCTTGCAAGAAGGCAGTGGGTAGATTTGTTCTGATTAAGGTATCGGGAAAATATGGTAATCCAAGGGAGGAGACCTGACCTTGCTGGCACTAGAACAAAAGCGGTTAAAAGCTGCCTATTGGTGGTTTCAGGTGTCCCTGAAAAAAATTACTCACATTTTTTGCTTCTGATCCTGCAATTTGAGGAGACAGCAAACAAATATTACAATACAGCCCTCTGTTTTAATCAAACACCTGTTCCTTTGTTCTTCATTTAATTTGCTCAAATTCCCTATATAAAGCTTGTGAAGAAGGATTGCCATCTCCTGGGCAAGGCACACTAAGACAGTTTCTCCATCCACTCAGAAGTCAAATTACTCTCCGCAGAGCAAGTTGACCTTATATCCTTTTCTGCCATGCGTAAAAATAGTAGACACATGGCACACAGACTTCCTTGCCTTCTCGTTTAAATCTGCAATGTGACACTTCCAAAGGCAATGTGACTAAACAGGCTGGAGCAATTCCGCTACTCTGAGCTTTTGCTTGTGATAACCCCCTGGGTGCTTAATGGTATTTAGAAAGGATTGGATATTTACGTTTGTTCTTAAACAAAAGCCATTTGTTGCACTGGGTGTCCTGAAAGAATCTGATGATTTTTAATTGCCTCCATCTTAAAATAAGATCTGTTTTAGAAGTCAGGATGCAAAAAGTGTTTACAACTGACATGAATGGTCAGTTTTTAAATGGTTAAACTTGTGATAGTTTCCTACATACAGGAGCCGTGCTTGGGCAAACAGAATATTCAGGCATTTTTGCTCTCTGAAGTACATCCTATATTTGTTACATGGAGAAGGGGGACCCAGAGCTGTGACACTTCTGTTGGCGAATGACTTAGTCCATCTCTCGAGAGTGAAGGCAAATGTCACAAAAGTTCAGTCGCTGTGTTAACAGTGCAGTTCAGCGGTGCTGCTTTGTTCCGCCTGGCATTAAGTGCTGGCCCAGCCATTTCTTCCCCTTTACACTGTACGTCCCTAGAGAATTAGCTCGGTCCTGTGAGCATATGTTAACAAGTAGAGTTTGCCTTTTCATTTCTGCCATCATCTCAGCATCCTCATTATAGCTTCTGTTCTAAATGCTGAACAGCAGGAAAAATTTGAGTTGTTATTTATTATTTTATATTGCGACTTTAAGCAACTTTAAAATAGCTTTACAGATTTTATATATTTTACTTTTTCAGGACGTTGCTTCACCATAGCTTTGCATATTCAGGTCTCAGTAGCAATACCCTAGTCTTGGAATATTCACCTTAGAGAAGTTTCCAGACCTTTACTAGAAGCCGCTTTTTCTAAAAATCCTAATACATCTTGTGCTATCAAGAGTTCAGAAGTTACACAGCGGTTTCTAAATGCTGCAAAATTTCTGTGTGTGTGTAAACCTTAACATAAATGTAAAACAGCACAGTAATGTGCTGAAATTGTGTTAATTTAATGAAATATTAAATGCTGCTAAGTGGTCATGTGCTTAGATTGAAAATCTCACATGCAGTCCTTTTTTCCTTTATAATGTGTGATGTGGAAATCACTAACTTTTAGGTTAAAATTGAAGTAGGCAGTTGCTGATTTGCTTAGAGCTTCTTGCAATGATGAATGCTCCACTCAATAAATAATTGTAGACATGCTGGTTGAAAGGGGCCTCTGGAGACCATCTAGCCCAATCTCCCACGTGAAGCAGGACTGTTGCTAATGCTGAATCAGGTCAGCCATGGCTTTGTTTAGCTGAGTCTTAAAAAAACTCCATAGATGGAGACTTCACAGCCTCTCTGGGCAAGTTCTTCTAGTGCTATACTGGTCTCTTAGTGATTTCCTCCCCGCCCCACCAATGTCCAGCCTGAACCTCCCAAGCCCCAATCTCTGGCCATTTCCCCCTGAAATATCTGCTTCCACTGAGAAGCGTGTGGCTGTTGTCTTTAACTCTCCTTCAAGTGTTTGTAAGGCTGCTGCTAGATGACACCGTAGCCTAAATAATCACGGTGCTCTCAGCCTTTACTCCTAGGTCGCACAAAAGGGTGGCAAGCATATCCTTTGTATAGGAAAATCTCCAGAATAATGCAGAGTGGCTCAGCAGCAGTGAGGCGCACTGTTTGGACCTTCGCCCCAACATACCTTCTCGGTAGGGGAAGGGAGCAAGTGGAGAAGACCGCTGCTGGGAGTGGTGGTAGCCTTGTGTAACGTGCAGGTGTCCCGTAGCCATCTGGAGGGTTGGCTGGAGGTTTGATGACGATGGGTGTAGATTCACAGGAGGTAATTAGGATGGATAACGGAAGGGTGGTAACTGTCACTTTCTAATCTGGTATTCCTGATGTTCATACCTGCACCTGCTGTAATCAGAGTAAGTGAAAAGAAGCCTGTCAGTGCAGCTGCTTTGAGACTGTGTTTGTTCAGTACCTCTTGAAGAAATAAATGGTTAGGAGAAACTGTCTTGCAACGTGCCTGTTCTGAAGGATTGCGTTTGCTCTGCTTTTACCCCTCTGCAGCGTTCCAACCCCCATGCTGCCTACCCCAACCCCGGACCAAGCACATCACAGCCACAGAGCAGCATGGGATATTCAACTACCTCCCAGCAGCCGCCACAGTACTCGCATCAGACACATCGGTACTGAGCTGCATCCCAATAACGTCAATGCACTGTTGCTAATGCTGCAGGACCGGCCGCACAGCTGCCTGCCTGGAACCCGGCTTGGGCCACGAGAATGTACTGTACAACCACACCTCCAACCCATCTGATCGCCACGATCCACCCCCTTCCACAGAGCGGAGTAGTGGCTCCCAAATTGTACCTGTTTTTGGGGTTAGACTTGAAAAGAAAGTGCTAGCACAGTTTGTGTTGTGGATATGCTACTTCCATAGTTTACTTGACATGGTTCAGACTGACCGATGCATTTTTTTTCAGTGACAGTCTGTAGCAGTTGAAGCTGTGAAATGTGCTAGGGGCAAGCATTTTTGTTGTCGTATGTGGTGAATTCTCTTGATGTAACAACTTTATCTGACCAATAGTACACAACATCTTTGAACTGGTACTTGAAGCATACAGTATATGTTACCATGGCAAAAAAGCAAACTAACCGTGACTCTGAGACGATTTTGATAGACGTTTATTTTTAGTGACTTTTGTGGGTTGGTTCATTTTCCACCTAGATCAATGTTTTATGAACGACACGATTGCTATGATGAGATTTTTTTAAGAACGTGAAAACGTTTGCATTTTTTCCAGCAATTACAAATGTCCCAAAGATTAATTTCCAACATAAGTTTTTGTTTTTGTTTTTAAATCTATGACTTGACTGGTATTAAAGCTGCTATTTGATAGTAAAATAAGTATGTTGTCATTGATATAAACATGTTTGGTTCAGCAAACAAAATGATTGTCATAGACAGTGTTTTATTTTTTTTCCTGTTGGTGTTAATGATTTGTGAGCATGCTTTGGGATTAAAAAAGCATGAATGATATTTCCTAAAAAGGTGCGGCATCCATTCAGATATTTCGTCATGATTTTTGAGAACCAGCTTGGTGTAGTGGATTTTAAATTTTGTTCAGTTTATTTTTTTTAAATGTTCGCACGTTGTTTAGGGGTGCCATTCCTACAGCAGAGGATCAAGGTGTTAGGAGAGCCTTAGACTTTATGAGGAAAAACTTACATACAATGTACTGTATCAAACTATTTTACATGAATGACACAAGTATTCTGAATTAAAAAAAAAATCAAACATTGTTAAAACAAGGTGTTATGTAATAAATTTATTTTTCATAAATCTGCATATGACCTTTGCCTGTATTCCTTTCTATCAGCAACAACACCCTGCTCCCCCACCATACATCTGTATCGGGTTGTGTCTGAGAAACAGTATCTGACAGGAATTTTTCTTGCAAATGGGCAGGCTTCCATTAACTGCTGAGAAGGATTTTTTTTTTTAAATAGCAGAAAAAAAATACAGTGCCTTCATAAAATGTCATTGCCCCTGTTGCGTACATGTAGCTAATCAGCTGGAGATACACTGAGCGTGGGTTTATTACTAGCTACATTTCATAGATCAGACAGCTCCTTTTCATCTAGAAAATCTAGAGACATTCCTGTCTGAATAGTTCTTCTCAGGTTTCTGTAACGCATTCTTATCTTGGTATCTAATACCGCACCATGATTTTATGACAAATATATGCAATATACGCAGGATTTTTTTCTGCAAGTGCTTCATGTAGTGTGAATGTCAGCTAGTGTGATCCATTCAAATGCACTGAGCTACTGATGGGGGGGCAAAAGAAAAACCAGATCAGTAGCCAGCCCAAAATGCAAACCATGTTTGAGGTGAAGATAAAATTATCTGAGTGGAGTAGAGGTTTAAGTATTCAGGAGATTTAAAACTCAAGAAAAAAATCTGAGTGCAAAGTTTATGCTGCTTTAGTAATACTGTGTGATACCCTCTTCATTTTGACATAAGTGTTGTCAAAAGCTGGCTTTCCTCAGTTTCTGGAACACAAATATATAGGTGGGAGTGCCTTCAACAACTTCTTGGTTTGTTTTTTCAAGTGAAAGCCTTTTTTTGTCTGTTCCTTAATATATGTAGAGGCTTTGAACTTGCCTGTTTAGTATCTCCAGACTCTTCCCAGGTACTGAAATGGCGACAAGAGTAACTTTTCTTTGGCTAAAGTACTATTGGCCTAGATTTTTTGCTTTCTTATTGATGCACATCCATATTAATGCATAATAGTTAATATCATTCATATTAATGCAAACCTTATTTGATACCGGTATATTGTGATGTCTCCAATGCTTTGTTTAAAAGTAGCAGGCTGGCTTTAATTTCTTTTTTGCAAAGGGAAATGCATCCAACTGACAAAAAGGACTCCTGCTGTTAGTTTGTGCTTGAATTTAATTTTCCTAGTAAGAAGATATTTGAGATGAAGATGTAGCTTATCAACTAATTATAATAACTAAATTATACTCTACATTTAGTTCTAAATAGTCTGCTACTCCATTTGCATTAATTTCATTCATTCTATTCCATTTTTAGTAGACGTATTGCAGGTTACCTCAACAAACTGAGAGCCTACAGTGAAGTAAAATATTAAGGTTTGACTTGTTCTGATGTCCGAGTCAGCTGGTCGTTTGGGAGGAGGAATCTGAGGTTTTCTCTAGAACTGCGGAAAGAAAAGATTTTTCAATGCTTGGTCTAACCTCTGATACCCCTTCAAGACAGGGTATATTTCTGTTGCAGGTAAGGTTAATCTTGTCATATTTCATGACAATTATAAATGACCTGCATCAAATAAGTTTTTTAATATTGGTCTTAGGAATACTGAGGGCAAGGTTCTAAATTACTTTCCTGAACTGTTTAAAAAAAAAAAAAAAATTAATCCTGTTTTGTCCCTGTTTTGCTCTGGGGGGCTTTTTACGTGTGGGTTACAGAAAGGGGAGGAAGAAGAAAGTACCTTTGAGAACATTTAATAGAAGAGTTGCAAATTCCCGTGAGGGAGAGGGCAGCCCGGCGCGCAGCAGCCGGCGTGAGCCCTGCCTCTTTCCTCCCCTAGCTCAGCTTTTGTTACTGGACTCAAGAACTTCAAAGCTTTTCGTTTTTCACCAACAGTTATCTGGACCAATCTGAGTGTATTTCAAATAGCTGAAGTCTGGGAGCCTGTCTTTGTTGCTCTCATTAAAGAACGAATTGTTTTTCTCGAGTAGGCTTATGTTGAAAACGGACTACAAGCTTAACGTGATCGTGAGGATAAATACACTACGGCACTTCCACCTTGGCACTCCCAGCAAGCCTAGCTTGTGGCAGCTCTGAATTTACTGTACCTGATAAGAACCAAGCTTCTTTAAGAAGAAATAAATAACTTTTGCGATGACCCCTTTTAAAGAGGGTTTCAGCATTCGTGGTGGGGAGGAGCAGTCTGAGGAAGGAAAAGCGACTGGTTCTGTCCTGGCCTTATGTGTATACATGAATTGGAAAATACTCACTGAATTGCCCGTGGCAGTGCCCAAGCGATGCCCAGCTGAGGGGTAGGCCAATGTTAGTTCAGGTTTTCTTTCAGCTTCTTTTTTTTTTTTCTTCATTCTGAAGCCACTGCTGGGCAGAGTCTCTTCTGGGCCTGGGGTGATTCATCTGTAGGTGGCAGGCCCTCCAGCAGCCAGGGTGGTGGGCCTGAGCGGGAGAGGAGTGAGCAGTCTCTCCAAATTCCTTTTTACTTTCTGTGTACAGTGCTTAGTTTTTATGGGGTTTATGTTTCCATGCTTTGCTTTCTCAGGGGAGATATGTAATGCAGGTGGGAGGTGCGTGCCGTTGCCTGTTCAAACAGTGTCGCAGTCCTTGGCATCGCATTTGTGCTAGATGGGCTCCTCCAGAAGGAGAGAGCAAGTTCCTCTGTGTTTCTCTGCTGAGGGCCATCAGCAGCCCAAGTCCCAAATGTCTTGTCAGCTACTGTGTCCGTGGTAGCTTTGCACAAAGCTTTCTCCACAACGTGGAGCAGCACGTTTCTGTGAGACTGATCAGGAGGATGTTATCGTTTCTGATCATGAGGATGATGTTTTATAGGAAGTGGTGTCAACTCTCCTTTGCCAGCTGAAACAAGAAGACGATGGCAAAGCATGAGGGGAACGTGAGTGAAGCATGCAGGATTTAGCCATGTCACGTGAAACGGCCTTAAGCTCTGTCAAAAAGGATCTTGGAAGCTGTTCCTGTCATTTTCACCTTGTCGTGTGTCTCTTGCCCATTCAGGCCCCAGCAGAGGTGGCAGTTAGTGAGAACAAGGGTTGGAGTCAATTGCAAGGGAAAGTTTTATACGAAGAAATGTGCCGTTCCCTGGTATCCATCAATTTCTTTCTAAAATTGCTCTTTGAACAATAAGCAGCTCCTGTTGTATCTCCCCCAAGCACATCCTGGCTTCACTAAAAGGCAAGCTGTCATCTCTGCCTTTCATGTATGGTGGCTGTTGATGATTTTATGGGCAAGATTAGGCAGTTTGACTGCCACTGAGTAGGATAATAGAGGTGGGATGGAGCCTGCAGGATCTCATATTGGTTATTGTGTATCAGAAAGGAAAGACATAGGTTATTTCTTGGAGCTAGTGGTGAAGTTGCAGACCTGCCATTTGGACTAAACGTTGCTATTGTAAGTTGAGCCTATTTTCTGCAGAAGGACTGAGTAATGTGGTGCTCCCTACGTGCTATTTTAGTTACACCCCTGAATAGAGCAGCCCTTTTTTGTTGGGTAGCGCAGCCGTCTCAGTGCCTTCCTGCAGGCTGAGTGGTGACAGTGCTTCAGGATGCCAGTTCTGAGACAGTTTAATAGCCAGCGTCCCTTGAGACCAAGGTAGATGAGCTTGATTCAGTGTAATTTGCTTGTCACAGCTATGGATAAAGAACACTTTGTGAAATAATATGTCAGACATCTGAATGATGGGATGTACAAACTGTGCTCTAGCAGTAGGAGAGGGAGAGAAAAAGGTGCTTACCTTTTGAAAGCAAAACAGAAACAAAGCTGCTTCTTCCACCGGGACTCTTGCGATAAGTTCCTCTCCTTGAGGATTTTAAGCAGCCTTTATCGTGGCGGTTGGCTTCAGCGATGGCAGAAGGGAGCTATCAGCAGAGGACTGCCTTTAGTTAAAGGGATCCTGTGCTGTAGAGCTTGGCATTAGCACTGATGGTAATGAAGCCATTGCCCTGGGGTGATGCGTACCAGCTCCAGCCCCGGATGGGGGTCTGGGCAAGCACAGGAGCGCCTGTTATTTAAGCAGTGCAACACATCTTGGCATGTAACTCCATGCCCACAGAAGCACCAAGGACAGCCATCACAGCATGCACTTTCAGGAGATGTTTCTGTTTCCTCAGCCCAGGCTGTGGGAAAGCTGCCGTGTGCTCGAAACAAGCCTGTGTGGAAGGTTTGTGGGAGCTTTGTACAATGCTTCACCCACAGTGTTTGAAGAGCAGCAGCCACCCCACCAGCTACATAAGAAATGCGACCAGCTGACTGAGGAAGGGAGGGAGATGAAATAGGGATTTGTCTAAGGAGAGCGCCTATAGGAGCACTGAGATTAGAGTTGAAAAGCCCTGAGCAGATAGATAGAATCATAGAATCGTTAAGGTTGGAAAGGACCTCTGAGATCACCGAGTCCAACCCATTAACCTAACTGCCTGGTCCACCTCTAAACCATGTCCGATACTTACAGAAGGCCCTGTTGTGCCTTTCCCAAAGGCACTCTGAGAAGGCAAAGAGGCATTGTCTTACCCTGTGAGGTGTAAATAGCACTCCCGTCTTTAATGGGAACTCATTCCTTCTCCGAGTCACTGTGCCAAAATCTGACCATGTTTCCAGTTTATGCAGGGTTGCCTTTAGTATCCACTGGCTGGTCTTCCCACAAGATGCTGGCAGGGTGTGCACAGGGCTATTCTTATCAATCAACTTCTTAAATTAAAATTCTTTTGCTGTTTATAGTGTTTCTCCAATATACATAGGGACCTGTAAAGCCCCACCTACACCAGCAAAGCTCTACCTTAGTGAGCTCTTCCCATTAACTGGGTAGGGAAGACAACAGAATAAATTGTTTGGCGTGCTTCACAGCTGCTTCAGCCATGTGCTCCTGTAGATCAGACTACGGAGATACCCAGCAAGCTGTGGAGAAGGATTCTTCGGGGATAAATTCTGTGTTTGGGTGCCAGGGATGATCACTGTGGTGGCTGTGTGCTTTGAGTGTGCTCACCTCAGTGCAGACAGCTCATACACAGCTCGGGCACTCCTGGTGTCCTCTGTGCACAGGCTTCGGGCTTTGCCCTGGCTCTCTGTCCCATCTTAGCTTCAGAAGATCAGGAAAAGGTGAGAGGAGTATGATGTCCCAGCCCAGGAACTTAGAAATCCCTATATAAGCTCCTAATATATGTTCCACTACCGCCAGCCCTGCAGGTATGTAAGATATCCATGCAATTTATTAGCATGCCGGACAAAACCAGCTGGTTTGAAAATCCCCCCAGTTGCCTTGGAGGCTCTGCTGGGAGAGCCCCGCGGGGACGCGGGAGGCAGAGCAGCCCGTGCCTCCTGAGCGACGGCGGCTGGTGAGCAGCTGCTCGGTCAGATCTCATTCAGCCCTCGCTCCATGGGTGAAGAGGTGAGGCTGTCATTTGCAATCACACGCTTCTCCGACTCCCCGGGAGGTACAGGCATTGCTGGTGGGGCCTGAGGGGAGGAGGAAAGGTAGCAGCCGCAAATAGCGAGGTGCTGGTGAGTTGTGCTGGCTGATCTGCACCCTGGGGCTCAGCGGGACGGCGAAGGGTTGACATGCTGCAGGGACCTGCTGTCAGAAGGGCCAATCTGCCGGAAAACCTCTTCCCTGACTGAAAAGCTAAAGAGCACATGGACACCCAAAGGCAGATCAGATTGCCCAAATGGGGACTAAAGGAGGACACCACCTGAGGGAGTGCAGCTGCCTTACACAGCACCTGGTGGCCTGTGTTGCTTGAAGTTAAGTGGTTGCTGGGAGCCGCCATCCTGTTCTCAGCCCCCACGGGGATTTATTGCCATGCCTTTGCCTGCCAAATTCTGAGGCGTGCAGCACCCCAAATGTGTGTACAGTGAGGTGCAGTCGCTGGGGAAACTGGTGACACAGGCACCAAACCACTGCTCTGACAAGCTGCCAGCTGGGTCGCGTTTACGTGAGATGGACGATTTTGGTTAAAATATTACAGAGTGGGAGATGGCTCTAAGACTGATTTTAGCTTCCACCAGCAGAGAAGACAGTGAAAATGGATCAACATAAAACACAGGCATGACAGTTTGTCTGTCATATTTGTCTGTTTGGTTTTTTTAACAGAAATTTAAAAGTATGAAATCCAATTAACTCGGAACAAGAAGAAATGGTATCACAGAGGTTTGTGTTTTAATGAAGTAACCCATGCTGCACCACGCAGTGTCTGTAAACCGGCAACATGCCCGTTCCTCGAAGGAACGGGGAAAATCCAAGCTGGAATCTGGGTTTGGAAGACAAAGTGGGTACGACATGTCACAAACCTGCAGTCTGAACAAAAAGGCCCCGAAAGGGGAGCTCCCTCCCTGGCTGGTTCTCAGCAGGCTGTGCGCACGTGCCCGCGGGCAGCGGCTGATCCCGCCGTGCACGGCCCAGGGTGCTGCCGCCAGAAGTGCTGCTCGTGGGGTTCGGGGTGCTTGAGGGGGGTCCTGAAGGGTGCGGGGGCACAGGCAGGAGAAGAGGTGGTGCAGCTTTTGTTTCCACCCCAGTCTTTTGCAGAACATTGCCAAATGGGGCAGGAAAGCCCCTTTCGCAGACACAGAACACTAAATATAATATACAGATGTCATCACTGTTATCAAATTTACAGTTTATTCCTTAATTAAAGGCATTCCCAGAGAAAAAAACTAAACATCTACACTAAAAACCATTTCCAGTGGCTGGAAACCTAATTAATTGATTGTAAAAATTATTTTCCTTGAGAGAGGCATCTTACTTAAATAGTAGTATGTAAATAGGGTAGTTTATGCTCCTTGAGGTTACAAATACACCTGTGTCAATCCTTAACAATCCTCGTGTAATCCTTAACAATGCCAGGATTTAAAATATTGATTATGTTAATTATTTATACAATTTTAATTAATATCCAAGAGCTATTCAGAACAAAATCATGTGTATAAGGAGCAAGCATCCAGCAATTCTCCCGTGAATGTGCCTGCTGCTGAAAGGTTACTAATTGTCATGGTGATGTATCAGGGCAGATTACTGTATATATGTGTATTTTTTTTCCCCTTCTTTTTATTTCAGTGATTCTTTTTATCTGAAAATAATTCAGACTTTGGGTCTACAGAAAATAGGAGCATTTAGCAAAAGAGGATTTCTGCGGAGATTTTGGGCATTTCTCAGCAGGCTGAACAAGCTAAAACCATCAACCCTCTTCTCTAATAGCAGGAGCGATGCCAGAGGCCGCTGACAGTTTCCCTCAAGTTCTGGACCTGGACAGAAATGCAGAGAAGGGGAGGTGGTTCTGCATCGCTTTCCCTGCAGAAGACCAACACCTGCAGGAGAGATGGTGCACGCGCCCGGCGAAGTTGTGGGGAGAAATTTTGTGCCTTCATCTCACGGACCTCGGGCTGACGCTTCGCCAGTGACCTTACAGCATCAGTGGTTTAGAGTCAGCAGATGCGGTTTGGGATCAGGATCCCCCAAATAAACCATCACCAAACCCCCTCAGGCTTCCAATTCAGGGAGGTTGCAAGAGGGAAAAAAATCCACCAAAAACCCGAGACCTGCCAAACCACAAGGCAGGGAAGGAAACATGTGGATATGATGTTGACTGTGAAAATACCAAAGGTGAGGTAAGAGATGATAAAAGAAGTGCCAGAATGAAAAGTAACTGGAGAAAAAGGCAAACCAGGGGTCTGGAGATGCTCTGGAGGCGCATGAGTCCAAGGGTGCCACGGGCTGGGCAAGGAGGCACCGTGGATTAGGGCTGGGCAGCACCAGGACCCGCTGCTCCCCACCGTGCCGGGGGCTGAGCACGCAGCCGAGTCCCCTTCGCATCCCCAAATGGCATCACCGTTTCCCAGTGCTGTCCCCCGCCAAATCAAGCTCAAATATCTCACAAAGACAAAAACGATCCCTCTCGCAGCTTGTGATTTGTGGGGGCAAAGCTGGTGCCTGGCAGGGGCACGTCAGTCAGTGCCAGGGGCTGGGCAGAGGCAGGCGGCAGGGACCGGTGGGGACCCACTGCAGCGCGGTACCTGGCGACGGCCAGCGCGCATCGCCGTTTCATACTGCACCGCATGAAAGGGAATCCGATGTGAGCAAATGTAGCTCAGACTCCACCTCAATCTCTTACCGTTCAAGCCTCAGACAGAGGATGTTATTTCTAATAAATAGTTTAGGCAGTAAAGCTTCCTTCAGAGAGGGCTGCTGCATTCCCGTCGCGTGCCTTCTCGCAGGGAGAAGCCCACATCAGCTGCTTCGAGTATTCAAACGCTTGATATATAGTATCTGTTCTATGGAAAAATGCCTCAGGGTGAAATGTGTTTAATAGAGAGAGGCTAATATGTGAGTGATTTATCTCATTTTGGTAAGTTCATGCCTGTAATTTAATAACCCCATGAGCTACACTTAACTGTATTCAATAAAGATGATCTAAAGGAGATGTTCGTGCAGGTGAAGGATTCAAAAACTGGAGGAAAGGATGTTATAAATAAGTGGGCTTGAAGTAAACAGGGAGCTCAGGCAGAACCCTTCCCCAGGATAAATGTCTTGAGCATCATTAAACCAGTACAAATGGCTCTGCGAGCTGTGGAGATTTCTTCCTCTGAAAGGAAAAAGCTGTGAGAGAGAATTTCATTAGGGAGAAAATGCCACCTTACGCTCTGGCCGTGACCCAAATCCTGCATCAATCCTTTGCAAGCTGTCATCTTGGGGAGCATCCCTGGCAGAGCGTGCCGGATCATCTTGAAATAAGGCACAGGACGGTGGGTTTACAAGCAGCCGGAGGAAAGAGATGTGACAGCCCAGGGCTTTATTCTCTACCTGCTTTGGAAATGTTTAGACGTGTACCTGGGTATGCAAAGCGCTTCTTTACAGACAATGCCGCATGTAAACTGTGAGACAGCAAGGCAAGGAAATATGGTCTCTAAATAGCCATTTGGGGCTGTAATTGCCCAGTTTGAATGTCAAACTAAAGTAAATAGCACTGGCAGCTGAGTCACCTGATTGCAGACCTGAAGCACTTCAAACTTAGGTCTAAAAAATATCGTCTGTGCTTCTAAGTTACTGGCTGTATGGAGAAGAAAAGGGCACTGAAAAAAAAGGCCATCACAGCACTGACAGTGACTGCGCAAAGGGCTTTGGCACAAGGTGTGAACATTGCCCCCGGCCTGGCGCTAGTGGCCGGCATGGCTGTGTGGCAATCCGGCACCAGTGGCTCACTGCGGGCAGCCCAAGGTGCCAGCCTGCGCCGGTACGGGCTCTCAGCCTCCTGCCCAGCACTCTGGTGCCCACCGGCTCGCTCAGCGCCGGGGTTTGCAGTGCCATGCCATACCTCCAGGGAAGCCCCTTGGGGACGATTTTCCTCCCCGGTGCTCATCGTAGCGCTACGGAGAGCCACGGCGTGCCTGCCGCTGGGCTGCCGCATGGTGCTCTGCTCCCCCTCGCCCTCAGCAAGGAGGGAAAAGGGACAGGGGTGGGTGCAGGGGTAGTCGAAGGTACAGAGTGGTTGCAATATCAGGAAAAAAGATAAGAGTTTTTCAGCTGAGCTGAAGGAAGAGGTGATAGAGGAGGCCTGGGGGTGGCAAATAGGCCATGACCGCTCACCACCTCATGACCGTTCACCACCAAGCCACCACCTTGGAGGCACGGAGCAAAAGCAGGAGGCCGCAGCTTCAAAACAGAGAGGTGCTTTCACACAGCATGTCGTTACACAATGGAGCTCTGCCATGGGAGGCTGTCAGTGCTGGCAGCAGGAAAAAAACATGAGAGGAAAATCATGTAAAGGCTATTGCCTACAGAGACATTAACTCTGGCCCAGGAGGTCCCTTGGGTCCCCAGAGGTGGGAAGGAGAGGTTGGGGAGGTGCTGCAATGGGTTTACCCTGTCCTCACCCTTGTCCCATGGCATCTGCTGCTGGTAGGGACAAGCCATGGGGTCGGATGGACATTCGGTCTGACCAAGGGTGACCGCTCCTCTACGACATGCAGTCTCACGCGGCTGGGGGGAAGCTGTCCCTGACCCACCAGGTCAAGGTCACCCTGTGGCTGCAGCCTGGCAAACCCATGTGCAGAGAAACCTGCTGCACTCATCACGCCCGGTCCCGCAGCCCAGCAGCTCGCCCAGCACAGCTGGAGCCTTTTGATGTGAGATGCATTTGCCCATTCATTGCCCTGACAGTCAAGGCACAAAAATCTTCAAAAACTGAAAAATCAGTGCTGGAGCGAAGTGAGTGAGAAGAGACACCGAACTGGCAGCGTTAGAGGAGGGGACGGGAGAGGCAAAGGTGCCAGAGCCGCTGGGGTACCACCTGCTGCTGCCACAGCTCCTTCTGATGGCACCACCAAGAGCGTGGGCATCGCTGGAGGGAGCGGGAAGGGGCTGGGGAGCTGCAGCAAGAGTTGGCAGGGGCAGAAAGGAGAACAGATGGAGGAGAGGACAAACGTGAGCAGTGGGAACACCCCAACCTGTGCAACCCACCATGGTACACGTAGTACCAGCACCTGTTTCTTCCTTCTCTCCCTGGTATTTATTTCACTGGAATAAACAAACCAGCTCTTCTCAGCCCCTGCAGAGGCCGCAGTGTTTCTGGCACCCACAGCCCTCTCAAAGACCCAGCAGCCAGTGCTGGAAGTCGCACTGAGGAAGCTATAGGTCTTGTTCCTATTCCGATGCATCACCGCCACAGATGGGGCTGGCGTCAAAAGCCTGGGCTGAGACACAGCCAGATGCTCAGCTTGTCTGGGATGGAGCTCGTGATGACTGGAGCACTGGAAGGGATTTTCCAAAGCACATGGCATGAAGCTGACAGGTTTTGGTTTTCCTGCTACTTTCAGAGGGGACTTTCCTCAGCGATGAGCTCATCTGTTTGTAGGGTTCGGCAAGGGCAGCCAAATCGCTCACCCTGCGTGGGCTGCACACAGCCTCCCAGCACCTCGCCTGGTCCTCTCCAGGGCCAAAGGAGGAGATGCCTGGCCCTGGCATCCCTCACCTCCCACTCCAGCCAGTCCAGTGGGCCAAGCAGCTCAGCAAAAAGCCCAAATATACTCAAGTCAGTGGGGTGAAAGTGTACTGTTTGGAGGGACATGTTAAAGCACTGCCACTAAATCCAAAGGAACAAGTCTGTCTGAGCCCTGAGCCCAGGACAACCTCCAAGGGTTTCTTTAGGTAACTTTTGTGTCTTTCCAAATGTTTTGGAAAGTACATTTTTTCCAGCTGATTCAAACAAAGACTAGTGTCAACGTTTTTCCAAAAGCTTTCCAAATAGGTTTTTGAGCAAGGCTGTACAGGCCAGGAGGGAGTATACTGCGCAAAGGCCCTGGAGGGCAGAAAACTTCTCTTCTGGGTTGCATTTGTTCCTCAGTCTTTCCAGAAAGTAGCTCAATGAGCATTTTTTTCCCTTTGGTTGTCATTCTTTTTGGTTGTTGAAATGTTTGTAGCTGCCATTTACGTAAAAAACCCTCCTAACCTTGGTCCTGGTTGCCTTTTCACTCAAAATCCACAGAAATATTATGTATTGTATCAAGCACTGATCTACTGCCTCAATGAACTCGTTCCTTCAGATACTTTGCAGTTCTCTCTTTAGCATCTCTGTTTTCTATTTTGCTTGCACACGCTGTGACTGTTTTGCACCCCATTTTCCCTCGGCAGTGGTACCCCGGTCGCCTGCACCAGCACCGGTGCAGTACAAAGTGAGGGAAAAAGCTGGAGTAATACGAAAGACACAGTAAAAATGGCAAATCTCTCTCTCAACGGATCTGGATAAACGAAGCCTTATAAATATGCAGAGTAATAAAATCCTTAATGCAGCATGATTAAAAAGTTATGGTTCCCCCAGCAACCCGAACTCGGCTGCATCGCGTGCGCCGAGGCTCTGAGATGACTGGCTTTGCTGTTAAAGTTATGCCTTCATCTGCCTCGGTGTGATGCAGCCGGGTTAGGGTTGCCATGGGAATGGGAGGTCAGGTTCTGCGCTGGTGTGAACGTGGAGGAACTAGCTGGTCCCCTGCCCTCCTATGCTCTCCGGTGCCTTGGTGGCTGGCAGCTGCCTCCTGCGCCTGCCTGCTCCCAGCACGGTGGCTGAAAGCATCTTCCTGGCTTTCAGTCCGTCCCCGCACCCAGCACAGGCATCCCTCCGCCTGGCACCTCCATTTTAAACCCCTTTTCTTCATCTTTCCCGCAACACTTGTGCTTCCTAAAATGTGCGTGTTTTTTTTTTTTTGGCTTTTTTTAGTCCCCAGTTCCTGGTGAGGCTTGGCACGCTGCCTCCGGTTTTCTTCTTAATCAGCCCTGGGTCAATCCTCTCACCCATCTCACCCTCTCCTTCTTGCTTTTCCCTGTACACCCTTACTGGGGGCACAAGCGTCCACTGACCCCTTGTAGATGAGGGCTCAGTGAATCATTTGTATAAAATATATTTGATGAACGTCCTGACTATTTTGGCATTTCCAAAACTTGCAGGTGATCCCATGCCCCTACTTGTTAGCTCAGGGTGATTTGTGACTGTAGTCCCCAAACAGCAGTGGTCCCTAAGGCAGTCAAACACCAGTGGGTACAATGAGAGATCCAGTTTGGTTTTTGCAGGGGAGCCTTGCGAGTAATGCAGGTAAGGAACCCTGTGGAGAAGAGCAAACCCAAAGTGAGAATGAGGTACGAATTCTGCAAGAGTAATTAGCCTTTAGGAGATCTCAGCCAGGATATATGAGCTCTCTGTCACATTGGGATTTTAATTAAGACAGACTGTCTTTCTCACAGATTCACTCCTGCTCGGGCACAAATCACCGGGCTGGATGCGGGAGTTCCCGGCTGCGGTTTTATGGCCGGTGTTATACAGGAGGTCAGAGCGGCTGACGGTAATGGCCCCCCCGGCCTTCCAGTTTATGACTCTATGAATTTCAAACTGTTCATTCACTTGTAACATTTCTAATTTATACCGAACGAAATGTCACCCAGTCAGTGACCAGAAGCAATGCCACGTGGCTGCTGCCACGGCCCGAAGCAGCCGGTGCTGGGAGAGGCAGCTTGCTACCGGCAGCTCCCGGCGTGCCGCGAGCAGCTCCCATCACTGCAGCCCACTAAAAGCCCACTTTGGAGAAGTCGGTCACACAAAGAAATCTTAATGGTCCAAATGCTCCTTCCAGGTGGGACAGGGACCTCCCGTGACATCTGTGCACTGGGAGCGTGGACAGGACATTGAGTGTGAACAAAAGACTTGGTAATTTTCACAAATCTCTTTACAGGCATTTTTCCTCCCACTCCCTCACCTCCTTCCCTAGCAGTAGGTACCCTTCTTGCTCTTCTGTTAAGCTTTTTTTCCCTGTGCTTTCCATGTTAAATTACGACTTCAGTAGGAAATGTCTAGCTCTGCTTGCTGTACCACAACTATCCATTCAATTCCATAATCTCTGTTTTATTTTCAACCGTTGCATCTGTAGGTAACAGTAGTCAGAGACTGTTACTCCAGAATAGCAAATAAATTCTCAGATTCTTTTTTTTTTTCACATCTTCCCTATAATTTAAATGTGATTAGAGCTGTACCCTGTTAAACCAAATAGGCAAGAGGCTAAGTGAGAGGTCCTCTTTAAACTCCACCCAAAGGGCAGGTGGGGAACTGTAGGTGGCAAGGGGCCTTTCTTCTGCGGACACAAGCTGCAGTGAATGCTGGTGTTCTACTGAGCAGGACTGGGAGCTTGGAGAATTCCTTGCAAGTGAGGATCTAGGATTTACAGGCACCTTTCTCCTGCTTTCTGCCTTGGTTTTGTGGTGATTAACGGGTCTCTGGGTCCAGGGATTTCACCTAGAGAGCAGCACGGCTGGTGCGGTAGGGCTAACCATGTGCAGTTTCTGCTGGCAGCACTAGAGGGAAGGTACCTCAGCAGTTTGGAAGTGAGTTGTTCCCAACTGCTTCCCTGTGTCAGTGGGCAGTCAGGAGTTAGGCTGCTGTTCCTAGCCTGTAAATTCATGGCATTACATGAGAACTGCAGCTTTCATTTTTGCAAAAAGGGAAACTTGCAAATAGAAGACCTCACATATATTGGGATATCCTTTGAAATTCATTAGCTTGATTGCTGATTTGTGGAGCAAGGTCAGGAGCCTTCTCACTGTAAGGATGCAACCCAACAAAACGAACAGCATTGGAGCACTCGGACACTCTTCAGGTTGGGATTGCGAAGGGATGAGCATGGCCAAAATATAAACCTGGCTTCAAGTGCGTTTGGCATTTCCCCTTCACTGCTGCTGATCGTGAGTCACATCAAGGTGATTTAATCCGGGGGGCAAAATTCACTGACAAGGACTGGGCACGGGAGCAGCCTGTGAAGTCCGGCACCAGTCAGCGGCACTGCTCAGAAGCAGAAGCAACCCCTGGATAACGCCTGGGTCCCATCTCAAAGGACAAGCACCCGGCCATTAGTGTATTTAATTAGCTGTCACATTAGCTGAGCTGCAGGAGGAGGCTGGGAGGTGGGAAGCAGAGAGGAGCTCTGTGGAGGGGCAGCATCTCTGCCATGAGCTGCAAAGGGGATGTGCCCCGGTGTGTGTGAGGCCCCGGCACCTGCGAGTGCCCTGGACTGCTGCTGAGCACTGCTCTCACACCACCTTTTTGGATGCTGCTGGTGTTAACTGGACACAAATAGGCTAGCTTAAAAGCTATCAATCAAGTGCTTGGGAGGTTTATGAAAATCACGAAGTGTGAAGAGCAAAATGGGATAGCTTGGTCGTTTAAATTAAATGCCCAGTCTGACTGCGAATTCTTGTTAATCTAGGTTGGCTTTTCTCTCTGCATATTTATCATGAAGTGAGGCCTGCCCAGCTGCCCTGAGCTCTGCGAACAACACAGTCACCTGAGCACAGGGAAGCTCCTGCATTCTTCTTTTAAGACTGATGCACAGACATAGCAGAAATTGCTCCACGAAGGTTTCCCATTTATCAGAGTGATGATAAAAACCAGGATCAGCCTCTGTGCAGGGCTGGTCTGGGATGCCATGCTGGAGGCTCTGGGCGTGCACCATCAGAGCACATCGGCAGCCCTGTCTTTCGGGCAAGGGGCCCTAGGCAGGCCCCAGACACACACCAGCTTCCCTCCCAGCTGGGTGCTGCAGGAGGAGAGCTGCTTCCCTGGCCAGCTGGGAGCTGCAGGGCTTCCCAGCCAGGCGGTTGGGTCTCCATGGGGTGACACGGGCATGCCCCAGCGGGCCAGTGCTGACCCAGCCTTCTGTATGTTTCCTGAAGCTCTAAGGATTGTTTTGGTAGGTTTGGTTGAGAACTTCTTCCCTGAGCAGACATCAGATGGAGGTCTACAAGGTCTACCATGGCGATCATGAGGTGGTAGAGCTGGGCTGCAAGCTGGGACTGCAGGCAGGGCAGCCTGCCCAGCTCTTGCCCTCCCTGCTCCCCAGCAGCAGTCCCCCTTGCTGTAAGAGCAAGCTCTACTGGACACAGCGACTCTGCTGAGAAGAGATGTATGGAATTTGTAAGAGTTTAGAAAAAGTGTTGGAGGCAGTGCCTCCGGCCCTAGCGCTGAGTCCTGCCGGGTTAGTGCTCACCTGTCCGATGGGCAAACAGACCAGTGCCGCTCACACCCCCGGCATCCTTCTCTCCGAGGAGGGACCGCGTGCCCCAGCACAGCCACGGCCAGCACGGCTTCAGGGAAAAGGACTATTTTTGGATTTGATGTGAAAAGGACCGGCTGGGAGCTCTGCCTCACTGGTTCCAGTCCTCAGCAGCCGCGGGCGATTGCCTCCTCCAATTTCACTCATAAACTGAACAACCTTGTCATCACCTTCCAGCTCTCATTTTCCTCTGCTAGTGGCTACACCCTCTTCTAATTTCCAGCCCATCCCCATTTTAGACCCCTTAATTCTTGCCAAGGTGTTGTTGGCACGTTTTCTGCCTGCCCCCCTGCCTACTCCCGCGGGCAGGCGAGCTGCCGCCTCTTTGCTCGGCATTTCCAAGCACCCCGTGGAGCAGCAAATGCTGGGGAGCTCGGAGAGGAGCACCCAAGTGTAGTACGGGATCGCACCATAAGAGGGAGATGATTCCCTATGGATTTTCTGGGGGACCCGTAGCCCTGTCCTGAGCAGTGGGTGCCAGTGGAAAAGGTGGGCCGCAGTGGGTGCAGAGGCCTGGCAGAGAAAAGAAGAAGGGGACATCACAGGATTCCTCATCTCAGGAGCGTGATGTCCTTTCCGTGGGTTTATCCCAGGAGGTTGTCAGTGGGTCTAGGAAATGCCACTATGCCCAAAAGAGAATTTCAGGTATTCCAGTGTGTTGCAACACAAAAAGGGCTGCAATCACTTCCAGCTAAACTATTTTATACAGTAAAGCCAGTATCTAATAGCCTCACAGAAATGAAAAAAAACAACTTAATTTTGTCACAAAACCAGCCTTCCTCCTCCAAGGGAAGGAACATTTTTCCCAAGGTCTGAAGTGCATACTTATGCTTTTTGAACCAAGTTTCTTGAACTTCAACAAAAGAAGGGGAAAAAAAGATCAACCAAAAAATATGTACCAGTGCATGTATCTTGCATTATCATCCCCATCTGTCTTGAACAACGGCACCATGCTCCTCAGTGTTCATTTCTGGAAGAGATTTGATTTCAGGGACAAGGTGTGAGACATTTTGAAAAGTTTTCATTAAAGTGCTGAGCTACTTCCCACCTCCTCCTCTTCCCATCACACGTATTTTTTTTTTCTCTCTCCAAGCCTCGTGGCAGGAGTTTAAGGGGCAGAATTACATCAGCTGCCTTTTTCTTCCAGTCCACATCAATCTCCCGAGCTGCAGACATTGTTTTTGCCAACATGTTTGAAGCTGGAAAGGGCCTGAACTTGGCCAAGTTCAGAAGTTTCTGTGACAGCCTGAGAACAGACTGAAGTGTCCAACACAGGGCAGCCACCTCTCCTCCCTCTGTGCCCTGGCGCTTGCAGCAAATGTTTACAGCCACAGAAAAGTTTGCTCGAACTTGCTGTTGCCTGCTTGATGCAGTGTGGTCTGCATGGCCTCCAAAGCCATGAGGGACAGGGCAGAGGGCAGGAGAGCAGCCTGCTACAAGAGGCTACAGCAGAAACCCCTCAGCATCTCTCTTGGGCAAAGGTTAGGGGCTGCCAGGCATTCGGGGGGTGGGAGAATCATAGAATCATAGAATTGTTTAGGTTGGAAAAGACCTTTAAGATCATCAAGTCGAACCGTTAACCTAGCACTGCCAAGTCCACCACTAAATCAAGAGATGCTAGAGAAAGCCAACTGGCAGGTATCAGGTACCAAACAAGAAAGTCTCCTGATGGGGTGAAGCCTGCAGGCTGGCCTCCAGCAAGACAGACGGGAGCAGGGAAGCACTTGAGGGTGGGACTGGGAGGAGAGGGTGGAGCAGGTCTCCAGTAGATTTGGTCTCCCCCATGCTCCTGTCCCAAGGAAACTTGTGTCAGTAAGCCACAGCATGCAGGACGTCCTGGGCAGTGAGAGATGAGGCAGCGATAATGTTGCAGCCCTCCAGTTCAACACCAAGCACTGGTGGGAGAGGGAGCTTCTGCCAGCTCTCAGAGGGTGTCACATCGAAGCACAAAGCAGAGATCGCTGCACCATAGCTGGTAGCAAGTTTGCTTGGGGTAATGAAGCCAAACAGATTTCTTCCAGAGGCTTCACACAACCCTGCAGCTCCTACGTGATGTAATGGAAGTGGCAGCAGGCCAGAGACACCAGGACATCACCCACAGCACTTCACAACTCATCTGTTACACCTTAAAAAGGAACAATGAAGGAAAACAGCAAACAAGGCTGACCGGGGCAGCAGGACAGATGGAAATAACCAGCAGTGACAGCGTGGCCTCAGCTTTCTCTTTCCCTGAGGTAAGAGTGAGACAAGTCTAATCTCTCCTGAGAGAGCCATCAGCTACAAGTACTCTCCCAAGCTCTTTGGTTGTCACAAGTGGTGACCCCTCAGGAAAGGTAAGTAGTTCAGTACTCATTGACTCGTCAGTCAAGGGAGACTTTTGCACCAGCTCTCCAGTGCTGCTCCATCTCCCTTGCTTCTGCGAGAGCAGGACCTGAGCAGCTCCAGAAAGGGTCTAGGAACAACGACTCTCCAGGCAGGACATCTGATGGGATGTCTGGAGCACAGGAGAGTGACTGGCATTTTCCCCTGACTCTTTCTCAAGGCAGGACAAGGGAACAGGAACCGTAACTATATTTTGCCAAAAAAAGAGGGACTCTAGGCAAGATCCTTCAAAGGCTCTCAAAGAGAAGCAGCTTACCAGGACGCTCCCATGTCCTTTGCAGAACGTGCTGTTAATCTGTTCAGTTTATCAGATTGCTCTCCAAATGGTTGCCACCTTCCTGCAGGAGTCTCACTAGGTCACGAGAAATTTCTGTTTCACCATGCTGGGAAGAAATAAGGAAAGGAAAGGCCTGGACTTGCCTTCCCTTTACGGCCAGGAAGTCAGAGCTGTGAGCACTTGTTCTCTAGAGCTAAAAGCCAGCATCACCAAGGCAGCTCCATTTCTAGTATCTCGCTAGAGAAAGTGGCTGAGTGAGCAGCCTACCAGAAAGTTTCTCAAAAAGTAGGATCATGCTGTTCCTCTAGTAAGCACCTGCCTAGGTCAGAACTCCTTTGTGTTAGACACTTTGCAAAAGCACAATTGCTTTTCCAAAGAGCTGGTCGTTCCTCTAGGCAAGACAAAGTGACGGAAGGAAAAAGTCCCACATCACAAAGAGCATTTCCAGACGTCCTTGGAGGTACTCCAGTACTACTACAGCCAGTGGCTTCCTTTGGCTCTGCCAGGGAGCTCCTGGGGCAGGTCTTAAGTCCTGCCCCTCCCAGGTTATCTCAGGAACCAAGGATGAAGTGGTCTCAAGTGGTTTGAGTGAATTTCCTTCCTTTCTGGAACGAAAAACTAACAAACAACTGTCCCCTCATTAGACAGTAGAGACTTATGCAGAAAAAGGACACAGGACATCAGGATTTATTAGTCCCATGGCTCACACAATTCCTTGATTTAGGTGACTAGAGAAATCTTGGCACTCCATGACCTGGCTGGATCAGGTTACAAACCTTTAGCTCATACTGACTTCACATTTGTATTCCATTTCCATGGCCAGATGAGAAAAATCACATTTTTTTTAAATTCAGCAAAACATATTCATTATGATGCCACAGAATAAGAGCTTGTATCAGATGGCATGCAACATCATCTTCTGCTTTCTTCTTGTATTTCTGAAGAGTCAGGCAGTGCTTTGTCTTTTTGCAGAAAGCTGAATCATTTTCATGGAGGAAATATGAGGGTGACTGACCCTTTGGTGCAGGCAGACACAGCACTCATGTAGAGCCCCAGCACTACCTCCCTCTGGCAAAGAGGGAGAAGGAGGACCTCCCCAACACCCACACAGACAAACAAATCTAAAATTCAACATCCATTGCCTTTTGACATTGACCTTCTTATCAGCTGTAGATTAATTTCCACTGATGGTTTGAGCCCAAATAAATTAATTTTCTTTTCATGAGAATATTTTCTTTTTTATTTCCAGGGGAATATCCATTGAAACTCTCTTTTCCACCAAAAAATAGTGGTGTGTGTCTGACAAATTTCTACCCACAAATAAAAGGGAATGAGAAGTCAATACTTTCTCACCAAGCCGTAGTGTTCAGATCGAATTCTCCTTCCCAGCTGTGCCCTTGCCCCAGTTAAGGAATGATGGGAGCTGCTCAATAGTCTATTAGCTGGACTGGGGCTCTGGTACGCCTGGCTTTCATCTCATCTTTGTGAAGAAACAGTCAACCCTGCACTTGCTCAAGAGCCACGGGGTGCACAGGGGCTTAAATCCATCCTCACCTCATCTGCCACAGCCACCCTGGTCCAGGTTATCCTTTATTGTCATGGTCAGACTTCATCCATCAGGGCGGTTGCTCAGGAAGAGCAAAGTATACCTTCTTCTGGAAGTGAAACCGCTGCTTTGTCAAGCTTTGAAAATTGACGATTGTTTGATTGCCTGAAGCTCCCTCTAAAATACGGAGGAGGATGCTAGGAGGAGTATTCAGGCTGTTCTCAGTATCCATGGAAAGCTCCATGGAGCTGATCAGGAGAATCACTTCAAAAACTCACTTGTGATCCAAACCAAAACAACAGTGTAGACACATACTTTGCATCTGCCAAGCATCCAACTTAGCTAAGCTAAATGTCTACTTTAAGAGGAGTAAAATTGTCCTCAAGAGCCAGAGACTGCCTTGACTATAAAGGCAGAGCAGGCACCTTGCTCACAGGCGGATCCTTGCAGGGGAACACCCAGATGTCCCACTCCTAGACCATCCTGCCCGCACTAACACACTCTGTGGCCCAGCTGCGCTTTCAACTCATCCTTTTGTGCACCCACAGCTTTCACATAGAATACACCGAAGAAGTCTGGCTACGTGTCTGCAGGGATGCAAGACCAGAAGCAAACATGCTGTTCAAACCCTCTGAAGACACCACGCTGTGTCTGTGCAAGGCCACTGGAGTCCTTCCAGATGAGCTGAGCTCTCCAGGATGGTTTTCCTTGCCTCCATTCTCCTCATTTCCCATGGGAGAGGATATTCTTATAAATGAAGCTGTTTGAGCCTTTCACAGCCTCTGACTGTGGCTGTGATCTGGACACTGACTAGGTCCATATCTCCTGTGGAGAGTGTAAGCTTCTCTTGATGTTGTCTCTTTGGAGAGAGTCATAAAGATACAAATTGCTTTATGTCCCCAGAGAAACATCAAGAGATGCTGTTCACTACCTGTGATGGCCACGTAGCCCAGTAAGTAGGGTGGCATCATGTTGAGGAGCAGGTCACAGGCTTTTGCAGTAACTGAACAACGGCCATGTCTGGAGGAGCCATAATCTGCCCGGAGCTCGTGCTCGCTTGTTTAGCTGTAACAGCAGTTGTCTAACACCAAGTTGTTCCTCTGTGCCGAGCGAACTCCCTATGACCCTAGATGATGCTGTTTTGCCGTACAGCTATTTTACTCTACGTATGTGCAGGGTGTTTGTCTCCATAGAAAATGCAACGCAGAATTGGTCCCTAAAAGAAAGTTCAGGTCAGTGATAGAAAAGTTTTTATTTAAATGTAGACAAAGACAAACCAAGGCGACTCTCTGGAGTCCATTAATTAACTGCATTATGTCATTTATAAGACTGCAGTAGTTAAGTACTGTCCAAGTTTTCTCAGCATTACAGCCTCAGACCACAGTAGTTTTGCTTTGGTTAAGAAAAAGCTGTCTTTCTAGGGTTGCTGTCTGTTAATAGGGCTTCTGCTACTGCACAAAATTGGGTGATCTAATTATTCATGCCTTTTGTTTGAAAGTTTATGTAACTAGCAAGTCAGAGTTTCTTTTCAGAGTGTTTGAATGGTATCTCTTCAAGAGGTCAAGGGAGGAAACTTGAGATAATAGAGCAAAAACCAAATCAGAATCAGCTGCTTTCAAGTGCATTCAGAAGCTTGAGCATGATTTGGGAACTGAGGAATTTCTCAGTAGCCTGAAACTGATGCAGTAAAAGAGGCAAAGATATAGGAGGGACCTTATGAATAGAAACAATAAGTGCTGCAGTGGCTGCTGATAATATCTTTGCAGAATTAGGGCTTCATTCTTCCTGGTGCTCAAAGCTGTTTTTTGCTGGAGAAGTTATTCTGTGTATTTATTCATTTAAGGTTACAGCCTTGCTGATGGACTGGGCTTTCTGGTATCCCTCTAGCTGCATCAAGGAGTATAACATACCATATAGCCCATGTAGCCTCTTTCTTTATCTAACATGGGGTAAACATGTGAGTGCTTCTAAATTGCAGATGCAGTGTTCAACCTAAGAGCTGGGAGGGAATTTCACAGCCATTAGCCAGCCTATGGAAACCAAAGCCATAAAACTTACCCAGGCACTCAGAGCCTGTAATTCTCTGAGCGGCCTATTATCCAAGGGAATTTATACACATTTACCAGGGAGGTGTCGGTCAGGAAATTTATTGTGTCTTTTAAAACCAGCCTTTTCAAAACACGATTATTCCTCTCTATCAACTGTGCAGAGAAGCGGGGTGCAGTCGGATGGTGTTGCAGGATCTCACCATCGCTGCAGCAACGCTCTGCTCCCTTTCTGCCTCCTCTCCACTGTCCCACCCTCCCCAAGGATGGTTGTCTCCATCCTTCTCTTCTGCAGGCTCCAGCGCTCCCCTGTGCCCTCCCAGAGCCCGTTAACGCCACTGGGCCAGCAGGAAAACATTCCCTGCTTGCTTCGCCTGTCAAGACTGACTTTAGAGCCTGGAAAACAGGGAGAGCCAAGGCCTGGATGTCTGACCCATTTAATACTGTCATTTTCAGCCAAAGTGACCTAGAGATTTCACCCTGAGGTGCTAGCCAAAGCCGACCCATGTTTATCCAACTGAGTTAATTCTCCTCCCTAGTGAAGCTTTCTAGCCACAGCCCATTGACGTTATTTGGGCTGCTTCATGCTATCAGAGGAAAACAAGACCTTCAGAAGCTCTGCTGTACTGGTTGTGACATTTGCTGGAGGGAGAAGGATGGAAATAAGGCAATATTTAAATGGGCATCTGAGCTGCAAGTATGCAGCAAACCATATGAGCTTCACAATTTTTTTCTGTGATCAATTACAGGAAAAATATATAACAGCAATGTATGATGTTATCTTGTCCAGAGACCAGAGGAAAGACAGTCTGTAGATATTTAAGGTGGTTCTAATTTCCAGTCTGACCCCTAAATACTCTCCTCAGCATTTACCTTTTTACCTCTGACTCCAGTCCTAAGGTCTATAAACCAGCTCCATGCTGGTGAAGAGGTCTCTGCTTCTGGACCTGATGGTGGGATGGTGCCTTCAGCCCTTTCTTCTGAGAAGGAGATATGTCCTAGGTAAGAGAGTCTAAGCAAACAGAAACATTGTCTTGCAGGGCTGAGATTAAAACTGTATTTATGCTTTGCTGGCAATTTAGTTTGCAATCTTCTAACAGAAACCCGACCTTATCTCTTGGTGGGTAAATGGGGCTTTGTCTTACCAGCAGTGTCTGTGTTTACTCTTGAGGTGGGCTCAGAGGAGCCTGGCAATGTGAGGGCGAGGTGCTAATCTTCAGGTATCACAAATGCTTAACAAAGAGAGGAAAGATGTGAGGGAACCTTCACCCTGAGATGCAATCAGGTCCCTAAGGACTAACAAAGTATCTGGAAAAGGCTATTCTTAGGGCTGGTATCTCTTAATGCCAAGTTCTGGTGAAACCTGACCTCAGCAAGCAGAAGCAACATCTTTCCCAGCCTCTCTTCTCCTCCAGGGACTAGTAGCTGAAATGTCTCCCGCTGTTAACAGCAAACCTGAAGCATCACCCCCATCTAATCACGTCACGCCACGTTCTCAGCCATGCTCCCACAAGTCAGCAGCCCTGTGAAGCAAGGTCTTCTGAAAACTCTCCCACCTGCAGCCCAGTCTCAGAAATGCGCACGGTGCCATTCTGGGGGTCGGTCTGTGTTCCACCGAGACCTTGTGTCTCATCCTAGAACTGCAATCTGTGTTCACATGGGAGATGGAAGTCATGGCCTGCTGGTCACTAGAAGGAGACTGAATGTGGCCAGTCACACAAAGATGAAAGTAAAGACAGTAATTATTCTGCAACCGGTGTTTAATGTGTTGTTCATACAGGTTCCATGATGTCTTCTGGGCTTCCCCGCTGCTACGGAGCTCTTTCTTTGCTAACTGAGGAGAGCTGGGCAATAGCTAGAACATGAGGACTGCCAAAACAGACCCCGCTGCCCAACGATGCCTCATACCTACACAGCTGCATGTGCCACAAATCCCTGAAAATTACAGACGCCATTCCCTGAAGAACCCAAAGTAAAAGTTCTATTTTAGGATCACACAGAGTACATTTCTTACTTCTGTTACAGTGCAACAGGATAGGGCCTGGGTAACACTTCTGCTAGGTTTACTCCTGACCAATCACACAAAAATTACTGACAGAGGCTACAGATTTCTTTAAGAAGAAATCAGAAAGCAAAGCAAGCATTTTCTGTTAGTAGATTTTTTAAGCACTCTCACAAAGCACAGTCTCGTAGCAGTTTCTCTCTTTTGTGCAGTTGAACTTCTCATCTTGGCAGAACGACAGCAATGCATTTTGAAAAAAAATTCAGCCAAAGAATTGCTCTGAAAATAGGACTTTTTCTCAACCAATCTTATTTATATTCTTATTTAAAACTATATATGATGATCTATCCACCAAAGCATTTGGAGAATTGATTAACTATGAACTACCTTCTAATTACATCACCTCTATATTTAACATCATTAGGGTCACATTAGCTTTACAAAACCCTACCAAAATTGTTCTTGAAAAACAAATCCAAATCCACAAATGCCATATCAACTTGACTGTCTAGTCTAACTTCATTCCACTTAAAGAAATTATCAGATCACAAGCCTTTATTGACCTAGTGTTCAATTAAATATAGCTAATGATTGATATGAAAAAGGTAGATCACTCGTACTCCTGTTTCTGTTTTACCAACTGAAGCAGAGTCTACCATGGTGGCCTCCCAGAAGCCCTGTTCCTTTTGACATATATTACCAGAGTTAGTTAGAAAAACTTTTATCTGCTGAACAGAGGCCATGTTTAAGAGTACAACCCATTAGCTACCAGTTTGGGTCAGTTCTCCATGAAGCAGATGAGCAATCTAGCCTGCATGGCTCCCTCTTTCTCATCATACTAAGGTGAGAAGAAAGACATGGAATATAAGGCAGTGGAATTTGGGCCATAATATAAAGTGGGTTTATAAAGCCAGAGGGTAAAATCATATTTTAGGGTAAAACAAAGATTCTTCAAAAACAAAGCAGTGTATTTCCACAGCACAAGAACATTTTGAGGCACTGAATATTATTTCTCTAGAGGAAAGGTGTATCCTGGTTGGGGAAAAGAAACAAGCATACTGGAACACCGAAGAGGAAAAGCGTAACCATTTAAATATAACACTCCAGAGGACACATTGTGTACTGATACAATCCAGAAGTACAGGAATAATCTGGGAGCCAAGTACAGTGTCACGGATCCTGAGCAATTGCATGCGGTCTGTGAATAATATAGCTCTGCAGCAGAGCTGGGCGCTCCCCCTTCCTCAGGAGGCCCTTGGTGACACTCCATAATGTTTCTGGAAGGAGTCATTGATGGGAAAACCCAACAAAACCAATATTACAAATCAAAATAAATTAAAAAAAAAAAAAAACCAAACAAAACCCTTGGATTTCACAAATCTGAATCCTGTGTGGATTTGACCAGTATCATAATTAGAAGCAGATCTCAGCCTTTAGCCTAAAGAAACAGTAAATCCGTCTGCTTTGAATCCTGCCCGGGTGATTCTGCGCAGTGATTCTCTGTGCACACCCCCATCCCTCCTCAGAGGTAAGAGATGATGCATATCTTGCCTGGGAAAGCAGTAAAGTGCAAATTCTTTAGCAGAGAAATGGCCTAGTGTTGGGCGAGGGTACCCTTTCCCAGTCCATTCAGGGCTGACACAGATTACACACTCTTAGTTGAGCCTCAGACTGCTTTGGGTAAAGCCCATCCATTTAATCTAAATCATCTTCAGACAGTTTTATTAGGAAAAAGATCAGAAATCTGGAAAGGAAATGTGCAATTTCAAATAATAAATTGCAAGTCTTTGTTTTGCTTGCTAAAGCTATTTATATCATTACTTGAAAGATGGCATACAACAGGTTTGAGTCATTGCTGAACAGCTGAATTATAAAATTACTAATCTAAGGGCTAATTGCACTGAGGATTTATTATGTATTAGACATGTGGGGTTTATTCGTTGCCTGATACAAACAAGAATGATTTTTCCTGGCACTACGCGCTCATACCTTGTACTTACCGCCACCAGGGACTTAAAAAAATAGCTGCAGTAATAAAATTTTAAATATTCTTACTGTAATCTCTTGCTTGAGGGGCTAAGGCTGCTAAACACGGAAGGCTTTGTAAAGCATTGTGTGTAATGAAGGATGAGCTACAAGAACAGAATTGAAGGAACAATACCATTATCACAAGTTGCAAACTTCTTCCGAGTGATGTCTGGCAGTAAATTACAGGCTGTCTGCGACTTCCTTTCTGCAGCTGTGAGATGTTTACTATCAGAACATGCAACTTAAATTAGAGGGCAGAGAGAAAGTTGGGAAACGCAAGGAAAATGCATGCACATCATAAGGGCATATACGCTGTGCATAGGGGATTGCTCCCCTGTCCTCAACGACTGTCCTTTCCTCACTCAAATTCCTCTTTAAATCACTTCTTCTGCAAAGGATTTAGGTGCTAATTGGCAAATGAAAACTTCTAAAAAATGTATTTGTAATTATATTTTTTTCAAAAGCAAGCTAAAAACCTATGCAGCAGCCAGATTAGGCATCCTCTTCTCCAGGGGCCATCGTATCACTCAGAGAGTTATTCTTCCATTTCATCCAGCAACATCCTCTCCAGTTTGTCTGTAGCCTGTTTTTTTTCCTTGCTGGACTTTCAGAAGCACTGAATTCCCACTGGAGCTCCTGATATTGAGTGAGACTTGCAGGTAGCTGCTTTGGAAATTCAGTGGATTATCTCGATGACTATAGAAGGAGAAGCTGGCATTTTGTCTCCTGAATTCATCCATGTCAGCAGAGATCTAGAAATCTCTGAGCAAATACTGGAAATGCTGAAATAATCAGGGGAAAAACTCCAAGCAGTCAGTAATAGAGGGAGCAGTGCCCCGAGGAGCATGGGGTAGTTTCAGCAAGGCTGAAGTACTTCCATCTAGATGCTCAAATCCCTTTGAAACTCCAGGTCAGTGGCCTCATTTCTTGGTGATGCTGCACCTGCTTTAAATTGCTCTCCTCCAGCAAAATGACCATAAAACTAGCATACTTAAGAGCTGACGCTGCCTCTGTGGGCAAGAAACCAGTATAATGGATCCTACACGTCCAGTATCAGCTGGGGCTTTCTTCTGCTCTGTGATGCTTGGCTGAAGACTGTCTTAATAGAGTCCCTTCACCACAGTGCAGAAACAAAGATGCTGGGGATGATCTCACATTTTTCGGGACCTCGTTCTGTTACACTCAGAAAAGCAGGGAAAGCACGTTAAAACACATAGCATAGAGCTGCTAGGAGTCGGTGGGAATTATCTGCATGCACTGCAGAGCCATGTGAAAGAGTAATGTTTCTTACAGGAATTAGAAATCCTTTATACTAGGGAGGTTATACAGGGCCTCAGTGAAGCTGCTACTCCGGCTGAGTGGCTGTAATGGATGCTCTGCGACTGCTGAGTGTCTCTTTCCCACTCTTACTCATATTGCTCTGGGAGAACGGTGAGAATGTTACTGCCTTCAGGTGTCTGGCGTGCATAGCTGTTAGCAGAGAGAGAAATCAGAAATTGCCTCAGTCCCCAGCGCATCGCGGGTTTATTGAACGTGTTAAGCTCAAAATCTTGTTATGGACAAAAAGGAAACGCACTTCATACGTGGAGCTAAGAATCTGCTGTTAGTATAATTGAAATCTAAATGATCTAATCAAAGAATTCTTATTAATCCAGACCTAATTATTATAGGAAAAGAAAGAAAAACAAGCAAAACATACTACTATAGAAAAACTTTCAATAGTAACAATACAGCTAAAATTGTTATATCCAGTCCTAGTGTCTTGTCCTTTTTCCAGGGTTTTGCAGCCCCTTCCACTGCCCTTCTGGGTGCTCAGATTGATGGCTTCAGATTGGGAGGATGGGGAGGGGGCATCAGCAGCCCTGAGTTCCTCACCAGGTTGATGGTTTCTTCCTCCTCCCTGTAGGAGCCAATTGGGGCTATTTCTATAAGTTTGCTAATTTGGTTCACACCTTGATTGAAACACTCCGCATTGCAACCAAATTTACATATATGGTATCTTTTACTTATGTTAGATACTTGTTTGCTCTGTTTGCTACCCCTGAAACATGCTCTGTCCAGCTCCCAGGTTTTCATTTCTTTAATTGAGCATTGGTTGAGCTGTTTACAGCCCTGGGCTCTGCCATGTCAGCCTCTGCCCTTTTTCTTATCGTCCCACGCCTGTACACTGTGTCCTGTGTCCTGACGTTCAAGGCCCCTGCTATCATGCCCAGCCTGCCTTCTTCTACAGCACCTTGTTGTGTTAGGCATGAAGGTTTTGTTCTGCATGGAAGAGCTATTCGTTGCTACCATCAATGTAAACATTATGGTTATAGCATGCAAAAATAAGCAGAAGGAAAACAAATCAAGCATAGCTGCCTGGTCATTAGAAAAAAATGCAGATACAGCTAACCAGGCTTAAAACAAAGCTGTAGGTAAGTTAAGACAAGTTCAGACAAAAAAAGCATGATGAACCTCAGTCCTGAGACTGCACATAATGTCCAGTCAGGAGCAGGGGCAGTGCTGTATTTACAGGGCTACAGGGCTATGGGTGCTGGTACTTGAAATGTTTAAGCCTCTCAGGAAAGCTTAGCGCTTGTGTCTTGTTCTTCATCCTCAGCTTCATCGTGCTTTGTGACAAACAGGCAAGCTGTTAACTCTTTAACATGTGGATGCTCGCTTTCTGCCACAATCTGCTGCCTCCAGCCTTACTGGAAAGGCAATTTTTCCCTTGGTAATACCAGGCTCACTTCCTTGGCTGTTCCCCTTTTCACCCAGCTGGGCTCCATGCCGCTGGCTCACCCATGTCTCCTTGCTGATGTCAGCCTCTGCTCCCTGTGGTGGCCGCAGAGTTCCAAAATGTGTGCTGTGATGACTGCAGACATTTCCATGTGAACTGCATCCATGATCATCCCAAACCCAGGCTCCTTTAAGGGGCGAGCAAAGAAAAGAGTTCAGATCCCAAGTGGAATTGAAAGACCTCCCCTCCCCCCACTCCTTGCAGATATATGGGATGGGGACTGGGCAGAGGGCTACAACTTCAGAGTAGAAAGGCTCTTGCAGATTTTGACTATGAAAAGCCAGAGAAGAAAAGAAAAATGGGTGTTGAGGTACTTTGACATCATCACTCACACTATGTTGACCTCTTTCCCCAGCAAAAGCTGACCATCAGGACCGGTTAGCTGTATCCCACACAGATATGTATAATAACAGCCAGCTAACAATAACATAATAAGAAAGAATCTCATGGTTAGACACTGAAGAACCCAGGAAATCTTTCTAAGATAAAAACGTGTTAGCAATATATAAAAAAATCCAAAGAGGAAGAAATAAGAAGTAGACTAATCATTCAATTGCTGAAGGTGTAGAAAGGACAATGAAAAAAAGCAGATTTTTTTACTAACAGAAAAAGTAGTTAAGGAACAGATATGAGAAAAGGTTATTATCTTCTCATCCACTGATTTGCATTTCTGAAGCAGCTAGCTCAAAAATTGCTCAGTGCTTGGCTGTAGGAGTGAGGACAGCATCACTGGAGGTCTTGAAGTGAAAATACAAGTGCCCAGGAGGTCTAGACACCAGCAGAATAAGTAATAAAGAAGTAAAGGTCTCTAGGACAGTCTCAGAGAGCTCAGGTCAGACTAGCTCTTCTGCAATGTGTACAGAAACGGCAGCAAAGGAGGTTAGAAAAATTCTGATCCAAACAGAGCATTTAAAAATTCATGGGATCTTCAACAGTGGCCGAGAACAGATGGTACAGAGGTGAAAAAAGGCTTCTGGGAAACTCCAGGAACTTGTGTTAGAGTTCAGGGTATGATCTTTTATTCAAGTTACTTGCAGAAACCTGTCTCATTAAAACCCAACACTCAGAGGGGCTGGCTGAAACACAAATATTTCCTCTTCTCAGCTGGTCATGTAATTCTTGGTGACAGAATAGGTTAAGCTTCACGAGCGTTGTGTTGGCAAAGCAGAAATTGCCAAACGCTGTGGGATTGCTCCAGGTTTCAGGAGCTGGCGGTCAGCTGCGCTGTGCCCGAGGGCTGGACTTTCTCCCTAATACTTCATGCTGGGAAAGCTGGAAATATTTTCAGGCACAGCTGGGTAAGTGCACCTTGTGCTTCTGCTCACGGCGCCCCGTGGCACAGCCGGGCCATGCCCGTGGGGTGGAAAGGGAAGCTCTATTCAGCCCTTTCTGAAGGTTGCTGGCAGTGAGAGGGGACTTGGGTGGCGGGGAGGGAGGCACTCGGCTGAAGACAAAAATAAGTATTGAAAAGGAAGGCAATTATGAAGCTAAACCGGTAGGAGTGATCTGGGCCTGTGTTGTGCTCTCTTGGAAAACTTTCAAAGCCTTTTTAAGCAATTGGCATGAAGCTTTCTGCTGGCTATAAAAATGCCTTTTGAGAATCATCTCCCATTTGTACTTTTACAATTCATGCTTTTAATAGGAATATTGTACCCGTTGAAAGTGCAGGCTTGCTTGACAGCCTGAGAGAATGGCGTTCAGACCAGGCAACATCAGTAGGTGCCTCAGCATTATTCCTGCCCTGTGTGTGTCAATGCTGCCTCGAAGAGAAGGTCTTGGGGTGAAAAAGCAGGTCTGTTTGTAAGGCTGTTCCCATCCTTTGCCTTGCTGCTGACCAGGTATGAAATGAATCTGGGTTGTGGCAGGGGCTCTGATCCTGATATCTGTTCAGAAGGAGCTGCCCATGGCCAATAAGCTAATTTCACACTGATAGAGTAAGGTTAGATGATTATCGTTCTTGGCTGGGTTGAAGCCAGCAGCCATGACCGCGAGGTGGGAGGCATTCTCACTGGGAAAGCACTTGGGTATGGTACACTTTACACAAGTTTCTGCTCCACTGAAGCGGATGGGAATTCAGCGTGTAAATGACAGCTCCTCTGAATAAAGATGGATTTCAGTGCGTAGTTCAGTACTTCTGAAAACGGAATTCTAGCGATGGAAGACTACAGGCTTCATCCTCTATTTATTTCTTGATGTTCTGCACTACTTTGAATTTGGATAGTTATCTTCATGAGTCAGCGCTAGAACTATCTACATCTGGGAGCTGAGGAAGCGAGCCATGCTCCAGCACCCTCCAGGCTGCACCGCAGCATGAGCAGGGGCCTTCCCCACGCTGCAGCAGTCCCAGGGTGCCGACCTGGCTCCTGAGACAGCTGAAAATACATCAGAGTAGGCCTGAGGCTCCTCGGCTCAACTTCAGTGATATTTTAGGTAGCTGGGCTCCTTCTGTACTCAAGGGAGAAAGAGCAGGACAGTAAGTTAGACTCCTGCTCTGGCTCAGTTACAGGAGATGCTGCTGTTTCTCCATTCACAATAGCAGGAGTCTAATCAGACATACTGAGTTGCCTAAAATTGTGGTGTGAGCATCCCTCCTGTGCTCCCAGACGTGCTCTCGTGCCAAGCCCAGCTTGAATAATCCAGACCTCTGTACTCCATTAGCAGTCCTTTAAACTCTTCAATCTTCTCTTTTGAATGTAATGTATTTTTTATACTGCAAACATGAGTGTATAATTCAATGCATATGTTTTGGGAGTGGGGAGTCTATAAGAACACCAAGCAAATCAATAAAGGTTTAGCACATCATTATTCATTGCTGCGATGCCATGAGGCATTTATGTATGCCCTTTAGTAGGGAGGAAGAAAAAAAAAGAGGAAACCTGTTATATATGTGTAATAAAATTTGATTCAAGAGGAAGAGTTTGCATCTGAATTGCATGAAGTCTATCAAAATTTTGGTCTTCTTCAAACTAATAGGATTATGCCATTCCCAAACTGATTGTTTCCAAGCAACGATGCAGATCCTAGTATGTGTTTGCTTATCTCTGTAGTTTGCTGCTAAACCAGAGAAGCTTCCAAAGATAGCTGCGAAACTGATGATATCAGGTGTTATACATAATTTCAAGACATTGTTTTGAAAAGATTGTCCATTTATCCTCTCTCTGGAAGCTGATTTAAAGAGTGCATCGCAGCTTACGTAAGGCTACCAGCAAGTGATTTTTATTTTTTTTTTAATAAAGGAAATGACCTGCACTGCCACTGGCACGGCAGGCTCCAATATGTCGCTTTCATTTGGACACAAACACTTTACTGTGGGTAGGGGGAATTGCTCTCTCTGAGGAACAAATCCTAAGTGGTAGCTACGAATAGTGGCGCAGATCTTCAGAAACCACAGTTCAGCAAGGCTTTTCGAACATCCTCAAGTGTGCCTGTCTAAAGGGCCAAATCTTCCCTGCTTTACTAATTGAAAGCTCCGTTCATGTATTATAAAGGAATGCACAGCTATACAGCCCTGTATACTAAATAATAAATAGCCAGTTGCAAATGACATCGCTATTTTATAATCAGAACTGTCCAAATTGTGTTGAGATTTTGCAAGGTGCATTAAGAGGAGATTAGAGTATTTCCTCTCTTTCCTGGCTGCTTTTGGATTTGATGACATTATGGGATAAATACGATTTAGGAGTTAATGTTTACTATTTTGGCATTCAAAAAGGCTGCTTAAAGAACTCTGTTGCTAAACGCCATTAGTGTGTTTCCTTTAGAGGAAGAAAATTGTGCATTTATACATAATTTAATATGAAGAAAGGGCTTTATAGAGTTCTCTGATGGCTACATAAAGAATATAGTGCAGCTCTGCGTACATCTGAATTTCCACAGAAGGCAATTGATCACCTCAGAAGAGAAATACATCAGCTGTTTAGTGGTGTAAAGTAACAAAGCACAAAGTTTAGGCCTGGAAGTGAGAAATACTGTTATTGGTAGAAATTTTAGAAGGAATTTATTGTGGCAGAATGCAATTACCCAACTGGATGGAGTGCTGTGATTTACGTTTGTGCCCATGTAAAATGCTTTGAGATGATTAATAACCAGCTCAATCCTTTCCACTCATAACAACACTTCTGACACAATAGCACTGTAATGATCTGTCACTCTGGCTATTGTGTTATTGGATATCTAAAATCCCCTGCATTAGGCAAGCGTGGAGTCTTGGGGCTAGTGAGCAGGCAGATGCAGCTCCCTTACTATTTGCATTGCAGTATTACCAGAGATCTAATAAGGGCTCAGAGCCCTGGTGGGCTAGACGCTGATCAGTACTTGAAATGAAAGATGGCTTTTCCTTTCAGAGTTCACAATTTAATTATGTGATGGGAATCAATAGATAGAGCAGAGAGGGAGGGCTACATCATAGGAGTTGTTGCACTTCATATAGTAAACACCAGCCAGAGTCCATCATCTGTCTGCATCTTTTACAAGACCACTATTTGATAGAAAATGAAATTATCTTGTGTACAAGTTGAAGACAGATAATTTCTTCTCATTTGTACTTCAGCAGCAGCCAAAGATCTGCTGCGATTGTACTGTTCAGAGTTTGACTGCCCAATGAGTTGCAGTCAAGGTAAGTAAAATGTAAGAGCGAGACCCCTGAAAACATCACGTAGGATGTGACGGTATCCACCTTAGTTTGGCTCCCTGTTTTTTGAGGGAAGTGGGGCAGTGAGGAAAAGGCAGTGAGGCTTGAACATTTTCTGTTCCTTGGCTGGTTTAATGGGGGTGCACGATGACTAAAGAGAAAAACAACGTGAGAGAGATGACGCACGCAAGTGAGGACAGGGTGGAGGGGAGGGAGGCAGAGATTGATGTAAGGAGAGTGAGGCTGAGATGAAGACTTTGAAGGGGTTTGTGAGAAGCCTGTGAGCAGCGATGGAGAGTGTCCCAAGGGAAATCAGCAGTGTAACGGCACCCCAGTGTCTGATAGTCTTCAAAGACTCTTTCTTGCACTTGCTTAATCCAACCTGGCTGCCTTGGCCCTGAGGCTGGCACTTCCCATGCCGAACAATAGGACTTGACATTTACAAGCAAAATTACACAGTTTCTGAAAGAAGCAATATCGTGTTCAGGATTTCCACCAGGCCAGTGAAAGAAACTAATATTTGTCAGATAAAGGAACAATATGTTAGAAGAAGCAGGGAAAATTTTGCTGTAAAATTTAAGGGTTTTTTTTTAATAAAATCACCAGGGTCAAATTTGACCTCTCTGGCACTGAGAAACCAGGGATAAACAAGAAACAAGAGAAACCATGGATATTGAAAGTAGCACCTGGATTTACACCAGTGTCACTGAGAAAAAATTGACTGATGTTCTCCCCCTCAGGAAGAACGTAGTTTTGAGAAACTGAGTGGTTAGAAGGGTCCAGAACCATTTTTATTTTGCGCATGACTTTGGCCGATGCTTCCTCTCTTGGCTGGGCGCACACTGCTCTATTTCTCTTCCTTATTTTTGTGCTTCGCTTGTGTTGAGGTCTCCTCCCTCCTCCTCCTTTGCAAAACTGCCAGGCTGCAAGATACGCAGCATTAAAGAAAAAAAAAAAAAAGAAAGGAAAACAACAGAAAGAAAACTCACAACCAATTTCACAGTGCCCTTTTCAAAGGGCGTAACAAGTTATGGAAAATAAAGCGGCGGCCTGGCTACGCAACGCATGCGGTAAATAAGGACGCGCGTCGCCAAGCCTGCTGCCGCTCCCGGCCGGCGGCCAGGCGGGCCTGCGCGCCCAGGGCGGGCGGCGGGCGGCGGGGCCCGGCGGGGCCGGGGCAGGCAGCCTCCCGGGGGCCGCCGTGCTGGCTCCCCTCCCTGCCTGCCCCCCTCCCTGCCTCCCTGCCTCCCCCCGGCCGCCCTCTCCCCCGGCCGCCCGCCCTCCCCTCCCGCCCTCCCCGCTGCCGGCGCGGCTGCCGGCGGGGCCGCGGAGCCGGGGCGGGGCCGCGCGGGCCCTGTCCATGGTGCTGAGCGGCGCGGCGGCCCCGGCAGGGGCAGGGTTTTTCCTCCAGGTTACGGAGACGCAACAGATGCTCGCCAGCCTGGATTTTCCTCTTTTAGCCACCCTAAGAAGGCAGGGAGATTAATTAAAGCCTGAGTCCCCATAGGTGAACGGCTCTCCCCGTGTTCCGGGGGGGCTCTCTCACTTCTCCTGTTCATATCTTCATCAGTTGCTTCCATAGGACGGAGAATTAGATCAACACTGAGAACAGCTTCTGCTTCAATTTGTTTACGTGTTTACTTTTAATTTTTAGGATAACTGCAGAAATAATGAGAAACAGCAGGGAACAGGAAACTGATTGAGATTGATCGTTTTGTGCATTCGGCTTGTGATGACCTTTGGGGAAAGTGGGTATTTAATTTTTACTGATGTTGTAAAGGCACAAAGTCCTGACCTTTCTGATCCGGGGTGACCACTATGAGCATCCCACTGAGAATTAATTACAATTGCCTGGAGCGTCTCCAAGAAGCATTTATTAGAGTACGATAACTGTGGCAAAAGCGATCAGTATGCCTGGGAGAAGCCACTCCATGTGCCTGCTGTGATAGCTAAGAGAAGCTCAGACTTGTCGGCTGCTTGTTTTGTTTTGCTGTTCATTAACAAGACTGAAATAGGAGAGACAGCGTTAGAACTCCAGGGCAAGCATTTCCCATCATTCTGCTCTCCAACAGATACTTCTGTATTAGATTAAGGCGCAATAGATAGAACTAGGCAGAACAAAAATTAAACGTCCCCCCAAGAGACAGGACACGGTGCAATTCTCTGACTGTGCAAAGCACAATGCAACAGCTTCTTCTAGCAGCCTCCTAGAAATGTAAAGTGGAAGTGAACAGAAAGCTCCACACAAGAACGCTGTACAAGGAAGTATTTAAAATTCAAGGTATGCTATCATGCCATTGTACTTCAGCACCCAGCACAAAGCTGGGGCTATTCGTCACATGAGGGTTTGCAGTCCTTTTCCCCAGAGATCAATCTAAAAATGGAAAATCGGTTATGTGTACAAAGTTGAGGCAGAAATATTACATATAAGATATGACCATTTTGTCAGATACCCTGCCAAAAGGACTGCAATTGAAGAATTGTAAACCCATCTGAATTTGTTTTGGAGAAGGATTTAATTGGGAATGATGATGAAAAAGCCAGAAATGTGGATTAACCTAAAATGGAAAGGGCAGCCAAGTTACAGCAGATGGCTTTTTCTTGTTCTTTAAGTGCCTTATAATGAGGAAAATATGCTATGTAATGACAGTTGTTTCTAAACTGACTTTTTTTTGGGGGGGGGGGGGGGGGGGAGGTTTCCCATGAGGCATTGGTTGAAAAAGGAGAATCAAAACGACATAGCTGCAGACAGTCTGTATTGAACTGTTTTTGTTCCGGAGTTCCGGAGCTCAGTTTGATGTATGGTAGGAAAGACAGCCATCTCCGGTTCCAGCTAAAACCAAATGAGCAAATAGCCTCTGTTTCTCCCTTCTGCCTTGTCTTCCTGAGCATCTGCATTGCATAAGGGCTCTGCCACTCTCTTTCTCCCATAGAGCTTCCCAATTGTCCTTTCTGTGGGTTCACTAAGATTTCTTTATTCTGACAGGTTTTTGTTCTGTCTTGCTGTGGTTGCTTTTCTTTCTCTCCTGTATCAGCTAAAAATGCTGTTATCCAAACAACAGACTTTCCTACAACTGAAAAGCTGCTGTTAAGATTTACTTAAAATGTCCCCCTCATTCCATTTTTTGATTCCTTTCTACCCAAAAGGGAGCTGAGGGAGGGAGGGAGTGAAGGAAAACAGAAGAGACGGCTATATGACATACGCTCGATTTCCCAGGAAGGCTTAATTACCGTTGGGAGTTTGCCCTCCTGTTCCTTTTGACACACTGCACACTCAGAGTGCAGTGCAATGCCTCTCGCCTATTCCAGTTCGCATGCACATGGATAAGATTTGCTTGTGCATTTGCGCAATTGTATATGAATTGCATATGAGAATGGAGACTGTAGGCATCTTCCCTGAAGACCGTAGGCATCCATGCAGCTTTCAGGCAGAGTTAAGACCCACAGAAAATGATACTTTTCATGTTCTTTTCACAGAGGGTTTCATCCTGCAAAGAAACGAGCGTACTGACCCAGAAAGTACAGGTGGAACTTTCAAACCCCCACGTAGCTCAGCCAAAAGGTCCTACGATAACACAAGGGCAAGGGAGCTTTGCAGTCAGCAGGACTGAACTCATGACTGATACCTGAAGAGACTCATGCTTCATACTTATACAAGTGTAATTGGAGACAACAGGAGGCTTAGGATATAATGTGCAAGATGGAGATCTAACACGGCGCTTGCTCTTCAACTTTGCATAATGAAATGTGCATTGTGTTTTGAGGAAGAGCATGATTTCCCTCGCTTTTGAACGTAAAACATAGCTACATTGTATTAGCTTCAGCCAAAAAGCAGAATAAAAGCTAGCGAATTCACATGCTGAAGCTATGTTGTTAAGGACAATTGTAAGAACATGCTTCACAAAAGAAATCCAATAAATATAGCGCTTCCAAACTTCATTACAAAGAAAGATTGTCGTTTTCAAGATTAAAAGCCTGTCTATTTGTGAAAATAAGCCTTTTCTTTCCTGTCTTCGAGCTCTACATTTTAAACTATCAGCTGGATCTCAGCTTCAGCTAATTTCAGTAACATTCCAGACTACTGGGGAAGTCTGTCCTACCAGAAGAAGCAGTAATAAGTTGCTGAAATTATCTTGGTAATTAAATAGTTTAGCTTTATATTTACTTGCTGAAAAATCCCCCAGTGACATATTAATTATGCATAAAGCTTTGCCTTGTAGAAAAGTTGGTTGGTTTTCAAGTATCTCTCTCATCTCTATTTATTTTTAGAGCTGGTCTTTCAAATTGACAGCATTTCAACTATTCTAATACTCTGATGAAGATCTAACTTTCACTCTGATTATTTTTTAAAATTAATATCTAGTGGCTTTTCTGATTAAACCACAATCACTATTACTTCTGAAGCAGGAAATAACTTTGCTTTTCATCTTGGTCTTTATTCAGATCTGGCTTATTTAAGGCATCTTCTTTCACCAGAGGGCTGCTTAAAAAGGAGCTCAGTCTATAGCGGCTGGAGCTGCCAAAGAAGGAAACCTTTGCAGGGCTTATAGTGGAAAAATATATTTAAAGCAATACAGCTGTTTGAGGGGGTAGTGTGGGTATTGAAGCCCCCTGAAGACAGCCGAAGTCCCTCTCTCTAAAACCAGGTGTTATTGGCCAGTCTTTACAGTGATAATATCATACTCCTGATAAAGTCTAGGCAAAATTTTGTAATATCATTTAACTCATTGCTCAACTTTAGGCTAATATTTTCAGTGAATGCAATACTGCCAGACACGTTACTGAGGGATACTGGGAAAGCACAGGGAAGTGATAATTTGGAGCTTTAGAGATGGAGAGAGGCCTTCCAATCTGTGTAAAAGCAACATTGACCTTCATTCATGTGAGCAAACACTCAAATACAAATTGCTTACCGATGCTCAAAATCTGAGGACCTTATATGAATGAAAATCCAACTTTCGCCTTCCTGGTGTCCAAAATGCCCGGCTTTCACTGACAATTCTGAAACATCATTTTGTGTCTCTTGTGCAAACATTAAGCATTCTATACTAGATACAAGAGATAAGTAATGAACTTTAATATAAACATGAATTTTAAAGAAATGTTTATCTTCAGCTCCCTTGAAAATGTTTGTATAGATAGAGGTTTTTTACATTGCTATGTGACATGTCTTTCAAGAAGCTGGAGAAGATTGTTTGGAAAGCAGTAATCAGAAATTAGTTATCAAAGGTTCACTGTTACAATGGAAGATTTTTGGCTGAGATTCTCCAGGAATGTGTCCCAAGTTTGGTAATGTTTTGTATTTCCTTCAGGAACCTGGATGATGAAGTAAAACATATGTTTAGCACATTTGCAGATGTCACAAACCTGGTGGAGAAGCAATCAAAATGATCCTGGCAAATGGGACAGCTGGTCCAAAAAACCAGGATGAACTTCAAAAAGGAGAATGCAAGGTCTGCACTTAATCTGGAAAAATCAACTGCATTAAGACAAGATGGGAAACAGCTGACTAGGCAGAAGTTTTGCTGAAAAAGATGTTGAGGTTACAGTGACTCACAAGTGGAATATGTATCAACAATGGCATACTATTACAGTAAAAGCAAACATGCGGCATTGCTATTGAGTGCTGCATGTCTAGTTCTGTGCAGTGAACTTGAGCAAATGTGGAGGCAATCCAAAAGAAAGAAAGGAAAATGACCAGGGAATTACAAATCATGTCCTATGAGGCAAGACTGAAAGAGCTAGTGGTTTAATTTATTGAATGAATGACTGGAGAGACGTGAGAAGCCTTCAAATAGTCACAGGTTGTCATCTGTTCTCCACGTCCACTGTGGATAGCACAAGAAAAAAAATGTGCTAAAACTACATCATGGAAGAGTTACATTAGACATTAGTAAAAACTTTCTGACAATAAACACTAGGCAAGAAGGCAGGAGGAAACTGTGGAATTCTCCTGTTTAGACTAAATACCTTAAAACAATCAAACATATGTCAGTCCCTAATCATATATCTCTCACTTATGCAGCCTCGGCACAGGGAGGTGGATGAAAGAGATATCTTGATGTCATTTTGGCCCCGCTTTCTGAGTCTATATCACTACCCTCCCTATTTAATTTTAGTGTGAACTTTTCTATTTGCAGTTAATTTATATATGTATTTTGAAGGGTGGTTGTCCTGGTTTTGGCTGGGATATAGTTAATTTTCTTCCTAGCAGCTGGTACAGTGCTGTGTTTTGGATTTAGGATGAGAATAATGTAGATAACATACTGATGTTTTAGTTGTTGATAAGCAGTGCTTACACTGGTCAAGGACTTTTCAGGTTCCCATGCTCTGCCTGGTGCACCAGAAGCTGGGAGGGGGCGCAGCCAGGACAGCTGACCCAGACTGGCCCCAGGGCTATTCCATACCATATGCCGTCATGCCCAGTATATAAACTGGGGGGAGTTGGCTGGGGGGCAGCGATCGCTGCTTGGGGACGGGCTGGGCATCGGTTGGCAGGTGGTGAGCAATTGCGTTGTGCATTGTTTGTTTTGTATAGTCTTTTATCATCATCATCATCATCATCATTATTATTATTATTATTATTATTATTTCCCCTTCCTTTTCTGTCCTATTAAACTATCTTTATCTCAGCCCATGAATCTTACTTTTTTTCCCCCAATTCTCTCCCCCATACCAATGGCTGTGTGGTGTTTAGCTGCCCGCCAGGTTAAACCACGGCAGTGGTCTCAATAAAAATCTGTCTCACCTCATCCAAAGTACATGAGATTCAAACATTTGATCTTCTTCTGGTGCTCCCTACCCTTATTTCCATACCTCAGTCATTCACATCTCAGTTTCGTCCACTCTGGGACCCCAGATGCCAAGTCCACTGGGTAACCCTAACTTTTGTTCCAGCTGCATCTGACAGCTGCGGTCAGGGAGTTGGAGAGGGGCATCCCAACTGGAAAATGTGCTCCTTAGCAAGGCACTGGGAGGAAAGGAGCCAGACTCACTGGCTTTGTGTCGCTCTCCTGCCATATAACAGTGCATATAATTGTGCACTTGTCATAGGACTCCTAAGAGGCTTCATACCTTGGGCCAGGGAAAGTTCAGAAGCATTTTGTGCTCCTTGTTGTGCAAACTTACATGCACATTCGGTCCCTGCCATGAAAAGACTGCAATCTGAAAGCAGGCACATAAATGGCTGTGCATATAGAGAAGTTGATTCCTGTGAGGCAGACACTGAGGTCAGTAATTAAGATGTTCCCATGACAGTTTTATTCTGATGAGTTATGCATACTTGTATGGTTGAAAGACTAGGATGCTATTTAATCTTTCACATTTTTTATACGTTTATACATTTTTGACTGTACTTTCCATGTTTGTTTGCTATGTAATATGCCTCCTAACAATTCCAGGAGCATATTTTTTATTGGCACCCACTACAATTTTTATAGTTGAATTAAAAAGATGGAAAATCATTTAATGTAACTAACCCTTTCATCACAGCCATCTCCTTCATTATTCTTCCCTTAGCCTACCTTACACCCTAGGCTGCAGCTAACATCCAGAGAGGTGGGATGCTGCTGGGACATTCCAAGATCTTGACCAAGGTTGGGTTTGGCTCTGAAGTTTTGCACATCCATGTGTCATTCCAAGTATCTTCGTATCTAAGGCACATCAGAGAGGTTCAAATCTAAGCCAAAGCCACATGATGGTCAGATAGGTTATCTTCATACTCTGGTTGTGTCTAACTGTCCCCCTGACTTTCACAATGTCAAAGATGATAGCGGAGCATAACACTGACTGATGCACTGACTCTTTTGTGTGCTTCTGTGGACGAGAAGGTGACAACCTCTTGCTGAAAGTGGATGATTGCAGCCCGTGTTGGTAAACTTTCCCCATGATACTACAAGACAGACAGACAAATCCGATGGAGCGAGGCTACCAGTAACTATTGGACATCAGGCTGGGAGCAATCAAACATAGTTATCATGAATCTTTCAATATCCATGTCTGTTTATGGGCTCAGGGGAGTGAGAAAGCAGCTAGGGACTTCCCAGAACTGAGCTGCATAAATCCTCTGACACCGAGCAACACGTTGCTATTCCTCACCCATTTATTTTTATCCAGGAGAGCCTATTTTTACCTAGTAAGAGATTTTTTCCCTACCCTTGACACTACAACTCCATTATGATTGGTGGCCATAATGCAACAAGGCACAGAAGTTTAGGAAAGGACCGCTGGGTCTGTAAAAAGCATATAGTGAATCCAGGAGAAATAAAATTTAGCTCATTCTTAGCTGACGGAAAAGTGTTTGGTACAGCACACTGAAACATTTCACACAGTCCTGTTTGCAGAACCTCAACTATTGTCGTGACCTGATCTTTTTACTTTTGGACTAGATATTCACCCTGTGGTTCTTGTTTCTTAGCTTCATCCCATTAGTCTTAGCTGTGCCCTGCATCGTAGAGCTGCTAATCAACAGACTATTACTAACTACAGCTTTCTGTATATCATTTTTTAATCTCTCCAGGAACTTGGAATCATGTCTTCCATGTGTTTATTTTTATAAAGGGAGCTTGTTCAACTGACAATGCCGTAAAACCATTAAGAGACTACATCCACTCCCACAATGGATCACCAGTCCCTCCTTTGTAGGATATCCCAACACACTGCCCGACCAAACTGTCAGAACCAGCAAAGAAAAATGAGTGCTTTGCATAGTAAATAGTTTTTATGACTTACAGTTAATGGACCTTACTATTAATTGGCAGAATTACAACTCTTGTTTAGTTGATGAAAGCAGCTGTCTTGAAAAGTTATTAGGTTTCCTTTTGTTCTTGTTTCCCTGCATTCTTTTCTCAAGATTGATTACACAGTGACTCTTTGAACTTATATTGAATGTTTCCTTTGAGGATCTACTTGCATCTTGGTTTCATATACTTTGCTAGTCTTTCAGTATTCCAGCGATCCAGGGATATTAAAGGGAAAAAAACCCCAACCCCCCCAAAATAGTTAATAGTCTTGGGAAAATATTCCTGAAGAATATGAAGAGTAGGGAAATATCAATAATATTGAAAATATGAATAGTATGAGAAATATGTATGCAGCTTTATCAAGGCTAAATAGTTTTGCGTTAATGGAAAATAAACTCCATGAATAGAGACGTAGTAACTCATAAAGCATCTCATGTTGTGCCGCTAGCTGTCCTAAATCAATTACCTCAGCCAAGACATGGTTCCCCTTTTTCTGGGGTGCGGCTGTGGCTGGAGGGAAAGCAATCTATTTCAAAAGCTGATTCAGCAAGAAACTCTTCAGAGGCCCATCAATGTCCCATTAATAATCAGAGATGCTGTAATGATTATCGGTGGCGTTGTAAATCATTTGCGTAACACTATTTATTTTAACACTATTCAGCAATTTCATGTTTCCTGAAAGACAAAAAGCTTTCCGTATCATGAAATACGCTCTTCAGCAGGAAGCAACAAGAGGTATAACAGACTTCCAAAATATTGTTTCTTTTGTATGCTGTACCTTTTTTGTGAGTGAAATTAACTATTTAAGAAAAGGAGGTCCTTATACATTTCATCTAAGTCAGTGATAGTACAAGCAGATATTAAGAAAATGTCATGCTCACTTCTGCTAACTCATCTTGGCTTCAGTCACCAATAACCCTCCCTTTTCATTAGCCTCTGAAGCCTGATTCTGTCTTCAAGTGAAATTAATAGGAGAAAGATCAATCCTGGACATCTCTTGGTGTGTCAGTCCAAACCTGTATCTACTGCCTTCAGAGGACTTTTTCTGAAGCATGATTTCACTTAAAAATAATAATGGTTCAGACAAAAGCTGATTCACTTATTCCTTGCAGATAATTCAACCATCTTTTTTTTGTCTCTTAACGGAAACTCAGTACAGAGTAAATGCAAATTATTTGGCAGATTTGCCTTATCTGCAAATTCTAAGGCAAGGTCAAAACAGCAGTAATAAAGCTCTGCCTGAGTTCCTTTTTTACAAGATGTAGATATTATTAAAAATAGTTTTAAGTATGTCATGAATACAGAGGAGAAAAATGAAAGCTGAGAAGGAATTCAAGAGCTGGAACAAAATAAATGTTCATTAATACCTTGCATCACACAGGCTACTTACTTGCATTGATGGAGCAGAAAAAAATTACTGGTAATGATAGGTCTGTTTGGAATTAATATTTTTCAAACCTCAGGATCCCATTTTCAGCATGAAAAAAGCGTCACTGACTGAGCATGAATGCAGCTGTGTTTTAACAATGCCAGGTCATTTTCCCTCCGTTTTATTTTACAGTCTCTGAAGAGTTTCCTCTTTCTTGCCGCATACGCGTCTTAGGGAAAATACTCTCCTTTTGAATAGAGAATGACTTTTTCTCAAAACCTGGAGACTATTCTCCTCTTATGATTTTTGTCTTGGTGAGCCCTTATGCTGACTAAAAAGACTGCTGCTTCCTTCTTGTAGGGTTATGTTATTAACGACTTCTCTTCTGTTTGCTTTGCTAGCAATCATAAAACTGTCACCATCTGCACTTCAAAGCCTAAGAAAGCCACACGGCTGGCTTAGGGCTTTTTGCCGTGTAACTGTGAGTGATTACAGCAGTGGTTCTCAGCTGCTGCTTCTTACCACGACCAATATTGGTGTCTTAAATACAAATAATTTTTCCTCAAACTAATAGCAGTATCACGTACTACTTTTTGTGAAAAGGAGGTGCTCGTGAGCCCACGCCTTTGCTTCATTCCCCTGTAAGGCAAAGCGTGGGTAGCTGAAGCCAGTGGTACAACTGGGTGTCAGCTCAGTAAACTTTCAGTTGCCAAAGATGATTGACTGGAGATGGCGTTCAGTAACCTCTACTTTCAGCCGTGATTATTTATCGAAATGCCCTGAGCCATTAAAGTTCGTTTGGCGATTGCTCTATCCCCCTTCACCCCCCCAAAATCTCATTCACATGATAAAGTCCGACGTATTTTTCCTAAAGGCTTGGCAGGGAGCAACAAAAGCCCCTGTTGCAGGGACAACTACAAAGGACGGGGTCCCAGCAAAGCGGGAAAGGGCACATTGTTCGGGCGGGGTCAGCAGCTGCGGCCCTCACAACGCGCCCTGCCCGGCGGGGCGAAGGCCCCGCCAGCCCCCCGCCGCCGGCCCCCGCCGCCGGCCCCGCAGGAGCCCCGCCGACCCTGCCAGCCTGGGGGCGCCGGTCTGCAGCAGCGGGAACCTCGTCGGGGCGCGGAGGAGCAGAAGTTGGGTTCAGTAGGAACCGGGTCGCACGGGCCAGCGCAGGGCAGGGGGGATGGATGCCTGGGGCCGTTAGGAGCGAGGGCAGAGGCGTCTGGCGGGCGGGAACGGGGCCGCGGCAGCGGGTGGATGAGAGCGCAGGCCCCACGAGCAACCGGGAGCGCGGGGGAGACCCACGGCGGCGCTCACTGCCGTGAGGGACTGGGCAGCGGTGTCCTGAAGCCGGGGTGCTGGGTGGGGACGGGGCGGCCGGAGAGGGGCAGGGGAGGGAGAGGTGTGAGAGGGCCGCAGCGGCCCGCACCCCCGCCCTGCCCGCGAGGGGAGAGCGCAGCCCCGAGAGAAAGGGGACCCCCGTTGGGGAGCGGGGCTGAGGCCGGGCCCGGGCGGGGAAGAGGCGGCTGCTCCTGAGGGACACGCAGAGGCTGGGGGGAGGCAGCCCCGCAGCTGTAGCCCTGGCGCTGCCTGCGCAGCGCGCGGACTTCGGCGGCCGCCCCGGCGTACGGGAGCGAGGCCCAGGGCGGCGCGGAGGGCGAGGCGGGGGCGGCCCCGCCGCCCAGCGGGAGGAAACTCCCCTCCCCCGCGCTCGGCTCGGCCTCTCGCGAACCCCAGGTAGGGGCCGCTGATTGACAGCTCTCCCCACCCTCCTGGCGTTTTCATTGGGTGCTTTTAACGCCGATCAGCAATGTGTGCGGCGAAGCCCTGGCTGCCATTGGCGCGTCTTGCCCCGCCCCTCTTGGCAGGGTACAAAAAGGAGGCGAGGGGGCGGGGCTCGAGGCCGAAGGGGCGGGGCGGCGGCGGGGGGCGCGGAGGCTTAGCCCGCGAAGGCGGTTGGCGGCGGCCGGAGCGGTCGAGCGGCGGCGACGCGGGATGGGACGGAGCGCGGTGCCAGGTGGGTGCGGGGCCGTGCTCCGGCCTCCCTCAGCCACGGCGGAGGAAGGAAGGCAGGGCGGTGGCGGCGCTCAGGGGGTCCGTTCCCCGCCGGGAGGGGCGCTTGAGGGGGGAGCAGCCGCTTTTTAACGGTCTCTCGCCGCCCGCCCGCGGGGATAATCCCGCCGTTGCCCTGTGGGAGCCCCCTCAGCGCCGCCGCGCCGCCTTTCTCCTCACAGCCGCGATGAGGGCAGCCACGGGTCGCTCCGGGGCCGCTCGGTCTCCTCCATCCCGGGCTGAGCTGCCTGTCCCGGGGCCCTCCCGCCTCAGCCCGGGACGCGGGGGGGGAAGCTTTGTTTCTAGTCCGCCGGCCGGCCTCGGCCCCTCGCCAGCCCACAGAGCCGCGGGTGCGTTCCCCTTCCCCCTTTCGGTCTCGGGGGGGGGGGGGGGGGGGGGTGCTGAGCCCCCCTGCGTGGGGCCGGGGAAGAGGCCCCCAGACTTGCGGTTCTCGGGGCGTGGAACACGGCGCCCAGCCCCGAGAACCGCAAGTCCGGGGGCCTCTTCTCCACTCGTGTTTTCCCCCACGAGTGGCCCCAGCACCGCGGCGTGGCACCGGCAAGCCTCTTCTGATGTCCAGGGGTCTTCAAGTACTTAAAAATAATCGTCTTTGGCTCTGAAGGGCGCTGGAAGTCCTTGACAGCTCAGGAACTTTTAAACGCCCCCCCTTTTTTTTTCTACTCGTGTTTTTTTGCAGCTGAATCGTTTTTTCCACTTATTTCATAAGTGAGTGCGTTGCTGAGAAGAAGCAGAGTCAGAGTGAGCGCAGGCATGTGAAGACAGGGATTTATTGCAAACTGCTGAATGTCTAACGCTATCCAAAAAGCAGTTAAGAAATGCTTTATTTATTCTTTTTCTTCTCGTTTCTGATACAGTTCAGTAATTGCTGCAGATAACTAACGGGAGAAGAGCTGATAGTTTTAGGCTGAGCAACAATCTGTGAAGTGGGGCCAGTACTTGGGTGATGGGTTATTGGATGCAGTTGTGAGATTCCTTGATAGAAAATACTTCAAAGCACAAATGGTTTAGTTTGTGTGCTGTTTGTGCAGGAATAGGAAAAAGCTGTCTAGCTGCGATTCTTTGTGCCCCTTCTGTAAACTACAGGGAATGAGGGGAAAGTATTCCTGTTAGAAAAAGATGGGGGCAAATTATGAGAGCAGCCAGGAACTTCAAGGGACTTGAAGTCTGAGTGTGAGGAGGAGGAGGTCGTTCTGCTTTGTGTATCATGCAAGACTGATCTCTTTTTTTTTTTTTTTTTTTTTCCATTTTAAAACTTTACTTAGGGAATCAAAAAGTATTACGTTTATATGAGACAGATTGTTGTTTTGACTTTGCCTGATACAGTATTTTCCATAGTAGTTAATAGCCTGTGTGCTTGAAGAAGGGAATGAAGTAATGGAATAAGGCTGCAGTTCTTATTCTTCAGCATGCTCTTCCATGCTGCAGCAATCTGTAGCTCAGATGCTGTGTGGCCTCTAATATATGGAGGCTGACATGATATGGAACAATTATGTAGACTTAACACCCAAGCTGGAAACCTGTTAGATTGCAGTTACAAGTTACAATGCTTGGAGACTTAAAGATTCAAGATTAAACCCCACATTTGAGCCATGGAACTGAGCTTTGTTAGGTGTTACGTACAGTTACAGCTTACTTTTGCCTTTAAGTTCTCATCAGAAGAAAATACACAGACGGAAGGACGGTTATCTGCCTACCCTAAAGGCCCTAAGTCATTCAGTAAGAATGCAGCTTTCAGTAAGTCCTGTAAGAAGGGTGTTTTGTCTGGAGCTCTTCAGTTGAGACCAGGACCAGACTATGTTCCCCTTGAGCAATGTGGAAGCTTGATTTATTTCCAGCTGAATTTTGGGGATGAATTGTGCAAAGCAAACTTTTCTTATTGCTTACTGGAGGATTAGCTTTGTGTTTGTATTGCTAGTGGCAGTGTGAATGTATTTATTAGGTGGTGAACACAGAAGTTTTGTTGTACATGAAATAATATATAATTGAGCCAGTCCTCTTTCTTTTACTTTTCCATGGCTATTTTCTTCAAATAAAGAAAAAATGGAAAACATTTTTTAAATCAGATAGATACTGAAACAATAGTCTTGATTATACACAATAGTCACTGAAATTCTATGGTCTTTGCTAATTGTCCTGTTTGTCCATGGAAATAATAAAAGATGACTTTATATGTCAAAAATAGAATTGCTTGTGCTTTAAAAAGGGACTTTCATACCAGGAATAAGTTATTGAGGCTTCATGTTTGATTTATATGGTACAACACACATGACATTTCATAGTTAATAGCAGCATAAACCTGCTTTGTTTTTCAGTATGCCTTGTCTGTACAACATGCCTCAAAAGATTATGATTTTAGGAGTAGTAATATAAACTTCTTACAGACCAGCTGCTCTTTGGTGTGACTACTTTAGCTCAGGTTTATTTACTTTATTCTTCAGTGAGAAGGTACATGCCATATATTTCTCTGAAACAAGAATAACAATGTCTGCAGGCAATATTCTGGCATAGAGGAAAGAAGAAGAAAAGCCATCGTCTGACAGATGATAGGAATATTATTTTGAAGTTTCTTATATACAGTGATGAGCAGGACAGGATTTCTAAAAACCAGACCAAACTAAAGCAGATACTTTGGTGAAGAATTCCAGAAGAGCTGATGGCAGCTGAGTGTTTAAGTCACTATATCAGTGTCACCTGGACAGTGAGTTAGCCTTTGCAAGTCTTCCCTTTTTGATTAAACTTCCTGCATGGACAGTTACATATTGGTGTAATTTGTAGTAATTGGAGTGGGAAAGAGCCTTGAGAGAACTGCATGGAAGACTAATGATGTAAAAAGATAAATATATGCAGTTAAATCTTTGCTCTTTCGAGCCTTCCCATACCACCATCTTCCAGAGCTCTCTTGACTGCTTTTGGTGAGGAATGAGCAAGAACTGTTGTTGCAGTTAATTGCAGTCTGCTCTTGCAGGCCTGCCTTTAGTTGGTGTGTACTTGATATGGTCTTGTAACTGAGCTTGAATCTGGTATAGATTGTATAATACCAGCACTTTTCCGCCTTTTTAATTTGCAGGTGATGTGTTGGTATCTTCCTGATTCATGTGTGGCTCCAATTAAAATTTTTGGACGACTTGTGGTTGTTGCCGTGACTTCTTTTTATTTTATTTTTGCTTATATAGAATATTGAGCTACAGCTGTGTATCAGGTGAATTGCACTACTAGCATAAGTTACTAACCAGGCTACGTGTGTCCAGTGGGTTATGATACTAAGTTTTGTTAATTACCTCAATAGCAGAAAGGTATTCATTTACAGTGCTGATGGGGAGAAGTTGTTTTTTTATCAGGCTTATTTCTTAGTTCTCTAATCTTAAAGCTATTCAGTATATGAAGATCATTAATAAGATCAGATTACAAATACGTGCCTTCCAGTGTTATATACAACTGTACATTGCCTTCAGAAGCTTCCTTGTACAAGGAGTACTATGGGTCACAGATTGTAACTGCTTATTCTCTTAAAAGAACAGATAGAGAAAGAGGTAGAGGATGAGTATTAACTTCTCCATATGGAAGACTCACATACAGAATACCTGTAACGTAAGAAAATCAGTGACTTGACTAAAAATTAAATTGAGGCATCTTGAGCCTTAGCTCTTCAGCAGAACTGTTATAGTGCTTACGTTCTCTCCTGAGAACTTAGTCTGCCTTTAGAGGTAATAATGAAAATAACCTGAAGTTACACCAGATTTATTTGTTCGACTTTAACCTGTGAGTGCTTTCCTCCACACTCCAGCCTCTTGTGAAAGCTGTTGCAATTTGCACAGGGGTGGTTTTTTTTTTTAACTGGAAAAGCACTGTTGTTTTTCATCCCTCTTTTGAAAACTCAAATAACTGAAATGTTTTTAGCTGCTGATAGATGTAATTTCTTTTTGCTCTGCCAAAAGGGGAAATAAAACATTTGGGAAGAAATTGAGAAATTTGTGTGTAGAAGCAGCTGGAGATCAAAATGGAAATCTTTGTGCTTATTTATGCTGTAAACTAGGAGCTTATCTTGTTTGATATCTTTATTTTTGGCAGGTGAGATAGCTGGAGAATTTTTGTTGAAGGCTTGTTAATATGGTAAGCATTTGTTGGATTTGCTTGGTTTTTGAAAAAACAAATCCAAATTTATTTGTGTTAGGGATTTATAGGCGTTCTGAATTTGAACACATTGCGAATTAGTTTTTCCTTTCACATACTGAAATATTCTGCCATTAAACTAATGGGTTTTTTTGAGTCTAGAATCAATCGCTGTGTGTGTTTGGGATTTTTTTTTTTTTTGTAGACCTCTCCATTTAGCAGAATTTTAGTTATTCCTTTTCAAGATTCTTGGAGCTCCTTCCTACTTGTTGGTTACAAATATCTCTTTATTCTTACAGAGATTTGGTAGCCAAATACAGCAATAGGGGACAATGTGTGTTTCTATTAAGTGTGGAAGATCTTTATGCCAAGTTTACTTAATATTTTATTTTTAAATATTTATTATAATCATGCCACTCGAAGGCATGCTTCAACTCTTAGTCATCTTTTGTATTTTAAAATACATACTTAATAGCAGAAAAATTAAGTGTTATTCAGGTTGAACTTGATTGGTGTTTGTGTTTGTTTTAAACACAGATGTCAGTCTAAAATAAAAACACTAGAGCAAAATATTTCTCCATCATTTGTATACTATCAAATGGATTATACTTAATGTGTAGGTGTTCTTCTAAACATTGATAACTGAAAACCTCCTTGCAAGTGTGTTTTGATAAGAAGCACTGGAAAGAACTGACACAGGCTGTTGAGTGCTGAGTTAGAGAATTGGCTAAGCATTAGTGAACATAACAACTAAGTGTCTTGGACATGGCTGGCATGTAGGTATTTTTGCTTTAGTTTTTGAATTAATCTTGCATTCTGTAGATACTTAGATTTTATGATAGTCTTCAGAATATGATGCAACATTTAAAATGCTGGTAAGTGACATAGATAAAGTATGTGTAGATATCCAGGGTGATTTGAATCTGTTAAGAGTTCATGTTTTAGAGTCATCATAATTGATATAAATAGAAGTAGCCCATGCTAAGGCAGTCGTAACTTCCATTAATCTGTCAAAACCAGAATTTTAGGTTGACTTAAATGTATTTTTCTTCAGGACAGGAAAAAATGAGATTTTCAAATATTGTGCACGGAATTACAGCCTGGCTTGTTTTCTCTCTAGTTCCATAAATCAAACCTCTATTTCTTTGGCACAAGCTTTTATTGCGCATCCCTGTTGTGGCAATCTGCCCAATATAGAAACTATAGAATAATTTCTTGTGGTAAAACTCTATCAAGCATTGTTCATTTACACAGCAGTACACTCAGATAAGTTTATATTGATCAAAAATATTTATCACCATTAAGTTCAAATGAGACAGACTTTTTGGAGGCTTATGCAGTGGTTATGTTTCCTCCTGTGCTGGTGTAAAAGCATGGTTAAGGTTTGTCTGGCTATTGTAACTATGCATTAATGTGTTTTGGGGCAGTTTTGGTGTCTGAATATGCACTTGCTTTAGAGTTTTATATATATTATGGTGATTCTCAAGTCCTCTGTCAGCCTTGTGTTGCTTGCTGATGGAACTTCCAAACTGGGAAGGAAAGTTTAAGTTATAAATAGTGAAAATGCTGTTTAATGCATGATGTAAATGAAATTGGTAGCTAAAAAAATTCTTCAATTTTGTAGCAAGTCCCCCTTGCAATTATAATTTTTCAGACATGTGAAATTTTACATAAGCCTATTTGATACTTTTCATTAGGTAAAGAATGCTGAAATACTTTGCTGCCATTCAGCCTTTTCTAACTTTTTACTTTGAGGTTTTTCTTGAAATTGGCTCCTTCAGTCTTTCTAAGGTAAAGTTGTCATGTTTTCAGGTGCCTGGCTTGTCTATGAGCACATGTAACTATTTTATATATATAAGGTGTTTGCTGAACAGTTAAATATTAAAACAGGGTGCTGTTTGGACTGGGGCTATGCTAGTAAGGTGTAGAGGCTACTGCATCTTGTTGAGCTGAAGTGCTCTGTTTGGATGGCCACGCTCAAAGGGTGCTGCATGTACTTTCCTGTTGTGTTACCTGAGTGCAAGGAAGCCCTAATTTTTTTGGGGCATGTCTCTTTATACTGAACACTGTATTGCCTTACTGTTAATATCTTAGAGATTCCTCATTCAGGAAACACTGACCTCATCGCTGTCTACAGCTTCTTCATGAGGGGGAGCGGAAAGGGAGGTGCTGATCTTGGCTCTCTGGTGTCCGGTGACAGGCCACAAGGGAATGACTTAAAGCTGCATCAGGGGAAGTTCAGATTGGGTATTAGGAAGAAGTTCTTCATTGAGGGTGGTGGTCAAGCACTGGAAGAAGCTCTGCAGGGAAGTGGTTGTGGCCCCAAGCCAGCTGGGGTTCCAGAAGCGCTTGGACAACGCTCTTGGGTATCTGGTTTAACTTTTAGGCTGCCCTGTGTGGAGTCAGGAGTTGGACTTGATGATCCTCATGGGTCCCTTCCAACTCAGGGTATTCTATGATTCTATGGTAACGTGAAAGGTATAATGCAATAGGATTTTAGAAGCCTTCGAGGAATTGAGCTTCACTGACTGTTTGGAAGATAGCGTGTGCAAAAATTTATTTTATTGTTAAAATATTCGTAGAAACTAAAAGTGACCAAAGCACCTCATCAGTGAAGACAGAAAAGCATGTATAATCTCATAGAAATATTTTATTCAGGTCTAGTTGCCAGTGCAAAGAGAACATAATATTAAGGCTGTGTGTAAAAGACAATTAACCGGAAATTACTGGAGCTCTGCCATATTTATAGGTGGAGAACATTATATAAAATGTGACCATCAGGACTTTCTTCCATGGACTGGATAACCAGTTATCTGCTTGTCACTTGCTGCAGAGTGAGATACCGTTGACAGGGCTGCTAGTAAGGACTGGGGTGCAGATTGAATCTGTAAGTGAAATTTGTTCCAGTGCTGATGACTGTAATGGCCAGCTGAGTTTGAGTATTCCCTTATTTGAGGGCTTATAGGTAATGCATGCTGTCGTAGCTGACGTATGCAGGTGTTGCCCACTCCTCCCTCTCCAGTAGCTTTTTCTTGCATCCTCGCACTGCTGTTCTTGTTGCAATGCCTTCCTTTGAAGGTTAGAAAGGGCTAACCTGTCTTTTGTGTTTTGTGCTTCTGATGTCCTGTAAGGTAAGGACAGTGGTGTTTGGGTCACTGTTGTGTACCAGAGTGGAGAGGGCTGTTAGAGCAAGTGAGCAGTATATAACCCTTGGATCCATAACTCGCTTCATAAAAAAAGGTTGGTAAAGGTGTAAACAGATTCTCTTCTGCGTTTCTGTGACTTGGAAAATTAAATAACTTTAGGACGTGTACTTTCCTCAAAGCCAGAGTCCTTTGTTCTTCAGCTGATGGATCCCAGGTTTCTTGTGCATCTTCATAGTGTCAACCACTTTCCTTGTAACAAGTAATAGTTGGAGAGCTTGTGTATGTAATGGGTGACAAGTATAATATATCAAAACATGTTAACAGTATTCCAGTGAATGATGGAGTTAGTTTCTTGATGTTTGTCTTGAAATCCCGTAGCAGAAAAAATCAGTATTCCATGATGTTGAGGAAAACCATTCATCTGCTGTGGACTTGTTTCTGTCCTAACAGAGCAACAGGCAGCTGTGGGGACTTGTGTGCTACAAGACAAGGCCTGGGAAGCTTAATTTATTTTGAAACTTCAAACAGTCTTTGGAAATGCTTCTTTGAGAAGTTCTTCTGCCTCATTACATGTGAATGAAGAAACGAAGAGTTTGAACTTCTGACTTAGAAGGGGGGCTTTAGTGAAAATGTGGCTTTTTAGTTCGTTCTTCTAGAGCAGTTAGAGCTTGCTGCTGAGTTTTTTACAGAATGTTGAAATTCTCTGGAACTCATATCAGCATAGGTTTATTGTGGAGTTATTTCCTGGGAAAGTACTGTTTTTCTTTTTAAAGCTTGGCTGCTGCTTTGAATGCTTAAACAGCTGCAAACATGGAGGACATAACACATCACTTCAAATGAAGCCTATGTTTGATTTTTATGCTGAATTTGAAGACACTTTCATATGTGTATTACTGGTTTTTTGCACACTGAATATTGAAATTCCTTCTAACTTCTGCATGCCAACTCAGGAGCTGGAGTGGGGCTGCAGTTAACTCTAAGTCATATTTAAAGAGGATATCTTGGTACAGTTATACAAGTGGTTTGGTTAAAATTTCAGGTTATCTAACTGTGTAGTAGGAGAAGGGTGTTTTCCAGGCTGTGCTAGACAAGCATATGTGCAAGCCATGTGTTTTTTTTTTTTTCCCTAGGTGGAGGGCATCCTGTCTCCTTCAGCTTTAGTCAGCTTGCTTCTCTTGAAGCTCTCCATTCTTCAAATCCTACAGGTCTTCTACATCTTCGCTGTAGCAATCGCTTTATAGCAAGTAAAGAATTGGAGAGCTTGTGCATGGCAAGCGTGAAATACCTAAATGTTGAAGTGATGAGGTACAAATGCCTTCAAGAGGAGAGTCTGAGAATGCACTGGGGTATAGTCTTCCAGCCCTCAAATGAAATGTAGCTATTGGAACATTTGCTTCTGTCATCAAAGACTGCTCATACTCTTGTAGAGTATCTTGAAATTTCAAGCATCCTTTGATTCAGGGTGGGTAATTCTACACAAGTGCATAGATAAGATTAGGAACAACAGGTAGTTATAGCTCGAGCTAATAATGCTGTAAAGACAGACCTTCATGTCTAGTTGCTGAATTTCTGTGCTGGATTTGTACTGCTAATGACAGAAAAAGCTTCCATGTTGGTGGACTAATAAGCGGTTGGATTTTTAATCTTAAGGATTTTTATTAGCCTGAAACAGCTGCATCTGAAATACTACTGCAAGATCACTGGGATTCTGAGCTTATTTTTGTAAAATATTTGCTATTCTACTGGAGAAGGTACATGCTTTGCAATAATGTTATTCTGGTTGCCATACTAACAGTTCTGAGGGCCTTTAAGCTTGCATGGATCTGCGGCTTGCTGTCATGTAGGAGACTCTGCTTGGCCACTCAGCTAGCTGAACTGTTGTCTGACTAGTTGGCTTTATGTTGGAGCAGGTGTAGCAGCCTTCAGGAGTTTCTGTATCTTGGAGAGTGATGGCATGGTTCTGTTCAATGGGATTTATAAGTCTATTTGCAAAAACTGCTGGGAAGTGGTAATTAAGATTCCATGATTGGGGAAAATGCCGGAGTTTTTGTTCTTTTAGATGCTTCGACTAAATGTTTTACATTACTTAGTAAATTGGTCCAGTTACTATTTCTGTGAGTTATTAATTGATGTCTAGTAAAATGAATGAAGGACTAAGTCAAATATTGTAGCAGATCGAACCCTTGTCTTAAAATGGGTGGCTTTCTGAAATGTACAGAAATAGTAATCTTATGCAGTATGTAGTTCAATTTGCATGTTTCTATTACCAGTTCTATCTCTTAATCTGAGCCTATTGAGGAAGCAGTGAAATAACCGCCTTTAGTGGGCCGGCAGGCAGTATTTTTGCTGTCTGTGATAACAGTAGCTGAAACCCCAAATCCATCTCCTTCTCTCCCTGTCCTACATTTTAAGATGAAGCTGTTTTTTGTTGTGTGTTACTTCCTCCTTTGGATTTTCTGTTCCACTTCCTCCTGCTGCAAACTCTCTCCTATCGATTTCTTCTGAAGTCTTTTACTTCCCTTTCAAACTCTCTCTTCTATATCCTAGTACTCCCTGTAAGAAAGAAGTGTGTTGTGATGAACTTCTGCTTCATATAATTTCTGGTAAAACCCACAGATGCCTTTTTTTTTTTTTAAGAGTGAAATGCTTGGAGATGTAAAAACACCAAAACCCAACAAACCACAACAAAACCCCTCCCCACTGCCACATTTGTCCCCAAAGAAACTTAAAATGGAGGGAAGTAGATGCAAGACATGAAATGTAAACCCTTGCCAAATGCAAACCCTTCTTCCCTCAACTGAGTGAACTGCCTACTATCAGATTTCTTGAAACCACAGAATGTTATTTTTGGCAGGAACATCAGAAAGAGTATTCTTTCTTTTAAACAGTTGTTGTTTGGAAAACAAGCATATGTCTGGCATCATCATAGATTTCTAAAAGAGGAAAAAGTGATTTTATTTTCAAAACATGTAGTAAAACTGTATTTTCAGCAGAATCAAATGTTAAATGCTTTCAGAAGGTTAAATTTAATGGTGTGTCCTTACAGTTGGTTGTCAAGGTTGAAACAACAAGCACAGTTAGCCCTTAAGCTGCTAAGTGCTAATCATATCTTGGCAAGAGTTTTCCTCAGCCAAGTTACTGGGCTCCAGAGAAGCACACAGGCAGCCTGTAATAATTTTTTAAAGTTTTTCAAAGCTAAGCTTACATGTTGAGGTTGAGATATAAATAAATAAGGCTTCATTTTATGCTTATGGTAATTGTGACGTTAACTGTAAGACTCATGGCTATATATATGTAGTTTGAGTATCCTCACTCTTTTTCATCTTGGTAGAATTATAGCTGTTAATGCCTTTGAATATCGAGCATTAGAAAATATATTGAAGTAAGTTATGTGAACCTAAGGGATGACAGTCTAAACAGTGAGCAGCTTTGATTTGTTGGTCAAAGATAACTTTCTTTATGCCTCATTACAGAACAATAAATACAGTGTAGAACAGTCCCAGATAGCCAAAGAAGTTTGTCTAGGTTCATTCAATTACAGGGACAGGATGAGAAGGGAGGAAAATCATATACTTTAGCACTGAGTGGGAAACATTAGAGAGATTTAACTGTGAGGGTAGGAGGTATGGGTGTTGAATCTAGAGGCATAAAACCAGTGAATTTAATTGAGGGTTATTGAAAGCTATTGTATTCTCTTTTAAGATGTTCAACCTGGTATTTTAGAATTAAAATATATGGAGGAAACCTTGAAACAAAAGCTTGTCTGAAATACAAAGCTTGAAGGACAAGTGTTCTTTTCTCAAAAGTGTATTTTTTGAGTCTTCTAAATCCACTTTGAACAAAATAGTAAAATAACTAACTGTAGGAAAGATAAGACTGTAGAAATAATTGAATTCCACTGTGGATTAGTTTATTTGCATGATACTACTAGTGTTCTATAAAATATGCCATCCATGCTTTTGCTCATTTCTGCAGGTGTATAATGAAATGTTGATCATAGAATCACTAAGGTTGGAAAAGACCCTTAAGATCATCGAGTCCAGCTGTTGACGTATCACTACCAAGTCCACCACTAAACCATGTCCCTAAGCACCACATCCACACGTCTTTTAAATATCTCCAGGGATGGAGATTCAACCACTTCCCTGGGTAGCCTGGTCCAGTGCCTGACTGCCCTTTCGGTGAAGAAGCTTTTCCTAATATCCAACCTAAACCTCCCCTGGAGCAGCTTGAGGCCATTTCCTCTTGTCCTATCGCTTGTTACTAGGGAGAAGAGACCGACCCCCACCTGGCTACACCCTCCTTTCAGGTAGCTGTAGAGAGCAATAAGGTCTCCCCTCAGCCTCCTCTCCTCCAGGCTAAACAACCCCAGCTCCCTCAGCCGCTCCTCCTAAGACTTGTGCTCCAGACCCTTCACCAGCTTCATTGCCCTTCTCTGGACACGCTCCAGCACCTCGATGTCCTTCTTGTAGTGAGGGGCCCAAAACTGAACACAGTACTCAAGGTGCACCCTCACCAGTGCTGAGTACAGGGACACGACCACCTCCCTAGTCCTGCTGGCCATGCTATTCCTGATGCAAGCCAGGATGCCATTGGCCCTCTTGGCCACCTGAGCACACTGCTGGCTCATGTTCAGGCAGCTGTCGACCAACACCCCCAGGTCCTTTTCCACCAGGCAGCTCTCCAGCCACTCCTCCCCCAGCCTGTAGCGTTGCATGGGGTTGTTGTGACCCAAGCGCAGGACCCGGAACTTAGACTTGTTGAATCTCATGCAGTTGGCCCCGGCTGATCCTCTGATCCTCTTTTCTGGTTCAAAGCATGCAGGACTTGCTGATTTAAATCAAATTCTTATTGGGTGTTAAAAGAAGAATAAACTTGGCCAAAGTGGGAAGCTTGAGTATTATGTTTTTCTGTAGGCTTGAAACAACTTGGTGATTCTGAATAGAAAAGAATGTGACCTACAGAACAGCTGGCCCATAAGGATGCAGTAGCTGCAGGTACCGTGTCCTACCCTTCCCCCTCAATGAATGTTAGTTGTTAACTGTTTTGTGTAAGATTGGGATTTACAGCAGTTTTATGCAGGAACAGGTTCTGATACACTAAAGGCTTAGGCAAAAGCGAAGTTCTCTTCCTTATTAATGAGTAGTCTCTGCCAGATAGATTCTTGGTAGCCAAGAATATGCTTTATAAATCACTCAGCTGATCTAGTAATAGTTTTAACCTACTCTTTATTTATTTTTAATACCTTATGTTCCTAATACACAGATACATTGCTTTAGAGTGGATTGTGCTTGGGGATGAAAATTATTTACTGTTGATAGCATAGTAACTTCCAGCCATTAAATCAGTGTTCCCCTGTTACGGAGACAGAGATGGCAAAGAATGTAAGTTGCAAAGGGGCATGAAATCTGAAAACATGCCTCTTGTGTGTTCTCATGCTTTTGAATTCTGGCTAATCCCTCTTATTTTGCTTCTTATTTCTTCAGAAGTGCATCTCGTGCAAGATTTAATAGTAAACTTTTTTCTCATAAGTCTGTTTACTATTTAATAAAAAACTAGAATGTGGTAGAGAAACACTTATCAGGTGTATTGTAACTGTACAAGGACTTGGAAAGTTTAGTCTCAGTGTAGGCCTTGTTAGTTGTATCTTAGTTTACTGCACTTGGTTTAAAAAAAAAAAAAAGGGCCATAATCCCTCTAGAGGGAAAGAAGGGTTGTGCTAGGAAGAAGTCTCGTATTTGTGGGAATCTGTATTGTGTGTGTTCCCATTGCCAGTGCAGTTCATTCTGTGTAGTAGTCTGTTTAGGTTTAAATTTCCCAAGAACAAGTCCTAACTCTCCTTCGGGCAAGTTCATTTTTCAAAGAGCAAGAAGCTGGTAAGGGAATAGAGAGTTCTGCTGATACCTGAAATTCCATTGACCTTTTGTCCAAAATTTTATGTGATATTGTGGTACTTTTTTGTTATTACTCAAATGGTGTTGTCCATTACTAGTTGTTAATTACTTAAAAGCAGGAAAAGAGTGACTGACCTGAAGTGATCAGATGCAGGGAGTCTGATGGAGAAGGGGTTTTGAGATCAAAATTCCAGTTAATTGGACAATCCAAACTAATGTATTTTTTGCACAAAACCAGTGATCTATTTGCCTGAAAAATGCAGCAAAACGGTACCAGTGGAGGATCGGTGCTGGTGCATGGCTGGACTTTTTATTCTACTTTTGGTTTTTTTGCTTTATGTTTAGGGGAGGTCATCACTATTTTTGTAGCAGTAAGATTGTATCTAGAAAGCTGTCTTGATCCAAGTTGTAAATCTTAAACCTCAGTGTTTCAGTGGGCCACATGAGGGCAAAGATCATTGTGTGGATACCGGTTATTGTTACTGTGACTTTTTATTGGGAAAATGCCCTCTCCCCATGACTGCCTACTTGGTCCTGATGATTGCTTATTTGTTTATTTTTTTTAAGCACTTGAACATGGGCTTGTCCTAATAATAGCTTAAGTTGTTCACTTTAAAGTTGCAAGATTCCCTTTTGAAGTAGTAGTTTTGGTGCAGAACATTGTTATTTACATGTTAACCTGCTAATAGGCTACTCCTAAATAAAAGCCTTTCTCAAGGGAAGGGCATCTCTACTATTGTCATGTTTGAAAATGAGGTAGGTGGAAGGTTTTGCTCCCTTTGGTTTTCTTCTGTGTATGCCAGCAGCATGGTTAAACGTCACTTTCTGGAAGCCTTGACTTCAAAAAAAAAAAAAAAAAAAAAAAGACATCGAGGATATAGTTAGTTGACTCGTGAAACTTAGACATGTTTAAATGCCAGTTTTACATTTCCATTAGTGTGAATGTCACAAACATGTAAGGGTAACAAATCTTACTGAGTATCTCCAGTTCTGAGATCTGAGCTTGGATCTTCCACATGTATCAAAAGAGGAGAGAAAATCATTAATGAAACCTGGTTTGAAATTTTTTGTTTTTTCTAAAGTAGATCTGCATTGCAGGAGTAAAGTTGGTGAGACAGGAAATGTGTTGCCAGTAGTTTATGGAAATGTCGGTTTATACTGCTAGTTAATGGAAAATACCATTATTTCTGCAGCCAGTAAGTTGAAAACGTAGGATCTTAAAAGTGTTGGGGGCAATAACCTCTTAAAAAAAAAAAAGTGGGATTCCTATGGTGTAATCTGCAACAAGAGTTGCTAAAATAAGAAAGCCAGTATGCATCTGTACTGTGCTAAAAGAAAAAAATGTATTATGTGGGATCAGGTGGCCCTTTAAGTGGTTCCTCATAAAGGGGGCTTTAAAAAAAGACCAAACCACCCCAAAACGCCAACAGCCTCCCCCCCCCGCCCCCTCAAAAACACCCCAAACAAGGTTCCATGCTTTCTTGGATGATCTGGTTTAGTTCATTGTACTTGATGCAGAATTTGCCAGGAGTTTTGTAACCTGTAAGAACTTGAGTGATCAGCTCAGATGGTTGTGATGCTTATACCACCTCACCACATTTTGGTCACAGAGGTCACCTATGAAAAGCTACATGAGCATTTGAAACCAAGGTCACTTGTGGTGGGAGAGTAAAGGTTTGGTAAGGCATCGAGTTCTTAATCTGGTGTAGCTTTACTTGTTAGCTTCCACACGTCTATAGTGCATGTGCTTGTATAAGGTTAACACACTGAATATTAGCAGTTCTCAGACTTTTAATTGAACCTCCCTTTTTGGTAATGGTTTGTTGCTCTACTGCTCTTTAGCCAGCACCAAGCAGCTGATAAACGAAGAGGGAAAGAGGAAGCAATGAGTCACAGTGGTGCCGCTCTGACCCCATCATCTGGGAAGTGGAGTGAGAACCCCAAAGCATTGTGTGGTTTCTGCTTTCCTATATGGAGGTGGGAAGAGGTGGATTTGAAGCTGTACCAGATTCCCTGCTATCCCTTCTCTCTTTCTTCCCTTCCCAGAGCAGAGTGGTCAGTAATGACCAAAATGCCTGGTTGCTTCCACTCCCGAGTGTAAGCCGCGCATTGCTTTGGAGCTGTCAGCTGCTGCCTGGGCAGGCCTGGTGTTGCCTTGGGGCATGGCATACTTCCTTTCCTGTGATACATTTGGTGCCTCCGCTCCCGTCTGCATAGCGTTAAAGAGAATAGCTTTTGTTCTTTGAATGAAAAAAAAAAACCTAAACCAACAAACCCACAAACCAAAAATACTGTGGATTTCTTGGTGGCCCGTGCCTTTCAGCAACCAGTTGCCACTGTTTCAAAACATTTAAGGTTTGTTTCTCCCCCCCCTCCCCCCCCAAGTCAAGATATTTTGCATCTGATGTAATATAAATATGTAATTCTTGAAAATAATCTACATTATTTATAGTTTTCAAAATACTCAATAGAGAAAGGCAAAGGGAGCAGGACTTGAAAATGTAGTTGAAATGGGTATTTTATGGTTGTTGGGAGACTGAGGAAGGGACGCAGGCAAGAAACTGAAGGAGAATAGGATGGCATACTTGCAATCACATTATTATGAACTGTTAGGAGAGATCCAGGATGTGTGTGTATATATATATATACAGGATTGTGTGTATTAAGAAATTTAGGTTTTCTTAGACTCAGTTATTGGATCAAGATTTTTTTTTAATTGTTTCAGAATTTCTTCATGGAAATTACTTTTGTAAGATGCTGCATTTGCGGCAGCCGACTGCCTCCTCCCCCCGCAATAGAAAATACTAAACGTCGCTGTGAAAATGATACTGAAATAATCTGAAGAACAGGATTTAGTGAATTTATGAGAATATTTAGTGGGAACAGGCAAATCTGATTTCTTGAGTTAGTATCAACTGCTTGGTGTTGAGTCTGGTGGTAAAGTAGTAGATAACCTGGATGGGTTATGCGCTTAGGATAATGAAGTTCATACTTTTCCTTACCCGTATTAAACAGTGTGAAGTAGAAGTAGTTTTAAAATTCCCTTTTATGAAAGCAGGTCTTAATTAAAACCATAAAAATTCTCATGGTAACAGCAGGCATGATGGCTTTAAGCCACTTCAACCTTCTTTTTGAAAGAAAAAGTAGACTTTATTTCACATACTTCTGGATTTCTGTGATTTGTTTGATCTTCCTAAACTGCTAAGCTCCTCTACATTGAATGAGATTTGAGGTCACAGATCCATGCAAAACTGCTTTAGTTTAACTGGCTTATAAGTAAAAATGTTAATAACAAAAAAGACCCACAAGAAACAAACAAAACTGCCTGTCTCGTCTGGCCCTTTTTAAAACAGGGGTGGGGGGAACCCTTGAGAAACTGGGATAAACTTGAACCATGGAGTTAATACTAGAGTATGCTAATCTCTTTCAAGAATAGCGCTCCAGCTGGGGTGTAAAATGGAATAATTAAATACATAAGTTTCCTCTGTTAAAAATGCTTTCATTTCTCACGCTCCTTATTTCTTTACATAGTAATGTCCTTAATTGAACCCCATAGGTCAACTGTAAGGAGTCACTAACTGTTTAATTCCATTGAGTTTTAATTTTATAAATGGTGGCTCTTTAATGATTAATCTGTATGATAGCTACATCTGTCTAAATTTAAATGCTTTTTGAGACTTTCAAATTGGGGAAAAAAAAACTACTTTTCACAAGTATCATCCAGTCTGTGTTCTACTGAACCTTTATAAAGGTTTTGTTTATAGAGAGAGATATGTATCTATAGATGTGAAAGGCTTTATAAATAGTGAGAACTAAACTGCACTAGTATATATATATCTACATGCATACCTAAGTGTGTACATGTGAGAGAGAACTGCTTATAAGAATAGACTATTTCAGTTGGAAGGGACCTCCAATGATCATCTAGTCCAACTGCCTGACCAATTCAGGGCTGACCAAAAGTTAAAGCATGTTATTAAGGGCAATGCCCAAATGCCTCGTAAACACTGACAGGCTTGGTGCACCAGCCACCTCTCTAGGAAGCCTGTTCCAGTGTTTGATCACCTTCTTGATAAAGAAACGCTTCCTAATGTCCAGTCTAAACCTCCCCTGGTGCAGCTTTGAACCATTCCCATGCGTCCTATCACTGGATGCCAGGGAGAAGAGCTCAGCACCTCCCTTTCCACTTCCCCTCCCCAGGAAGCTGTAGAGAGCAATGAGGTCGCCCCTCAGCCTCCTTTTCTCCAAACTAGACAAGCCCAAAGTCCTTAGCTGCTCCTCATAGGACATGCCTTCCAGCCCTTTCTCCAGCTTTGTTGCCCTGCTCTGGACACATGCAAGGACCTTCACGTCCTTCTTAACTTGTGGGGCCCAGAGCTGCACACAGTACTCGAGGTGAGGCCGCACCAACGCTGAATACAGCGGCACAATGACCTCTTCTGATGGGCTGGTGATGCTGTGTTTGATGCGCCCCAGGATGCGGTTTGCCCTCTTGGCTGCCAGGGCACGCTGCTGGCTCCCATTGAGCCTGCTACTGACCAGCACCCCCAGATCCCTTTCTGCAAGGCTGCTCTCCAGCCACTCCTCTCCCAATTTATACTTGTGCCTGACATTACTCCATCCTAGGTGCAGAATCCAGCATTTGGACTTGTTATGTTTCATCCCATTAATCATTGCCCAATGCTTCAATTGATCTAGATCCCTCTGCAAAGTCCCTTGTCCCTCAACAGAGTTAACAGCATCTCCCAGTTTGGTATCATCAGCAAACTTGCTAATGGGGCATTCAACTCCTGCATCCAGATCCTTGACACATATATTGAACAGAACTGGCCCTAGAAGTGAACCCTGTGGAACACCGCTGGTGACTGGTTGCCAGCCAGATGTAGCCCCATTCACTACAACCCTTTGAGCTCTGCCCTTCAGCCCATTCTTCACCCAGTGTACCATAAACCTGCTTCATCCACTAGGCAGGTGACCTTATCATAGAAGGATATCAAATTAGTTAAACAGGACTTTCCCTTTGTGAACCCACGTTGACTGTGCCTGATGATTGCATTATTCTTTAAGTGCCTTTCAGTAGTACCCAGTATAATCTTCTCCACGATTTTCCAGGAACTGAGGTTAGATGAACAGGTCTGTAGTTTCTTGGGTCTTCCCTTATGCCCTTCTCGTAAATTGGAATAACATTGGCTAGCTTCCAGTCAGCAGGGACCTCCCCAGACTCCCAAGACCTTTGGTAGACAACAGAGACGGATCCCGCCACAACATCTGCTAGCTCCTTCAGACCTCTGGGATGAATCCCATCAGGCCCCATGGACTTGTGAACATTCAGCTGATACAGCTGGTCCTTTAATGATTTCAGTGTCCCGAAATGGAAAGTTGCTGTTCTCATACTCGTGGTCCTCCGGCTTGGGACCAGGCAGCCCAAGGTCTATCAGTATTAAAGACTGAGGCAAAAAACGGATTGAATGCCTCCGCTTTTTCTTCATCCTGATTAGTCAGATGACCATCTTCAAGTATAGGTCCAATGTTTTCTTTAGACCTCCTCTTGCTATTAACATACTTAAAAAAGCCTTTTAAGGGGTCATAGAACAGTTTACAAAGGAAGCAAGCTTCATATCTCAGATGGGTTTTTGAACAAAGTGCCTCTGAGGAGAACATAATTACAGGGAAGGTGAGATTCTTCCACGAGCCCAGGTCTATACCACAAAGCATTGTTCTGTTAGGATGAAGGATGTGCCTCTTACTTTCCAAATGTTGAATCTGAATGTTGTTCTGTTTTTTCCGTTTCTTTTTCACTTCCAAGCTATAGGGGAATTAGCCGTAGAGTGATGCGAGTGGTTACTTTCAGCTAGATCCAGATGTAAAAATGTGTTGCCCCTGGATGGGGTGTGCTAGGGAGAGCAGCTGCTTTCTTGATCCAGCCTGTGACCATTTGTGTAATTCTGATTCCATGGAATTAAAGCTGGCTGTCAGCTATGGCAGTACTGAGTAAGATACCATTAAGTATGACCTTGCTGCTGCCTCCTTCCCTGTTGTGCTTCTTTACAGATGTGATGTGTTTTCCCTTTTTAAAAATTATATCAGTTCTGTTTAATTTGCCGTTTTTCTTAAGCATTCTGAAGCCTACTAAATTTCATTTATCAATCTTAGTAGTTAGGTGTCTCATTTTAGTGGCATATATGTGTACATGTGATAGTTTTGACTAATACTTTTCAGTGAGTTTGTGTGTCCTGTGCTAATTTATGCATCCCTTATTCTGCCATTTCTTTCTGATATTATGAAACATTAGGGTAGAAGCTGCATGACCCTCTACTACTTATGGAGATGTTTGAGCTAAAGAAAACCTTAAGTTTTGTTCAGGAGATGGTGAAGTCCGCTATTCGCTTTGAATGTTGACTGTTAGCTATCTGACAGTATTTTTGTATTGCTCCTGTCACCATATCCACGTTTTTAGTGAAGCATTTAACTTAAAAGCCTGTACCTCTGTCTTTCCCATCATCTAGCCTTGGACTAATCCCTTTAATAAGCCCACAGGTTTTCTTTCTGTCTTGGATACTTATACAAAGTATCTGTCTAGCTGTTCATGCTTTGTAGCAGTATCTGCTAACCACAAGAAATGAGGTTGAATGCTACAGAAAGTAGAATTTAAGGGACCTTTTTATTTTAAGAAGCATGTTCTTAAATCTTATTAGCTGACAAACTATGCCCCCCCGCCTGGGAGGGCAACAACTGAAATTACAGAGGCTCTGTCTGCTGAGGAAGGTCCATTTTTAGTATTGTTACTCCAGTGGATTTCCACTTTGGTGTAGAGCTAGCAGCATTCCTTTATGTGAAGTGTTAGGGAGACATCTCTGGGCACTGGGAGTGGAGCTAGGAGGGAGCTTTTTGCCGTTCTGTAAAGATGCAGACATCAAATTTCTGGAGAAGAGCGTGGGGCTACAGTGGGAGAAGGAGCAGACTGATAATACAGAAGGCATGTAGTCTGAGATTAGGTTTATTACCTCTGAAGATTAAGGGATGGTGAATGCTGCCAGCAAACCTCTTCAAGCATTTGAAAACATTTTAATATTGACATCCTAGCTGAAACGTGTTCCTTCTTGGAGATACTGCTTATTTCTTTGTCAGTGATGGGAGAATATTTTCTTTTTAGATCAAAGATGAGAGAGTGAAAGAGCTACTTCCTGCCTGTTGTGGTTGGTAGTAGTCATTTGTGGTATAGCCTTATCTTTACACTTGGCTTCATTTGCTGTAAAGAATCAGTGCTGACCATTAAGGAAGAGTGTGTTGTCCTGGGCAACCCTCTTACCATTGAGGTACCAAAGAGGTGAGATATGTGGGGGCTGGTCAATGCTAGCATGCTTCTTACCAGCCAAGAATATCTGACAAACCAGTGCTTGATGGGCTGTCTTTTGTAGATTGCAGAATCTCTGAAGATCAAGTGTTTAACCTCAGACAAATGCCACAAGGTGTTTAGGATTTTGCCAGCCTCCAGTTTGGATATATCTCCTCTGTCCAATACTGAAGGACTCCTGCACTCAGTTAAGCAGTGAATATTTGCACCGTAATCCAGTGAGTGAAAATGAGTAGAAGAGATACCAGGTACTCCTTAACAGGTTGGATATTTTTACTTTATTATCTGCCTGTGCTTTAAAGAAAAACTGCAAGAGCTTGAACTTGTTTGGAAGGAATTGGTGGCAGAGGACACACAGGGTGCTGTGACCAAGTCTGACCATCAGAGTGGTTCTCAGAAAGATATGGAGTAGGAAATAGTCCCTTGAGGGCTTGGCAGAGGGCAGATGGCTCTCCACACTCCAAAGACAGTGTATATCCTATTTAAGTCTGCATTTCTGGATGTCTGTGGAGGCTCAGAGTTTGGGCTAGACAACAGCAATTAAATTAAAGACCACTTGGAAAACGTGAGCTGCTGTGTCTTCCTTTATGCTGCTCCTGTTATGTGCCCAAGTTTAAGACTGGGGTCTGGATCAAGCCTAATTTAAATATAAGAAACCTTCTAGTTATCTTGATCAATCTCATGAAGGCTGCTTAGCGTGGTTCTACGTAATTGATTGTATGACTCTTACAGAAAAGCCCCCCACCCCACTGTAGAAACACTTAAGACTAAGTGGAACCTAACCACTAGTTGATGCATGGTTCTGCTCTTTGAAGACTCCAGAAACTGTCTAGATTTTCCAGATGTCTGCTCTAGAGTTATAGTAGTTTCCAAGATTTTAGTTTCATGCTTTTGAGATTGAATACACACAGGAAGTTAACAAGGCAAATCAGTATTGAAGATTTAAACCACTTTCTTTTTTGTGTGTATGCATTGATTAAACAGTTACTTTGTAATTCAAACTACAGTAGTAAGCTTTGGATCTTCATATACGAAAACATGTTTTAAAACCCCTCCCCCTTCCCCAGAAAGCAGACTTTAAAATAAAACCCTTTTTTCACCACTTTGATGATGACCTACCATTTGGATACTTTTAATCCTCAATTTGTATAAAAGTTATGTCTTGCATTAAATCCTTTGTTTTTTTTTTTTTTCCTGGGGATTTCTGAAGTAATCCTCTGTGTGCCATATAGCTTGTTCTTGAAATTGTTTGCATACAATCTCTTCATTTCTAGGAGTCCTGTTTAGAGTGTTTTAAAACATTGATTTTAAACAAAATTCAGCTGGATATACATTTCTAACCGGAAGTCAGTGTTGTACATTCTGTACCTTTAAAAATCTTACCCTGTTGAAACTGTTCAATACTTTCTGTAATTTAGTCAGTGAATATGAGGCAAATGGGGCACTTTGCAGAGGAGTCAGTGATGTACTTGATAATGAGTAAGAATCTTTTTATAATGGCTTTCGTTGGGATTTCTTTCCTCTTGAAGATTTTATGGGAAAGAAATAATCCATTCAAAAGGGAGTGTGTGTATTCACAGTTATGCCAGTAGATAGATATTGCTGGACTGTTAATGGCGTACTGAAATATATTTTCCTTTCTTTATCTCATGTTGCATGCATCTGCAATATTTTTGTCAGCATAACTATGTATCTTAAATGTAGACCATGTAGTGAGAAAGTCTAGCATTTCTTCTCTGACTTATCCTCGGTCTTTTTTTAATATTTTACTTTTAAAAACAAACAAACAAAAAAACCAACCAAACAAACCCAAAACAACCAAAAAACCAAACCGAAGACAAACAAACAAAAACCCCCAGAAAAATCTGATTTAAAAAAAGATACAAAACCGCTTGACATAGGCCATGTCTTGATGTCTTTATTCAACCACATAAGGATTCTTACCCCTGGAATATATGTCAGGATAGTTGATCTCATTTCACTGTGAAAACTGCAGGAGTCTCATCTTCGTTGTTCATGCGGTAATTCTTGGCTTCCTTCCCATACCTGTATAGGTCACATATTGCTGACCTGAGTGGAGAGTTCTTTCATTGCAGGATGGATTCAGTGATCCCGTTTATGCAGTTCAGCACTACAGACATTGTGTTGATGTAACCGATGGAAGTGCTGAACTGCAGCACGTGGACAGGAACGAGTAGCTAATGTGGGGAACTGAGAACCTCATAAGGTGCCTTTGCTGCTGAGCGTAATGTAATGTGTAAATACATCCTCAGCCACCCTGATAGTACTAGAGGGTCTGAGTTCTATATATAAAGTTCCAGTCACCTTGTACTAGGCTAGTGCTCTATGACATCTGTTCTGTAGTGTTTTTCAATCTAGTGCTAATTGCTCTAAAGCAGATTTACTGTTTCTTGAACCGCAGGTATACTTGAATAAATCACTGTTGGTTCAAATCACTTAGGTTAATAGGATCCTGTCTGACATAATTTTAGTCAGGATTGTGAAGCTGTGTTTGGAAGGCACCTTCTTCCCCATATAGTGCACCTGTCCTGGTGATAAGATAGGGAGACCTCTGAATGTGAATGAACGATATGTGCCTGAGCCTTTTCTAATGTGTAACTTCAGAACAGTTCCTTCTGTAAGCACATAAACACTTAATGAGGACCAAGGCCTTGGCCAACTGGTAGATCTTGGTAGCAAGCTAACTAGAGGGCAATATTATGTTTATAATAGGTGGCCACTGCACCAACACTTACTGGAATGGAGGTGGGGGCACCATGATGTTAAAGCTCTAATATTTTGAGGGAGGATGAAGGAAACTTAGAGTGGTGACAGTGAACAAGAGGTGTTGTCTAGGACACTGATGTCTTGCCTTTGAGAAATCTGTGTGTGGTGACTTCAACAGTGTCTTGCTCTTCTAGATGCTTTGGCTTTGCTATAAATCATGTTTTATAAATGTGTCCTTGAAATGAAGTTTTTTTTTCTCTCCTGTAAATTTTTGTCTAGCATGTCTAATCAAGTTCCATCAAGGAATGTGTAGCAGCAGCCTTTGAAAATATGGCTGTAATATTAGTCTCATGATCAAACGATCTCTTTTAGAGATCATCGTTGTACAGTTCTTGCAGAAAGGGCAGCTATGTCTTGACCACAAAAGCTTAATTTATAAAAATTTAGTGTATGACTAAATGTTCATCGATAAGTCAGAATATTCTCCTGATGCTAGGATCTGTAATATCTTCATGGAAGCACCTCAGTAATTTTGCATGGAAAACAAATAATTTTTGCAAGAGATTCTCATTGCTTTTTTTAGTGTTTTGTTTTAGTGGGTTTGTGTTTAGTAATATTTAATTTACTGTGAAGTATCTCAGAGGGACTCAAACCTGGTGTTTTATTATGCTTTACTATCGGCCATTATCTCGCATTTTTCCATCCCCACAGTCTTTAAGTGGATAAATGTTACCTTCTCTGCAGATATTTCCAGTTTAAAAAAAGCACATCGATTGTAAAATAACACAGGCTGTTTTCTTACATTGAAAAAATTTAAGCTGTAACATGAAATAATGTTTAGCTCAAAACAGTTAAAAGTATGTCTAGATTCTACTCATGTATGTTTCAGTAAGTTTAACTGATCACTGAACCTGATTTTTTAATGCATGTCTTTAATTATTCTATTATTGAAAAGCTAAATTGAAATTTGCCTTTGTTTGCAGAGAAAGCCACCTGAGTGTGCTAGCAAGTTACAGAACAGCTGTCTTCTCAAACGTGTAAACAGAAAGGATATTCTCTACTCCTTGTTTTAAATGGTAAGTTGTTCAAGGGAGCTCTTACTGAACATACCTTGTCACTTACTTTGCATTTGTGTGAATCTATTACAAATAGCTTTGAAAACTGTGGTAAGTCCTTAAACTGAAGACCAGTGATAAAGTTTGGAAACTGTCCAGAAGGTTTTGAGTTAGTATTGGGAAGGAGGTTTGTGTTTTTGTGGTGTTGAAGATACGCTGTGTTAGGGTCTGAAACAAGTGTCAAAAGCACTGCTAGCCCAGGAGACCAGTATCATTTAAACACTAAACTTATTGTGTAGACAACAGAAATAAATTTCCTTTATTCATGGTTGTTCATGAGAGATTGGATTTATAAATTTGCATCTGTTAATTACTTTTGCCCTGTATAATCTGTACTTTGCTGATGTGTCGTCTTAGAGATTTAAACTAAATCTGCTGAGGTTAAATGTTTGACTGTTTGCCTTAAAGTGCAAAGGATAATAAAAGATTTATGTTTATTGATATTAAACTAGCTTTGTGGAGGAAAAATCCCCCTGCCCCCCAATCTCTCAGCTGTGACATGCACACCACAGACTTCTAGATGAGGAATATCTGTTGTGTTGGTGGAGGAGTATGAAAACAGCTGTGCAGCACTTTATTCACTGTGTGACATAAGATGTGGGCCACACTGGATGGTGCTAATGAAGGACTACTTCCAAAGTGCAGACTATTTTGTTAGAATAAGTAAAGCCGATTATTATAATTTTTTTAGGGGGCTGCAGCTTGTCCGCTTCTGCAGTGGGAAAGAGAAACCTTTTGAGCAGGGGAAGAAGCTGGAGAGCAGGTTTGTTATTCTTCCTTCTGAGAGCATGAGGAGGTTAAAAGTAGTATTAGCTACTCGTAGGAGAGACCGCTTTCTTCCTGCATTACACACCACAGTGCCGCCTTTGGCAGAAACCACAGTCAGCCTTGCTTCAAGGTCTCTGAAAAAAGCGAAGTATGCAGCAGTGCTTTAGGGTATTGTTGACTTTGCCTATGTCCTAGAGCTGACTTTGGCTATAACCCTGTCTATGATCCTTTGGCACGCTTTGTCCCCTCAGCTGAAATTCACATATGCTTATTTTGATTTTGAGTTCTGATTATATGCTTGATAATATTCAAGATGCTTATCAGCATGTATGTTCTGAAAGAGATTGCACCTTAAGTTAGGAAAAACTCAAAGGGGTTCTGGAAAACTCTTATATATGCATGCATTCACAATGTCAAGTAAGAAGCTTTATTTTGAGGACTGAAGGGATCAGGAAGCAATATGGTGCACACAGAAACGTGAAAGCTATGGCAGCAGCCTTTGAAGGAGAAGCTAATCCATACCTATGGTCACTCCAGTAGCTGACTTTAAGACCCCTGATCTCTCCAGTATCTGGCCCCGAGAATTATGGCCTCTCTAGTAGCTGGCTTTACAGACCTCTTCTCCTGCTTTGGGATTAAAAAAGTCACAGCTGTTGTATTTTAACTTCTAGTGTTTCTCTTTTTTAATATTATAAGCTTAACAATTGCTACAGCACTGTTGTATTTCAGTTGCATTTCATGCTGCATGGAAACATCATTGCTTGCTTTTATTCGTGGGAGGTTGTAGAGATTGGTTGTTACAGGAATAAGAACCTAGGTTTAGGAATATTTTACCTAGGTTGTATTTATTCATAACACTTCAAAAATTTTTTTGAGATATTTCCTGTTCATACTCAGTGTAGTATTATCAAATATTTTCTGTTTCTTTGTGCAGGTTAAGCACAACTTTCATGTAGAATTTAATTGAAATGTACCTAGTGTTTAATAGTCTGGAGTTTAATGTAGCTGAAGGGTATTTAAAGACAGAATGCTGAACATACTTGAAAGTAATCAGCCTTTGAGTTTTTTAAAAAAATAAATACTAATTTTAGTAAACATAATAGATTCCAGTTTTTGGTTGAACACTGATCATTCATGTATCACAAATGTTCTAATAGGACGTAGAATTTGGAAACTCTACCTTGTCAATAAAATAAGCTTGTTTTTAAAATAATGATTGACTTCTACAGAAATGTAATATTTTTCTTTTTAAATTTCTGCTTCAAAGAATTTCACTTACAATTCATAATTAAAAATTTAAATGGCTTAATTTGCCTGTTTTGCATGCATAGTAAGGCATTTTAATTTTAAATCAAGTCATTAATTTTGTCACTTGGATTATAATTTTGCCTTGTCTTTTCTTGCTTCTCTGGATTTCCTGGTGTGCCTTGCTAATATAAACGCCCTCAAAAGTTGTCAAGTTGCTAAAAATACAGCTATTAGATGTTTGCGAAAGCTGCAGATTCCTTAACCTGCCATCCTGTGTAAATAGCGTGCACTGGCTTTTCTAAACTTCCATTGTCATCCTACAACACTACACTACACAAGTGTCTTCCACAAAGAAAGTTAGAGAGCGTATAGTCAGGAAGGAAATACCAAATGCAGGGCTTGAAAAGGGGCCCTGATGCTTACCAGCCCCAAATGTCAATTCACTAGACCAGCTGAAGAACTCCTTTGTCATCACATACGAGCAATTCTAAGAAATACATGTTTATAGTTAGTTTGGCATATAAAAATATTGCGTATTCAGTTACATATTTTGAAGAAAGATGTTGAAATTATGTTTGTGATTGCTGCGTGGATAAAACTGTTCCAGTCTTTAGAAATACTTTTATTGTGAAAGCAACTTAGATATTTTTAGTCAGGGTTAAACCAAATTTATTCACAAAGACTTTTGCCTGTACTATCTGACTCTTCAGTCGCATAACCCGTATCCTTTGTGGCTTGCAAATTATAAAATGATTTAGTAACTTAAATTCTTGAGTTAAAACAAACTATTAAGAAAAGTTTCCTCTGAATTTTCTTCAGAAGACTGCAGTTTGCATTTTCCCTGAAGGAAAGAAGCTTTTCAGAATAGGAGAGAGTGAGTGTGAAAAGTAGGTTGGGCAGGAGAGAGAAATAGTCTTCTGGAGAATGATGGAAGGTTTTTGGACTACTTGGCCAGCCAAAAGCTGAAGTTCACTAATTACATAGCAGTGGATGGGTGGGGGGAGAAGTAGGACAATGTTTCCTGAATGGTCCCCTGGGGAGAAAAAAAGGCCTGTGAGAGAGGAGAAAGTATCCCAGAATCCTTGCATTACAAATGGGAAAGCCAGCATGAGATGGAATTGGCTTTGGGAGAGACTGACTTAAAATGTGATGGAGAAGTGTGATCACAGATTCTGATCTTAATTAAGAGGTGCATGCATTTTCTATGAGCTGTTCTTTTTTTTTGTCTGATTTTGATATTAGAAGAGGCTGAATGTTTGGGCTCAACTCTTGCCTGTCTTGGGTTAAACTCTATTCAGTGTGCACTTACTTATGTTTTGGACTTGACTGCATGGAGTTGAGGGCTTTATATTTTTAAATTGCAGCCTGGCAAAATGGGTTTGATGTTAATACAGAAGGACAAGTAATTTGGTAAAACTGGCATCTGTGCTGTCAGAGCCTTAGCATGCCCATCATGTTTTCAAGATATTGATATGAACACGTACAGAAATGTTCTTCATTATCAGTGTCTGTGGGAAATTCAGTGTTACTTCAACACTGCAAATAAATGCAGTTGTTGGCCTCTTCTCTGAACTTTTTCTATGATTGGCATCATAGTAACTTTGCTTCCGAATTATGCAGCTAGTGCGTAGGGATCTGCTTGAAGATGAGGTTTAAATTTTGGTTGCCTGTGCAATGATTAACTAAATCAGTTTCTAAATTTAACTGATGTAGTTAAATTGCTTCTTGAACTGTGTGTAGATTAGTCTCTAATGGCTTGGTTTTTTTTCCATACATGCAGCTTGTCGTCTCTGTAGATTACATTGACTGTTTTAAAGTGTAGTTAAGAGCAATGGAAGTATTGACAGATTTGTTACATAATTTGGTGGGGTGTATGGAAGATCCATGTAGTCATAGATAACTTTAAATGACAGTCTTTGAGAATCAGAGTCAACATGTCTGTGCCTAGCGTTACCCTATCAGTCCACAAAACCTCTGGTCTCCAGTGCAGTTGCACAAATTTTGCTCAGTCTCTGATTCTCAAATAGCCTCAGGCAGGGTGCCAACAACCACAGTATTGCCTCCTGGAGCCTCATCACAGAGGTGGCAATAGCAGTCCTCTTTTTGTTCAGCAGCCAGCTGGTTACAGCCTTAGTCAAGAAATCTGTTCCTCTTGAATTGTGGGATCTCACGAGCTCAATGTGATTTAAACTAATAATTGCATTTCATGGGAGAATATTTTATCATGAGGATAACAGCAACAACAGTGCTGGGATGGAGGCAAGTTTACCATAAGCTCACTTCAAAATTCTGCATCTTTCTCTGTTAAAAGAAAAACAAAAATATCCTGGACATCAGCACTCTAGGATTTCACTTTTTTCCCATTGTTTTCACTTCAGCATGTTTAGGTTCAAAATCTACTTACTGGTATTGAGAACAAACATCTAGGAAACTTTTTTGTTCAAAACAGTTTAATGACAGATCAATATTGAAAGTATTTTGGTCCTATGTACAAAATATTTTGAAGCAAACTTCAGGACTGGACATTGTGGAACTGGAGTGGGGAAAATAATCACATTTTTTTTTGGAAATAGGTGCTGAAATTAATTTCAAACTGCTTGCTTTAATTAAGTTCACAAGAGTCTGCAGTGGTCATCAGGATCTAGATGGTTGCCCTTTCCTCTTTAACTTCAGGAATAAAATTAAAGCATGTTTTATAAATATTCATTGAAGTCATACACATTTTCTTGTAAATAAAATGTTAACTTGTAAAGCTTCCTCATTTTTTATGTGCAGTTTGTATGTTTATAGGATTAAACAGACTGCCCTTAAACTCTGTTGATCTGGTGGCAGCTACTTAGCTTCTTTATGTAGCTGCCTCAGCTATGCATTAAAACAGTTTAAAAATAGGTATTAATGACTCCTTATACTTTGGGGAAAAAAAAAAAGGCACTGAGAATCTTTGTAGGCAGCTGCCTGATCCGAAGCCTGCCAACATCTGGTTAGCTAGGTACATTTTCCCCATGATTTGGGGAGAAGCTGCATTTAGTCCTGAGGATTTGTGGAAAGAGTTGGCATGTTATGGGGCCTGTCTGAGGAGTTTTCACATCCAAACAAGAACACAGTATTTGAATAAGATGGTCTACCCTGACAGTGGGGGCGGAGTTTCGGAAGTCTGTGGGGAGTGGATAGGAAAGAGGGAGGAGCAACTGTGCTCTTCCATTCTTTTAGTTACTGGACTCTTTTTTGAGAGTAATAAACAGTCTTTAGAATCTGTCTATGCCTAGTAAACAGTCCTAATAAAAAAAAAAGTTAAGAACAAAGTTTTGTACCAAATAGGCCTTGTAGGCAAACATTGGAATGTAAACTGCGGGGAGGAAACGGTAGTTGGAAACATTAGTTTATACCTCTCGCTTTAGTTACCAGTGCCTCTAACTCTTGTTGGACCAGCTGCAACTTCTGAAGTAGCAGTGAGACATGACATTGTCAAAAGCGAGGCGTGCAAAGCAGAGTCCAAGCTAGTAAACTCTCTGGTAGAGGAGAGCAGCTGTAGGATGTGTGAAGGACACAACAGCCTTCCTTGGCAACTGGAGCAGAGAGTATGCAAAAGGCGGTGGTGCTGGAAGTGAAGAAGAGAAATGCACTGTCAGTAGAGCTCCTATAAAGGAGGAAAAGGTTGGACTATGGCTCTAAAATGTGGGCAGGGCATCTTACCATCAGGCATCAGTATAAAACTTGAGTGGCTTCTCTTCAGGTGTTCGGCTACTGAATTTTGATAGATGGGTCTTTCTCTCTGAATTTATGAAATATGAATGTGATCAGTTCAACATGCAATCTATTTGTATATTATTTTATGACATTTATTGTTAATGGGAAACAAGTAAAGAAATGTTCTGTTCTCTATGAATTGTAAGAATTAAAACTTTTTAGATCCAAAACATATAGAGAATAGGTTCCTTTGATTTTTTTTAATGGTTTGTCCTTGATTCCATCTTACTCTATTGAAAAAGAAAAAAAGGACCTTTACAATTTACCAGGAGCTAAGAGCAACTGCTTTTCTTGAGATGTGATGGTACCTTTCATCAGATTGGTGACTTCTTGTTCCCGAGAAGAGGATACCAATTTTTTGCTGAGTTTCTGTCCACCCTCCTCTTTTGGAGTACTGTATATTTGTTAAAAAATGATCCTTTAATACTTAATGCTTTTAAAATTAATTCAGTCTTAAGTATTTATGGGTATATGCTGTTTTTTCTTTTTGTAATCAAACCACAGAAATCAATGTATACCAAGTTAGCATTCACCAAAAGCATCTTTTTATGAAAAAGATGGAAATGATGCAGGCATTAACTACTTATGTGGCTAACAAGGTAAACAGAATTTGTTATGCGTACCTGAGATGTCATGTAATACAGTCCTTGGGACATGACAGATGCCTCTCAGCCTGAGGAATAAACATACAAGAAATGTCTATTTTCTTCTATTCAGTAGGGTTTTTGTTGGCCTTCTCAGAGTTTGATGGGACTCCTACGTGATTTTGGGAAATGTGGCAGCAGAGGGTGACAGAAAATTGCAACAGATCTGAGCTCTTTAGTGTCATAGGTCTGTATTCCTACCAAAAGATGGACTAGAGGGCATGGCTTATGAGGAGCAGCTAAAGATACTAGGTTTGTTCAGCTTGGAGAAGAGGGTACTGAGGGGTGACCTCATCGCTGTCTACAACTTCCTCATGAGGGGGAGCGGAAAGGGAGGTGCTCATCTTAGCTCTCTGGTGTCCGGTGACAGGCCACAAGGGAATGACTTAAAGCTGCATCAGGGGAAGTTCAGATTGGGTATTGGGAAAAAGTTCTTCATTGAGGGTGGTGGTCAAGCACTGGAAGAAGCTCTGCAGGGAAGTAGTTGTGGCCCCAAGCCAGCTGGGGTTCCAGAAGCGCTTGGACAACGCTCTTGGGTATCTGGTTTAACTTTTAGGCTGCCCTGTGTGGAGTCAGGAGTTGGACTTGATGATCCTCATGGGTCCCTTCCAACTCAGGGTATTGTATGATTCTATGACTAGATTTCAATCCTCTTTCTATGACAATATTGATGCTATTTCTTGTAGAAAGCAGTTAGTAATCTTTCAGGTCTAGTTACCACATTTTAGGTAGTCACTTGTGCTTAGCTTGCTATTCACCTAAGCAACTAAACATTGTAACTGGTCTTTTGGATGCCTCTGTCCTGTTTCAGTGTGAAATGGGAGGTTAGCTTGAATTGCTGTTAGTTTTTTTTTTTTTCTTTGTGCTGAAGCAGATTGAGCGCTCTCACTATCACTTGCATGGTCTCAGCTCTAAGGGCAGTAATGCCATAAACTGCTTTGACTTCTTTCCTCTGGATTAAGTTTCTGCTCACTTCCAATCTGATTCTAGCCCTGGAAGCAGCTCAGCCAGGAGCAGCCACTATAATAGCAGAAATGTTGAAACAGGGAATCGGGAAAGGAATCCATTTAATTAAATCAAGGAGTGGTTGGCTTACAGCTGTCTTAAAAAGCACAACTTTAAGTGGAGTGGATCCTAAGGCAGTAACTGGGTTTTGCTTCCGAGAAGGAAACATAACTCATCTTGTGGTTGAAGTATTTGTTGCTAAGTATTGGTGTGATCTAGGTCCAATTTCCGATCCTTCTACGGGGCTTATGTGCCTGCCAGTGTCATCAAGTAGCTTTGTGTCTCTCAACTGCGTAACTGAGATGCTGCTTCTTGCCTTTGTCAAGTTTGGAGAGTAAATTTGATGTCTAGGTGTATAGATACTGTAGTAACACAGGTATTATGCAACCTTACTGTAATAGGCTTTCTGATGCTACTTTGCAGTTGCAACCTTGCTAGGCTTAGGCAGTCCGCTCCTCTTTCAGTGGGTTTTAGTTGGCTGTATTGCCAGGAATTTGGTGCGTGGGTGACTGCCAGCTAGTGGGGAAGATGAGATCCTTCCCCAAGTGTTGAGTACGTTATAGGGAAGGAGAGGCTATATGAAGCTCTGGCTCTTGTGCAGAGTGTCTTTATTCCCTCCTTTCCCATGGAGCCTTCACACGTAAATATTGGATGGAGCCATAATTAAAAAATACTATGTAGCAGGTTTTCAGCCTTAAGATGATTGTTTTTTTTCAACTAGTGTTTGCCTCTTTTCCTCCTTCTTGTTGTCATAAAATTCAAACAAAAAACCCTGTTCTTTTTCAACCTTTATGTAGTGAATTAAAACATGCCGAGAAGACAGGCATTTTAGGGTGCATTATGCTATTGGTTTAGTTTGGATCCAGGAGTTTGTTTATGATGCAAATTCCTCAGTTGTGGAGTATATGAACTCTTTTCTGATCAGTCTAAAACCAAAAGGTGTTCTCTAGGAGCATACCTGATGGTGTTCAGCATCTAATGGGCCATGAGACCAGGTGAGAGCTAGTTTGGAAAAAATCTCTGCTTCCCTACAAAAAAAAAAAAAAAAGATATAAGATGGACACAGGATAATCAGTACCAACTATTCTGCTCTGCAGGTCTTTCTGCTGCTATGGTACCACACAACTTGCTAATGTAGTCTTTAACCTTAGTTACTGTTCCTAATGCCTTTTGAAGTCTTTCAGCATCCCCAGAGGTCCGAAAGTGGAAAACCACTGATGGATGGTGCCACTCTTTCTTGTGGACTCAATGTATTTTCTTCGGTTCTGCTTTTATTATACTATGTAATACTATTAGACTGTTTTTCCTCCCAACTCACCCACACTTGGCATTGACTAAAAGAGGAGAATTATAGAGTGAGCTGTAAATCAATATGATACTTCCAAATGTTCAATGTTAGGTTCTGAAATTTCATAGGCTCTTAAAAAGCTATGTTTACATTTTCAAGACCTATATACATATATGTCTTGAAGAAAGACAGAAAGACATGTTTACCAAAGGTTCCATAAAGGATATTTAAATGCACTGATTTGAAATACTGGAAGAAAGCAGACTTTAAAAATTATTTAGTATTATCATCGGTAACCTCTGCATCCCCAGTAATCTTACCTAAGATTTGATGATTTTAGCTGGGGAAAAAAGTTGCTTAAGCCTCTTCTTAGTGATTGATTATACACGGTAAGAATGCTTTTTTTTTTTTTTTCCTTGAAGCTGGTTTCTAGAGCACTTCTACCCTCCCAGCTCCATGGAGATCTGTTGATACAATGCCAGATTTCATGCAACACAGCTTTTCAGCCTTCAAGTCTTGAAAGGGGATTTTTAGAGAAGACTAACTGCTGTATTTGGTCTGAGACTCACTATGGTTTTATAGTAGCTTATTTGTCTCATAATGGGAGTTACTGCATATGTAACGAGGCAATCTCTTCAATGCTGCAAATAAGGTTTTGTAAGCCAACATTACTGTATCAAAACATGTTACTTTTACTAATGCCTGACATTCATTTTAGGCTTTATTTAAAAAAAAAACCCACCAAAACCAAACACCCAAAAAAACACAACCCCCCCAAAAAACCCAAACAAACAACTCCCCTTGCAACCAACCAACCAAACCAAAGCCAAAACAAAACAAATGAAAAAAACTCACACAAGGATTATACATTGAATTATTAGGAAGTTAATGGTGGGCAGAACTTCGACATCTGAATTTGGCATGCTAGTAAAATGGAGGATCTGTCACAAAAGAGCCAGAAACACCAAGGGAAAGTAATTTTTTTATATTTGGTGAGATGTAGCTGCTTTCAATCTTGATGGGCTTCATATATTAATAAAATATTAGATATACCGAGTGTATTCAGATTTATTTTTTTACTACAGTTTTATTTGTCTTGGTATTCTGTTCCTGGTGAAAGGTATAAATGGGTATTTGTCCATGTAACTTGATTTTTAAAAATGTCTTCAGTATCAGTAAGGACAGGGAAAGGGCTATGATCCGTCTTGATTTCTGCTGAACCCTGTGTTACTTGCTTGTGATTCAATTGTAGGGGTATATGGAGCTCCTGCACTTATAACTGGACGTTCTGCTGCGCCATCTGTAACTATTACTGTTTTATTTTATGAACTGGAAAATTATGAATTGCTAATTTCTTGTGCATCAAACATGAATGATTTCTGTGATTAACTTGAAGATGGTAACTGTGTGCAAGAGAGAGAGGAAGGTTACCTGATAGAGAGAAATTGCATCATTAGTGTTCAAGTTACTGAACACTGGCAGTAGGAAAGATAGGAAAAGCATCCCCACTCTGGGAAAACCTTTAATCAGAGCTCAGCCCTCCTTAGGCACCAAAGCAAAATAACCACAACACCCAAAGCTGCAGAAGATGTGGCTTCATTAATGCTGGGGCTTAATAAGGCTACTTGTGCTTTGTGGTGTTTCTTTGGGTGGTGGGTTTTTTGTTGGTTTTTTTGATTGTTTGTTTGGGTTTTTTTAATTTAATTTTATTTTTTTATTTTGCTACTGTCTTGAGTGTTACACTCTATTACTCATAGTATCTTTCTTGATTTATGCACCCGGCCTTGCTCGCCTGACACTTTGTGATACGCCGTAGTACGGTAGCCACCAGAAGATGGACTTCATGGGAACAGATGGCGCACTTGGCTCAGGATGAAAATAGTTAGGAATTTTTATGTTGATTCACTTAGACTCAGCTGTTGGATTAAAGCGCGAAATATTTTGTTCAGTTTTTCCTTAAAATGCACCCAAAATAAATCTGTGTTTTTGCCCACGTAGACTAGCTGCCACTTCCAGGTTCCTGATACATAGGGAAAGTGCAGTGTTGGTGGTAGCTTTGTAATCAGAAGAATTTCTGATTTTCCTGCTGAAATTCCATGGCAGGGGTGGGTGAGAATCTCTACCTTGAGGAATTTTAGGGATGTTGATTTATTTTGTATTAACTTAAAACTTCATGGGCTGTCTGTGTGCTGGGAACACATGCCAGGAAATTTCTGCTGCTGTCTCCAAGAACCTGGTTGTTCAGGTGGACATGGAAGTTGCTTGACTGCAAGGTATTTGAAAGATCATGACATGCTGCAGTAGCCTGATGAAGCATCTTTGCAGTTGTTTCCCAGTGGGAAGGTCTGTCCTGCCAGGAGGGAACTGGGAGTCGAGGAGGCACGTTAGGAGTTGAGGCAGGCAGAGATTAATGCTGAGCTGTCATGGTACAAAGTGTTTTTTTCTTTTGCAGTTTGACCTATATTATTGCTCTCTTCCATCATCAGTGTCATAGCTGTAAAGAATGTGTATATATCTCTGTGTGTATGTGTATATATAAAATATATATGTACACAAACTGTGTACTTGTGTATATATGATTTTTGGAGGTTTTTTGGTATGGTAAAGAACTATAAGAAAACTTACCACTTCTCTGTGACATTTTAGATTTTGGATTAACTGAACTATGAGAAAACTTAACACATCCCTGTGACATTTTAGATTTTAGATCAACTGCTGTGGGGCAAAAAATTTTTTTCTGAAAAATGCTGTTCTGAAAGGATTTTAATGATAAATTAGATGATAAGGGAAATAAGTAACACTGTGTATTGCCATAAAATTGATATTATTGGAATGAAGGGGATACTTCATCCCTTTTGTACTTTTCCCTCCAATTTAGGGTTAATTGGAGTTCTGAGAAACAAATGACTGAATTTGCTTCTGGTTTAGCTTGAGGTCATTTGAGGATCTGAACGGCATGTTCTCACCGCAGGCGGGCTCCTGAGGCCTTACCGGGCTGCCTTTGTCACATGGGCTGTGACCCAGGCGGTTATTTCAAGCACTTTAAATCCAGTAAGGCTCTGTTAAATGGGATCAACATAAGTCAGCAAGGCCTAGCTGCATCATACGTTTTCTTCAAATAATCAAGGCATTTGCTGCTGATACCACTTACTGTTTGTGAGGGAGGAAGGCTGGGACAAATGCGCTCAAAATGGTCTCCAAGAGCTGTTTGTGCATTATTGTAGCCTAAATGTTAAGAAAAGGCTTGTTTATAGTTGCAGACATCTACTATTCTGTTACAGGTTGTTCCAGCGTCAAATTGCCTAAAGTAGCGTAAAATATCATACGCTGATGATTCTTGTGTTACAGAATTATTCTATTTCTGTAAATGTGGATAAAATGTGACTTTCCATAACTCAAACTAAACTATTAGAAGAATGTGTATTAGATATCCAAAACAGATTGAAAGTAAGCACTCTAAGATGTATAAGGCCATCATTCAGGAGACCATATTGAAAGAGTCACACTTAAAATAGTCTCTCAGTAGTTTATAGTAAACTGGGAAATGAAAAGCCACTCTGTGCCCTCTTATTTTAATTGTCAGATGGACGAAGAAGGAATTTGTGTTTGTAATGATGCTTTTTGGACTGTAGTCCAAAAAGATCCTGGAATAGGTGGGTGGTGAACAAGAAAGAAACTTCCTTTAGGTGGCAAATGTCCTGGTATGGTTGATTGTTAGTTAAGTAATAGTATTTATTAAATAGCAGTTCTCTTGGCTTTGCCATTTTTAAATTTTATATCCCTGTCATGTTACTATGCTAGAAAAATTAAGAGGTACTAAATAAGTGGGAATTGCTAGTGTTGGAAGTGCACAGCAAGATGTCTGAACCATGATTTACTTTAAGGGTAGATTCATCTTACCTATTTTATGGGAATACTTCGCCTGGTTATTGAAAGAGTGGCCTGTAGACATTTTCCTCAGATATCTGGGCTGCTGAGTTTAGCTATGGAAAGTGAGAACTGTGTGGCTCTGTCTACACAACCAACTCTGTACTCAAATCTGATATGATCCAAGCCTGGTGACATCTGGAAACATTTTGACCTGCTAGTGGAGGGCTGTTCCTGACCTAATTAGCTTGGCGTTATAACTAGCTCTCTGCTGCTTGGTGATTTTGCTCCTTTTGACCTCATCCAGTTTATATTCCTTACTGAATGCTTAGGACATTTATGTCCTAAATCTAATTTTGTTTTAACGTTTAGGACATTTAGATCCTAAAGGTTAAAACAAAATCAGATTTTACAGGATGCTATTTTTCCAATCAGTGTTTCAGTACTTCTAAATTTTCATACATGTAATCATTGGTTATTCAAAGCAGAAAGAGCTGAATAATTCAGTAGCTGTATGGTTTGCACATGTCAAGATGATACAAAAGCGGGGGGATGATCAATCTAAGTCTTTTTTTCCTGTGCTGTAGGACAAAGCGCTGCTTCCTCTGCTTTCTTAACTCTGCACTCGAGTTCCTTCTCCTTGTTCTGGCTGAGTGCCTCTTCTCAAGAGATGGTATTTTTAAAGGGTAAATGTTATTTGAGAGGTAGACTGTATACTGTAGTGAAATTTCTATCTTTTAATTTCTTTTTCAACTCTGCTTAAAACACAAAAAGCTACCGCTATATCTCTATATGCACAAGGAAAATATTTTTGGGTCACTGTGCAAAACTGTTCAAATAGAATTTAAACAAGTTCCAACAAATGCATGTTGTGTATCTTTTCAGTAAAGACAAACAAATAAAACTGAAGGGAAACAAATGATGACTCAGTTCAGTTCTGTTTGCTTGAATAGGAGAAGGGATGATAATAAATTCTTGGAGTATAATACAGATTTCAAGAAAGGTCATATGGAAGAAAAATGTGTTTTCAGTGCAGAATAAGTACTTGCTTATTGAAACAAGTCCATTCTTAAGACAGCAAAAACTAAACAAATGTTCTTATGTGACTTGAAAAGACATTTTTCCTTTCTCATGTACACACATTTACATTATATTTGGTGTTAGCCTAGTAGTATTAGGTTGAAATAGTAAAATTGATAGTGACAGTAAGGTTTTTGGTTTGTTTCTTTTAATGTATAAAGGCAGTGGAACAGATGTTCAGAACAGTATGGAGTATTCCTTCTTCCCCATCCCACCATCCCTTTCACACCGAGCCATCTGGAAGGGACTATGAGCAGGATGAGCAGCCATCACACTAAGAACAAGATTAATGTGTTGGCATCTTTTGTTGATACTTTAAACTGGTCACTGTTCGTTCAGTGGGAAGCAACAATGTGAGTTGTCATCATTGTGTGTGTGGTTACATTATCCACGTAGATATGGAAAGAAGACAGAAGAGAAAATGTGAATTACATAGTACAATTAATAAATTTAATGGTGGTCAGTCTGGACTTAGACCCACACAGGCACAAATCAACTTTTTTTCCCATTCAGCATGCTATATTGATGTGACTGGCCACCTTCTACCCTTAAGCCCAGTGTCAGGTAATACCGTTCTGTTAAACCAGATTTAAATTTACTTATTTGGGTAAAAGCTTCTTTACACATTTTTCCAGAGTTTTTCAGTCCATGTTCTTCATGTACTTTTTTAGTTCTTTTACCCTGATTTTTCTTTTACAGCAACAAGTATACCACATGTGGATGGCTTCCAGTTTAATCAGTTGGATTTCTTTAGTGTCCTTCAGCCTTATTTCTTTTGAGGGAAAGTGTGATTAGTGTTTCGGCTTAATGAACAAAATTTTGATTAAAAGGACAGCTTATAATCCAGAAACAAGTGACTCTAGTCACGTGTGAAGGTGTCCTGGGTCATCTGTATTCTGATACACGATGAGTAGAAAAGGGTGGGTGGATCCGATGCTGGCAGAGTGATTGGATTCAGTACAGCAAGCTATTGTATTGTGCAATCTGTGAACCTATATTAGATTTCAGGTAAGCAAATCTGTTCTTAAATAGATATCTTAGTAACATTAAGTGTACCAAGGAAGACTAAAATGTGTTGGTGAAGGAGAAATCTTATTTAAAAGCTTAACAAATAGCTTCAGTGGGACCACAGTGGTTTTCTTCCGTTGTTTTGTGTTTCTTTCAATGAAAAGAATTTTAAGGAATGGGAATCTGACATCAGATTCAAGAAGGCTACTTGAGAATGAGATGCTTAAAGCCTGAAACTACTACTGCTCTAGTGTGGTAAGCTATTCTAAGTGAGAAGGTGAATCAGAAGAAAGTGACACAACCAAAGATCTTAACTTTGAGAGGAAAGATAAGCATGAGAAAAAGAACAGAGGCTAAAACTAGCTGAGGGATATTCACAGATGTTCTGGGGAAAGTTTATCTGGTGAAGAAATGAAGTGATGAAATTAAGTAAATAGTGTTTGGGAAACGAAAAAGTACTTCAGCATGAAAAATATAGTGTGTGTATATGTTTTCCTATATTTTTATAAAAATCATAAGACATCCTTAGAAAGTATAAATATTTAAGTGACAGGGGGGTAAAAAAAAAATCCAAACTGATTTACTGGCAAAGTTTTTTGGGCAGTGTGACAAAATGCTATGAATATAAATTGCAAAATCCATTAATTTGGACAATGAGAAAACTTAATATAGGAAAAAATTACATTCCATAGATATGTTCTATACTCTCTGTTTTAATTTGGCCTGAAAAGAGCTGTAGTTTTATACCCAGAAATGGAGATAAAACAATGAGGTAACCTCAGTTAGGCTATTGATTGTACACTTGCTTCATTAGCAGAGAGCAAGAAATATCTTTATTTCTTCCTTTAACAATGGTGAAGCCATTTAATTGGATTACATGTATATGAACCTTTCTTTTGGAGCAGAAGGTGAAACTTATCATGATCTGCCTGTACTTCATAATGGTAAGATTTTTATTTCCTTAGAAACTGTTGGGGAAAAACATTGTGATGAAGAAAAGTTAGTGTTGCGATTGTAGTTTTGGAATGTTTAATTTGTATTGGGAACAAAAAAAATTAAAGCAGTAACTTCAAAGTGGTCCCTCAGTCTTGTTCATTGAGGCACCCTTATTAGGCGATGAACTGTAGACACAGGTACTTAAGCAGAAATTGATGAGACCTTTGACGCTGTTACAGCATGGCAGATACACAAATATCTTCTTGAACGGCAATCAACAGGTAATGCAAAGATGGGGCTGTAGAACAAAGGCAAAAAAAAAAAAAAATCATCCAGCAAGCTTTAGAGAAAATAAGACAGATTTCTGACTTGTCTTCAAAGTCGTTGCTAGTATTTTAAAACCTCTTTTATATTACAGTGTATGCTTTCATGGAAAGAATAGCTACTTAATTTCAGGTTAAATCATTCTCAGGACTTTTTTTTTTTTCCCCCTGCATTAGCGAATGTCATCTTGCATATGCTTGTTTAGAGTTAATGTTAGTGCGAAATTCTGATGAGACCTAAATTTAAGGTAATTGTAAATGTTCGGTGCTGTGGAGCTCCATTTACTTTTTTTCTCTTCCAATTTTTTAATTAGAGGAAATTTCTGAATTAATACTTTCATCTTTTAATGGTTCTGTAAACTTTGTGTTGCAGGCCTACAGTGTTAGCAGAGGTAACTACCGGACTCAAAATTTTTGTTCTGCTTCTTATGGGGTTTTTGGAGATGGGGAGGGTTGTCTGGGGAAACATAGGTCCATAAAATACATTTAGGTTGTAAATAAACAAAACCAAACACTATCCCCTCCCCTGTTGTCCCTTCTCTTGTCATTGCTTAATGTCTTGATTTCCTTCATAATATCACTGGACCATAAAATCTGCCCTGAAGAGCGCAGCACAGACAAAAACCCAGACAAATTAAAAAAAAAGAAAACAACCCTCCAAGCTGGTGAACCTTCAGAGTAGCTCATTGCAACAGATACTAAAGTAAGACCTCTGTTAAAGAAACAAAATTGCCTTAGGCGTTTCTGTGCCCATTTCATCATTGCTAATAGGTAGGTTGGTATGATGTGAGAGGAAGATGAGAAATGGTGGTCTGATGCTAAGAAGAAAAAAACCTGTGTTCATTCCAGCCTTGACTGTTATGCCTTTCATGTAGATTTGACAATCAGGAGGAAGATCGGTGGAAATGATGTTGAGAGAGTTGGCTGTATATTAAATTTTAGCTGTTCTTTTGAGGTGGACATTTTCTAGGCATTTCACTTCACATGTATTGTCTTGTTGAAAGATGTAGTTTGCTGCAGATAAGAAAAAAATTGTTCTTGATTTTTAGTTGCCCTTAAGGAAAAGGATTCTGTTAGACTTTGTGTATACTTCTAACAAATGTCTGTGCTTGCTTTAGCAAACTGAGTATCAAAATCAAGAGAGCTGCATTAAAAATTAGGGGAAACATGAAAAAACTCTGTATTAACTAATAAATACACTGTCCCTTAGACTGGGATAGTTCTAATGGAAGTAAAGGACTCAGTACTTAAAGTGTAATTGTGATGTTTGGTAAAACTTTATTTTGTTTTGATATTTGTCCGATAGTAACATGTCTAAGAGAGGAATTGCATACTTGGTAGAACTAGAACAACTAGAAGATGCTATTAAAAATCAGTCTTGTTTAGATGCTGTTTGATAAATATCAAATAATTCTGGGGCATTGGAGCAGTAACATATACAGTAAATGATGGCTAAATATTTTATATTCTTTTGTAGTATACAAAATGTTGATTCAGACTGTGTCTAGAATGAAACCAGTTTAAAAAACGCCAAACTTAAAAAAGTACAGATGAATGACATCGGATGAATCATGAACTTAAAATAATGATTTCCAGATTATATGCTAGTTCCAGTTTATTTGTTTTTAACTTGTCATTACTGATAAAGAAGTAAATGACATTCACAGATAAGTAGGAAAGGTTCACAAACATTGGGATCCCAGTCATTTAGGACAAGGAGAAAATAGAAAGGGTCATGCATTAAGGGCATGCGTATTCCTTTCCTTCTCTTGAGATAAGAAGATACCGGTGTCTGCTGTCCATGTAGCCCTTTCTGTGTGTCTCATAGTGAAGGATGAGGGGCCTTTGGAGGACAGGGAGATCTGTGATTATAGTGACTCCGTGGAAAAAAATAGGGATGGAGAGCATCTCCAGAACTAGTGTTCGGGGTCTTTCATCTTCCTGCGCTCCCTTCTCTTCCTGTTTAGCACACACATACACTTTGAAGGTGAGGCAATTGCAGACTATCTAGAATTACAAACTTGAATAGGAAAATGGGCAATATTACTGAACTGGGTGCCATTCAGAGATGGAAATTTAGCCTGTTGAATTGAGTGTTAGGACATTAGGTATGGGAAAATGTAACTGTCTGCAAACATTTGAAATGTTGAAATGCCCTATGCATAGCGACTGTGATTAGGAGGTAGTGTAACTTGATTGCGGGGCTAGAGGCGAGGAAACCGACTGTGTTTCTCTGGTTTTGATAAGGTGAAATTCAGTTCTAGATTCAGACACCTAAATTTAGGTGAGTCCATAGCACAGCTTACATATGAGGTATATGAGCTCACCATATAATTCTCCTCTCTATCTATCAATACATACAGTGATTTAGTTGCTTTCTAGGCTTCTGCTGAGCTCTCAAGAGGGACGTGGAGACTGAGCTCATACATCTGTAGTCATACAAATTTAGGTGCTTCATTTTGAATGGAATCCCATCCAGTACATCACTTATGACAAGGTGCATATTCAGTCCGTCTCTTGTTTTTCTTCTCCATAGAAGGAGAATTATGGTAGTTTCTCTTTTTATAGAGGTCTGTGAGATTTATCAATGAAAAGCTTTAAAGCTCCCTGAAAATAATAGAATATATTCAGGGAGAATTTAGGATGGATGTATGGAAAGCTCTTTTTCATGGTAAAAATGTTCAGCTTTGTTATATTTTACTAGAGGATATAAGAAGAAACCTCTTAAGAATTTAAAAAGAAAACAATTGAACAATGTCTTTGAGACAATGTAATAAACATTGATAAGTAAGGGAGGCTGTATAAGGAATTTGCATTCATTTTGTGGTATTTGTGAATATACAAAGAACTTTAATATTATAAGAACCATGAAATTCAGCCACATATTTTTAGTGCTAGTGTAAATTACAGTGTCTTTTTGGGGATGTGAAAGGGCAAAAGGCAGGTTTGGGGAACAGCTGTTGCTTTGAGTTTTTGCCAGTTGCTCAAATACTTGAAAACCCAGCTTATAATAGTCCTGCTCTGCTGTTGTTTGGAAAGATTGTACACTGTGTTTGTCATCTTTCATGTTTGTTACTGTACATCTGCTTTATACTTGATTTTTTTTTTTTTTAAATCTGACTTGCCAAGGCAGTGTCAAACTCGTTACATGCAGTTTAACAGCTGTTATCCAGAGGAAGGTGGTCCGAGCTGACCTGGAGCAATACTCCCGCAACCACAGGGAAAGCGTAGAAAGAAAAGCAGAAATGCTTCTGTTATCTCTTTCTGTACCTCGCTTGCCTCTACAGCAATAACTGCTGGATAAGTGCCTTCTGATTTTAAAACAAAAGGTGGTTATGCAAGTTGTTATGAGGGCAAAAAAAAAGAAGAATAAAGGAGGTGAGAATATGGAGAGAGCACACCTAATGTGAATTTTTAATGGGCTAATCTAAGCTAATTCAAGCTTCTGATGTCCTGTCCTTTCAGAATGTGCATGGAAATTGGGTTAGGGGAGCTGTGCAGTTGCTGATGCCTGTAGGGTTTGGAGAGCAGTGTCTGTCTGTGCTCCAGTCGGAGTTCAGTCCAGCCAGATGTTGCGTCCGATCCACGTCCAATGAGGCACGCGTGGATTTAGTGAGATGTCACCCTCCACATCTCACCCTCTTAATTTCCTTCTTTATGCCTTTGACTCCTGCTCCCATTTTTCTGGTCTGGTGCTAATGTCTCATACGTTTCTAGTGCAGCCAGTTATATATATGCAGTATAGCATCTTTCTAGATCCTTCATCTCTTGTGTCAGATGCAGCTGGTGGCTTCAAGCCAGCTGTCTTGGGCACAGGTGGCTCCACGCAGCGAGTGGAGTTGGACCTGTTTATCCTAGCTGTAAGTCTGTGGCTGTATTGCATACTCAGCCAGGGTAAAATGTGTAAGAAAATGATCAACTAGGATTGGTCCCAGTCTTCTGAATTGATACAGTTTTTGAAAATAACGACAACTTCTTTGCCTTATGTTTTCCATTTACTTGGGGATAGGAGCAAAGAGAAGCTGTTACTTAACCTCTGTGTTGTAAACTGAGTATGATTTACCAAATGCTAATGTGTTTAATACAGTGACAGAGTATCACAATGAATATCTTGTGTAGTAATAAGCTGGAGCTGAAGTGTGACTCGAAACAGGTGGAAGATGAATGTAGAAGGCAGTGGAAGTCTTTACCAACTCTTTTTTCTTTTCTTTTTTTTTTCTTTTTCTTTTTCTTCCCCTGCGCTTGGTAACACACTACCCCCCCCAGCCTGGTTGAGCCTGATGAAGCTCCTGTAATTCAGAGGCTTATTTTGTCTTGATTCCTTGTTTAATCTCCTGTTACATATATTTTGAAAAAATTTTAGCCTCAGTTCCCATCAATTTTCTTTAAGCAAGATTAACTTTGTCTGAGTTGTGTGTGGTGAAGAAAAGGGTGGTAGTGCTTTAGTGGCAAGGATGCATAGTAATAAGAGCTTTTTTACTTACTAATGGGTTAGTAGCTGAATAGGTCTGTAAGAGTTTGATTCAGATACCTAAAGGTTTTAAATTAGAAGAAACTTGTAATTGTCAGGCGTTTTTTTTTTTTTTTTTTCCCTCTGATCAGGAGCAGTTAATGCATTGCTTAATCTGTTGCATATATTTACTCATCAGTGTTCAGTTTACCTCTTGGAATTCAACTTCACACTGAAATGAGGTGGATACATAATAATTTAAATCATGCATTCACAAATGAAGCTTGTTTTTTTTTTTTTCCCCCTCACTCTGAGTGCTGCTGTGTGTTTTAGTCTGCTCTTTGAAGAAATGGAATGTCTTGGGTCAGTCTCTCTCTCCCCCCTGCTAGCTTTTGAACCCCTTGGACCATTTCATAAACAATTCGTGAGGAAATAAAAATCTCCAACTGCAGTTCTATGTTTTCTTCAAATTGGCTTTTATAGGTGAGGAAGAACATGGTGTGGAGAAGGGACTTAACTTAGTGCTCCTGGTAAAAGGCATTTTGATTATACTCAGTGTGGTAGGTGTTTCAAGAGGTAGCAGGCAATTAGCCAGGCAGCATGCAGCCGGCTTCCGACTGGCCCCCACGCGTTGCATGGGGTGGTGGGGAGGAGTTGGGTAAACTGCAAAAGGTAAGAGGGGGGCCAGCTCTGAAAACGTTAGTCAAAAGCCATGGGAAAACAGGCTTTATTCTCCTGGTCTTTTCATGTAAGAATTTAAGTGGGTTAAAAAACATGTGTAGCAAAACATATTCCCAATAATTCTCTTAAAGCAAACAAACAAACCCCCACAAACCCCGAACCCAGTAGAATGGTTGCCTTGGTCACCAGAGTGTTTTACTGATGAATTGCACATAAAAATTAGTTCCAAGGAAAGACAGTTTTATGAGATGTCTGATCACTGACCAATATTTCAGGAATTCTGTTGTCATAGTTGTAGGGAGTCTTTATGCCTTTGGTTTGTATGGCAGTGTTGTTAAAGTTAGAGAAAACCAAAAATTGTAGCTTGTGTGTTGGAGTAATACTAAGATTTGGAATTGGCTGCTTTAGCACTGATTTATGCTCCTATTAATTTACTTCTTACTAATTACGTTTATGAACATTTTACTGCATAGTGAAATAATTCCGCATAATGACTTTTATTCCATAGTTGCAATGTGCTAGCCTGTTCAGTATGATGTTGCTAGGATGCTCTTTAATAATTATGAATTTCCATTGTTTACCTATTTTCGATCAAGTTCAGAAAACTGACTGCATTGAATATTAAGTAATATTTTAAAATGCATCTGTTTGTAGAGGAATATGAAAGCATAGAACAGAAAAAAGAAACTTTTTGCTCTAATATAAAATAAAAATTGTTCCTCTCTTACCTCTGTGGTGTTTAAAATTTAGCAACTCAACTGACCTTAAATTCTGACATATTCAAATAAACCGTGTCATATTAAGAAAGATATAAAATATAATTCAAGACTACTGCTTAGAAGTCATGACCCTATTTCTTCCTGGCCTGTTCTGAAATCACCTTACAGTTAAATAATTTGCTTTTTGCTAATTACTTAAGTTGTTAATTTTTTAGAAATGTTCTTGAGAAGAAAATATTTTAAACCTTAGAGGGGGAGAAGTCATTACAAAAATTACTATGCAACATTTGAAAAACTAAAAGATCCTTTTAATTTACTAATGTGATTTTTAATTAGAGAAATTGAAAGGTTACTTTAATTGCTTTAGTGCAATAAAAAAGAAATTTTCTGTTAAGCCTTTTCCAAATGAACTTATGCCCTTGGTAATACACTGACTTCTCATTCCAGAAAATTTTGGTGCCACATGGTCTTTAAACAGAGTATTATTCATAAGCAGTGCATGGACATTGAATTGTCAGTGTTCAAAAAAGCTAATCAGATTGACTTGTAATTGTATTAATGACATTTTAAAGAACTTCTGAAGAACTTTTTATATTATATGCTCTCCTTTCCCTTTTGGGGGAATTCTGTCCCACTTGGGCATCCTTGCTCTCAAAGCTCTCCCTGCAGCATAGTGTTTTCTATGCCATGGTGCCCTTTTGTGATGCTTTGAGATATCTTTTTGTATTTGTTTTCCCCAGCCTAGTTTCTTCTAGTTTTCCAAGAAAACCAGTTCTGACAGCCTTTGTTTTCTCAGATAAATGTCTTCCCGCATCTGGCATGCTCCCAAAATCTGTTCAATATGTGCTCTTGACCTCATTCAGACTGTCATTCAGCACCACCTGTGGAAAAATATCTTCTTCCTCACATTGCAGCTTCTTCCTTATTCTCCCCCAGCCTGTTTCTGTGAGACCCTGCCCAAACTGTCAGAAGAGGTTATCATTTTGACTGAAACCTGTCGGAGCAAGGGTAGGTCAGTGCCTGACATAGTCAGGGGGCTGTAATGCACGGACATTCCGTCGGTGGCCAGCTTGCCGAGGCAGCGAGCCAGCTTGCTCCAGACAGTGATCCTTCCTGCCACTCCTGTGAGGACTGCCAGTTTTTTATAAATGCAAATGTGCACTGAAGTCCAGTGATTGTGCTACCGGAGCACAGGTCTGTGTAGACAGTAAATCTTACACTTTTTGCCTGGATTTTGTGTACGTTATCTGCATGGACTGTATCCTCTGGGCTTGTCTGCAGCGCTCTTGCCATGTTCTGGCTTGAGTGCATGAGTGCATGACTCCAGTGCCTCGGTAGCAATTGTACAATATCTTATGGCAGGAAGGCCGAAGCAAGTGCTTTAAAAGAAGAAAGGTGAAGTAGATTTTGTAGAAAAAACTAAATGTGTGTTACACAGATTCATAGCCCTTATTTTCATTGTTGTAAATGTAATATGTATTTTTCTGTAAATTCCAGGTTGTGAGCCATGCCTTTGGTGAAAAGGAACATTGAACCGCGGCATCTCTGCCGAGGAGCTCTGCCAGAGGGAATTACCAGTGAACTGGAATGTGTAACGAATAGTACCCTGGCTGCTATCATACGCCAGCTAAGCAGCTTAAGTAAGTATCTGTAACTTCCTGCAAGTATTTGATTCCTGATAAAAAAACTGAATAAATTAAAAGCTTTAAGATGGCTTGTTTTAAATAGCAAAATTATGATACAGGACATTACCACTTATGTAATATAGTAATATAATGCTGCTTCATTGCTTTTATGGTCTTTTATATTTTGAAGTTTATACAAGCAGAGCCTCTCTAAGATTTACAAGTGTTAAAAAAAACAACAAACAAACAAAAAAACCCCACAACACCACAAAACTATGCCACAGGAAATGAGGAATTTTTCTAAGGTGAGAGAAATTGGTGTAAGAAACAAAACTAGTGCTTGAGTTAGGCTTTCAGTTGCACAAGATGAAGCCAGCAAACCCTTCTGCCTCTTGGCATCAAATGACACATTTGACTGAAATTTCAGTTTGGCTTAATGTGCTAATATTTCTTAAGCCTTTCCTTTGTGCATGCGTGTGATCAATTCATATGAATGAAATTACTCATGTACATCAAAAGAATGGCATTCACTGAACAAACCTGTAGGCTGTGGTTGAGGCAAGCTAGTGTCAGCTCCATACAGAGTAGCCTACACGATACACCTGTCAGTTGACACCACAACTAGCAATTCTAGAAGCATGCCTGGAGTGCTTGCAAGAAGAATAATATTTCTTAATGAATGAGAAAAGAGATTTCTTCAGAGAATGTTTAACAATCAGCAGCTGTTGCTTGTGCTGATAACTCTGGTCCTAGAAAAGAAATTATTGCTTCATCAGTTTCTTCACTTTGTAAATGGAAATGGTTTAAGAATGTAAGAAAGTCTGTATGGAGTTTAGATTACGGGTCCCACTAAGTCCGGTGTTCAATTTGTGATGATAGGAAATAGCCTCTGCTTAGGGAAAGAGTACAAGAAATACAGTGTGTTCCCCTCTCAAGTAGTCAGTGATTTAGGGAGTTTCTGAGCTGGATGTCCATCGGAATCGTCCTATGTCACGAGCATTTGTAAACCTGTTGTCTGTGGAATTGCTTAGATGTGTTCAAACAGGGATTGCACTTTTTTCTTGCCCAGTGACCTGTGGCAGAGTGTCCCACAGTAGAAGTTGATCTGTTTATTCCTTTTGATACCTCCTTGTTCTTGAGTTATGAAAAATAATGAAAGGTGATTTAATCATCTGTGATTTTATTAAATCTTTATTGTGTTCTCCTAGTGATATCTTTTCCAGGCTGGAGTATCCTGATCTGATAGCACTCTTTTTGGATAGAAACCATTTTGTATTTCTGATAATTGTTATTTTTGCTTTGGGTATGTAAGTTAGAGTATGTTGGGGTCTTTTTAAGCTGGAGTGTTGAGGACTTCAGATCATAATCAAACAGACTTTTTCTGTTTTATTAGTTCCCTAAGAATTGATGAAATTTTGATTGCTGCTAAACATTGAGTTGATATTTTCGGATAAGTTTCCAAGTGATTCTCTGATCTTTCTTGAGCAGTAGCTGCCAATTTAGTGTCTAATGTTATTTATAGTTAATTTGTGTTTGTCTTGTCACTGAGTTTTATTTGCCACTTCACCAGGCAGTTGCTCAGTATTGACATCCTTAAGTTTCAGAAAATTGAGAAGAATGGCTAATGCCTTCTAATTACATTCAAGGATATCTGACAAGACCTCATTTTGGCATTGTACAATGATTGCCAAAGTGTAGATAATACCCTTTTCACTTGTTTGACTTGCTAGGAATGTCTAGCTTTCATTTCTTCAGTTTTGGTCTTGGGGCTAATCTGCCTGTTACACTGCCTGTTCAGATCCTCTTATGGTTGTTGCCGAGGAACTGGCTACTTACACAATCCATATCCTGCAGTTTTCCCTTAGCAGATTTCTCTGGTCATCAGAAGTCTCTGTTGACAGCCCTAAAGTACTTTATTAGTGTCAAGTTAAAGATCAATGCATATAAATGATGTATCCTTTGTTTTAACAGATGAATACATGGTATTTAATGAGTGAAGTCTACCACCAGGCTTGTCCACAGTCTAAAATCTGTCATGTTTGCAGAGGGTTTTGTTCTGCAGACAGCGTTTGTTTTGCCTGTGTTTCAAGCCAACTGGGAGCAAGGAAATGATCATAGAAAAATGCTGTGCTGGAGCTAATGCAGTATGTCCTGCTGGCAGCATCAGAGCTTGTTGGTGTTCCCGCAGCTTGAAGTGTAGAGAGAGCAAGTACAGGTCTATCTTGCAGTCACACTGTTTTTTAATGTTGCACTGTGAGTTCAGTGTGGATTTTAAAAACTGGCAGATCTGTGCTGTTGCGTACAAATTTGGCTTGCTTCTGCCTCTGCTCTTTTCAGGAGACATGAACAAGTTCCTATCCAAAGGGAATGAGCTCTCAGTGGAGCTTTTTTCTATTATGTCTTCAGATTTGGGTTTGTTTGCAGCCAGCTGGCTTGGAGCACAGGCAGAGTGAGCAGTGTTCTGTATGAAACTGTGCACTTTTATATAAGGCAAAAGCTTGACTAGGGGATTCACCTCCACTTGGGAGGAGAGAATCTGCCCGGGGGAGGACTGGGAGCATTTGCTTTACCTACTAAACACAGTCATGGAGCAAAGGCTTTGGAGAAAGCTTCCACAAAATACTTCCTTACATTTGGCAGTGAAGTTTGGTCTGGTGGCTGCAGGACCCTAGCCAGTGAAAAAAGCTGCTCTCTGCAACGGGATCTGTTGCACCATGGTTTTGTTTCCTGAGTTTTGTACATGTGTATGTATGGGGAAGAAATAATAAATTGCATCTGATTGATTGTTGTTGAAGACTAAATATCAAAAACTGTGTACGTACTCCATTATTGAGGTTTTCTTAATTAGATTTCAGTCCGTGCATTAACATACTCATTGTGTTTCAAGTTCCATTACAGCTTAACTTTTTTCCTTTCTGTGAGTCTTTAAATATTTTGAATTTTTGTGTCTTTGGCTTCTCCATTCATTCAGATACTACCTGTCAGGCTGAAATCTTATTTCTACATGGGTATAAACCATCTGTACGTGGGTACAGAGCTACTTTCTTTGACCTATATGCAAGTGATACCAAATGTTTTTTGCTGTACAACATAAAATGGAGGAAGTGTGATCTGTGGGGACTTGGAAGACAACTTCTTACATGTAGAGAGTAATATTCACCAGCTTGCCTCCTAGTATTTTCTTGGGTAGATCGGCTCAGAATTTAACTAATTTGCACACAGGCCTGAGCACACTACATCCAGCTTTGTGTGACTCCGCTCTTTACCACTGCTAAATCAGGTTGAGTTGGGAAGTTAGCTTTTTTTGGCCTTGAGTATTGTGCTGGAGGTACTATGAGGAGGCAGATAAAAATCAAGACCTGGTCAGTAACAGCCTACCACTTTTGCTTATTTAAAAAAAAAAAGTGTGGGGGGGGAAGCATGCTTCTGATGCTAATTAATCCAGTTACAAATGGCTGGGTGGAATCACTGTTTTCTGCTCCATGTTGTGATAAAATTGTCATGTCCTGGGTGAATTCCAACTTACAAAACACCAGCTAGTTCTGTGGGACGTTTCAGTCCTTACCTAGGACCCTGAGGAGAGCATTGGTGCAGTGCTGGCTCCCTTTGGGGCAGCCTTAGTGTAATCTTTCTTCTAGTGTCTTTTTAGAACTGACACCTGAAGGCCAGGTGATGTCATTGTCTACCTTTTCTCTTTGTTCACGGTGTGAAAAATTGTAGCCCTTTTAAATCTTAAATCTTTTAACTTGAACGTGTTCTTCCACGTACTTGTGCTGTGGAACAAAGAATGCAAAGGAAAGCTGTACTTTTTAAAGGCTCCGATATGTGAAAGGAAGCTAGCTGAAGTAATAAACACTGCCGGGTTTCTGGTCTTCAGAGAAACCAGCATCATTGTTGGATTCCTCTTCTGTTACAGCACTGAGCATTTTGACTGCTGACAAAAGATACCTTTGGGACAACATATTCAAATGTGTTAACGCACACCTTTTTGTGCAGTATGTGAAAATCAATTGTAATTAATTCAGGTGGTGTCTGGTCTCTGCTAGAGATGTTATAAGCTGATGTGGCAAGATGGCGTTTCATGTAATTACTGTAGAACTTGGGGAGAGGTATTATGATTTCAATTATTTGTAAACTACTGGTCTTCAGAAATGTCTCACAATGCTTAGAAGTTTATTTTATGAGGAATCAAATACACAGCTCTATGCAGATGACCTGTGGAAATGCTAGAAAGCGGCACTTCTGTTAATTGACATTAAAACCAATGAAGAGCAGGGATTTGGTGAGGTGGCATCATGACTAAATTTCCCCTCAACTACTTCTGTGGTTGGAGGGAGCCTTAGAAGGAAAGACTGCATAATTCCTTTGGTGTTTTTTTAAATGAATATTTTGGTTGCCTGTATGTTGGGAAGCATCTCATGTTTTTAAATGACTCTCTCAACTTCAGAGCTGATTCTCATACTATGAAAGATACATGCTTGTAACTTCAGATAGTTTTTTCTGCTTATTTCTGTATTGTTAAAAATCTAATTAAAAAGGTGGTAATATAGAAAACACTGGAGAAGTATTACTTTATTTCTAGAACTTACTTCATCACATTAATCAGAATAGTGCATTCCAATATTGCTTTACCATGTCACTGTTTTTACTGACAGGAGATTGACAATCTGTCTTTCACTTGTTTTATAGTAGCAAGTGTTTAAAAAAAAAAAAAAAAGAATTCAATATTAAAAGTACTACGTTCCCACAAATCAACTTTGACTTATTTTGCCTCCTGAAAGATAACTGACAAGCACCTGTCTGCTTGACTTCTGTAGGAGTGATGTGTTTAATCCTAGAATGTGGCAGTCCTCATTCAGCAGGCAGATTGTGATACATTAACATAAACTAACAGCCATTAAAATTTATTGATGTTTTGAGCTCTGAATACTGGTGGCTGAAGAATGTAATACCTGGTTTATTTAGCTGAAGAGTTGAAAAGCTTATTTGTTTTGTAGCTTGGAATAACCTCTTCATTTGCAGCAACTAAATCAAGTGGGGATTATAATTGAATCTCAACTAGCTGCTGGGAAGCACTTAGAGAACACTTTTAGTGTGAAGGTGGTTGAACACTGGCACGGGTTGCCAGTGGAGCTTCCATCCTTGGAAGTATTCAAAACCCAGCTGGACACAGTCCTTGGCAGCCTGCTCTGTCTGACTGTGCTTTGAGCAGGGAGTTAGACTAGATGGTTTTCAGCCTCAACTATTCTGTGGTTGTGTGACTTCTGTTTTGGAGAGGGAGGAGATTGGGAGCTGGTAGGCAGCACACCTTGCTTATCCACCTTCCACGTGCATCCTAAGCAGAGCTTGGGTACACCAAAATATCTAACGTTTTGTGTTAGTTATTGGCTGATCTTACATTTAGTGAAGAAATCTGTTACCAGTGAAGTCCTCCACTCAAAGCAAAGCAATCAAATTAATTTTTTTTTATTTGTAATTCACAAACAGTGCTTTCAGATATTGTTTTACTGTTTTTGTTGTTCTTCTCCCCCCCCCCCCCCCCCCCCAAGTAAATGATCCAAGAAAGGGAAGATCCTGCTGACTTCCTAAGTGTGGCTATTTTTTACTTTGAATTATGGTCTCCAGATGTTCACAGGATGGGATCTTGACTGAAATTTTCATTACGTCTGTACTTTTCTTTTTAAAATATTAAGGTTGGTTATAGCACTCAACATGTCAACAATTGCTGTTCTCTTGAAAGTCACTGTCATTTAGGTGCGTAATACATCTTCCGTATTGTTCCAACTATTAGACAAAGTTTCACTTTCCCCCTCCCCTCCAGTTCTGCTCTTCAGGCTTGTCTTGATACAGGTCATAACAAGATGAGTTTAATTCAGAAGTAGGATTTTAAATTATTTTTTTTGTGTAAAAAGCATGGTAAATGCAGGAGGTGGGATTTTGCTTTTTGCATGGAGAACTGATGGAGTGTGGATGTCCTGGGAGGGGGGTTGGCTGCAGAAGTTGTGGAGGGGGAGATCTTAAATGAAGCAGCAGTATGTGGGTAGGAGGGACTGAGACACAAGTAGGCGTGGTACTGTCAGTTGAGTGACCAGGAGCAATGAATTTGGGTGGAACCTGAAATTTGTAGGGGAAGTTCTGGGGCAGGAGAAGTGTTAAACTGGGGATTCTGATCCAGAGTGGTTGAGAGGTTTGGACTGGGGCAGAAGGAGAGTCATGCCTTCTGCCCAGGTGGCCAAGAAGGCCAATAGGATTCTGGCTTGCATGAGGAATAGTGTGGCCAGCAGGACTAGGGAAGTGATCATCCCCTTGTACTCGGCACTGGTGAGGCCGCACCTCGAGTACTGTATTCAGTTTTGGGCCCCTCACTACAAGAAGGACATCGAGGTGCTGGAGCGTGTCCAGAGAAGGGCAACAAAGCTGGTGAAGGGTCTGGAGCACAAGTCTTATGAGGAGCAGCTGAGGGAGCTGGGGTTGTTTAGTGTGGAGAAGAGGAGGCTGAGGGGAGACCTTATTGCTCTCTACAACTCCCTGAAAGGAGGCTGTAGCCAGGTGGGGGTCGGTCTCTTCTCCCTAGTAACAAGCGATAGGACAAGAGGAAATGGCCTCAAGTTGTGCCAGGGGAAGTTTAGGTTGGATATTAGGAAAAACTTCTTCATCGAAAGGGCAGTCAGGCACTGGACCAGGCTGCCCAGGGAAGTGGTTGAGTCTCCATCCCTGGAGGTATTTAAAAGATGGGTAGATGTGGTGCTTAGGGACATGGTTTAGTGGTGGACTTGGCAGTGCTAGGTTAACGGTTGGACTCGATGATCTTAAGGGTCTTTTCCAACCTAAACGATTCTATGATTCTATGAAACGGTGGATGAGAATGCCTAGTACTTTGGGAGGAGCGAGGTCTGGGAAAGGAATGGGCATGCACAAGGATCTGTGGACCAAGAGGGGGTTGGGTTTGTCATGTGGCACTCCTGTCTACTGTAGCACTGTTAGGTAGGGCCTGAGGCTGCAGATCTGAACTGAACTATCCACTCTCATAGTGACTGAGAAAATACAGCAGCTGATAAGAATGCTGAAAAGTTTGTAGGCTTCTCCTTTGTGCTATATCAAGTCCAGAGTGGCCATGGGTAAATGCGGTCAGTGCCATCTTACTCAGTCTCTCAAATGACTCCAGTGACAGAGCAACATCTAGACAGTGAGCATTTGTAGAGGCAAGTGGGCTGCCTTGCATGAGGATCCTGGGTTTTATCTGTTTCACTTTGCCTTCATTTTGATGTTGGCTTTTGCTCATGCTTATAATTAAATCTTAATGACCATGGATTGCAACATTGTAGATTTCAAAATTTACTTCAGAAGCTTTTATGGACAGCAGTAACTTTGATGGGCTTTTATTTTCATCACAGAGGCAGGTTTTAATGATCAGTTGTGTGTCAGTTGGCAGTAGTTCAGCTATATAAGGATTAAAATTTGAAAGTCTCCCTGTTTAAGTAGACGACTAACGAGGATGTCCAGGCGAACAGACTTCAGGCAGCATTTATGGTATATTTTGAAGTTTTTGTACAAATCTGTTGCCCAGAGTTTTGCTGAATGACAAACTGTGCTGTTATAATTCTACAGCTACTGTGTTTTATTATAACTTCACGATATTGAAGCCATTTGTCTTGTGTTTTGTAAGCCTTTAGCAAAGGGACTTCCCTGTCTATTTTCTTACACAGGCAAACATGCTGAAGACATATTTGGTGAATTGTTTAATGAGGCCAACAGCTTCTACATCAGAGCAAATTCCCTTCAAGACAGAATTGATCGCCTTGCTGTCAAAGTTACCCAGCTGGATTCAACGGTAGAAGAGGGTAGGTAATTGCATGAAAGCATTGAGCCAGAAGTGATGTTGACAAGACCACAGTATTTAATTACACAACAGTCTCTGTCTTTTCAAAGTAATCCTGAACCGATATTTCATCTTGTTTTCTCAGTAAGGCAAGCTGGGAAAAATCATGTCAGCAGAGTGAGGAAAAATATTCTTGAGTTGTATAACTGTCTTCATTTTTGACTTAGTGTTACTTCAAGAAGCCCCTGTAGTAATGGAGTCATTAAGCTGCCTTTTTCACAGGGAAAACTTTTAGTTTGTGAGTGTAATAAATCAGAAGTGAATAAATATAGACCTTAGTGGAAATAAGTCAGAATATTGGAAAAAGTTTGTGACAGTAGCTCTATTTGTTTATTTTAGGGTAGGGTGGTCACAGACTATATTAGTAGTGTCTATTCTGCAGTCATCTAAGATGTTGTAATACTCTTTACCTAAACACTGCGTGTTTGCATCAGCTCGGTGAAATTTGCTAGAGGGTTTTAGTCACTAGAAAACAGTATTTCCTTTAAAATGCTGTTACATCCTCACTTGCTTATGTGTTTGGTCATTCACTTCATCAATACACAGTATAAACAAAGGATTTAAGTAACATCATTACATTGTTTGAAAGCACTTATTTGAGTAAGTAAAACATGTTTTTCTGTCGAGCTCTAAGAGCTGTAATGTGCGTGTTTGCTTACATGTGCAGTTACATGTCGGAGCCAGCCACTGCATGTACTCCTTGTTTAGATAATTCCTGACATTTAGTAAAATGTAAAAGCTTGTTACATCAGGACAATAGTGTAATATTTACTCAATAGTAGTTAATACTACTTGTGATATATATAATAGTACTATTTATAAGGTTTATATATTATATTTAGTGTTTGTATTTGTATAGTTTTTATATTTAATACTACTATTAATGCCAATATTAAATGTTACTGTTGATATTTAATAGTGTACTATTTAGCCTTCCATTTTTAGCTTGTTACTGTCTGAAAATTATTACACGTCTGATTTTTTGTTTTTGGAACATATTAACTGGTAGGGTATCACAGTTGATACTAGCACTTTTCTTCTGCTGTCTTAGAGGTCAAGAGCTATATGGGAACACAAACTAAGCTATTATGGGGTCAGTATTCAGCTTAGCTTTTGAGGCATGTTGTGGTGGTAATATGAGCAAACTAGATGATATTCATATGGTGTGCTTGCTCCGTGCTGAGGTGGATGATGTCAGTCTTCATGACTTTCAAGTCTAACATTTTTGGAAACGCAGTCCTCATCAGAGGTTGTTTTTGCTTTTGTTTCTTTTTTTAATATCTCATTTGTATTATGCAATGCCTCTTGGCTAGTTTCCAGAGTTTGGAGAGTAATTAAAAGCAGCCTATTGAAAGGGGAAATTAGTGTATGGACTGAGAATTTAATAATTTTTTATTTTAAATTGATAACAGTTACTACTCTTGCATTGCTAATCGTCTTTCACATTAATAAGCTATATATACAAACTGCTGTCACTTCAGTGTCAGTAAGAAATTTTATTAGCTGTTTCACTGTAGAAATTTAAGTCTTTATAATAATTCATTGTACTGTCACTAATACTAAATATATTTCTGGGTAGCTGAGGCATTTGAGTAAAATGTCAGTTGCTAGGTTGATTTAAAAAAAAACCTTTAGATTTAATTGCATCAGTGATTTCTTACATTCTTAGGTATAACTAATATACAGTGTATATATAAAAATATTTTATATATATAACTAATGCTATGGTTGAAAAAGCATTTTAAAATAATTGAGGTTAAGTTTTCAAAAGCATATAAATAACTTACACTAAAAAGCACCAGAAAAATGGGATTTGTGCTCTTTTGAATGTCTTCCTTCAAACAAGAATGTAATAATTCAGATATACACATCTGAAAAAACTGCCTGAAATACCGTACTGGTTTACTTATAGGCAGATTTAAATAGAAAGTAGTTTCTGAAAAATGATGTTTTGATACTTCAGATGGCGTGGATGGGGGAACAATGATTTGGAATGAAATATTCTATTTCTAATTTTTTGCTATTTTAAAAGCTACGGAAGACTCTTAAGTGTTCTTGAAGTGAGAGGCAAGACCTCAGCACAGATAGCAAAAATAGTTGGGTAGAGAAGTCTGAGTGGGATTTGGTTTCCATCATGACAAAGGACAACAGTGTACCTTACAGGGTCTGTATCAAACTTCATGCCTTTCTGGTTTTGCAGGTCATCAATATATTAAATTTTTGCCCGGTACTGTTCAGTTACTGTGTGAAATTCTCAGTTTGTTCTCGAGACTCGATAAATGACATGAATGGGCAAGAAATATTAGATGAAATGGCAATAAAAAGAGAACAATCCAGTGCATTTTGTTTGCACTGCTCTTACAGCTTACACTGTTGTAAAACAGTGGGATCAGTTCAAGGTTACTGTCATTGTAGACAAGCCAGTGAAGACTTCAGCCCTCTGTTTAACTGCAGTCAAAAACCTGTATTTCAGGTTGCCCAAGAATGGAGGATAATGCGGAGAGCTTACTGCCACTTTTGCATTGTGATTGGCCTTATCTGGATCTTTTTAGCAATGGTCACTCCATTTCAGGAAAATTTATATTAAGAATGAGAGAAAGTCTTGGTAAAAGTGACAGGAACAATTAAAAGCAGCTTAAATCTTTCATTTGAAAAGAAAGAATGAAAAGGGTAGTATTGTTTCCCCCAGAGTTGTGTAGGTGAGAAGATAAAATGGAAGTGTGTTGCTGGACTATATAAAGAAGGTAAGTTTTTTCTCTCTATAGAGAGATGAGGAGAACTTAAGATTAAGGGATATTCAGTTATATGGAAAGATTTTGAAGCTGGAAGATGGTAAAAGATGCAGAACTCTCTCTCACAGGAGGTTGTGGAGGCCATAATTTAGTGAAACTTAGAATGGGGTAGAATGTATATGGGTACCACATGTAATTATAAAACATGCTATGTCAGAGGAATACCAGATCTTGTGTTTCAGGCTTGAAGCTAGTCTTTCTGCTATTAGAAATCCAGGTTAAACCTCATAAAAAGAGGAGATCATTGGACATCTGCATGTGACAGGATTCTTGCGTGATCTTCCAAGACACAGTCCCTGGCCCCATTATATTAAGTGAGGTTCTGGACCAAGTGGGACTTAAATCTGATTTGTTATGGTAATTCTTATATGCCTTTGTGCTTAAATATCATGATTATCCACTAGGGAAAAATATTTCAGTTTTGCTTCTGTATTTTGCTGAAAATATTTTAAATAGCTAGTGTAAAATGCACTTTGTTTATCCACTTATGTTAATTTCAGACCTGTGATAAATGTGTTTTTGTTCTAACAGTATCATTGCAGGATATCAACATGAAAAAAGCATTCAAGAGCTCAACAATTCAAGATCAGCAGGTAGTTTCAAAGAACAGCATTCCTAACCCGGTGGCTGATATTTATAATCAGAGTGACAAACCACCACCTCTGAATATTCTTTCACCTTATAGGTATGGAAATAGTCATTGTTTACATTCTTGTACTTTGGCCTTTATCTCCTAGTTTCCCATTGCTTTCCAGGAGTTTAGGATATTAGAAGATTCCTAATTTCCAGGCCATGGTGTCAAATTAAGATTTGATAGCATACCTTTTTTGTGGCTTCTTAGTCTGGGTGTCCCTGGCTCCTGCTGCCAGTTGGAGCTGGCAAGCCCAGATCAGCTCTGTCTCAAATCCTCCCAGAACAGTCTGGTAGGATTTAACCTTTGAGTTGCCAGCCCTGTCCTAGCCCTTCCCCTAGTTAGAGGAGTCCCACAGAGAATAGCGACTGTCTTGTGCTTCCTGTCATATGGGCGAAGGTACACATACCTGCCTTGTTCCTAAATTCAGATCTTAGGACCCGTCTGGATTGAGCCGAATACTCCATTTCCAGTTCTTTTGAGACAGTTGAGTTCCATTCTTATGCTCTTATGTCCCCTACACATCCTGTCTTGGCACTGATCTTCTTGCAGCACCAGTGAATTTCACTCCAGTGAGCCAGCTGATGCAGGAGCCTAGTCAGCTCCTGCTGAGCTCTGATGAGGCATAGCCTGGGAGCATGCCTCCCAAAAGGCTGTGGATTCCACCCCTTTCCCCCGAAATTCTTGTCACGAATCAAACCAATTGTAAGCTGTGACTTCCAAGAGTGGCATTTAATGCGCTTGGCACACTGTCATCCTATAATGCAAAAAGGTGAAGCTTGGGTGATTGTCAAAGGTGAGTTTTGTTGGCTTGAAAAATACTAATTCATATTTTCTTACGTTTCTTCTACTGTATTTCCAGGGATGATAAGAAAGATGGATTGAAGTTTTATACTGATCCTTCCTACTTTTTTGATCTTTGGAAAGAAAAAATGTTACAAGATACTGAAGATAAGCGAAAAGAAAAGAGGAGACAAAAGGTAAAAGCAGAAACATAATAGCAAATGTATGTATTACAATTTTGTGTATGGTTGTCCAGCCGTAAAAATTGCTAGGTCATACTTAGTCTGTGTGCATGGAAAGACTATTCCTCTTTACACGTGGCTGTAGATTCAGCTGGTTCAGTTTTTATGGCTCATACTGTCTATTTTAAGAAGCTGGCAAATTGAATTTTAGGAGTACTGTGGTTATCTTCCAAGACACTTTCTTTAATCCTTTGCCAGTATCTGCTTATTAGTACTCAGCAAAATGGCCCTTTTGTGCTCCGGAAAAAGACACTGTGATTTGGGGGGGGAGGAATTTGAATTACGGTTTCCTTTATTTTCATAATTCTTTATCCAGCAGCATCAACTCCTGTAGCAAAACATGAGTTTATCCAGAAATAAATACTTTGGGTTTTTTTAATTCCTTGATAGTAACACTTCACTTTTCTACACCTGTTACAAGTTAGTAAGATGATAATACACAGAAAAATTATTCTGTGGTTCAGCAGCAAGAGAAGATTAATTTTAGGAGTAATATTCTTTGTTTTCTCTAAGCTTAAAACCAACAAAAAAGGGCTTTTTCACAGAGAAGAGTCTTCAGTCCTTCTGGAATATCTTCAGCAGTTTGATCCAAGATGTGTGTTCTGATGCAATCAAGGTTTTCTTAACGGATTTTAGTTTTGAATGAAGAAATTAGTTGCTACTTCTGCAGCTTCTTTGCAGTCAATTTTTTTTATCAAATCCGAGGGCTTTAAGATTTTTGAAGATAATTCTAAAAAAAAAGTGAAGAAAGAAATTTTGAAGCAGTGACTGCCTGTCTTATCTAGCAGAAGGTGCCCTTTTAGATAGGTTCAGTGAGAGATAAGGGATTTAAAATAAAAGGAATCCAAGCAAGATGCACAGGTTGCTCAGAGTAAATAGAAGGAAGCTACTTAGTTTTCAGTACGCATACACACATACATACACCTATATGTCTGTATGTACAGGTACGCATATGTATCATATACACTAGCATACCTATACGTGTGTATATATAAGCAGGTGTCATAATATAGCAACATATATATACACATGTATTATACGTGTATATACATGTTGTCTGATACATGAGTATACATCCTAATGTATATTTGTGTGTATATACATCATGTGTATGATACATGTGTGTATATATATGCTAATATGTATGGTACCTGCTTAGAAATCAAATCGTAGGGCATGACTGGGAAGCTTTACTATTCTGTTTTTATAAAATTCTATTAATTCCTTGTTCCTCTTGCTAGGCAAAACTTTGACTACAACATTTTTAAACAAAACAGGAAGACTTGGTTTAACTAAAACATTTTGTGAATTCATGATTTTAAAAGTTTTGGAAGAAATAAATCAGGTCTTTCTGTTAGGCGTACGAGCCAAAAATGTTTTCTGTTTTGACAGGTATCTCAGTATTGAAATATTAGACTTGAAAAAGCTGTGTAAACATTTTCAATAGAAGTTACTGTCTAAAGCAAAGTATTGGAAAATATTCACTTGGTTATTTGTATAATTGTATACAAATGTATATGAAGAGTTATCCCACTATATTCTCAGTGTGATAAGTCACAGAGCTGATTAAAAGACTGGAAATAATTAAAGCAGCTTTCATTCTCTAGTTTGGTTGGGTTTTAAAATTTCCTTCAGTATTTCTTTAAGAAAGAATATATAGGGATAATTGCACCCTTTGAGTTTTTTTCCACCCACCTTTTTCCCTTCAAATTTAGATCTTTTCACTAGAGAGAGATATAAAAAGAAACTATCAACTGCTAATTTTTTTCATTCTCATTTAATATTTAAAAGGGAAAAAAAAAGGAAAAAAAACCAGAAAAGCTTTTTTACAAAAATTAGAATAGTGCTTGAAAATTTTTTTATAGCTTTTGAGAGATTTTTACAAAACCCGCTTTACATATAAACTTGCTTTTAGATTGTATTTTAGGCAACACATCTCAATTATTTCCATCCCTGGTATATTTTTTTTGTAGATTTCAGTTGTCGTACTACAGTCTACAAACCAGATGTAAAATATGCTCAATTCCAATCATGTAGGATGATAGCCATACATCACAGAAATCCCCCTTGATAAATTCTACCTGAAGTGCTATTTGATTTGATTAAATATATAATGAGACCAACTAAGAAGAAAGCAGCATAGATTCGAGTTTGCATGGACAGGTGTCGCTTTGTGACAGGAAGAAATCTGGTTTTTAGCCTTCCAGAAGGTGGTGTGCAAATGAGCTTTTTATCATCTGGAACCTTTAGAGAGCTGGAGGGTTTGGGTGAGATGTCTCACAGGCACCATGTGTTCCACAGGTTGCTTAACAGACTGTCACTTTCTTTTGGTTTTGTCTTTACAATATCAGTGACCAGGAATGAATCCAGAGCATTTTGTGGCTGAAGTTGTGTTTTGAATCTTGTAAGTGAGAATTCCTTACGCAATTTGTACTCTACAGAAGCACAAAATGTGAAAGTTGTTGAGAAACTGTGGAGGTGAAATAGATGTGTATTGTTTAGCAAATCATAAATGAGACATCCAAATGCAGTTGTACTCAGCTGACCAAATATAGTTGGTTTTTAGCCTCAATTTTTCAGGTGGTCAGTGAAGCCTAAGAGTACTCCTTGCACCACAGAATCAGTTTTCCAGTATTATTTTGGTAATTTGTCTTAAGTGCTTGAGCTGTTGCAGCAGAAGGTTTGTGAGGAGTTTCATTTTCCTGCCTTCAAATATCACGCTTATTTATTGTTTCTGTATTCAGTTTAACTGAAGAAATCTAACATAGGCTTTTTCTGATTTGGCTCTTTAAGGTGAACTTTTTCTCTGAAGAAAACTGTAATTTTAATTCTTTAAGTTTAAAAATCTGTGGTGTAGTCTCTGGGTGTGTTTACTGTCAGACTCTCAGTAGATCAGTGCCTAAGAGTTCAATGAAGTTAGTTTTGACTTTTGCATGTATCGGTAATATTCTGAATTGAATGACCGTAGTAGACCAGTTGTTAACTGTTGAACAACTTTCCTTTGGTTAACCTACTTTGCTTGTTATTGTTCCCCATTTTTTCTGAGGAATGGGTAGTTATATAAAAAGTAGAAATCTTTAAATTTGGAGGGCTTGGATTTCAAAAATTGTTCTTGATGACTTGTGATTGATAGGATCTTGTAAATTTGTGAAGTCAGGAAAATACTCTAGGCTCATACTTCCAATTTTTTGAAAGTATTGCAAATACTTGCTGAAGCTACTTTCTGTTACTAGCTCTAATTCTTTATTAAGACGCTTGAAATATAATTTCCTAATTCTTGATGCAAATATCAAACTTAAAATTAACTTAACCCTGTTTGAGGGCTCTAATATGTTTGTTGTGTTTGCTGAAATCCCTTTCTGCCAACAGCTGGAATGATGTACCTGTTTTCTGGCTTAACCTACAGCATCCACTTGTCTGCCACAGCTTCTACTACACTTGGTTAAAGGAAGTAACTCTTCTTAATATTGCTTAACTTTCCTAAGAGATATTTCTAACTGTAGTTATTTTGAAAGGCTTCAGCTCCTCTAGAACTGTCATTGCCCTAGGTACTAAAACTCGAGCTGTCACCGTTGTTTGCCGAGGTAATGAAAGTATCACTGGAATAACTGAAAACTACTCTGTTAGAGGTATATGTAGTTAGAGGTATATACAGTTTTGTCAGCTGCTGGTAATAGCCTGCCCCACTACTTTGGAAGAAATTAAATGTTTTAGAGATGTATTTCTATAATATTTAATCCAAAATTCAATACCAGTAGGGTTTAGTATTGTTTGAGTAAAAAGGGTTCCATATTTATTTATTTATTATTTATTCATTAGCACACTTACAGATGCTGCTCTGGAACAATGTATCCAACCAAAATCTGGTCCAATGAAAGCAAACTAAGCTTTGAGTTTATTTTGTGTTGGTTATTTATTTACCTTCTATGCATTTACCTTTTTCGTAAAAAACATAGTGACCTCTTTAAGACCAAACTTATAAATAGGTGATTATATGTAAGCAGTCATGTAAGCACTCCTGATTGTGCAGGAATTGTATCAAAATGATTATCTTCCAAGGAGCATCATACATTGGTCAAAAGACAGATATTAACTTCATCTAGAAACTTGTGAGAAATAGGTAGTTGTGACCCTTAGAGGATGGAGTTACTATTCTGTGAGAAGAAAAAACTAAAGCATATTTTCAGTTAACCAAAAGGCTTACTTGAACTTTCCTTTCAAATCTAACAAAATCTTAAAAAATGAACCAGGATAAAAGTCACAAATTAAAACAAATTAAATTTTTGCAGCAATCAAATGAAAAAGACAGATGTAAAGCCTTTAACAAGCATATATTCAAGCATGGCGATTAGCAAAACTTTCTATGTTCAAAATAAAGCATGGCTGAATCTGTCTCCCTTCTGCTCCAATTCCTGTATTGGGAGATTTTGAAGTGAAGAAGTGGTATTAAAGGAGAAAGTAAAGCCTTGCATAACCTGGATAAAGAATGGTGTGATTCTAAAAAGTTTGTGGAGGAAAAAGATTTTATAGGAAGTAATTAAGAACCAAGGTGATGATATTTACTTAACATGAATCAGATCAAAAAGCTACTCACTGCAGGGGCTAGGAATGAGCAAGCGTTGTCGGAACATTTGGATGTTGAACTTAAAAAGACTTTCTCTGTCATTCTTAATGTTAGCAGATGCGGATCAGCAGGTCCCTCATATGGACATGCATAAACAAGCAAGAGATCCAAAACAAGGGCAAGCAAGCCATTTGATAGATTTTTGTTAGTTGTATAATGCCAAATACATGATTTCAGAATTACTTACTCAGTGTTGTTTGGCAGTTGGAGTAAACTACCGATGTTCACCTGTGATGTACCTTTTTCTTTTATTTTTTGGTGAGACTGGCTTTCCAACTATTATCCCTTACTTTGAAGGTGGAGATTCCACAATAAAATGCTTGGATATCAGCATTTTACTGAACTCGTCTCGAAATACAATTGAATGTGGCTGCATTCTCAGAATATAAATATAATTATTTCCTGAGAAACTATTTTTCTAGCAGCCAAAAGCCTAATACCAACTTATTAATAGCTAAAACATGTTTAACCTATTTATGAATTAGTATTGTAAGACGTGGGTTCTAGAGCTGATTAAAAAAGAAAGAAATCCAACACCCTCATAATGTTGAGAAAAGGAGTAGCACACAAATATTCTTCTCAGTTTGGATTGTGCAAACTTGCCTATTTTCCTACTGAAGCACCAGTACGGTTTTTGTATTCAAATGGAGTTAATCAGAAGTAGGTGAGGACAACTTTTCAGAGGTGTGAAAGCATTGAGTGCCACTTTTAGGAGATCTTACTGATAGATAAACACTGACATTGATTGGGCCTGATATTATATAGAAAGTTTTTAAAAAAACCTAAACAGAGTGATCTGTCATGAAGCTACCAAGCTGTAATGTATTACTGGCCTGAATATTATTGCCACATTGCAGAGAGGATTAATGTCATTCATTTTTAGATAAGATAATGGGAAACAATGATAAGGAAAAACTAGGAGGAATTTTGGTAGTTAATCAGATCTAAGAAGGGAGAGGAAGTTAAAACAAACAACTAATTTCACACAGACTGTGAAATAGGAAAGTGTTTCTAATTTTTCCATACTTCCCCAGGGCCTCAGGGGATTGTGACCCTAACGAATAACCAGAATAACCCTGAGCGTATTTAACATATTCTCATAAGATTGATTTGCAGGAGAAGGAAATTACAAGTGCTTCAGGATAGTCTAAATAAATGACATATGATGTCAGAAACTTTCTAGCTTTTACAATCAGTCACATTTCTGTCTGTATTGGGAAAAACAGTGGGTCAGTATCACACTAGTATGTTCATCCTACAGAAGCAGGGCAAAGCAGCAGTCTTAACTAGTGAGGAGGTTCATGGCTTAAGGAGATTTTCTCATTTTCAGTGCAGAAAAATTTTATGAAGACTTGGCCTCATCTGTAAATCTGGTCTTATTTTCATGCACTCTAACTGCATTTTAACCAGCTTTTTTCCTTTCCTTTTTTTCTCTCTTTGCATGCTTTATTTCTTTTGTTTGAACATTAGGAGCAAAAGCGTATAGATGGCACCACCCGTGAGGTGAAAAAGGTTAGAAAAGCCAGGAACAGACGACAGGAGTGGAATATGATGGCATATGACAAAGAGCTTAGACCTGACAACAGGTTGTCTCAAAGTGTGTACCATGGAGCATCTTCCGAGGGATCACTGTCCCCAGATACTAGGTCTGTTTACAGCAAAGCTGTTTGTTATACCACAGTTGTATGTTCAGAAATACTGAGTAGAATTAGGTGTTTTCACAGGCTGGGAATAGTTAGAATGGACAAAACATACGATGCATGTTTTAAAATTCTTCTCAAAATTATTTTAAAGCACAAATAACAAATTCTGTAATTAATGATTTTTTTCCTCAGCTTCAGATGAGCATTTTGTCCTCATAATGTTATGCGCTGTAGTGAAATAAGTGTTTGCTGTATACTTTTTTATTTGTTCTTGAGTAGTTGCAGCTGCAAAAGCATTTAAATCTGTCTCCACTAGATAATGTCAGTACCTCTTCCTTCGTGTCTAGTTTGTCGTATGTTACGCTGCTGATAGCTAAATAAATATTTTTCTGTGATCAACTCGGGTATACTTTTGCATCTAACAGAATACTTTAATGGGGGAACAGTTCAGCTTTATCAATGTTACATTTGTCTAAAAAGCAAGCTACAAAACCAGATGCAACATTATTGCTTGAAATAGCAGAAGTCTCTGCTTAGAGACACAGAGCAGAATTCCTCTTCATTGACTGAGATTCCCTTTGAGCTCAGTGGGAGTTACGTTCTCCTGGTGTGCATGGAAGTCTGAGGTTTTTCAGTAAGCTGGTCTCACTAGAGGATTTTCCCACTTATTTTATTTCCTCTGTCTGTCATGGTTAATTGCTAGCAGTAATGTTAAGAATAAATAGAATCTACTGGAAAAAGTGTGTGACAATTTAGTATTTAAATTGTTGAACGGCTAGGTTGAGGAAGCAGCCACCACTGTGGACTGATACCTTTAGTCTGCTGTCCAGTGGAGATTAAAAAAAAAAAAAATCTGCTCAGAACTTTGTATATGTAATATTTTGATCTTTGTGAAGAGTAATCACCTTGTAATTGAAACAAAAAAATTAAAGAAAAATGCTACTGCTGCTTCAATAATATATTCAGACCCCCCTCTCTGTCTAAAATTCTTTAATCACCAATTTTTTTTTTTACTGTTTCTAATGCAAAATGTTGTCTTCTGTTTGTCAGTCTGTAATGTTCCATTAAGACTATGCCTTCCGTAGGTTGATCTGGTAAAATGACATTGGATGTTCAGCTGTCAAGTGCAAGATGTGGATTTTTTCATCATGAGTTCTACGTTTCACACGTTTTGAGTCTTTTTCTAGCCTTAACACCTTGCTTCCAGGATTCCTGAGTTTAAATAATTATATTGAAGTGATTATCTCCCAGCAGTGTCAACATGTATTTGACTGTTTGCAGATATCCATAATATTTGGAATCTGTAGGATTTTTTTAAGCAGAAATTGTAGGATGCATCATTATGTTGGATATAGATGTTGTGGTATGACAGATGTTTTGTACTTATATAAGCCTTTCAAATGTTATAATGTATGGAGAACTTTAAATTTCAGTGAATCAAATATCAGTGATTAAATCCTGAAATCTGTTTTACTTTACTGAAGGGTTAATTTTGTGAGTGGTGGTAAGGTGGAGAGAATGCTTTCTATTTTTTATCTTGGCCTCATCTTAGCTGTATGAACTAAACTACAAAAAGCCCCATACATGTAGAAATAAGTACTGGTTTCAGAGACATTTTTATGTCTCAGCTACTGCATGAGCAGTGTTTTATAAATGAGGTCCCAAAGAAGTGTATTTGGCTGTATTGTAATTCTTTTTTTAATGCTGAAGTAAAAAAAAAGCTCATGTTTCTTCTCATTTGCTAATTGGATGTCAATGTTTAAAGCATCTTACAAGTGTCCAGACTGTGGCAATTTACAATGTGTTTGTTATACTTATTGTACTTTAGAGAGAGAAACACAAGCTGAATCCAAACAGAAACCAGCAAATTAATGTGAGAAAAGTAAGAACAAGAAAAGAAGAGTGGGAGAGAAGGAAAATGGGCATTGAGTTCATGAGTGACGCAAAGAAAATGGAACAGGCAGGAAGCATGAAAGAGGACAAAATGCCCAAAGGGTTTGTCATTTTGCTTTACTCAAAGCCCTGGCTTTTTGTTGCTTACCTTGCTTCCAGTCTTACAGATAAGTGCATCAGTTTACTGCGTTCACTAAAAGCCAGGCTGCACGATTGTTCATTACTAAAACAACTATTTGCAGTAATGGGATGAAGAGATCCTTTTGCTCCCTCTCTTGGGCTTATTTGACAGAGCATCCTAGACTTTGTATCTTTATGAACTCTCTGCTCAACTAATATTTACATTTCCCAGTTTCTCTAAATTAATTGTGCAAACAAAATAAACGTTTTCTAACTTTTGAAATTGGTTGTCTCTGCTTTGGTAAAATACATTCTTCTGCATAATTGTGAATGCTTGCAGTACTGCTTTCCTTTTTCTGCTGCCATTGTTAACTTAAGGCAGGCCTGATAAGTATTATCGTTTGTCAAGGATTTTGACAGTCCATTGTTTGAAAAACAATATGCCTCCTTATGACTACTAAAGAACTCTTAAAATCTGGAGAAAGCTCTAATTTTTTTTGCTTTTTTTTAAAGTCTGCATTATAGGAGGACATTCTGCATGCAGCTAGTATGCTGAAATATTGAAAACATTCAATTTTAGTCCTTTTATGCTGACCTGTCAGACTAATTTATTTTTAAGTTGTGTTAAGCTGAACCATGATTTTTTGTTGCATTTGTTCTTGTGCTTTCTGTGGACTTAAAAGGGAATGGTGCTTGATAATCAGGGAGTCCTGTTGCAAGAAAAATAATTCTGATTGCATTCCTTTTTGCTTTTCTTGTGAGCTATTTAGATAATACCCTGTTACACTCACATAATCTGTTGTTCTGCATCCATTTACTTTGATTTTAGGTCCCATGCATCTGATGTTACAGATTATTCTTATCCTGCTACTCCGAATCATTCCCTCCATCAGCAGATAGCAATGCCTTCATATGGAACAGGAGATGGTCCACAGTACATGGCAGCATCCCAAAGCCATGAGCATGAATACAGACCACCTTCCACCACTGTACGACATGCTACTTTAAACAGACCTCAGCAGCCACCTCCACCTCCGCCCCAGCCTTCAGATGGCCAACATAGCTCAGTACCTGTGGTACCAGCAGAATATGGGTAAAACTCCTGATTTATTCCAGTGGATTCTTAACAAAACTAGAGGGATGCATGTTTTTCATAACCATCATAACATATAATGCATACGCACAAAAAGACCCCAAATACATTAGTTATCTCCCTGGGGAGGACAGAAAAAAATTGGTGTAATTTCTCTGTATGAACTGGATTTAAGTGAAGAAAGCAGAAATAATGAACTGTGTGTTGAATGTGGTGAAATCAATATGCTTGTAAAATATTAAGGGTTCCTGATATAATATTAAAAAGGGGATAATTTTATAATTTTCCTTTAAAGTGGAAAATAGTTACAGCATAATTTGAATAATATTTTAAACTTCAGGAAACGTGCAGGAAAAGCATTGCTGAATGTGATTAATGTGGCAGTCTGTTGCATCCCTGAAATGACTTTTTAATGGAGCTTACGCAGAATTGGAAGGGATCTCCTCAGACACAGAATCAAGTTCCCTACTGCCACAGACACCTCCATAATTCAAGATACGAATTTATCAAACTCCCATGTGGATATTTTGCCTGAATGCATTCTGAAGGAAGGCTTGCTCCAGAGTACTGGCTCTCCGATAGCAGGAAAACATCTGTTTTCTAACCAGTCTGTGCCTGTTTGTTCTTTTGCTGGAATGGCTTAAACTTTCAAGTTGTAACCCCAGGAAAGTTGTAATCATTTTTGCCTGTGTCATTTTAAACTAAACAAGCCAAGGTTTTCCAGCCTCACTTGATGCATCCTGGGATAGCATTTGCCCAATTCATGACTGTATCATGCTGTAGATGACTCAGTTATGCTATGATTGACTGCTCCAACCTGCGTTTTCTCTGTTATTTCCAGTTTATAACAGAAATACTTGTGCTTAGTCCCCAGGTACATGACCACTGTCAGTGTATCACAGTTGTCATACATTGACATGTATCTCTGAATGTCATCAGTAACTTTCCTTCAACTCCCGTCTCCTATATCTAGTTCTTTACCTGCTTCATAACCCTTAGATTAATTCCCATTTTTTCTGCTTAAGAATTCTTTTAATGACATTTTAACAAAGAAATTAGCTCTTCCCTGTTCCCACTCTTTAAAATATCAATCAAATCTATCAATTTAATAAAATAATATTTAAATTGATAAACTTGACTAAAGAAGCACATGAGATGCATGATATACCTTTGGGTAAATCATTCCATTCATACTTTCTGTTGTCCTCCATGCCTGTGTCTTTTATTATCTCTTTATTTGTTCTAACACTTGGTCTTTTATCGAAGTGATATGTGTAGTCTACAGTTTTCTTGATCCCTTTTTCATCATAGGCATTTTCTTAATGTTCTCACAGAGTAGATGTTTAGTAACAAATATGGCTTTGTACTTTAACTAGGCAGGAGTATTGCAATAAAAATCTCGCTTTGTGGAGTGCTGAAAGGACGCTGCCTTTAACTGTCATCTGCCTTAAATCTCAATCTATTATCAATATTTGACAGTTCCTATGTTTGTAATCACTTGCATATTTAACTCACCAGTTTAAATTCCTTTTGATTTTTGTTTTAGCTGAGGTTGGATGAGAGCAGTTTAAGGGGTGATGATTCTGTAAGTCCTAACTTTCAATGCATTAAATGTTTTTGTTCTGTTTTATATAGGATGCTTCCAGCTCAGATGGTGGATTATTACAATCCTACAGGTCCTCCTCCTCCTCCTCCTCCTCCCCCTATGATTCCTTCGGCACAAACTGCATTTGTTAGTCCCCTTCAGCTTCCTGTGCCACCTTCCCATTCTGGACTGGTGACTGGCTCTACATACGCGGCTACTCATCCTCCTCCTTCTAGTGGGCTTGTTGTCACTGCTCCTCCTCCTCCCGGCCCACCTCCTCCCCCTCCAGGCCCTCCTGCTACAGGTTCATCCCTCTCTTCCTCCCCAATGCATGCTCCTCCAGCTACGGAGGCAAAACGCCACGAACCTGCACAGCCCCCAATAAGCGATGCACGTAGTGATCTTCTTGCTGCCATTCGAATGGGTAAGTGGACACTGAGTTTTAGCTTTTTTTTTCTATGTTTCTATGTTTTCTGTGTTTCTGTGTTTTCCAGTGATCTGGGTTCATGCCTTCTGTTCCCAACTGGGCGGAATGTCATTGAAAGACTAGTTAACCACAGGTGCCACGCGCCTATTCTGACACTTGTCAGCCCTGACTTTGGATCTTTTTCTGAATCCCAATATTCCAAGATGCACAGCTTTGTTAAATATGTCCTAGTGTTTGGACATCATCAAATGAAAACAGTACTTGTGTGTTCATTATGTAAAGTAGCCAGTAGAGCTACATGGATTTTCGCTGCTGTTCAGAAGAACGGGGTTATGCAAAACCAGGCTTCGGCCCACTGATTTTTAACCAGTGACTAATGGCTGTTCCTGACTTTGTTTACAATATGGAGCCGTAGGTCTAAGGGTATTTCCAAATACAATTATGAAAACTTTCATCTTCAGATCAAAAGGACCCATACAGTCGTGAATATTTAGTTTTAATATATTGTTGGCAGTTTTAGAAGTCTAGAAGTATTCAGTCTCTGAGAATGGATTCCAGTCTTCCTTTTTTGTCTTTCTCTCTTCCTTGCTCAGGGAGGCTCTCTAACTCAATGGTTTCTTTTTATTTTTCCTTCTTCCTGAATATATTGTTAGAATACAAAAAAACCTCACCAATAACTATGAAATTTAAAATCTCTTGTGCAGAAAACTTTGAGAGTAATTGTCTCTACAGGAATTCAGCTGAAAAAGGTGCAGGAGCAACGTGAGCAAGAAGCAAAGCGAGAGCCTGTTGGAAATGATGTGGCAACCATCCTTTCAAGACGCATTGCCGTGGAATACAGTGATTCCGATGATGACTCAGAGTTTGATGAGAACGATTGGTCAGATTGAACCCGGTCCAAGCCCAGTGGCAAGTTCATGAAGTACTTGGCTTCAGTGATTGCTTTCTTAGCAAGATGTAAAGCAGGACGTTGATGTGTATTAAGGCTAGTGATCGAAGTGCTAAAATTGAATTGGTATTATTCAGAATGCTGTAGCTTAGCAACTCTGGTAATAATGATGTGATTATGCTTATGCAGATCAGAAACTTGTCTTACTTTCAGTATTTACCACATAATACTCAAGTGCCACTAAATGTAGCAAATCATGTGCTGCGTGCAAAATATGCTGCAGTTGTTGCACTGTTACAGAACCAGCATTTTATTTTACTTTCCTGATCTTGAAGGGATAAAATATATTTTTTTGACTTTACATCTTATTCTTTTAATTATGTAAGCAACTTAGGTACTTGTGAATTGGTCTGGTTGTTATCTTTGAGGGCAGTTAACTATATGATGAGTGAAGTGTTGAGTTCCATAAACACGACTTTTAGTGCTTTTTTTTTTAATTAGTTACTAATTATGCCCACCTTAGTCTATTTTTAATAATTTCTGGGCTTAGGTTTTTTTGCATACAGAATTAATTTTATATACTCTTTATCTTAAAAATGTAGCAGGTGATGAAATACATGCTTTGAAGAATGAATCCACATGATCCAAAATGAACATTTTCTGTGCAGACTGGATAAGTTTGTAACAGTGCCAGCTCTAGGCTGCTTGTTGGGTAGAGTGATGGGGGGTCTCAGGTAGGTAGCGGATGCATGTCCGTGTTACAAATGAAAGTTAAAATACCTGTAGAGCTTTTCAGTTTTATGATACAGATCAACTAGATGCAAAGACTTCAGGGTAGACCTGATAGAAGCCATATGGTTGTTGCAGTGTAGAAATGTTACTCTGTTATTACGAAAGATTGGAACTTTGTCAGTCCAGATCTAGCAATCAGAGGCATTTCACAAGTATTAAACTTAGTCCTTATGCCTGTAGGTATAAATGTTTGTAAATAAGTTTTTTCTTGTTGTTTTGTACATGTATAGTCATGATCGTTTTCTGTTTCCTGTAGCACGTTTACTCAAAACTGCTATTACTTTGAATGTATTTCTTTCCCAGTACATCCCATTGATAAAACATTGGCAGTTAAAACAGTTTGAATGGCTGTTTAGGTACTGTGCCATATATATAAACTTGTTTTCTCCTTCCCTAGGAACAGTTGCTGCCATGCTGTCTCTGTTTTCTTTAAAAATAATTCCTTTTTTGCAGTACAGTATTAAAATGTGGTTTTGTTTTTGTTTTTTCTTCTGGATTGAGAGTCAGGCTGCTGCTTTGCCTAATGAGGATTTTAAAAACGTATTCATAGCAGGGGAAGAGTTTTTTCCTTACCAAATTAGTTTTAATCTTTGTAACTGAAGTCTGTGTAATTCCAGGTCTAACATTTGGTAAAGATCCTTTGTTCTGTGAGGCCCTGTCCTTAAAAAAAAAGAGTATGTAAAATAAAAAGAGAAATGGAAGATAATTATCTAACTTGTGTTTACCCAACTAACAGTTTTAGTCCTGAGAATGTAACAGTCTAACACGATGTTTGCATGCAAACTACTGGCTACATCATTGCTGCTTAATCTGTGTATGATTTTCCAATCTGTGGTGGCTGTCTTTATGGTAGAGTGGTAACACGCTGCCTCAATGGTAGTGTTAAAATTTATCACATAAAATGTGACCAAGCTCTGTGTAATGGTGAGCAAGTACAGCTCTTGTTAATTGGCGGCAGCTGAAGGTACTCATCTCCATTTCAGCTGGAGCTGGTTTTGTCTTTGCCTTAAAATACAGAGCTGAAGTCTGCTTTTTGTACGTCCTGCAGTCTGAGGTCTGTGTGTCCACTGCAGAGGACAGAATTCAGGCCGTAGCCTGATTGTGGTTTGCATCAATCTGTGAGAGATGGTTTGTTCTGGTCATCATGGCACGCTTGCAAAACCGTTCTTTGGATGGGTAGGCTGAAGGTGCAACTGGGACTGCAGTTACGTCCCTGTGTAGGTGGGGAGAGTACTCTCAGTATTCTTTTAATGCATGCTGAAATGAAATATCTCAGCAGAAAATTCTTTCCAATCTAATGGAATTTGATATGACAGAAGATATATTTTATGAGCACAGAAGTTGGGTGTGTCTGAAATTTTGTAATTTATGTTAATTTTAAATAGTAAACATTAAACAAGCAGTCAGTTGTGACCAGTTAAGATAGTGTAGATTTTTCAGTCATAGTAGCCAACCTGTTTTTCTGAACCTGCAATGTCGTCATTTTCCTTTCGGTATTTTATTAATAAAATGTGAATTGAATTTAGTGATGTAAACTAACATTATTCTAGGCTGGTTTTATCAGTTTTATCATACTTTGGGTTGTGAATAAGTAACAAATATGAATAAAATCTCACTTTTGAGCCTGTCTTTCTTTCCTTAGATTAGTAAGATTTTGCTATTTATCTTTATCCCTTACCAGTAAATAACAGAAATGAAAATGTAAGGCTTGCAAATGCTATCTGTGATCCCAGGAACCACAGGTTTACTGGGATGGAGGCTGGACTCCACAAAACCAGACTCCTTTAAGGTACTGCTCCTTCTCCTAACATGCATGCTTGTTTGTTCTTTTGCTCCTTGATTCAAGCTCCATGTTGAAGTTCTTGGCTGGTAGCTTTTTTTTTTTTTTTTTTTTTCTTCAGTGAAATGCATTAAACAGCTTTGCTCCCAGAAAGAACAGGGCAGAATGTAAGAGTTGTATTAGCAAGCCCCCTTTCCCACTTTCATTAATAAGAAAGAGTCTTTGTACGTTAATGACACGAAGCACAATATTGTAAAATGCAAACCCTTGTCTGCCTACTACAAACATAATCCATTTAATTTACAATTAGACTGCTATATTACACAATTGGTTTATGTAGTTCTTCCCAGTATGACACGATAAACCAATTGTGTAATATAGTAGCCTAATTGTAAATTGAACAGACTTGTTTATGCATCTTAGACTTGGTTGTTCCCTGGGAAGATGAATCCATCTTTAATCTGTTCAGCTGAAAATTGCAGTCCCTCTGGCGCTTGGTTCTTATTTCACTGAGATTTTCCATCTTTGATTTGAACTTAATTCAGGTAATTTAGAGTGAAGACACCAATTCTATGTAGAAACTGAATATATGAGCTTGCCATTTTGGTTCAAAGGCTATCTTAGTTAAAGCATTTATAACTGCTCATTTATCAGCTGGGGTTGGAGTTAGGACCGATGATCACTCAGCGTACTGCCTCTGCAGCCTTTATGGTTGTCTTTTGAATGTTAAATATTTCCGTGTGACTAAACTGACATCAGCTGGATTTTTAGGTATTTCAGATTTCTCTGTACTAAGATGAACTGCATGAAGAAGAAGAAAATCTTTCTTGTGAGAGAGGTGCATGCTGTTCAGAACAAGCTCAAAATTGAGCTCGTTTGCGGTATGCAGATGGAGTTGGGAGGAAGGGGAATGACTCTTTGGGAAATCAATTCTTGTGATGTATTTTGCAGGTATGTTCTCTCTCATGTGCCAGGCATTGTTTTAATAGTAAAAAGGTGTTCCCTTCCACTTGAAACAACACATCTAAGGATACAGCAAATGTATGTGTCTAAAAATGTTAAAAATTGCACTACTGAGTATAAACCTGATGATAATGAACATTTCATTAGAATCTTGTGGCTGGAAGCTGAAGTTGCATGAATTCAATCTTGAGCTGAGGTACTATTTCCTAGCAGCGGAGTAAAATAATTATTAGAACAGCTTATCCAAAGATGGCTTTGACAATGATTTTTTTTTTTAAGGTGACATTACCCTTTTTCCTCAAAACCCAGCCAACCAAATCCAACCTGCTATAGTCTGCTTTGGGGAACTTTTCCTACCCTGGGGGGGCAGCAGCCAGCCTGAGCTGTGTAAGTCCGAGTCTGAGGTGTTCCCGATACCAGTATGTACATACATATGTACACACACATACGTATGTACGTGCACACAGGCAGAAGTCCAAGGATTTTCAGCATCTTGAGGCAACTCTGTATTCATGTGCTTAAGCATTGTCAGTGTGCTCAGTGCTGTATGGGGAATGAAAATAGATGAACCCTGCTAGAATCCCTCAGGCCCTGGCATCCACTGCAAAATAGTTGGGAGTGACTTGAGCTTGTCACTGAACGACCTTCCCACTCCCCTTGGACTTTAAAGGAAGTGTGGGAACTCTGGAAGGACTGTAGGTTTCCAGTCAACCATCGTCGTTCATTAGAGGTGAACAGAAAGAATGGGAACACTTAAGTACAAAACAGGGAGAAGGAATTTCATATTTTGCTTTCTGTAGTAATGGGTGGAGGAAAAGGGTGGTTTCTCGTGTGCTGTCAAATATCTGTAGGTTTCTCTGGAGAAATGTGTTTTCATCTGTGTTTGACATAAGTTTGTGCTCCTACACGTGGAAAGCGATCTCATAGGGTTGTGCTGGACTGGGCTTTTTTTCAGCTGCATAAGAAAACAAGTACCCCTTAAGAGATTCTTAGCTAAATATAGTCATCTCTTCAGAGATTAATTCTTACTGCTGCAGATAAATAGAGAAGTTCTTATCTGATTAGCTGGGGCAGGGAGTACTGCGCTTTTCTCTTGGTGTGGGGTCACATGCAGAGAGCTGTGGAGATTAGAGCTGAGGGCAACTGTTTCCGAGATGTCTGGACGGCTTGTCTTAGATGCGTTGTCTTTCCGAGCCGCTCGGCGTTTTCAGTCGCTAACACGCTGTCGTACCACGTGAAAGCTGTCCGCCCCGTTCAGCAGTCACTCACGTTGCCAATGCGGTGTAGGTTAAAGGAAGGAGGAAAGGGCTGGGATTCTGGCAAAGTTACCCTAATGCCAGTTAATATTGGGCAGTCTGTCCCTGGTCTGTCCCTGGTCTGTCCCTGTTTAGGGTAGGACCCTGAACAGGAGTCCTACCAACTATACTGAAGGAGATGGCAGAACTCATCTGTTTTCTCCATTTTTCCTGAGAATCGGGCTGATGCATTCCTTACTCAGTTTTCTGAGTAATCCTGTTAATGTTCTGTTTCTCTAGCAAATTTAACTTCTTGTTCCTTACGAGTTACCTTTCTCTGACTCGCTGAATGGCCTGTGCCTGTTGCGTGTCACCCCTTACAAACCAGGTGCAGTCCCCAGCTGCTGTAAAATTGCCTTTACTCTTTGGAAGTCAATAGCCCCGTGCTGATTTTCACCTGCAGCCTGTCCCCTGCATCCTTCTCTCTTGAGTCTCTTCCTTCTGGTTTTTAATAGGTAGTTTGCATGTTACCAGCCAAGGATTTTCCCATGCACTGCATCAGCAGGGCTTTCGGTTTAGTTGGTTGGCCGTGGTTTCTTTCCCTCAAATAGATTCTTGTTGTGTGGCTGCGTGAGTAACAGTGGATGTTACCAGGGGTGCCGCTTCCAGGTACGGGGCCTTTCTCCACAGAAGATGATGGTGGTAGCAGGATTGTTTATCATAGGCTTAGCTTAGTGATGAAACTCGAATATTTCCAAAGTTACTGCTCGCTCCAGCCATCTGAGACCTCACCTTAACTTCGCTTGGGACATTCTTTCAGATTTGTGTGTATTCATTTTCTCTGGTCTGGTTTTGTGGTGTTTTCAGCCACACCTGGATTGGTTCATTTGTCTGTTCTGTTTGGGTTTCCTTCCAAATTTAGCATACTTTAGCTCAATAGACTAAAACTTTTTTCTTAGGGTGCCTTCACACAGCTGGCTAAACTGCTTCTGGTTGCCATTGTGTTTGAATGTTATTTCCATATTTGAGGAAGAAGGCTTTTATTTTATTTCATATTCTCAGAATGACCACCACAGTAGCGCTTTCTAGACTGTCTGTAAAAGCTTCCTCATAAATTTATTTCTACGTGATTTCTCTTTATGGCACGTTTCTCTTTAACAAAGGTTTAGAAGTTTTGCTTACAGCAATTAGTGAACTTTTTGGAGTGCTGTGAAGAACTCTTGTATAGGTTCATCAAAATATTTAATCTGACTGTGAGAAGAGAACATTGAGGTATGTAATGTGTGCAGCGCTATGTGTACATTGAAATACTGACATACACCTGGATCTTCATTATTTATAAATGTCAACGACTCCTAGGAGCATTTGGAGTTTACTTAAACTGGTGGATCCTGTTGGCTCATTGCTTTTCCCAGTGACCAGTCACTGATTTTCCATAACTGTTGAAAATGGCTGTTGTGACATTTCACAAATGTTTTTTTTAAAAAAAAAAAAAAAAAGGCAAGATAGCTGCCTTGCACCCAGCTGACTTCCATCAGGCAAATTCTTTTCTGGAAAAAACCTAGTTATCTCATTTTTGTTCATTCTCCGTATTCTCTTCAAAACCTGTAGTGACTGTCAGGTCACCCTTTGCTTTTTAAATTATTTAAGAGCCATCTTCATTCTTCAAGTTGACATAGTCTGTCTAGGAAACTGAATTTAGGCCTACCACATGCTTTAAGTAAAGGAAGCTCCATCCCTCTCCTGTAGTGCCCCTCCTGACCTATATTGCTTGCTATGTTTCTAGAATTTATATGAATTATTTATACAGCATGATAGATTTACTTTGTACTTTGCCAAAAGAGGTACTAAATCCTCACTTTAAGGATTTTCAAACCTAGTTAAAATATACCAAATTGTGAGGCAGCTGCTAACAACTAGAATGATTTGAGATAAGAGACATGGGAGTTGTCTAGCAAGTTAGTTAGTTACAGCTTACTTACTGTGTTATCAGAGAAAAAGCATTTTAAGTACAGGATGCCTCACTGAAATGGGGAGAGTAACACCACAGATCTGTGGCATTCTTCTGTCTCTTCAACGGGAGGGAGGAAAAGAGAGATTTTTGGGACAGAGGTGGGGAAGAAGAGAAAGGCAGGGATTTTTCCTGTGCTAAACAATAGTTTCAGTGAATAATTGATGATACTTCTGTTTGTATTTGTTTTATTTTATCTCCATACAGAAACACCCTCTGAATGGTGAGGCTAAGTTTTAACCTTCTCCCTGAAGATCACCTTGTCTATTTTATTCTCTTCACCTTATCAGCGGCAGTATGTAATGACCTTTCTCTTTGATTCAGCCATCTGCCTGCTTCAGCTTTTATCTCCTTCACTGATCAGATGAGACATGAGAGTACAAACGGCACAGGCAGTGCTGCTGGCCTCGATACCTGATTAGGATAAATAGACTTAGCTGGCATTTAAATAGTAAATAGGTCTTTTTTAAAATTCATGTATACAAGAATTATTAAAGGAGTCTGTTGAACTGGGAATGTTTTCTGCTCAGAAAGCAAACGATGAATATTCAGGGTGGTAGGATAGTGAAGGAATATGTGGGTAAAGCATGCTTGTAGAGTGCAGCTCTATTTTAAGGCTTCCAGGTGTGAGCTCTGCCCAATTGCTGTAATTACCAGCCTGCTGCAGGTATTGCTTCTCTCTGGGTTTTGGGCAGCAACCGTTTATTCTCACCATCTGTTTGAATGCTAACAGGGATCCCAGTGCTGTAGAAAGGACATAGAAAAATTTGTTGGCTCAGGAAGCATATGGGGAATGGAAATGGAGAGGCAGTGGGATGGAAAGAGCAAAGTTTTTCCCTCTGGGAACATCCGTGGTCTTGGCAGGGCAGAACTGAAGGTACCAGAAACACCATTAATTTATTAGCACAGAAGTTAAAGAAAGTAACGCGGAACTTGAAAGTTCCAGGTCTTGAGATACATGGCATGGAGCCTGTGTCACCTCATCGGACTTCATGCCTCAGTTTTTCCATTTGGTGCCCAAACTACAGAGACGAAGGCAAGGAGAGTCCCTGGTAGTGTTACTTCCCTTCCACCGGAATTGCCTTGAGATGTATGGATGACCGGTCCTCTACTGGAAGGAGGCGAAACTGCAGCCTAAACAGCCATGATCGTAGAATCATAGAATGCTTTGGGGTGGTTAACGGTTGGACTTGATGATCTTAAGGGTCTTTTCCAACCTTGACGATTCTATGATTCTATGGAAGGGACCTTCAAAGGCCATCTCGTCCAACCCCCCTGCAATGGGCAGGGACATCTTCAACCAGATCAGGTTGCTCACAGCCCCACCCAGCCTGGCCTTGAATGTTTCCAAGGATGGGGCATCTACCACCTCTCTGGGCAACCCGTTCCGGTGTTTCACCACCCTTCATGATGTCAACTAGTTGGTCAGAGCGTGTCCACGTTACGCAGAAGTGGACCTCAAAGGGAGGGCGTCTGTAGGCCAGGAGCAGTGGGTGCTGCTCAGCACTAGCCGGGTTTTGGGAGTTCTGCGCGGTGCGAACCGAACGCCTGCTGCTGCAGTGAGAGCAGGTCTTGCGCTTAGCTGCCTCTGGGAGGAATCGAATTCATGTGCTGCTCCGTGATGGGAGTTAAAGCGTGGCAAGTGGGAACGAGCAGATTTCGCTTCAAAAGTGCTTCTGATGCAAACTGCCATCCTGGTATGGACAGTGGCTGTGATCTACGCGTGACTGCCAAACAGCTCTGTTTTACGGCTGTTTACCCTTCCCCGCCGCGCTCGGTCGCTCCTGTCCACTGCCGTTGTCATCCTTCAACATCTCGTATTTCTCAGCTTGGGAGAGGCGCACACCCGCATCTTTGATGCGCTGAACGTCTGGCAAAGTGTTGGCGGTTGCTGAAGAAGCGTTGCTAATGAGGGAGCGTTTCTGAAAGCAGCGCGGTGCAGCACGTCTCCTACGCAGCCTGTGTAGCAGCCGAAACAGGCGCCTTCGCTGGAGCTCATCCTAGCGAGTGAGCCAAGTAGGATTAACTCGATAGTAAGAATCTGTCGGCTGGCAATTACACGTTAGTATTTGATTAAAATACGAGGCCAGATAGCAGGAAGCACAAAAATGTTTGAACACATTTATTCCTCAGTTACGAACTCCCTGCCCAACTGGATGTGGTTTTACCCGGGAGGGAAGCTAGGCACTTGGCTCCTACAACACCACAGCGGTGGCAGGAGAGCTGCAGGAGGGCCCTGGAAGCTTTTGCCCTGCTCGAGCCTGCTTCATACCTGGGAAAACAATACATTGGAGGTTCCTTCAATCCTTTGTGTGACCTTATTAAAACCTTAGCTTGAGAAGGGACGTACGAGGAGAGGGCTTCCTTTGGCAACGATGGCCCCGTACTAGGCTTCTGTCTTCGTCTTGTGCCCTGAGTCTTAAAATCCTGTGAGGAAAACGAGGTGCTGCTGTGAGGTTTCTGTGCCCTGCAAACACACCAGGTAAGAGGGACTGTCTTTCTGTAGAAAGATACTGACCTCCAGTGGACAAATGGGGCAGTCATAAGAGTTTATTCTAATTAAAATTTAGCTGTATGGGAACCCAGATGGGAGATGCAGTTCAAGATATGAAGATTCATGCAGTTTGCTGTTCCCCAAACTCCCAGTGCCTTTGTTTTTCTATACAACCACAGAGCAAATATTCCTATGTACCTTGGTGAAATTTCAGTGTCTTCAAGATCGCCGATTGTCTTAATAAAACAATGTCTCTTCAACTTCTTTCCCCCTGAGGAACGCGTTTTCTGTGGAGGCACTGCCCCATGCAGACAAGCGTTCTGAAAGAAGAGAAACCTGGCTATTAAGACTTGATCTAATGTGAGCTTCGCTCTATGGATTTGATAGCTCCAGGAGGACGACAGACCCTGGGAACCGTCCTCTGCAGACCTTGCGACGGTTTGTTCCTCCCTCAGTAACTGAGCGGTGCTGCGCTAAAAGCGGGCGTACAGCAAAATCTCAGTGCACAGGCAGCTGTGCTGCTTCTGGAGCCTCCGAGTCCCCCAGTCCTTGGTGAAGTTGGAACAAGGCAGAGACACTCTGAAATGTGAAACTGCCGTGAAGCTAAAAGCGCTGAAGCGAGAAGATACAAGAGCTGAGGGAGTTCCTGCACCTCTGCTCAGCTCCCGCCTGTAAATGTCCACAGAAGTCCTCCGAGCCTGCCCTAGTTGTGAGGTGATGTGACTGCACAAATGAAGAGGAGGCCTCCAGGGAGGCTGGGAGAGGGGGGTGAATTGCAGCAGCTTAATGTTGGTTGTTTTAAACTTTTCATTCACAGACTCACAGAGGGGTTGAGGTGGGAAGGGACCTCTGGAGGTCATCTGGTCCAACCCCCCTGCTCAAGCAGGGCCACCTAGAGCTGGTTGCCCAGGTCCATGTCTGCATGGCTTTTGAGTATCTCCAAGGATGGAGACTCCACCACCTCGCTGGGCAACCCGTGCCAGTGCTCAGTCTCTCTCCCTGTGAAAAAGTGTTTCCTGACGTTCAGAGGGAACCTCCTGCGTGTCAGTTTGTGCCCATTGCCTTCAGCTGCCCGCTTGAGCCCTAGGGCTGCTGAGCACCTCTGCTCACCAACTGGGTTGCTGTAAATGCAATGCTTGAGTTAAAAATGGGCAAGTCCTTTCTACAGGGGAGAGTATGCATGTGCTGCTCTGCTTCTCAGTTACACTAATAAAAATCACTAAATAAAAAAGCTAGTTGTACAGACTGCATTTGCACAGCAGGTTTCATCATTGGATTTCTGGTGGCTGTAGCTGAGCGTAAGGTGCAACTGGAAAACCTTGGTTGTTCCTCTCCAGCCTTGCTTGGGAGATGTGCTTTGAGTTTTGCCGTGCTGAGGTTTTCTAATGCCCATCAGCAGCCTAATGAGAAATAATCTGAGGGCCTTGTTGGGTTTGATCAGGCTATTTTTCAAGGAGGAGGAGAGAGTTTTGTGGCTGCCTTTTCTAAAAGGGCTGGAGGGACAGAGTGAGGTTTTGGCAGACCTAAGTTTTTCCCCTTTCTTTTGTGAGCAATGGCAGGTTCAGATGGGGAGGTAATTGGGAGCCCATCTCCTGGCCAAGAAGGGAAGTATGTTCAGCAGCAAGCGCTAATGCTGTTTCCTTCGACTCCTATACCCCTTTGTGGGGTGGAAATGAGCCTTAGTAGAAAGCCTTTCCTCTGCTCTTCCATAGGATCGCAGGGTAGTTCAGGCAGGAGGGGTCCGCAGGAGGTCTCTGGTTCAACGTCCTGCTCGCAGCAGGGCCAGCTCTGAGGTCAGACCGAGCTGCTCGGGGCTTGACGCACTCCTGGGTACCTCTGCTAAGATTTTTTTTTTCCCCAGTGTGTGACAAGGATCTTCAAGGTGGGGCTAAGCTTTCCCCTCCAAAAACGCAGTGGCTGATGATGCGCGTCCCACTGCTGCCTCCACCATCACTCTGAAGAGGAGAAAGCAAATGTCTCCTGGTCACTAAGGGAAGAGCGCGTAGGCAGCGCCCTCGCTGCCGTGCGGGAGAGCTGTCAGCAGCGCCGACCTTCCCTGCTCCCCAGGCGTGCCGTCGGGGAGAAGCCAGCCGGGGTCTTGCGTGGAAGACCTTAGCGCATGTATGCTGCTGCTTCGCTTTCTCTCTTTCTATCTTCTGGAACTTCTCCAAATAGTTGAAGGATTTGAATAGTTGGTAGACAGAAGACGGCGATGCCTTCCCCTGTCCTCCTCTGGTGAAAAGAAAGGGGATAATTCTTCCCCTGGGACCATGACAGCGAGTGATGCTTTTTGCAGCACTGCTGTGTACACCCCTCCTCCTCTCGTAAGAAATCCATCCCAAATTTTCCTTGGGATGTTTGATGATGTGTCTGTAGATGCAGGCGTTAATGCGCAAAGGCCTAACCCGACTTCATTAGGTGCGTTATTGTCTGGAACTTGCCAATAAGTCAGCCTGCTGGTATGAGATCTGTTCTCGTAGATCAACGCTTGAATGACAACTAATCTATATTGTGACATATATTATAGAATCTTTAATTTACATAGAGATGAAGCCTGCTTACAGGGAGTGGAAATCAATAGTGGCTTTTATATCATCCTCTGGGTGGAATATTAAATCTGAAACTCCATAATATCTAAACTGCATCAAGAGGTTACAAGCCAATAGTACTAATACCATAAAAATAATCATTTTTTCCTTTCTTAATAAACTTGATATATCTGCAGTTTCCAGATGGGGTTTTTGTTTATTCCGAACAAGAAATGTTTTGTAGGCGTTGTCGTTTTATTAGCGTTTGAGGTTATGGCCAGAAGCTTGCGATGCCAGCTGGTGTATAAACACAGAAAGAAAAGGTGATCCCTGCAGTCTAACCTGAATTCGAGGGGTGGCTGGTGGGCAGCCACATCTCCTGAAGAGGAGCTGTGGCTTGCTCTTAATTCAAAGCCCACCCATGAGCTGAGAGAGTTGCCATAGACCAAACTGTCTCCTCAATTTAATGCCGTAATGCTATCAAGCAGGGAGCGGATTCAGATTAAACCCAGCCATCTCCACAAAGACCACGTGGCCGGTGCGTTCCTGCAGCGTATGGTGTGGTTCCCAGCCCCGCTTGCCTCTGGTCTGGGTCTGCCCATAGGGTAACCGCGGCATCCCTCTGCACCGTCTCCTGGAAAGGCATTGCTGCCGCTTGATCTTGTTCTTCTTTCCTTTGAGCCGACAGGAGCCGTATAACAATCTGCTTCAGTCGTTCTGGTCCTCAGGCTCTATTTTTCTACAATTTGCTTTGCTCTTGAATAGATGGGAAAGGTGACAATGAAAGAAAACATTTCCATCAGAACAATGTCTCTTTCCAAAGGCTTGTCACAACATGAAATACAATTAAAATTGACTGAATGCCCACAGTTGGTACATAAAATCTTATGCTGTCCAGTTTATGGTGATTCACAGTGGCAGAGCACGGCGAACATGATGCGCCGGAGCATCGACCCTCCCTGCCTGGATCTCTGCAGCTTCTGCAGGTCCAAGTTGCGGTGCTATTTCTCCCCCCCGCCCCGATGCTCTCTCTTCTTCCGCATGATGAATACAGCCATTAGTCCAAGATTAACTTTAGTCAGACTCTTTACATCACTTTTGCCTCCTTTGGTTTGAATCAGCTTTGCACAACTAAGTTAGATCTGTCTTAAATCTGCTATGCTTTAACTTACAAAGATGCAAGATGAACCAGCAGGTGCCAGAGGACTGGAGTAGGGGGAGGAGGATGACAAAACTGTGGGACTGGGAGGAGGATAGGTGCATGATGTGATGGGAGTAGGGTCGGTTGCCCGCGAAGGGATGGGGAACAGCTGGGCACGGGGGCTACAGCTGGGAACGGAGGGGTCTGGGCTCACGTTGTAAAGAACGTTGAGAGTCCAGCTGGGCTTGCCCTTGGGATGGTAGCGCTGGGCACATGATGAAATTTTGGAAGCCTTTTCAGGTGAGTTGTTTTAATAGCTTGAAAAACTACCTTTTTGAGAGTACATATAATGGTTTCCAAGTCAATTACTCAAAACTGTGACTTTTCTAGACTAAGGTGTTCTCAGAATTTCTTGGAGAATAGAAAGTGTTGAGCCAGCTTGGTTAATAACCTCCTGTAATGCAGCTTTTGTGTGCACAGCAGATACATGTAGAGACAGGCAATTTCTTCTGTAAAACTGTGTCTCTGCTGCAGCATTTAAAGCCTATATCTACTTTGCATTCCTTATTTCTCTTGCTGTCATGAGCAAGTAATTTGATTTCTTTGGTTGTGCCCTATTTAGGCAAAGAAAATACAGAAGAAAGCTTTAGATACTGCAAATTCCATTAACCGGATCGATGTTTTATGGAAAAGAGCGCAGATTCTGATACTACTTTTTTTTAATGATGCAGCTCATTTAATTAGTTACTTCAATGAATTATTTCTTTCAAGGCAGTTTACTTCATTTTATCCACAGATAATTCTATTGAAGTGCCTAGAGTCCGCGAATTGTACAATTATCTTATCTTCCTATGTCTGTAGATCTCTAGCCAAAACAAATTCCAGGGCTGACGTTTTAATTTGTATTTGCATTTCAGCTCTGCCAGATGACTGCAGTTTCTTGAAGTGAACTAGACCAAAAAAACCTCATGTGAACAGGTGGCAAAAAAATGCAGCAGACAGGCTTCTTTTCATCATGCTGTTCCTAAATTACCTTCTCAACGACGAATCTCTTTTAGGACTTGATGCGTACGTGCTCTGCTGCGTTTACGTTCACTCCTAGTGAAGCTCCACTTTCTCTGATGAGAGGCGGCCCTGTGCTGGGCACTGGGTGAACACAGGTATTTGACACATCCATAGCGATGTACTGATTCTTCCTGGCCCGCTAGTAATTTTAATAATTCAGGATCAATTTAAGAGTGGACCTGAGGAAAAGCTTGTGTTCATCAAAAGTTGGAAAATTTGCTTATAACTGGTGAAGGTTGGAAGTTTCAGCCATGGAAGCATGGCTTAACAATAGGCATCGACAAAGGTGAAGGCAAGAGCAATCTGAAATGGTACAACAGGATCCGTACTATTATAGCAAAGATCTGAAAAGCTCTTAGCATCCAGCATCCACTGAGAAGGTAAGTGTTCCTGAAAAATCTGATTTATTTCATACATTATGGAGGTGTTTGTGATCATCTTCATCTGAGCACCCAACAGTTGCTGTACTACCAACTCACTGGTAAGGGGCATGGCATTGCAAAGCTATCTGGTCTCTGAAAGCAGTTGATTTGTTATGATATTGGTGGTGCAAATATGCAACAAAGCCAAAAAAGTGACTCAGCACTGGAGCTGGTACGAGCTATCGCTCTGGGTAGCGCTGGCAAAGCCTGACGACGAAGGAGTGCGGAAACTGAACCTCACTGCTGTGGCGTTCAAAGAGGAGGTGGGGATTCAAGAACTATGGTCTCTGTCAAGTGATATTTCAGGCACCCAGGTAACTACGAACAAAGGATGTAGATGGCACAACTGCTACAAATTTTTATCGCTCTGCATTGGAGAGGGGTTCAGGACTTTGGTTTGTTCTCTGTGTGCCACCTAGTCACGATCTCTGCGTCTGCACTGACCTTTGACAGCCCAAGTGCACTGCAGGTTCAGCATTTTTCCTTTTTCTTTCATTTTTAACCATCCTGTAGACTTTCCAGGTGTTGCTTCAGCTGTTGGCTCTGGCTGTGCCACAGCTGCCGCTGCCAAGCTGTTCAGCACAACTCTCCGTGCTGCTCACTTCAGGTAGATGTTCAACAAGACCTGAGAATTGCCTGTGAAATGCAAATTACTCTGCCAGGCAGGAAAACGAAAGCGAAGCAAATGAGGGTGTCTTCTAATTAAATGTAATGACAAGGAGGCCAAAAAGCATCCCCTGCTAATTCCTGAACTACTTTGGCAAGAGGCAGAGAGGGAGTAGAAACAAGGGAGGAGACCTGCCAGAACGGGGAAAGAAGAGAAAACCAGGACGAAAAGGGAGGTGGCACCAGAGCTTGCCCTGCACGGCCCCCCCGGACTTTGGTAAGGGCACCTCTGCCCCGCCGCCCCCCAAGGGCTGCCTCGCAGCAGCTTCGGCGTCCTTCGGCCCCTGGTGCTCGGCTTCTCGAGAGAGAGTTACACCAAGAGTCTCTCTCTCTCATCGGTAGGCAAACCTTTTAGATGGGATGATAGTGCTGTTACTAGCTGCTCTGGTTTTAATCTTTTCCCAGTTCTTGCAGGAATATGTATGCGCCTAAGATAATTTTAGTAATGTAGTCTCTGTAATTCCTTTTTATTGGTGCTATTGAGCTGAGGAAAAGCCCTACTGTCCTGGGAGCTGTACTCATAAAGACAAATCTTCCTTCAGTTTGTTTCTGTTTCTTTGTCTTTCAAGTGAGAATATGCTCTGGTGCATCCTAAGGTTGGCTTCTTGGCAGGGTGAATTAGCTCATGCAAGATTTCATACTATACGAGAGGCAGGTGGCAGGTACGCTACAGCCAGCGAGCGCGAGTGCAGCGATGCGGGGCGGAGGTGAGCTGTACTACTTACACCGCTTGTGGAAACACGGGTCCTAAGCAGGCTTCCCCAGGAACGCCTCCTCAGCTGCTCCACCTCCTGGCGGGGAGCAGAGTGGGGATGGAGGGGATTCACCTCTTGGATGGATGTAAACGTGCGTGTGTGCTACTGTTGCTGGCACATCTGGATCTTCACGTTTTCTCTGTTGTTAGTCTCCATTGTGGAGTACGCTCCATGTGGACGGGACTCCACACGCCTTCATTTCCACAAGTATTCAGGGAGTGATGGGAGCACACATCCCCCAGGTCTCACTTTCTGCATCCTCCCAGGGACTTCCCTCCTTCCCAGAGCAAAAGAGGTTTGGTGGCCGGTAAGGTAACCCAGGTCAGAGAGCCCAGGTTTCCATGGCAGGGAGGGACGTTTTTTACACTGGGGTGTGTGGGTGTGTGTGTGTGTGTGGTTTTTCCTTTTCTACATGAAAAGTTAGGAAAGAATGTTTTTCTTTTAAGGTGAAACTTGGCACAGTTTATAACCCCCATTCTGCCCCCAGCCTCCCTCATCCCCAGGCTGAGCAATGAACCTCCCCTGCAGCCTCACGCCCCTCCAAGGGCAAGCTGCTGAGAGTTTGGTGTGGGGCAGCTGCTGTTACGTTTCAGGGCGGGCTAACATCGCTCAGGAGTTAGTAGTCAGGGTTTCCAGTGACCAACTGCAAATGAACTGGGAAAATGTTTTTCTCCCAGTCTGATGGAGATGGAAGCTGCCAGGTGAGCCGGTTTGGGCTGGGCAGGATGGTGGTGAGCCTGTTGTAATCAGTCCAGGTGGCTTATGTGGAGATTTCATTTCCATCAGATACTTTTGAGTGTGAAAATTTTTTAAAAATGCATGTAACGTAAGTCAGGAACAATTTCTTGTTGCAGATTCAAGGCTTTCAATGGAACTTTTCAACAGGACAAAAGCCTAAAATCAGCTACAAAAGCAGTTTGAACAGGACTCCTAGCAAGTGGTTTATACAGCCATCTGGGACAGTGACAAACGAGCTGTTACTTCACTTAGGCGGTTTGATCCATCGTCAAGCTAGAGCAGGGAACAGGAATTTCTATAAACTGTGGATGGGCAGTACTTTATTATTGCAGCAAAATTATATTATATTTAGAGAGATAATGCCAGAGATAATATGGAAAATAGTATTAAGGAATATATATTAGTTTAGCAAAACACCAGCTGCCATAGGAAATTTTCATTTCATAAACATTAGTACTTGATTGGTAATGCTGGCAGTGGCAGGATTTTTTTTTCTCCTTTTTTTCCCCCCCCTGTGACTTCAGTGTTTTTGAATATGTCATGTTGGTAGTCCTGGAGACTGGAAGGCTCACTCCATCCAGAAATTGTGCAAGCTTCTCCTTGTGCCTCAGTCCTAGGGAGGAGAGGAGGTCTTTAAGTTACTTATGTGCTCTCGGTTCTTTTCCAGTCTGTGAATAAAAGAGCCAAATGTCAGAGCGATTATGGGTCAGTCACCACCAACTAGACTGATACCCCCAAATGACTTCAAGTAGAGGAATAAATCATGGTGAACTGATAATTGTGATCAATCTTTATATTTTTCTATTTGTATTCAACATAGGTTATCTGTAATTCTAAGGTGAGGACCAGGGTATGTTGTGCCAGGTACCCTGCAGACACAAAGTCCTGCCTTAACTTTTTCAGCTAATCGGGCCCTGAGGACTTGAAATATGCCTGCAGCTTGGGCTGGAGCTGAGTGACTGTGTCACATCATCCAGAGACACCTGCTGCCAGGGCTGGGCAGCCGTGCTGAGCAAGGAGAAAGATGGAAGAGGAGTTTGTTCCTGCCGAAGGTCACTCCCAGCTGAGAAGGGCTCTGTAAAAGGCTCTGTGTTACAAACCCACCCGAAGGGCTGGCTCAGAGCAGGGGCCGGGGGTGGTGTGCAGCGGGTGCCGTGACCCACAGCAGCTCTGGGGCAGCTCTGCTGGGGCTGCAGCCCGCCTGGTGATGCCGCATTGCTTGCTGATGGGGCACAGCGTCTGTGTGTCCATCTGGAAAAGGAATATCTGATCAGACCCAAACCTTGCAGCCGCTGTGGGACTCTTCATCTCAAAACGTGGCTTCAGGGTAAAAGCGTTGGGCTTTTCTCCTGCCCAGGGCTGGTTTCTGCATATTCACACTCGCAGGGGAAGCTGGGTTCAAAGCGTGGTGGGAAGGGCTGCATCCCTTGGGCTCACTGCCTGGCGCTGCTGCCCCAGGGCTCGCGCCCTGCAGCGTGCACAGGCACCCTGCCATCCTGCGGGTGGCATAGAAAAGCGCGAGGTATTGGCACGCCATCAAATCTGGCACGCTGTGTCAAGCTGCACCATTTAATTTTGTCTGCCTTGTACTCATATCGACTCTGAGCTACAGACTACTTCAGGAAATTAGTGTTAAGGGTGTCCAGCCGGCAGGCACCCATGGGTGCCAAGGAAGCTCGAGGCTGTTGTCAGTACGTGAAGATGCTCTCTTACATCTTTGTGAAGTCACGGCAATCAAGGGAGTTTCCCCATGACTAGAAAAAAAGCAATTTTTATGTCCATCTTCAAAAAAAGGCAACAACATGCAGAGCTACAGGCTCAGTCCCTGGGAAGATTTTGAACCAAGTCCTGTGTAAGCTATTTCCAGGGACCTGAAGGACCAGAAGGCGATCAGGAACTGCCAGCGCAGTTTTAGCAAGGTCACAGCGACCTCCGTGGCGGAAAAACTGGCTATGTGGACACGGGAGAGCAGCGAGGCTGTTTACCTTGACTTTAGCAAGGCTTTCAATGCTCTTTCCCCATGGGATACTAGTGACCAGACCGGGAAGCAGAAATGGATGGGTGGACTTGCAGTGTGGGTGGAAAAAGTGGAACGACTTACCAGGCTCAAAGGGTCATCGATTTGAAGAAGTCCAGCTGGTAGCTAAGGGCAAGAGCTGTTCTTCAGAGGCTGACACTGGGGCCACTACTGCCTAACGTTGTCATCAGTAACCTGAACGACAGGACAGGATCCATGTAAGCTGACAGATGGTACCAAACTGGGAGGAGGAACGGGTAAGCTGGAGGGCAGGGCTGCTGTTCACAGGGATGTTGGAGGAACGGACTGACAGAAACCTCACGAAGTTCACCAAAGATAAATGCAAATTCTTACACCTGGGATGGAATAAATCCACACATCGGTCCAGGCTGGAAAGGTCCTGGGGGGCAGCAAGCTGAATGTGAGCAGCAGCGGCCTGTTGAAGCCATACAACAGAGGTGGCATTAGCAAAAGCCCAGCCAGCAGCAATTATTCTCCTTGGCTTAGCAGGTCTGAAAACGCACCTGGAGCCCTGCAAGAAGTACTGCATCCAAGCCAAGTTATTTCGTGATGCTGTAAGCAGTGTTTTTTGAGGTTGACACTTGCACATAGTTTGATCTCTGCCTCCTTGTTATGAACTACTGCTTTGCCAAGGTCTAAGCCTTCCGGACCATGGTATGGGTCTCTGACTCAAGATTACTAGGGCACCGTGGGACAGCTTGGATTAAACTTTGCAAAAAAAAAAACCAAAAACAACCAAACAAAAATCCCCTCTTGTTTCATACCTCAGTCTGCCTCTCATGGACTGATGGGTAAGATGGTTGGACACCCACAGGTGTGTCTCATTCTCCATGAGGATAATTCAGGTTGGAAGGGACCTCAGGAGGTCTCTAGCCCAACCTCTGTCTGAAAGTAGGCTCAGACCAGGTTGCTCAGGGCTTTATCACGTGGAGTCTTGAAAACCTCCAAGAGAGAACGGGCAACCTCTCTGGCCAACCTGTGCCCCTGCCTGACTGTCCTGATGGGGAAATAGTTTCTCCTTACACCCAGGCTCAACCTCACTTGTTTCGCTTATGCATGCTGTCTCTCACCCTCTCATCACGCACCACCGTGAAGATCCTGGATCCGTCGTCTTGAGAACCTCCCCATAGGCACTGTTAGATCCCTGCGAAGCCGTCTCTTCTCCAGGCGGAACGAGCCCAGCTCCCTCCCTGTCTCCTCACAGGCTGTTGTGTTACCACCTATGACTTACCTGTACTGTTATCTTCCCATGTGGGTGTGTGTTTACAAAACAAGTCCCTTAACATCAAAACGCAGCACAAGGTGATGTTGAGTTGTTGAGCAGTCTGATCTCAGTTATCTTGATGACAATTTGAGTATTATAAAGCCTTTGCAGGATAAAGCACAGATGTCTATACATTTTATATAAATGTCAAAGCTTCCCATCAGTTCCTCTCTATTCAACTCCTCTGCTAAACTTGATTTTATACACTGGTAAGATGTTGTCTTGGGCTACTGGTACCTCCAGGACTGTGCCCTCCCTCCACCTCAAAGCTCGGGCATCAAGATTAAAACCCTTTCCTCCAGGCAGGTCCAAGCTGGGTCCCTCTCAGCTGCCCTGCTGGCTTCCTAGCTTCTTGTCTCAGTGTCATCTCAAATGTCGTCTCCATACCTCACCAGCTACCCAGACCTCTGTTTCTCCTGATGGTGAACAAGAGGGAAAGCAGAGCTATCAAGAGGTTTCCGTGTGGCTTCCTGAATTCTTTTACAATGTTCACTCTAGAGAGGATGAGCTCTCACATAATACACGCACCAGCTCATTGCCCCATTTATTTCCGAAACACCATATCCTAGCAGTGATGCTGTGCACACAAAGTACAGTCCTGCTCTTCTACTTACACATTTGCTCTGGTTTTACCATCAGCAACAAACCCGTAATCTCTCCTGGGCAGGATTTTGTTTCTAGTTCTCATTCTTGTAGTCAGCTGCTGCAACCCAGGGGCAATTACAGTGCTTTACACAGCTGTTAGGTGGTTTTTAGCTGGAGTTTTAAGGATTGTTTTTGACTCAGAAAGCTGCAAATGGCCTGTGACCTTTCTGCAGGAAACAGTACCTCTGCTGCAATTGAACCCATGGATGCTGGTTGCAAAATACCTCCTGGGCTCTGTCTTCACCAGGAAAAAAATGAACCCATTCTTCATCAGCGTTAGCAAGCATCTGGTAAAACCCTATTGGAGAGGAGGCTTTTTGTAACAACTTTTAATGGGTCAAGTAAACCTTAGGCTTCTTAAAGCCTTTCACCTGATCCACTGACCAGAAACTCCCAGTTGCTCTGTCTCCCCTTGGATTTTCACCAGTTCAGATTGGAGATGTCTACAGTGCCCAAGGGGAGGTGGGGCACAGTGCCCAAAGCCTCACAGAATCCATCAAGCATCCGTACCTTTCCCTACCCTGTTACTGGAGGCCTTTCAAGTCACCGGCTCTGTTTTGCACTGCTATTTGCTTCTGCATCACCAGAAGGCTGACGCCAGCCTGTTTTACACGCTAAGCTTGATAACGTGGTAATTTTATGTTAAGCTTTACAACTGCTATGTGGCTGTGCGCTCCTCCAGATGACATAAGCTACTGAGAGGGAGACATACAGGTAATGATGTGATGGAAGCTAGCTTTTTGCAGGAGTGGAAATTGTTCAAAACTTTTAAGAGATGTTAAATTCACTGTAATAATTTCTTTTAGGCATTAATCCCGCAAATGCACGGTGACAGAGAACACTAGCCTTACCTGCCACATTCTCACAGCAAACACTTAGACAGGGAAGCAAGAAGGAAGAGCAGCAGATACTTGTATTTGCCGCATGCTTGACGTGACCTCTTTCTGCTCACATTGCCATCTGCTGTGAAGAACTTCACGTGTCTGCCCAGGCTTCTGTATCTTTGAAAACAATACTGTTACTTTATCATAAATGCCCTGAATTATTCTATATATGGCCCTACCTTTCCATGTATACCGACATCTTTACAGGTACTCAGCTCCTGTTCTGGATTTTTGCTGCTGACTTCCACTGTGGGGGTCAGAGCCCTGCTGAGACTTGTCTCAGAAGAGCTTTCCAAAAGGAAGCGCTCTCTACAGTGATATAATATCACACAAGCTATTCACAGGGGAAACTTCACCTACAGCTGCAATGCAGCTGTGTCTGATGTTAAATATGGAATCCACTGATATTTTGACACATGGGAAAGACCCGTGCTTGGGGAAGTCCTTTATCATACGATTAAGCTGTCATTTAAATGGTGTAAAAAATTACTTCTAAGCAGAGGAAAAAGCAACAGTCTTTTTGCAAATGACTGCTGAAGGTGAGATGATTGAAAGGGACACAGAGCAGCATTTTGTTCTGCTCTTAACTTGACTAAAACAAAGCACTGCATCATTTTGTGAAGCAGTGGAAATGATGGAGATTCTGCTGCTTCGATCTCTGGAGAGAGACGCGTGTGTTTAATGGGTGCTCATTAAAACAGCCTCTAATAGAATCAAGTAGAAGCAGAAAAACGCTAAAGAAAATAGGGGAAACTACCAGGCTGTAATGAATGCTTTATCTCATCTCTGAAGAAGAATACAGCATTCCCTGGTAAGATAAATTAAGTGTAAACGCGAAGAAAACACTGAATTGATACGAGCTGGAAACCAAAAAGCCGCTGTGGGTCTGCTGCGTACATACTCCTACCAGCACAGCCTAGCTGCACGTCCACAGGACAAGTCTGGCTTATGACACATACCCATCTAGCCTGGTGACTCTTCCCTCTAGGAGATGCGCCACAGATGTCTGAGCAGCAAATATATCCTGGACAGGTAAACGTCTATTCCTGCACCTGCTTGCAACTTGGTATCACAAGGGAAGGAAAATCATAGAATCATAGAATCATTACGGTTGGAAAAGACCCTTAAGATCATCGAGTCCAATTGTTAACCTATCACTGCCAAGTCCACCACTAAACCATGTCCCTAAGCACCACATCCACACATCTTTTAAACACCTCCAGGGATGGGGACTCAACCACTTCCCTGGGCAGCCTGGTCCAGTGCCTGACTACCCTTTCGGTGAAGAAGTTTCTTCTAATATCCAACCTAAACCTGCCCTGGTGCAGCTTGAGGCCATTTCCTCTTGTCCTATCGCTTGTTACTTGGGAAAAGAGACTGACCCCCACCTGGCTACAGCCTCCTTTCAGGCAGTTGTAGAGAGCAATAAGGTCTCCCCTCAGCCTCCTCTTCTCCAGGCTAAACAACCCCAGCTCCCTCAGCCGCTCCTCATAAGACTTGTGCTCCAGACCCTTCACCAGCTTCGTTGCCCTCCTCTGGACACGCTCCAGCACCTCGATGTCCTTCTTGTAGTGAGGGGCCCAAAACTGAACCCAGTACTCGAGGTGCGGCCTCACCAGTGCCTCCCTGACCAGTGTCTGTTACTGTCTGCCCCTCACACCCCACTCTTCCCAGGCCTAGGGATGTGACGACTGTAGCAGCCGCAACCAGCACCCCAGGAACACTCTCTTGGCCTGGCCTTCTGCTAGGAGAAATGGCCAATTTTAGCAAATGCTCTGGCGGTGCAGAGGTAGGTCACTGTCACCATCTGAAGAGGGCTGCTGCTGCTCCTGGGGAAGTGGGCAGCTCATGGTCCCAGAGCTGATATGCAGCGGCTGAAATTGAGCCAGCCTGAACCACCCTGTGATGGCAAACACAGGGGGTTGCAGATCTAAGACCAGATGCATCTGTTGGCAAGGCTGACTGTGTTTCTGTAAAGGCTGTGCACAAGCTGTGGCTGGATAGAAGGCAAACAAACACTGTCTAGAAAGAGCATGATGAATGAAATGGACCAACCATTAAGGAGTCATGACATTTTTCTGTGACTTCTTCCTAGAAGGGGGGAAAAAACCCCAAACAAAAAACAACCTCAGCACAGAGAACTCCAGGGACCCTAAAGCAGGCTGTTTAATTAAAAAACAACAACAAAACCCAGATCTGCGTTATTAGTTCTCACAGAAAGCTGTCTGAAAGGATTGGGAATCCAGCATTGACTGTAAATCCTGGATTCCATTTCAACAAGAAACCAGGCTGCAGAAGGAGCCAAAGCATCAAGGGAGAGATGAGCTGCTGCTGCGTGGCCCTGGCTTAGCGTAGCATACGCTGCCTCGCCAGGCAGCGAACTCAACTCTATCTGCAGAGTAACAGAGCCAAGGGAGAGTCTGCAGGCTGTGCAGGGACCAGCCCCTCCTCTCCCATAGTCCCCTGCCTCTCGGTCAGTGGCAGCGAAGTGGAAGCGCACCCTTGCCTCTCTCTCAAGAGCAGTGGGGTCTATCTGATCTGCTTGGATGTCAGGAAGGAAATACTTTTCTGTTGGGTTAAACTGGCAAAGAGCAAATGCTTCCTTCTCCTGCCCGCTGCCCTCGGAGATGCACGCTTTGACTAACAGTAATTTCCACGGACGTCCTTGCACTGCACTGCCAGTGACACCACTGAGAAAGGCCAGCTCGTGGAAAAAGCTAAACGGGAACTGGAGGCTGCAGCGACGGATGACACGTAAGAGAGAAGGGGGGAACACGAAGGCTTCATCAACACAAGCCCCCTCTTGGTCACCCCCCTTGCGCAGGTGAAAGAGTAAGAATATCCAGAGGAGCGAAGGCAATCCTTAGGTTAGTTGAGATTTTGGAATCCTCTCGCACCCAATTAGACCCACCTAATGCCTGAAACTGGAGTTGTGAGGGCTCCCTCCCACCTCAGCTTGCCACATCCTCTGCATTCCCCTTGTAAGCTGAATGATTAGGAGTGTGATGATCCTTGTTCTGGAAATCGTAAGAGGATGCTTTTGAGCTTGACAGCTCAAAATGATGATGATGGCAAACTCGCATCTTAAAAACATATTTATATAGGCTCTGTCAGGCATCATTTAAACCCCATACATCATGATAAAAAACGAAGATGAAACCAGCTCTGCTAGGCCACTACTGGGAAGACAGAGTCCTGGTACATTAAAATACCTTTTATTATCAGACAAAGAATGCCCTGCATTGAAAGGTCACCATCTTTACAATTAGCACAAAATAAGGGGATGAAACACTTTGGCAGATGTGAAAGAACAAAATCCCAACAAAATCCGCAAGCAGAAGACGCTCAAGTGAGAGCTGATTTGCATGTAGTAACCAAGTGTTGTTTGTAACATGCTGTACAGCACTGGGTTTGCTCAGCTCACATCCAAGTCATAGGAATGCAAAGAGTAACAACCTCAGGGAGCATTTCTGTTATGAGGATGACATTTCAATTAAAAAAAAAAATAGGTTTGAGCTGCTAGCTTTAAAAGCAATTCTAGAAAAAAAAAATTAGATCCATGCAATCCTAGAGCATTTCAAAATAACTTTAAAAGGTATATACAAATTGGAGTTTTTTTAAAAGCCTGAGTACCTGCAAATGGAATTGTCTTTGTCATACATGCCTGATTGATGGTATTTTCTATACAGTTTTCAGTGATGAACATAAAATATCCATTAACTGCTCGGGCCTCACACTTTGCATAGATTCATGCTGTAGGACAGTGGTGAGGTTGTGGACACTCTGATATCCTGCTATAAAGAAGACGATTCATCAGAATTTAGTAAGAAGGTAAGATACGCTGCACTGTGTCCAAATGTCCACCTACCCAGCAGCTCATCTCTGACGTGACCTACAGACACTTAAAAGAAGAAAGTAAGAACAGGCACATGCACCTGGAACACTGCAGCCAAGCCTCCTTGAACCAAAGAATAACACTGGACCACACTCTTTTAATTTCCACTTGTGGGCCTCATATAAAGAAACTTTCTTTTGCTTACTGTAGCATGGAAATTATTTGATGTCCTGACAGCTTTCAATTATTTTATCCTTGTAAATACAGTGACCATTTATTATTGGCCACATAAGTTTTCTGTTGCATATCCATTATTAAAAATTCTGCTGTTACCCTCTGCTTAGTTCCAGACTTAGTTGACATATGTGATATTCAACCACAGTGCATAAAGCGGTATACATTTGGCAGGGGGCACAAAGTAGTTGTTACTGGGTGGTCTAAGCATTGCCAATGCCTAAAGTTCCCAGTTAATCCAAAACACTGTTTTAGTAACAGGGCTGTTTCCTGAGCTTGTGATACTGCTGGATTGCTTCGTAAGCAGGACACTATCTGCACTAAACAAAAACACTGCCAGGATACTTACCAGTTCTGTAATGCCATTAATACTTCCACCATTTTAATAAGGAATTCCTTTACAATTCTGGCTGAGTACCACTAAGTTTTGGCAGGTTTTTAGTATTCTATTTCTTGATTTGGTCAGCCATTTTGCCCTCTTAATGATATTTCCATCTGAGACTGCTAGGAAGCCGTTAGGCTGATGCCAACGCTGTCAGGTGTGGAAGGGCCACCAACACAGCAACGATGCCTGAACCATCCATCCCTGCTGTTCCCGGCTCATTCCTCGGCCTCCTGACTGCAGAAGCAGGTTAAACATGCATCGTATGGTCAGAACAGGTTTGGTTTATTGTCCTACTTTAGGCTCCAGCAATTAAGCCCAAAGAGATCCCCAAACATCCCTGGCCACATGATTTCAATATTGGCTTCTCCGTTAGGTGAAACATTTATTTCCCCTCCCTCTCTATTGTTTTTTCCCATTAATTCTTATTCATTTTCCAGTTTAGTAGACTGGATGGCTGATAGTTCCTAAGGGAACCGTGTAATTGCAATTCATGTTTAGTTAAGCAAAAACCATTTATCAAATACATCCTGATCACCATTGCGCTGTAGTCCTTTTGGCCGTAGTTTAACTGCAGAGAGGCAAACTGGGACTCTACCCCTGCACCACGATACCAATTTCTTCTTCTCTAGATAAAGTAGCTGGTGCCTAAATGTCTGATGTGAGAGGTGGGGAGGACAGCTGTGTCTGGTAGAAGTAAACATCACTAAGATCTCCTCCAGGATACACCTGAGCTGCTGGACTGCAGTCCTCCATAGCATAAAGGAAGCTGCCTCACTCTCCGTTACTTACCTGGGTATCTGTCAGTCACTGGTCAATTTCTCTCAGAAGTTGTATTTTCACTGGCTACAGTACACAATAGTCAGTTTTAAGGTTAGAGATGTAGCTCATTCCATCAATTCATATCCCTGGAAAATAAGTTGGGTATTCAAGAAAACAATTCACAAGAATTAAAATATACATTTTTTTAAAAAAAATTAATTTGAAAAATGAGACAGTTCACTATTTTCCTTTAACCTGTCTATAACAGTCAAATTGGAAAATCAGAACTCTGATCATGCATCTGATTTTTTTTTTTTACTTAATTGGAGGATCAGGAACAAAATTCTACAAAAAAAAAAAAATCTAGGTTAACATAGTTTCTTTCAACTCTTACCGCTCCCAATTAATGATCACTAACTCAAATGTTAAGTACTTACATCCATTTAGCAAGACCCAATGCAGACCCTCTTGTACATCCATACTGAATTTTGTTCCCCAAAACTGAGCATATACAATGCTAACAAATGGCAGTGTGTCAGAAGAGAAGCGTGGTAGAGGTAAATTAACTTGGATAAGAAAGGCAGACTTGGAAGGGCACCCTGGCTTTAATTTACAACTCTATATTCAAGAACTTCTGTTAGCTCTTCTTTCAGACTTTTTGTGCAAAGCTGTAGTGCCTGGTATTTCTTTCTGCAGTGTTAGTGGATGCAGGGGATCTACAGAAGTTCAGCTGAAGTCTGCACATCTGAATTTCATCCCCCAAGTTCAGTTAGCATCATCTGCCACCTCTTTGCACTGGAGCATATTTAATTTTACAGTTTTAGACAGAATATTGTTTTGTTATTTAAAATAGAATGTGAAATTCAATGAAATGAAACAGACAACCATTCTTTTTTTAGAAAGGGAAATTTATTTATGGTTACATATACCACATATAAAATTAACATTTAACTGAAACATGTAATTGTTTCAATCATTTATGACTAAACACTTACAATGTTGACTACAAAACTGTACAGTTTATATTTAGCAACCGATTCTTACATTATAGTGCAATTGTAACATTTTATAAACAAAATAATTTGTGCCTTTTTTTTAAATAAAGTGCATTAAATGACTATCTTGTATACAACAAGAAGCTCTGTAGTTGCAATCCAAAGCTTTAATCTTAAGGGAAACTGAGGCAAAGATGTTTCACTTCCTTTTAAAATTACTTCATATACTGGCAAGCTATGGTTCAAATGTCAACCACAGTTAAATAAAAAAACCCCTAAATTAGTATAAGAAATAACCACAGGCCTTTATGTACTAAACCAGTAATTGATTCTCATAAGAAAAGCACAACATGCAGAATTTAAATTACTGGTTTAAAGCCATTTGGCTCCTAATGAGATGTGTAGCATGAGAACTACCCCCATGCAGCTGCTTTTGCTAAAGCTTTTAGAATTCAGCATGGAACCACACTGCAGTCAGTAGTATCAGGAGTTTACATGAATCGTACGATGCTTCCTAGGAAAAGTTCTTTCTGACAATTTCATGAGTTGAACATGGTAAACCACAGGTTATTTTTAATTGCATTCGGCAATAAAAAAAAAAAGTAGGGGTCTAGTTCATAAGTCCAGAAAATTACGAGTGGTTCTACTAGCCCAGAGTATTCCAAGTTTCATGGCCTGAAGTTAAATACAGAGTTTTATAGCTTTATTTCAGAGGCACAGTTATAACATTTTATCCTATGAAATTTCTTTTTATTTGTAAACACATTTACAATCAACTTTTGTAGGTTTTGGCTGTGACAGTAAAGCTGAGACCAAACAAAGGATGACATCACTGTAGATTTTAGCCCCAAAGAGTAAAAAGATGTAGACATACAAAATGAATAGAGGTCTAACGTGGCTCTTCCTAGAAACAACGACAAAAATAAGAATGCCCATTTCCTTTAGTGGGCTCTGACTGAGGCCCAATAGAAAAGTCCATATACTTCTCCTCCTCCATACATACATGGGACTGCTACCAGCTTCAATGGAAAATATATGTGAGCACAGGCAAGTAACCCTAGAGATTGCCTGAGTATTTTGCTGTGTATGTAATCTAGGCAATTTACCTGCCTCTTCAGCTGCAATACCCATTCCACACTTTTGGCACAAATCACACGTACTGTTTCCACATTCTGGAAAACCGCATTTTCCTCGTATACATTTTAACCTGTGGGACCAGCCTGAGTTCAGAAGCAGACTACTGCACATTCAGCCACTCTCCTCTGGGACAGCTGCCCTGTAAAAAGCTGCATGCTGGAGCGTGCTAACTCCCAGCAATGAGTTACTCTCTTCCTCCTAGACTGACCAAAGTCTCTGCTTACATTCAAAGGGAAATAGAAAAGAAAGGAGCTGAAATTTGCTTGGAATGTGACTGAAGAAGGCTTACTATTTTCTATCATGGCTTCGGAAAGCTCTCTGCTGAGAGCAGAGCTCCCTTCCAAACCCAGCATGCTTTGACCCTCACCTCTGTGCCATTTTCTCATGAGCCCTCTGGGGCAGAGGCACCACAAAGCGGACTGAGTGTTGCTCATATATTGAGGGAGTACATTGTCAGAGGGCAAAACAAAAACCCATGGATGGGGCACAACTCCCCGAGCTCCATGGGGCCACAACAGTATATCCCTTTCAGGATGTGGTATCTCAGTTTCAAAAGGAAAATGGTCATGCTGCTTTCATTTGCGTACTATAAAATATCTCTTCCCTGAAAGCAGTGGAAGCTGAATTCCTGATTATTTTAATGGGTTTCATCTTAGCAAACACTGAAGTAAGAGGAAAATTCTATGGGGACCATAAGTAATCAATACATTAAGAGTTCCATACCTTGGCCCTAAATCTTATAGGTCCTAGTCCCTTTTCCTAGAATGCCCCTGAAGCATATGCGTATTTTGTGTGCCCTTTAAAAATAAACATACAAGATTTTTTAGACACTGTAATATTCCTCAGGTTAGCATCAACCAGTGCAAAATGTGCACCTGTGTCATATGACTGTGTGGACTGCTGTTTAGACTTGTGATCTGTGCAGTCCTGTTACCGAAGCACCTATGAAAGACAGACAGACAGAGAGAGAACAGGGAACAGTGTGCGCAGGAACAAATAACTGCTATATAGGCTCATGTCAGTGATACTTGTCCTTCTTGTATTCTGTCCCATATAACACACTCCTGTAAACCCAAAGCTGGCAGTGGGATCTGTCCAAATTAAAGACATGAGAATTCACCTCCCTTCCAAAACCTCTGGATTGTCTTTCTTTGTTGAAATATTGATTACTTACCACTGAGTCTTTCGGTGTTTGCAACATTCATACAAGTTTGGCAATGTTTTTCTTTAATCATATGAAACTGCCTCAGCAAAGAGGTTATACTTTGACCATTACGATACTGAAGGTATAGAGCATGATATCTAGCATATCATACATATAAAAAGTAAAATTATATCTATATTATATTTAAGTATGTAATTATGCTATTTAAGTACGATAGCTCATAATACTTAATTAAGTTAATGGCACACCAAAATACCCTAAGAAACTGTTTCTCCATTCAGCATGTAATATAACTAGTACTTAGGTTCTTTAAGTTAAACCCGGACATACGTATTTCCTTTTAAGAATTAGTTTATATTTTTTTTAAAAAACAAATCTATTTTGTTGGCATCTGTTCCTTAAAAGTGTAAGGCCCCTCTGTTTTCTAAGGTAAATCCTTGCAGGATGCAGTCTTCAGCATATGCAGTTAGTATGGCTTGCTTTTTCCTTGAGAAACCAGGACTAGGCCTGTGCTCAGACATCACGGTAGATCATACAGTTGGGATCAAATGGTTTGAGGAAAAAAGAGTATCACCAGTTTAAAGAAAACAGTAGCAGTTCACTTGCTTCCCTCCCACGCCCGCAGGTGAATCAGATATATTTCCAGTGTAAGGCAAATGCTCACCAAAGTTGTTAAATGAAAAAGTGCTGCTGATATATTTGAAAGGGTTATAACAAGCTATTAAAACCCTTGTAAATAAGCTTTTACGTAAGAATGCGGCACTGTACTTATGCGAGGCAGGTTCTTAGGAATCACAGAATCATTTAGGTTGGAAAAGACCTTTAAGATCATTGAGTCCAACTGTAAACCAACATTGGTCTTGGCACAAGAAGGACTGTGCCAGACATCTTACTACTGGGGCGGAGAAGGACAAAAGAAGGACTCCCCCACCCCCCCCAACCCCGTAATCCTATGGCCATCAGCTGAATTATTCTACAATAGTAATTTAATGAAGGCCCTAAACGTGCAGTGAATGTCTGTAGGTACTCTATGCTTTTTAGAAAGGTCTGGTTTACTTAGAGATATCAGATAAATAAATCAGTTCACTAGTTCTGGGACATAAAAGTCTTCCCCCCCACTTGGGAGGGGAAAACCCATCATACTATCTTGTCCAGTTAAACATCTAGCATGTCAGCAAGTTTATGCAAAAATTGCCTTGGCATAGGTAGAGTGCGAAACAAAAGGTTTGAGGAGGCGAGGACAATTTCCTTAAAAGCCAATTCAAAGAGTTCGGGATGGCAAGTTTAACTGACTTTTGTTTTAAAATTAGTTTTACTCTCTCAATCCATTTACAAAGAACCTCCACTGGAAAATCGCCCCTTAACCTTTCAATGGCACTGAATTAATTTGCATCACAGCAGTGATGCACTAGTTAATTGCAATACGGTTTCATCTAACCTACATTCAGGTTTGTTTTTCCCCTTCTCTTCTATAAGAAGTTTGGATAACACAGTGAAAAATGCAACTGTTTCTTCATCTTGTCTGGCTTACAAGTTCACAATGATTATGTGAATAAACTGCAGCATGGACTTTTTTCGTTTTTTAGTGCAAAGGCGTATTGTTTTCAAAGAAACAGTTACTCCAAAGTTACAGACTCAGCTGCTCCTCAGAAGAAACAGAAATACATAATGATTTACTGTAAAATAATCTGCTGTTGGTTCTACTTTCATATTTTCAATATTTTTCCACAAAAAAATCTTTTCCGATTTCAAGTAGAGCCATGTAAGACTGGGCTACCACAACAAGTAATAATCTGAATAAAACATATGAGGTCACGTTTTCCAGGACAGAGGACCTCACTTCTGATGGTATTTCCTCCTCTCTGTTCCCTGGACACCATTCCACAGGAACAGCAATACTGCCAGCCTCCAGGACACGGGACTACTACACTACACCCCAGAAGAACGGCAGCCCCAGGGCCCCTCTCAGGTGCCCCGGGTACGTCAGGTAGGGTTCAAAATGGAGAGTTCAAAACCACCTTCTCACAGGGGATGCTTTTATTCAAGCGTCCTTGCTATCCAAGCTCACGCACTGAGTACCTGGCTGATTCACCAAGCCATAAAGACTTCCATCCTCTCATCTTTCATCATCCACCTAATATCAAAGCAGATGTCCTTGCAGTTCATCCAGATTTCTGATCCATTAAAAGGAATTGCAAATTTTTGGTCGGAAGAAGCCAGTAGTGCCCAGTGTTATAGGGTAATTTCCTTTTGTACCAAAAAGGTATTTCCAGATATGAGACCTTTCAAGTTTACTGGGAGTCCCATCATTCTTTTACTGACACATGGGGGAGATATGCATGCCTAATTTATCTTTCCTGTACTATTGCTTATTCGCGACATATAAATCATGCCCCTTCCTTTTAGTCCCCTCTCTATAAGCAGAAATTGAGAGATCTTATTTTTTTTTCCATTGCATATCTCTGGACTACCACTAAGCCAAACTAAATGTGGCACTGAAAGAGAGGGTAAACCACTGCTTTATATAACGGCATTCAAAAACCAGAAAAAAAAATCAGGAAATTTAAATATTATTTTAAATTGTGTTTCCCAATTATAGTAATGCACTGTTATCTGCACTGGCCTTTTTTTTTTTTGGTTTAGCACCAAATTTCACATGCTTTTGAAAAGCCCTGCTGCCTAATACCAATCAAGTTACAGGGCTTCTTGCTAACACGCAATACGCTAAGTGTGCAATACACTAAGCATGCGAAAATTTTATTTTTTTAAGTTTACCACTGAAGGTATCAAACTGTTTTCGTAAAGTGGCTTCCTGTGGTATTATTAAAAAGATGTTGTCTAGTTGCAAATAACAATTCTGACTGCAAATAGCTATTTGTTCCTTTTGATAAATATGTAAAGAAGGACAGATTATTTACTGAATTTAATGTATGTACTGGAGCAACCTCTCGTTCTAGAATTGGCTGCTCCAAAAGGCAGCCAAGTAAAACCTTAAAATGATTCTCAGACCTTCTCCCAAAGAGATGTGATGAGTCTACGTGTAGATATTCAACATCATCCTTAATTACTTCTTCCATAGATCTAGCTGCATTCTTGATCCCCCTCAAAAAGTACACCACCACGATGCCTTTCCTGAACAGCTGGCCACTAGCACTTTGAAATATTCTTGAATTCTTACAACATAGGATCCGTATCCAGTGAGAGTCTATCTGATATCATCTTCTTGCAGCAGTACAATTTAAAGAAATGCTGTTCACCTTTTTCTAATGGTATTCCTACACACCTAGGACTTGATCTGTCTACAGCTGGTGTGCAGGTATACTGTTCTTATTCCCACTCACAACAGACCTGTTACATCAAATTGTTTTGCACTAGCAACCATGCTAGTCCTCCTCCTTTTGCTAAAAAGCTTTTACACTGACATGTGGGTATTCAGGATTTTCTAGAAAGTTGCCAGAGTTGGTTTCTGTTTCAAGGACTAAGAACCATTTAGTATCTCACATAAAGTGACAGAATAGCTGGTGGTTTTTTAAGTAGTGACCACTCTGTCCAATTCTTATTTTTCTTTCTTTCTTTATTGTACATACAAAAACCAGACCATACATACTTTTTCTCCATAAAAGTCAGGGCCAAGATTTTGAAAATATGGTTCTGAATGTTACAGAACCACTTTTTTTTTTTTTTTTTTTTTTTTTTTTTTTTAAGTAATGAGTGTGTAGTTATGTTTCAGGGCCTTGATTTGTAGTGATGCTATTTTATCCCAACTTCGAGTCACACTGCAGGTTGCTCATTACTTTTGAGAAATGAATCCACAAGTATCTTATTTTTAAAAGCTAAACAATCCCTAAGAAAATGAGACAACAGAAAACTAACTCTTTGGGGACAGAATGGCTGCTCGTCTAGGCCAAAGCTTGCTGCTGTCCATGGAGGGGTTTTAGTGACTCCAAGATGCCTCACAGCTGGCCCCTGAACACGAAGGATGGATGCAGCTGCCTATGTCACTGAGTGTCCATGGTAGGAAGATACAGCAGCGATAGCAGGCGTTTCAGCTTGCTTCCAAATACCCTGGGTATTGGTAGGAGTTTTCTTCAATGATACCATAACCTTGTTCTTTTAAAAGCCAAGCTGTCTTCAGAATGGGCTAGCACCATTTATCATATCCAACTCGATGGCCATGACAAATTCCGGTATTCTCAGTTTTTGTTTGGTGAAGAGTATTTTCAGTATTAAGTTACAATTGGAAATCCTGAACACAATTAATTTATCCACAGAATGCTGTACAACTAAATGCCAAACAATGAAACAAATAAAAATCCCCACTGCAGTACATAATTCTCTCTTGCAAATAGCATGAATTCAGGATCCAAGAACTAAGGTAAAAGGTTATTGCTGAGTAATTCTATTCAGGAACTCAATAACTGTAACACAAACCAACCAAAAATAATGTCCCACATCAGTCTGATAGCAACTGTGTAACAAAGGAAGACTTCTGCTTACTTAAAGTCTTTATGCAAGTTACTATTTTTTGTCTAAAGAATATATTGCTTCCTCTCTATTGCTCTGAGCTTACTCAGCAGTTTACAATACCCGCAACATGGAGGATTTTATTGCTCTTGTGCTAAAAACATATTTCCCCTTATTGCTGAAATCTGTTAGGAGAAATGGTTAAAACGGGGTGGGGGAGGGAGGGGGAGACAACTAAAAAAAATCCTCTCCCAAGCTTTGAGGATGAATATATGAAAAAAATGACTACAGTAAATTTTGCCCATCAAGGTACAACCTGTTATTAACATCAGGTCAAGTGTATTAATAAATAAAAATGAACTTCAATTCTTTAAACTAAATAACGCATTAATGATGTCTTACGCACGGGTGTTGTTTGACAGGACAACAAATGACAGAATCCTGCAAGCTGGCTGGATTTCTGCCAGTTTCAGGGGGATCCTGGCTGGATACTGGCACGTCACCATGCAGAACCGGGGCCTACACTGTAACTCTGAGGTGATAGCAGAGAATTGCTTAATTCTGCAGGGTCTGAAAAGTGGCTGTCTGTCAAGCATTCCTCCTGTGCAAGTGAGGTAGGCAGCTTTGTACCCACAGCTCTGCCCCTACTCCCAAAAGCTCGTTGACATGTGTGTTATATAGCATCTATCCAGTACTGCAAACCATGTTAAAGTTTGGTCTGACAGCTGTGGGCAAACCTATGTCACTGACTTCCAGAAGGCTTTTCTGGCCTATGCTGCAGAGTCTCAATTTAAGAACATATTTCTGGAAGAGACAACATCCTCACTGGAGGTCACAGCAGTAGCTTGGGAGGCATAATCATGTTTCTCATCTGTTTGTGGTTTAAGGTAACCACGCGCTACTCCTCAAACGAGGGCAAATCACATCCCTACAAGCTAGCTTTGTGGGACTTCTATAATTAATCCTTCTTTCCTCCGTTGGACTCGCACTGCTCCTCAGGAGAGGAGTTTCCAATTACAAATTTCTGTGCTCTGGCACAAGGAAAAGGTCGGCTCCCCCAGCACTCTGGAGAGCCTCTGTGGATTTGAGCAGCCTGTGGAGCGAGGAAGATGACAAGGACACCAGGTGAACCAGCATGGGAAGAGAGGACGACATTATCTCCCTCTGCGCTGTTTTTTTCTGTCTTCCCTACCACCCAGGTGTTGTGGAGAGAACACCACCAGTGCCTGCGAGGCTATCCAAGAGGATGAGAACAGGTCTGCATAAGCAAAACAACAGCTGCCCTCAGGACTGAATTTTGGTCACAGTTGTAGCGGCTTGTCTTCATCAGACTTTTTAGCAATTTGATACAAAAGAACAAATAGGGGAAAAAAAAAAGGAGGGGGGTAAAGTTTGCATGACTAACTTATTTCCTGCTTTTAAAAGTGCCATTCTACATTATTCAGCCTCTCTACGTTATTCAGCTCATGACTTTTACTGCCATTTATTCCCACTACTTTGCATACTTGCAAAACTGCACGCATACATAGCATGGATATTTATGAAGTGATTATTTCTTATACAAAAATTCATAACAAAATGCAACAACTAGAATTAGCATTCAGAAGTAGATGAAGAACACCAATCTCCTACACTGAATAGGGGCCACAGTCTAGCTGTGCTGAGCATCTGTAAATCGCAGTGAAGCCAAGGGAGCTGCAAGTTCATAGCTCTACTGGACCATGCCATGCAATTATTAAACTAATCAGATTACAAAGTAAGAGCCAAATATCGTGAAGGTTGAACCAAGTAAATAATGGAATTTGAACCTAGCATTGCAACTAAAATTAATTATTGCTCATAAAAATCTCTACAGAGCCTTGTTTACAGACAATTCATTCACATTTGAGATTCAGCTTTGTGTATAGCATATGATTCTTAACGTCACAGAAACTTTGCCACAAAAAGCTACAGCCATCCAAACGTCCATGTGAAAAGGACAGATTCCATTTGGAAAAATCCAGACCAGCAACACAGTTGTCTCTACTATCTATACGATACAGGTATATTTTTTCATTGAACCGTAAATATTGCTATTTTTACACTTGAGTTTGTTGGGTTTTTTTAAACTGTAATGGAAGATACTGAAGCAACAATACAGTATGCTGACTTTGACATTCAAGGGAATACACCCTCCTCCTGATGCCAGGGCGTTACCACGTTGAGCTCCCACTAACACCAATGGAAGCGGTGCTACAAACTCCCGTGCGCTGACGTTAGGATACACCTTAAGTTTCACAAAGACATCTGCCAGGAAGATTTTCTCCCTGACAATCAAGTCTTCAAGTTAGAAAACAAATGTTTTACTTCTAGTGCATTCTAATGTGGCTTCAGTAAAAGGCCAGAAGCGGTTTGAAATGTAACCATTCACGAGAGGAAGCTCTGCTTTTTAGACCAGAACTATCATCCTATAACGAACTGACATGTGTACAGTGCAAAGAATCACAATCTGCAATGGCTGAAACTGCCAGAAAAGGAGGAAATATTGTTTCATGTTGCAGTTCTCGTTGCATACAATTATGAACCAGATATGCTCTGAGAATTTATAAGCTTTAGTATTTTAAATTATACAGCAGAGCAATGAAAACAAGTGGCAATAGTTTTGACTTGATAACAAACTTAAGGGGAACCATTTCACATAGATGCTAAATATGTGTTGCAAGCAACTTGTAGGTTATTTTATTAGGTATTTTCTTATACGCTTCTGAAAAGATAAACTTGTCTGAGAAACTTAGTGTTGCATCTATTACAAACGCATAGCCGAAAGAGGCCATATTGTTTCATCAATTTTGAAGATCCCCCCTGAATTCCTTTTAAAATTAATAGTATAATGAGCTCTGACGTCCCATATCTAAGAGAAACCATATGGCTGACTTTTGAAAAGGAAGGCAAAGCATATCTTCTGTTTTAACATCCAGCCAGAACCCAGGAGGGAACAGGTAACCCTTTAAAACAATTATCAAGCTGAGATGCAAAATAAAAAGCTATACAAGTACTTCCTCACTTAGAGCAAATTTGTTGCACTGAGATTATTACAATAAATACCATAGATATCAGTATGATTGGCCATTATTTTGAAGAGTATTCTGATGATATACAAATGGGGTAGCAGGACTTGGATTTTGTTTTCTTTTCTTTTTCTGTTTTAGAAAGAATTAAAGAGGGGAAAAAAATCCTGACAACAGACTGTAACATGCAATATGACTAAACTCAATCACATAAACAATTTCAAAGGAGGTATGCTGTTTCAATCTAATTTTAATTAGCAAACTTAATGTAAAATTATGGCAAACATGGCAAAGTCTGGGTAATATAACAAAAAGGCCCTGAGCAACATTATAAATCTGTAAGAATACTGATTATTTTGATTTTGGAAATCTCCCTCAAACCACTCAATTCATTTTGGTCACTGGGGTTTTCTGTTTACAAAAAGGTCAGTGCGTCCTGTGGTTTTTATATGAACCCATCACACACCATTTAATGAATGCATCTAAACCAAAGACAGCATCGCAAGAATGTCTGGAAAGTAACATGTTAAGGAGCGTCCTTCTAGCTGCCAATCAGACATCACTGGGTGATCTTGCTCTCTGAGACAGGTTAGAAGGAATACAGCCACAACAGACGAGCCAAAGTGCTTTCTGTATCTCCTGGTTTCTAAAAGCGTATATTACAGGATTGATGATGGAATTGTAGGTAGCTGGCAGGAGGGTGGCATAGGTGTATATGGAAGGATAGGTGTAATCTGCTATTAAAGAATAGAGCGTAAAAGGCATCCAGCAAGCAGCGAAAGTCCCCAAAATAATGGCCAAAGTAGACACTCCTTTTCGGGTGGTCACATAGTGGGAAGTGGCCAGGAAATGGTGTTGCAAGGCAATCTGATGGGCATGGCGCATCACGATTTTACAGATTTGAATGTAGAGCTGCAGCATGAGGGCAAACATAAGCAAGAAAGAGACCGAAAGGACAGCTGCATTATTTTTAGTGAGTGGTCTGATAACACTGCAGGTGGATTCATCTCTGAGGCAGTTCCAGCCCATTACAGGCAGCAGTCCAATACAGATAGATGCTCCCCAGAGCAATATAAGCATGACATAGGTAAAAGTGACAGTCCTCTCTGAATTGTAAGTCAAAGCGTAATACAGGGAGAGGTAACGATCAACAGTAATAGCCAGCAAGCTGCCGACAGATGCTGAGAAAGAGGCAACAATCAGTCCAATCGTAACCAGTTTCGTAGCTTCTGATTGCAGAAGGTATGCAAAAACGAAATTGATGATCAATCCAATGCCCGCTAAGAGATCTGCCAGTGCGAGGCTGCCTATCAGGAGGAACATGGGGGCGCGAAGACTGGGATTATGGAAAATGATAAGAACCACAATGGCATTTTCACAGGAGATAAGGGTCCCTGAAGTACACAAGACAATGTCCCAGGGGTTTACCAAAAGCTCTGGCTCTGGGTCTACGACAGGAACCAGGGAGGAGCCTGCGGCTGAGGCATTCTCGGTAGAGCTGGCTTCTACATGATCCTGAGGCAGCCAGCTCAAATTAACCTTCAGATCTTCATTCATTTTAACCCCTGTCTTCTTCAACGGAAAGACATTTTTTTTAATGTTCAGACACAGCACTGGATACAGCACCCCCAGAGCATGCAACGCCCTAGACGGCAAGACCAATCTCATGTGCAGGCAGGCACTTGTTACATAAATGTGACAATAAAAAAAAATAAATAAAAACAGAGGGGGAAAAAATATTTAAAACTGCCCGAGGGACCGACACACGGAGGCTGAGTGATCCTAACGGTAATTCCCTTCACCTGTATAGGGATGAAGGCACAGGCACGGGAGGGAGCCCATAAAACAGCTAACACCGCCCTCCCCGCCAAGGGCTGCCGTTTGGGGTGGGGGCCGGCTGTGGGGCGATGTAAACCCCGTTATTCAGCAGCCACGATTTCACAGTGGGATTATTTTTGGTCACGAAGGGAGCGGCCAGGATGGGGGGGGGGGATATCCTTCACCAGCTCCCTGTGAGGAAACCTCGGCTGGGGCGGGGGAATATCCTCTGAGAACTTACAAACTCGACGCGGGCACCACCACACACACACACACACCCCCCACGCAACCCCGGCGGCGGTCACCTGGGCTTTCCCCCGGCGGGTCGGAGGAAGGACGGAAGGAGGAGAAGGCAGAGAAGGTTTATCGCCGCGGTCCCTTCAAGGCGGCAGCGGGACCGGCCGCCCTCACGGCGCAGGGCAGGTGCGCGCCCCCTGCGCGCGCGCGCAGGGTGTGTGCGTGCGGGGGGGGGGGGGTGGGTGCTCGGGCGCGCGCGCCTGCGCAGGTGCCTCCCGGCGCGCGCGCGCGCGTGGCGGGGGGGGGGGGGAGAGGGGCGGGGAGGAGCGGGGGGGGGCGGACGCCCCCCCCGCTCCTCCCCGCCCCTCTCCCCCCCCCCCCCCCCCGCCCCTGAGGTACCGCCGTTCCCGCCCTGAGGCGATCGTTCCTCTCGCCCCATCGAAGCGGCTTTCCGCGGGTTTGCGGTGCTGAAAGGGGGTGATTTTTTGGGGGGGGGGTGGTGGGGTGGTGTTGGGGGAAGGGTCCGGAGATAAGCGGGTGTGGGTGATAACGGCGTAAATTAAAGCGTTCAGCTCCGCTTTGCGTTCCTGCCTCTTTCTGCTGGGTGTTAGCAGCTGTGCGCCTCAGTGGGGAGCAAGTCTGGGAGGGTCACGGAGTAAAAGCGTTTGAATGCTGTGATATTGCGCCCAGCGAGCCCCTCGCTGGTCTTACAGTGGTCAGCTGGCCTTTCCATCTCACCAGAACCTCCTAAAAATGAGATAAGTCAAAATTACCTGTGCTGTGAGGGTGGTCGAGCGCTGGCGTGGGTTGCCCAGAGAGGTTGTGTGGTCTCCACCCCTGGAGACACTGAAACCCTGATGACATGGTGCTGACCTGCCCTAACTGACCCTGCTTTCAGCAGCGGGGCTGGACCAGATCATCTCCAGAGGTGCCTTAATGCCTCAACTATTCTGTGATTCTGTGGAGCATAACCATACGAAAAAGAAAATATAGTATAATAGATTTAAAGGAGCAATGCAGAGTGTCAGGTCTAGAGCAGGTAGCACCTGACCGCCTGCAGAGAGCCCGCTGGGGAAGCCCGGGCGTAGGGACGCCTGCCGTCTTCTGTGGGTGACACGAGGGACACGTGGCCAGGTTTGCAAAGCCGTTACGTCTTGGGTAGTGCAGGCAGGGCAGTGGGACTTCTACTGAGTTAGAAACTGAACTGGCATAGAAGGAACTGGGTCAGAGGAACCACACCAAACAGCTTTAGACACCAGGTGTAGATGTTTGTGCGCAGAAGATGATAGTCTCTTAAGGTCCCCTATATTGTCAGCAGAGAGAAGCGTCTCCTTCAGGACATGCCAAAATAGTGGGATGAGCTGGTCTTTAGAAGAGCCTGGGGCAATTTTAAGAAAACATGCTTTGTCCTTATTTACACCACTATATACCTAAAGCACTTTGGAAAATCTGGCCCTGGGGGACGACTGGAATCTGGAGGGACAACTTCCTTCTCCCTTGTTGAGTAATGCGCTCGGCAAGCACGCGTGGTGCCATCCTCTATTCAGGTCTACCTCAGTCATTGTGCTAAGCCTTGTGAAACTTTATTGGATGATTCAACATGATTCATTCATATTTCTGGTGACCCTCCTGCTTTATAACAAGGATTAAAAATGGATATCACCTTGCTGACCATCATCATCTTCCTGATTTATCCACTGATTTCTTATGTGACAGGGTAACAAATACTTTCCTGTGATCTAGACTGAGTGTGGTGTGTTTCAGCATCTGTCACTCTTGTATTTAGAACAGTTACATTAAAAAATGCAAAAGCTTTTACAACATTTGTTTCACAAATGGAGAAGACCAGCATTTCAATTAAATATTTTAATTTAGGACTTTGGAGAGCCGTGTTTATTCACTTAGTTAATTTGTGAATGATTTCCATTCCAATTACAGCACATTATAAACAAGCTAATGTTTGTATCCTGTATTGCCAGTTTGTCACTATTAGTGAGATGGTGGACTGTCTCGGTCATTAGGGCAGATGGCATTGGCATGGATTTCACCCTGTAGCATTACAGAACAGTTGTAATTTAGAGGAAAATCTCTTTTTAGGCATTGTGAAGATTAACAGATGCAAAAATTAGTGACGGGTCATAGTTAAAGAGCTCTTGTGTCACTGTCTTACTGCTGATCTCTGTCTCTCTCTCGTGAGCATGCTGATACAGATGATGTTTGCTGACCCTCAGGCGAGCACAGAACAGCCCGGCGCTGCTGGAACAGGAAGCAGAGGTCGGGCTGTGCCGGCTTTGGACCCAAGCTAGGATCCCCGTCTGACGCTGTGACTGCCATGGTGATGTACAAAGATAGTCTGGCCTGTCTCAGGTAACACAATATGACTTTGCGTAATATTGGTGTATCCTGAGGCATCGGCTGTGAAGTCTAGTGTTGTAACCTATTGCAGGGCATAGTTTGGAAGTTACTCTTCAGGCAGTCACTGGAAGGCAGCTCTGGATGAGTTCAGGCATGTGCACTTCTTCCCCTCAGGTGGCTGTGACTGACAAACATGGGGACTGCTCCTCCGGGGCCATGCCACAGCTATGTCCCGAGTGTCAAGTCCCCTTCCAGGACGCTGTGTGCCATGGATGGGAAGCCTGTTCATACAGCCGGGAGATGAAAAGAGAGACTTCCTGGTCTGAACAGTAGGAGCATCAGGCTTTGGGATGCATCCTGATTTACCCAGTGAGTAAGCATAGAGCTGTCCATAGAAACCAAACATCCCCATTCAGAGGAAAAAATGATCCTTAAGTAACACGTTGACATATTCTTCACCTGGGGCCTTACCATCTAGCAGGCCTTACTTCAGAAAATCCAACAGGGCCCCATGCCTCTCTCATTCCTTCCTAAGCACCCTCTCTTAATCCCTTTTTATAGGCTCCTAGGCTTTAATCCGTATAACCAAAACCACCCTGAAGGAGCACCAAGTCAAGTGACAGTCCTCAGTACACTCCTACCTGGAGTTATTTTTCCTTTGGATTTTTCCCCATACGTAGTCTCATAGTAACTTAAATAAAAATATTAAGGAAGTTCATATTCTAGTAACAACTCTTGCAGATAGTAATGGTTAGCTGTATAAAGGAAGAGTGAAGAACCCAAATATATGACAGCAGCCTGTGTGCATTTTAGAAATGGCTTTTGTTAGAATTTTCTTTCAGGAGATTTAAAATCTTCTTTAAATATCCACAGTGGTATTAAATATGAATTTTAAATTTCAGGAAAATATTAAACACTTTGAAAGATGAACTTATTAAGCATAAAATTTGTTGAAAAACAAATATCTGGTAAAGCAGCAAAGTAACATATAGATAGAATTCTACATGCAAATGTATAAAGAGTTATTATAATATTTTTTCTGTCACGCTGAGACGGTTATACGTAGTGATAAAGTACTTGCAGCGCAGTTTCCTTGTTACTGAACTTTTCTCGATAATTTCTCTATCTCTGAGCATTAAATGTTTTAGATAGCAATAAAAATATGGGTAAGTTTTACTTTCAAATGTGCATCCGTCTTCTCTATGAATGCTCTCTGCCTAGCTTGGGCCTGCCTTTAATTACTTCAAGGATTCCCTCCTGCAAAGTGAGAAGTGACTTGAGGTTCTGTAAATGTGTTTGTCACTTCTTTTTAATTCCTTCCTCTTTGCCAGTATTTTTTTATTTTGACAGGAAGCTAGCTTCATGTTGATTTAATCTTCAGTGTTACGTGAGTGTCATTTAGACACTCAGACCGTGTAATGAGCCAAACTCTGCCCATGCACAAAATTGTGCAGTTATTACTGACCTTTCAGAATCTTTGAACTGGAATACCCTGGGCACTGCACAGCCCATTTTACCTTTTTTTTTAATTTATTTTCTTTTTTTTCCTCCCATTGGTGAACCAAGTGTTAAAGTCTTCACTCATTTTTTCTCAATTGCTAGGCAAGCTGAAAACAATTAGGAGCATAACTAAAGTAAGGGTTATATAGAGAATGCTTTGGGTTTACTCCCTTATCCCAAATCAGTCCTTCATCCATTTCTGAAGGAAAGAAAGAAAATGGAGAATAAAAGAACAGTTGCCAATCTATATCACTTTAATAGAAAATAAGTCTTGTCACACAGACATGATGTTATTACAATGGGAAGATATATTTTGTTCTTCCACAGATGCAACAGATTTTTGAAAGGCACTTGTCTTATCATATGTCATTATAACACAAGTGCCAATTTTCACTAAAATACACGTGAAGGGGATTAATACCTGGTTTGCTACAACCTCTTAAAACACTACCTTCCAACAGAGCCTGTGCCAGGCTTGCAGGTATTCAATAACCCACAGGCCCACCGGCAAAGAACGGGTGTTACAAAGGTGAATGTAATGGTAAATGGAGAGGAAGGCAGGGCCCTGAGAAGGGAGGCTTTTGGTCATACAGCTTGTTCAGACAACTTGTTTTTTAATACATGCGGCTAAATGCATAACTGTATTTCTAAGACGAGATGATGTAGTCATACCTACATCATGGGGGACTGAGTGCTGGAAAGCATTGACCCTGCACAGCAAGTAGGTGGTTGTCTGTGAGGTCCCTGTGCAGAGCTGTAACAAAGAGGGCTGCTGTGATCTAAGGAGAGCCATGAACAGAAACAGGGACGTAATATTACTTCTGGACAGGGGACTGATGAGATCAGTATTTGAAAGCTGGATACAGTTCAGACCAACATGTTTTAAAAAGGTGCTGAGAAATGAGAGAGAATGCAGGAAAGAGTCACAGAAATTATATTGAAGACCTGAGAAAATGTGTCATAGTGAGGGATTTATGGAAGTTACTCTGTTCAGTTAGTCTAAAAGAAGATCAAGAGATGACTGGATTACAGCATACTTTCACCAGGGTTTTGCGTGGCTCTTGAATCTAACAGAAAGGGGTGTAATGTCTGGAAGCTGAGGTTAGAGAAGTTCAGATTCAAAATTAAGCTCAAACATTTAATAGCAAGATAATTAAGCCCTGGAACAACACATCCAGGGCAAGTAATGGTTCCATTTCCTCCTAATGCCTTTTTGGAAGATGCTCTTATCAAATACAAGTTCTACATGGGCACAAGCCAGAATAAAAACCTTACCCAAAGGTAGTAGCAATTGAATTCTTTCCTTTTTGCACGTTATTATAGCAAGGAAATTTTTCTTATAGCAAGGAAATTTTTCTTACAACTCACACTTCTCTTCAGGTAAAAGAACATGATCCTCTGATGGTCTTAGATGTTTGAAAACAACACCTTTTCCTTTGGGTGCCAAATGCTCTCAGTAGCCAAGGCTGCTCTGAGGAGTTGTCCTCTGTGAGTGGGCTCCTTTCATTCCTGTCTGATAAATGGCTCAGTATTCAGGGTCTTCAAAATTGTCTGTCTTAGGGAGATGTTTCCTTGCGTATAAATCTCATGCTTTTTTTTGGTAGCTACTGTGTCTCTTTCCTGCTTCCTTTAACAAAGCATAGTGATTTTCTTTTACTTCTTCTGCATGTGTACTTTAAATAACTGTTTTCTCTTCTTTTTTAGGGTGATCTATCATGGCTGGATTATTCTGGAACTGAGGACAGTGCACTTTGTTTCTACTTTTGTGCGGCTTTTGGCTATTTTTGATTACATCTATAAAAAGTGCTTTCGTGCCCTTCTTCATTTACTAATTGGGAATAAAGCATGAGATGAATGTGAGAGGCACTGAGCTTCTTTGGGCCACCACAAAGTACTTGAAGTTCTTCAAAAGACCACAGAGGACATCGGCGGTGTGCTCACTTCTCAGGGTTCTTAGAACAGAAAACAAGACAAGCATAATAAAAATACCTAAAGGTGTGTGTTATCCTGGGAAAAGTTTGTACTACAAACCATTATATTGACCATGCTTAAGTGGAAAGGCTGGCTTGCAGCTATATTTGGTTGCTCTGCTTGCCTGCAAAGTAATACCCCACAGTTGAAAATGGTTTGAGGCACGTTGATAATTCTAGTTATTTTAAATGAGATAATGGGCATCATGGCTCTTAAAAGCACGAGGAGTATTTCTGAGAACGTTTCTGAAAAGTGCGTTCAGTTATATAATAAATGAGACAACCAACTTCTGACAGAAGGGCAAGTGACCATATTGCTGCAACATATAAGTGATTTAAATGTTCACGCTTGCACCTTGGTGGAAATTGTGGTAGCAATGCTTAAATATATGTTATTGCATTTGAATGTAGGAACTGGCAACTGTCGTAGGCAATGCTGTCATGGTGTCTTAACAAACTGTATAACCCCTGTGGTGATCAGGCTGCAAAAGAAAGAAATGGGAGCTACACACATTTATGATCTGAGCGTGATACCCCTGAAACTGTTTGTAAGCTCACAAATGTAATTAAAAAAATTATCCAAATGAAAAGTATTGCAGTGCATGACATGGGAAACGTTAGCTGTGTGAGGAGGCTGGATGGAGGGATTGTCCAACAAGATGCGCTCTTCATGCAGAAACATTAGCTTTATTGCCTGATGACTGCTTTGTATTACATGTGATGGCCAGTGCAGGGGCTTTAACTGTGAGCTTGGTTGGTGGCAGAACACATTGAACGGAAGAGTTTGACTTCCTCTTTTGTAGCAAAGAGGAAAGAGTATCTTTCCTCTTAGAAATTCTTCACGGATCCAACATGACTTTCACAGAATTATCACAGGTATGAAAGTGATTCTCCACTTTAATCCATATAATCAAATAAAAGTTAGAATTTATTCTGGGACAAATCCACTGGAAAGAAAAAGTTTGCAGTTACGCTCTGAGATACACTGTGAATGACAGCACCTTTCAGAATTGCTTATTTTCTAATACCAGTGTCCAAGATCTGGGGACTCCAAGTGCATAATAATGCCAAGTACAATTTAGCACAGGTCAGCTTTATTAACTATGGTCATAGTTAATGATGTGGGGAAGTGGGGAGTTGGAATCACTGTTAGCTTTTACTTGAAAGGAATGTTCTTTTAGTTAGGACAAACTTCTTAGCTAGACCTTTCAATTCTTAAATATTAATAATTTTGCCACCACACCAGCAATGGGTGCCATATATGACTGTGTTTATAAGCAGCAGTAGCAGAACTGCTTTTAAGTTTTCTGTCAAGACATCACAACAAAGACAAGTTAAAATTTGTGCTTTATTTCACCCAGTCATCGTGAAAAGAAGGAAATATATATACACATGTATGTATTCGTTAGGGACTGCATGAGTGAAGGAAAGAATTTTGGACAGGAGCAGAAGCTTTTCAGCCCACTTTATTAAAAGCACATTTAGCAATGATATAAAACGGCTGTAGATTGACACTGCTAGTCTCCCCTCCTTACTTGACTTTCCCAGTTACTTCATGTCTTGGTCCCTGGTCACCATCCTACCTATTTTTCAGAGATTATTCTCCAACTCAGACCTGTTTGTCTCCTTGCATTCAGGCTCAGTCTATGCCCTTTAGAGTATGATATTGCCTTTCTTGACCACCTGCATGGTGATAGCTTTTGCCTAGTCCCTCATCACTGAAGCACAATTCTATCCAAGCTCACAAACTACAGCCTTCTCCAGCTGGTGTCCATCCACAACGCTGCTTGCAGAAATCACTTTCCTAGAACCGTGCTTGACCAATTTAATCCTCTCTTAACAACCCTCCACTGACTCTTATCTCTCAAACTTCAAATATGAGAGGCTCATTTTCTCTTCCAAAACCTTTCAGGAAATGTTTCATTTAGTATTGAGAAGTGTCCATCGCCTCTGATGAGCTTCTGGAGCCACCCTCCACTACCTCTTGATTACATATAGTCTCCTGTGCTCACTTTGGCACTTGGCAGGTGCCTCCCTTAAAACATCTATGCCACCACCTCATCATCCCCTTTCAAATGACTTGTTAATGTTGTTGGCTGATTTATTTAAATGTGAGAATTATTAGATGAAGTCTTACAGAGGTCGGACTTGTTGATCCAAAGATACCTTTTGGTCCTAAATGCTATGAATCTCAGATTTCTGAGTTTTATTTGGTGTTTGTGCTGTGAGTGCTATTTTTTTCCATGCCTGCCATGTAAGCAGCTGGATATACTTGTTATGTTTTACTTTGGTGTATCATGCTTCCAAAAGTGTTCTTATTTTCTATAAAACAGAGGTATTTAATGAGGCTTTTCTGTATTTTTTACATACTTAATGTGACATCTAATGAAATAACCTCTTGAGAATCCTCCTGCTCCTCTGACTGCTCTTTCTACCTAACTATCTAGGCAGCATCTTCACTTTGGCTAGTACAGACCAAATTAATACACAGACAAAACTGTTATCGATGGTGCTGTACATTAGACAGCAGAGCGCGATCCCAGTGACAAGTAATCGAACATCATCACATGGGCTTTTAACTTTTCGATTGCTTCCAGAATTCCCTTTCAAAGGCAAAGGTGCAGTAACAAGGAGAAGCTGTTTCCTATAGACTGATCTTATGTTCATTGCCACTCTTCTGTTAAACAAAAAGTAACAGAATAAAGTTACTATTGTACTTTTCATCGATGCTCTGACCATAACTTCCTCCTGTTTGAATCCCTAACTTAATTTCCCTTTCAAAATACTATGTTAACATCTTCCTAAAACCACAACTCTCAGCTCGACATTTTCTTTTGTCTTGTTTGCCTATTCATAACTTGTGCTTCTTCTGTGCTGTTGTCCTTTGTCTCAACAGCCCATGAGAGGTGAGAACCGTGATCATGCGACAGTAGTTTATCAAGTTATTGTTTGTTAGCTGAGATGCCCTAACTGCCCACATCCCTGTTCTTAGACCCAGTTAAGAAGTTATAAGTGACTTAATTTAGCTTACAATCAAAAAGAATTAAATGGCATCACCTTGCATTTTTCATGGTCCAAGACTGGTTGCATGGGCAACTGCACAGGCATTTGGTGACTTGTTAATGGTAATAATTTGTCAGAGAATCTAAGAGGTCAGAAACCTTGAAATCAGTCACAGACCAAACCCCGACTCAAAGCAGGTCCAGTTCTACAGCTGGTCATCCAGGCCATGTCCAGTTTGAATATTAGGGTCTAGAGAACAAGTCTTACAAGGAGCGGCTGAGGGAGCTGGGGTTGTTTAGCCTGGAGAAGAGGAGGCTGAGGGGAGACCTTATCGCTCTCTACAACTGCCTGAAAGGAGGGTGTAGCCAGGTGGGGGTCGGTCTCTTCTCCCAAGTAACAAGCGATAGGACGAGAGGAAATGGCCTCAAGCTGCGCCAGGGGAGGTTTAGTTTGGATATTAGGAAAAGCTTCTTCACCGAAAGGGCAGTCAGGCACTGGACCAGGCTGCCCAGGGAAGTGGTTGAGTCCCCATCCCTGGAGGTATTTAAAAGACGGGTAGATATGGTGCTCGAGGACATGGTTTAGTGGTGGACTTGGCAGTGATATGTCAACGGTTGGACTCAATGATCTTAAGGGTCTTTTCCAACCTTAATGATTCTATGATTCTATGATTCTATCTGCAGAGATGGAGATTCCACTGGCTCTCTGGGCAACAAATGTATGAACTGGAATTTCCCCAAAGTTAAATATTGAAAAAAACATAGTAAAAGTCAGTAAGAATTTGTAAGGGGTGATATTACATTGCTTTTTAACATGTTGAAGAAGTAAATGTTGCTAGGTTTCTTTTAGTGCTTGAAAATATTCTTTGTTATTGTTCCAAGTGGTAAAAAAATGTAAGACACTGCTAATAACTTTTTGGGGTTGAGAAGGAAATAACTTGGGTTTTGTTTAGAATCATGGAAAAGTCTTCACAGTAATACATTTAGCACAGGCCTAAGAATGCAGTGATTAGGGATGTATTCACAATGAAGTTTGCTTAGTGCATGTCATGTACATTAGAAGTAAAGACAGTAAAGTTTTGTCTGCCTAGTTACATATTTTTATGTGTTAAACATGATTGAAATTTTAATTTATACAAGGAAATGATTGGATATATTACTTGACATTCATTTTTCTTACAGTTAAAACAGTTACGGGCACATTTCTTAACAGTCATATGATTTGATTTTGGTTTACATGCCAATTTCTGCCCTCCTCTTTCAGACATTAACTTCGGCCTTCCTGCACTGTCAAAACACCCACTGATGTTTGCTGAAGAACTGCATACCCATGGAATACACTGCTGGGCTCAAGTATTTCAGAATAACTGTACTGTTAGTCATACTCCTAATGATTAACTTATGCTGAATTTCCATGTGATTGCAGCAATACCGAAACTTTAAGAGCTAGGTTTGTTGATGCATTTTCTTTTGGGATGCGCATCTCAAATACTAATAAACAATTTATTAAAAATTTTTCTAATTTACAGACAAATATTAATCAAATTATTGGACTTGGCATTTAAACTCTATGAGCTGCAGAGGTCTCTAGAGCAATTTCTGTTTCAGGAGGAGTAAGAAAGTGATTTTTAATATCTGTAGGGCTAACTATAGCCTATGATGAATCATAAACTAGATCACAGGCTTCTAATATTTTACTATCTGGACAGTGACCCAAAACAACCTCTTTCTGTGACCATAAAAGTAATTAATTTTCATGGCTCATTCATCCATATAAATATTTTCAGCTAAGATGACCAGTCTCTGTAATGAGAGTGATTTTGAGTTACAGATTTCGGAAGTTCACAGGGAACATATCTATTCACAAATCAATTATTTGTAACCAGTGTCAGTTCTTACCATGGTATTTATATGCACACATGCTAATTATATACTCACTCATATTTTTGGTTCAGTGATCATGCTTATAATTTGATTTTTTTATACTAGCAACAGTTCTCATTTAAATTTTAGAATTATTTAAATTGGTGATTTTAAATTATGTATATTAGGGTTGAAATTAAGGCTTGAAAATTACATGCTTATTAGCATATGTGGTCTAAAAATTAGTGCATGGTCATAACTTGGAGGAGTTGTTATAATGCTGGCGTTTCCCTAAATGTCAAATGCTTTATACATCTGACATTTAGAAACTGTGAAGGAAAGAGGAATGGTAAAATATGCATCCATAGAGCTGATAATTGAAAGCTGGCCTTAAAAAGTCAGGTCTATAGGGCTGCTATCCTGGTCATAGATGCAGGAGGTGTGTGATTAAGTATCTGAACCTGTGAAGATTTATAAGAGCAATCATTATTCACAGCAGTCATATGAATAAAAAATAGCACTAGAAAGAGGCATTCAGGATGAGGAGGAAAAGGGTGATGAGCGGAGCTGGTAGTTCATCATGATTTCATTTACAGGACTATAAATTTGTAGCCAGTCGATGTCACTTCTACATATTTGGGTTCAGTGTCTGACTGGTATTTAATTATCCCACAGTTCCGGTAGGGATGATACAGCGACGGTGTAAACAACGCAACTGTACAGCTGCTGTACACACGTACACCTGTACATGCTGTAGCTGAGAACACTGTGCTGCCTTGGCTTGCCCTAATGGAACCATACATACATGCCCAGTAAATATAGCCAGTGTTTCTATCACAATAAAGCATAGACAGAGTTCTTGCATACAGTGTGTATTTAGAGTCCTTCAGAGATCTCTGTCCCTTGCCTTTAAGAGGAATGAATATTCAAGGAATTCCTGAGATGAAACAGTTGCGAGAAAGATGCTTGATTATGATGAAGGTTCTATCCTTCAGTCTGATGGTTTGCGGTGTAATTTTATCTGCTCATTCTGTTAAAAATTGCTCACTGGGGAAATCACAACCACTAAAAGCATTTGGGGATTTCAAGACTGGTAGAAGGATTTTTCCCTCATTTTTCTCTCTCTGGCAGGAGTTGAAATATAGCACTCTTTCCCGGGGTTGAGAGGGAGGGGGGTGGGTGGGACAGAAGCCATCGGAAGTGGTTCTCCTGGGAGCCTTCCCTGGGGAAAGCACCGCTTCTGAATCTAGAGTAATGCTGTTCCTGTGCCTTTCTGTAAAATTAGCCCATACTGATAGCTTAACACTCTGTAACAAACTCATTCACAGCACGGAAGAATCTAGCCTTGCTTTTTGTATCTTTGTCACTTCATTTAGCTCCGTTTTTAGCAATCTTGCTACAAAGACTGCTATAACCTTTTAGGTTTCAGCTGATCCCAGGAGAACTGCTATACGTGCCAATACCCACCCCAGAAATGGCCTGAACAGAAGCTGTAGTAATCCTCTGTCCTCATTTATGGATGCAATGACTGGCACGTTTCTTCTTTCCGTCTTTTTCTTTCTAAACCTCTGCGGCACAGCGATGGTTTACAGCACATGAAACAGGACAGAAGATGGCTAAGTGGCCAGATGAAGAAGTACAATGCTGACCAAATGCAACATGGGAAGTTTCTGAATTCCTGTATGGTGGCTGTTGTATGAAAAAAGTAAACCTACCTTTGCTTAGGTCCTTGCAACTGTAACATTCCTGTAGCAGAAATGCTCCAGGCCATGAACTGTAGGAATTCTACCTTAAGTATTTATTCTTCTTAGATGTTTTTGAGTAATGCTATGGATATTCATTGTCAGCTTGAGATCAGCCTGTTTTTCCATTATTACCTTGTGTGCTAAGCAGGACAAGTTGTGAGTAGAGAAGCTGAGAAATTCTGAGCTGCAGACATGGGTTAGATCTGTATCCACCCTGCACAGTGAATCCAGTGGCAGGACCTTGAAGTTGTCATTGCCGCTACTTGTCATAGCACTCTTAAAATTCAGATAGGCATGTTGCAGAAGAATACATTTCTTGGGGGTTATAATCTTTGTAATGTTTTGTCTGAAGTCTTTTGGTATCAGAGAAGCTTTTGGGGAAATTCGAGATAAAATAGGTTGAGCAGAATTAGCTTCTCTTGATGTAGGCCAAGCCAGTCCTCAATGACATAGTGATGCAGCGTTGATCTACAACGGGTTTCAAAAATGGTTAGGCTGTTGTTTTGTCTGTTTGCTGAGTACACACAAGACAAGGAGTTCTGGATCCACCATCTGGCAAACATGAGGCACATATGCTTGTCTGAAAGGCACCCCAGTTATGATTGTAATTAGATGCTTGAAATGGGTGCTTGGAAATGTGACAAGTCTAGTAAGTGAGACAAGAAGATATAATAAGTGCATTATTAAGCAAAGAAGTGAGTTAGAGAGCACATGGTCATCCCCGAGAGTAGGTGGCTGATAATGAATAGGAAAATGTATGCTATGATGTAAAGAAGCAATGAATACATGTACAATAGGAGCTGGAATGCACAGTTTTTGGACCCAGGCTGCTGGACGGTTCCACCTCTCTGTCTGCATTTTGATTCCTAACTTGCCATGCTTTCTGAGTATTCTTCCTTAAGTGATGAATCTGGTCTTAAGTTTAGTCTTTGTTTCGGGATGAATTCAGATCTGTGGCTAGTGAAAGAGGAAAGTTCTGCACCACACAGTAGCTAGACAAGAGTTGGTAAGAGCCCTACTTAGAAAGAGCTGTAACAACCGGTAACTGACCCAGTATATTTATGCCTGGAATGTGTTTCCTAGATTTTTATTTTTCCGGTGTTTTTGTTTGGTTGTTTTTTTGCTAAGTGCATCCTTCTGGATATATATATGAAAGAACAGGAACATAATATAAATCATTGGTACTCTTGATAGAAATGGTTAAAACACACTTGCACCCAGTGGAAACAAGTGTTGTCCACTAAAGAGAAACCTCCGAGGACACACCCACTGACTTGTACTACTTATGAGATATGTATTATTTATTTGACCTAAATATTCTTGTACGGCTTCCAGTCTTGTAAAAACAAGCACAAGAGATTGTATGGTCAGTGTATTGACAAGCTTCCTGGAGCTACTCATCTAAACCATAGGACCACTCTGCTATTACTTTTTTTTTTTTTCTCTGTAGCTGCCGTGGTGTAGTTGTGTATCATCTGTTCCACAGGCTGGCTTCTCTGGTCTTTTTTTTTCAGTGCTTTGACATTTCATTGCCTGTGCAGTATGTAAACTATGGTTACCATAGTTAAGCAATGTTTGGAATATATTTATTTTAAAGCATTTTGGTTCCTCTTTAAATTAATAGATATATGAGCAGGCTAATTAGAAGTGAGTCAATCTGATTTGATTTCAGAATGAATACAAATGTTGAAAAACAGCCAGGTTTGGAAGAAAGAAAAGGAAAAGGAAAAGGAAAAGGAAAAGGAAAAGGAAAAGGAAAAGGAAAAGGAAAAGGAAAAGGAAAAGGAAAAGGAAAAGGAAAAGGAAAAGGAAAAGGAAAAGGAAAAGGAAAAGGAAAAGGAAAAGGAGAGGAAAGGAGAGGAAAGGAGAGGAAAGGAGAGGAAAGGAGAGGAAAGGAGAGGAAAGGAGAGGAAAGGAAAGGAAAGGAAAGGAAAGGAAAGGAAAGGAAAGGAAAGGAAAGGAAAGGAAAGGAAAGGAAAGGAAAGGAAAGGAAAGGAAAGGAAAGGAAAGGAAAGGAAGAGAAAAGAAGAAAAGAAAAGGAAAAAAAGAAAAGAAAAAAGAAAAGAGAAAAGAGAAAAGAAAGAAGAAAAGAAAATAATCTTCCTCACAGATTTCTCAGCTGTACCACAGCATACAAAAACAAGCCCAGCAGAAACCAGAACTTTATCTGAAATTCATGACTGATTACCTTGGATGTTGTCAAACCGTTGCAAAAGTGAAATAAATAAAATCACTCATTATGTTAAACCCAAAACACTTTGGCTGCAACTTGGTTTCCAAAATGTGGAATACATTTAATACTAGTTTGAATAGACCTATGGTTTGGCCACCCCATTTCTGTCTGTTCTAAACACCTGTTTTCATTTAGCTGTACAAGACAGACCAAAATTCTGCACTAGCTTTACACTCCAAACGACTCCACTGAAATCAGCGATAGCAGTTGATTTTGAACACAATCCACACTATCACACTTCATTTCTTCTGGAAAAAAAATATTATGGAAAAATTACAGTGTAACTAGCCAAACTGATGGGAATTTTATAAGATGACTGTAGCACACTTAAAACCCAACCGTGCTCTTGTGGCTTCATTCTCTCCTTTCTCTTTGGATGCAAGCTCACTTTCTCCTGCCCGTATGTTACTTGAAAGCTGCCACATTTCATGCAGAAGCTCCAGGAAAGATTTGTGATAGGGGAATATTTTAAAGAAATAGAAGCAAAATAAAGGAAAACAAGTAAAATTATGTTTAACAAATGAACCAGATGGTTCCTTAAATATGTGGTATTAGTTGATTGGTACATTTTAGTCCAAAAATCCAGGCTGGTTTTTGACCTTACTATTTCATTTTCTATTCTAGTGGATTCAAAAGAAAAACCAGCTGCATGATCCATCTCTACGTTTGATGACTTGCTGCATGCATTTTTGAAAAGTTTTTTGTAGTATACAACCTTGTCACTAGTTTTACTATTTTTATGTGTAGTAATTTTCTCATATGTCATTGTACTTATCAAGCACTTTCAAACAAGCTACTTTGGTCTGCATCTGTAATAGCTGTGGTATAGAATTAGTGATAGATTAAACTAATTTCATGATTTCCTTATTGCATCAAATCCATTGAAGGAGATTTTTAGCAAATGCTTATTTTATTGTGTTGTCCACTGTTTTGTGTTACTCAGTATCACAGAATCATAGAATCATAGAATCGTCAAGGTTGGAAAAGACCCTTAAGATCATCGCGTCCAACCGTCAACCTATCACTGCCAAGTCCATCTATACCATGTCCTCGAGCACCACATCTATCCATTCTTTAAATACCTCCAGGGATGGAGACTCAACCACTTCCCTGGGCAGCCTGGTCCAATGCTTGACCACCCTTTCGGTGAAGAAGTTTTTCCTAATATCCAACCTAAACTTCCCCTGGCGCAGCTTGAGGCCATTTCCTCTCATCCTATCACTCGTTACTTGGGAGAAGAGACCGACCCCCACCTGGCTACAACCTCCTTTCAGGTAGTTACAGAGAGCAATAAGGTCTCCCCTCAGCCTCCTCTTCTCCAGGCTAAACAATGCCAGCTCCCTCAGCCGCTCCTCCTAAGACTTGTGCTCCAGACCCTTCACCAACTTCGTTGCCCTCCTCTGGACACGCTCCAGCACCTCGATGTCCTTCTTGTAGTGAGGGGCCCAAAACTGAACACAGTAGTTAAGATGTGGGCTTGGCTTTTGAGAAATATAAGCTCAAAATCATGTTTTGCTGCATACTTTCTTTGTAATCTAAGTTCCCATGCGTGGGAACAAAGTTAGTGTCTTGTATTCTCCAGCCATCCAGTTTCTCTCTGTATCTAGTTTAGGGTTAGATAATCCCTGAGAGTAATTTCAATTCATGTATTTTAGGAGGGACCAGTCACCCTCTGAAGTGCTTGCTTCTCTTTCTCTTCGTGATGGAGGGAGCCCAGGTTACTGTTTTAGACAAAGTGACTTAAAGTCCAATGAGGTGAACCTCAGACCTCCAGTGTTTCAGCTCCTCCTCTCTAAGGTGGACACAGATTTTTACAGGCCTATTTAAAAAACAGAATGTAATTGTATATATTTTACCAAAACCTCTAAAGAAAGGACAGGCCCTTAAACTGTGTTACTGCACCTTAAAAAAATATTCAGCAACCCATCTTACATCCCAGTATGAGGGGCCACAGCAAAGAGGGATTTGAGACGTGCTAAATACGGTATGGAGGTTTTGCTCTGGATTGTGGACTTTGAAGGGCATCTGCGTTCTGGAGTGCCATTTCCAGCAGTGAATGTAGTGAAACACAGGCAGCTTGAATGCATCATGATGACCTCATGTCACCTTGCAACAAAGATAGGGAGCTGCATAATCAAAAATTGTGTTAAGCTGTGGGGAGGTACTTCAGAAAACTTTCCTAAGTTTATCTAATCTCTTTTTTTTTTTTTATAAGAGACTGCATGGAAGATGACTCAATGAAATGTCTGAGTATGAATCATCACAGCCAAGGAAAATAATGCATGAAGTGGCAAAACTGATGGCAACCTCACAAGTCTCTCTGGTGGGCTGTGTTGCTGTTCCATATAACTTTCTCTTTGTGTATGTGGGAGTGGGTCTGCGCTAGCGCTGGGCTGTCTGAAGCAGGCTGTTCCTCAAAACGAATAGTACGGGCTGTGTGTAGGGGGTGAATATTGGTGTAGTGCACTTCACGGGTGACTGCGCTCCTGCGTATGGTATGGCATTCCTGGTGCTATGTCACTTAGCATTATGTCACTCCTTGCTCTTTTTGTCTTATTGCAGCTCAACAACTGATAAGTTTAGGATTAATGTGCAGCAGTAGCTCCCCATGGAGCAGATATTTAAGGCCAGTATTTCAATATCAGAATCCCATAGGCACAAATTAAAACCAATCTCGCCTCACAAGATTTACATCTCTTTTTCTGATTAGCAAGAGCCAGACATTGTTTCCTGGAATGTCAGTATTGCTGCAGCTCAGTAATGGATGTGACATTAATTAAAGAAAGCAGAGGAGACAAAAGCATTCCTGTTGTAACTTTAGCAAAGCCGCAGGAAAATACGGATTTGACCCTAGTGTTGCATTTTGGATACCTGCGCAGAGTAATACTTGTGTCTCTGCCAGTAGTTTGTAGAGCAGGTTACTTCTCTTGTATGAACTTTCTTTTGTATTAGGCACCTATTGGCAATGTCAGAAGCATTTAGCTCCTTTTTCCATGGAACGAGCTATGTGACTCGGGGAAAACACATTTTATTTCATGTGCATTTTGTTAAGGAGCACTCTGCTCTTTTGTCTTTACAGTGAGAATGAAAGAAGTTCTGAAAAACTTAAGTTAGAGCCATAATTCATAAGAAAAGTAATGGAAATCTGTGATACAAACAGGATGGAATGAATGAGAAAGAAAGTATTAAAAGGCTGTATGCCCTCACTAATCAAAAGAAAATGGTCTGTACTGCAACATTTCATGAAGGGAGCATCTTATTTCTTTATAACTAGCTACAAAAAACTTTCTGAAACAACAAGGACTCTGAGAGAAGGCCCTGACCCACCTAGCTTCTCTTGTTCTCCGCCACGGACCTGAAGCTGTCAAGATGTAAAATGAACTTCAAAAAGTGCCAATAACTCTGTATGAAAAATGTAAACATGTATCACAACATTGCTGTAAGGGAAGTTTCACCCAGTCCTTGGAGTCTGGAAGCACTTTGTTTCATCCCCTCTCTTTATTCTGTTTCCAGCAGGTCCCCTGTGAAGTGCTGCCCTAGAAACCAAACCCAGCATTTTCTATTTTTAAGGTTGTTGGGATTCAGTGCCTTGGATGGGCATGTACAAGATGGGGAGATTAAATCTAGCAGTCATGGTTATTTTCCTGATTATGCAGCTTTTGTAGGATACATTTTTGAGCTGGTAAGGGAGTAAGCAATTGGGATATACTTGGCTGTGCCAACAGTCATTGCTGAGTGAAATGCTTGGATGGACACAGGTTCTAGGAAGCTGCTGTGTTTTCCTCAATAACCTTTTTCAACCCCTGTCCAAACAGGTTGCTTTAGAATTGAGGTCAAAGTTAAGAGAAATGTTACTTCCTCCATAAATTAAAGACTTCCAGACACAGGGAAGGAGAAATTCCTTCCTGCAAATGTAACGTGGAAGTATAAAAGAAAGAAAATACTAATGGCTTAAGCTCCATAAAAGGAGAGGGTTACAAATATTCTGCTTGCTTACTTGGCACCTTGGCCGTATGATGCACACTTGACTGGGAGAGATGGAGCAAAGGCAGGTGGTTCCCCAGTTACTTTATGCTGAGGTAAATACCTGTGTGGACGTATTTAAATATTTATCTGTGTAGGAATACCATCACGTGGCATGCAAGGGACACTCTTCTGCTCGCTAGAGAAGGAACCAAAACCTCCAGTCTTCACACACAATTCCCTTCCTGCCATCTTCAGCACACCCAAAGTGGGCACTGTCCCAGTCCAGCCCACTGCAGCTGCATGGGGTCCTGCTTGCAGCGAGCAGCTGCATGTGGGTTCAGTGCTATGTTCTCTGCAGAGAGATTACAGCATGAAATATTTTGTTCACTTCAACATTACTGTAGTGTTTTTCAGATTGTCTCCTGGCTGGTGTCATTACTGGTTGTCACAGCATGCTTATTACAGCATTGCAGGGAGCTGTCTTCACTACAGAGCAAAAGCAACCCTGTTTGTTGTTACATCCCAAGAGGTCAGTGCTTTACTGATCATCACAGGAAAGACATATTGCTATGCAAATAAAACCATTCAGCACTGTGTGTAATGGTAGAAATGGTTAATTGTGCCATGAATAAAAATCCCGAGTATATAAAAGGCTGGAGTAGCAGCTTTTGTTTCCTTTAGGTAAGTGAGTTCAGCTGATTCAGGTGAAAATTGTACTGGGCCAGGGCCCTGTGATTATCACCCTACTGCTAACTTCGTTAATACCTCAGTGCTGGCAGGTGTCATTTTGTGCTAGTTACTATACAAAGATGTAGCACAGAGCTACATATGAAGACAGTGGAAGGCACAACAGATGGAGTGGGGGGGGGAAACCCCAAACAGATGAGCCAGCAAACAGGTGGTGTGTGTGAGGAGGGAGGAGATGACAGTGCAGCAGGTTTTTATAAACCTGCTGATTAGCTGGGCACATACAGCTGTATACTGGATATGCTCAGCTAGGCTGCACAACAGAGCTCAGTCTCAAGGAATTTAAGGCCATAGTGGCTTGGTGAGGGAGAGCTTATGTCGCATGTGAAGGGCAGAATCTGCGAATGTACTGACAGGAGGGAGAATTCAGCTTTCAGGCAGATTATACTCTGGAAATTCTTGAGGTGTATTAGGGTAGCAGGAGGCAGGGAAGGTAACCTCTGGTTTAGGTGATCAGGGAGGTTACCCTCACTCACTATTGGCCTCTTTTGTTACTTGATGACACAGGTGACAGCTTTCAGTCTTTTTTTTTTTAATATTTGATTAATTCTATAGATATTATGTATGGATGTTTATTACATGGCTTGACTCTAACTTAGAGTTTCTTTTTTTCAGTCCTTTTTTTCCCTGTGGTTAGTGCTTATGTGGCTTTTCCTGGTAGCGTTGTGTTCTGGAGCAAAGTGCATCCATCTACTCTTAACTGAACAGCAGCCCACGAGACACAGTGTTATGTAGCAAAGGCAAAACGGGAAAAGTGAGGAGAACAAGGGGATTATGAATAAAATACATTAGGATCCTTCTCCTAGATCTAAGTCCTAAAATGAAGAAATGTTCCTCTTTTGTTCAGCCACGTAAATGAAAATTCCTGAGGGATAAGAAGCAAACAATTCCCATCATAAATGAACTGTGAATTATATTTGCAAATAACATTTTTAATTATGCTTGGCATATCTGAACCTCCTGCTGGTGAGAGCCTAATGCAAGAGCCCGTAAACCAGAAAACAACCAGTTCAATGTTCATCGAGTGTTTACTGTCTATTGTTTCCGATTCAATTGGTAGTTTGTTTAGCCATTCTCTAACAGTAAAAGGAAGAAGTGCGAATTTTGCTATTCATACTTTTAAATGTACAGATTTTAAGGATGAAGTTCTTGACACATTGCAGAATAACAGAAAGGAGACTGTCAGCAGTGTGACTGCTGCCCCACTCAGAGGCAGCAGTAACAAAATGCAGGAGCAAAGTCTGCAGCCCCAGATGTTTGAAACCATGACTCGCACATCTAAAACTCATGAGAATAGGCTGCATGATACAAGGTGGGTTTTTGTTTGTTTTATTTAGTAATAAATTGGGGTTGTCTTATTTGCCCTCTGTCTTTGAGCCATTAGGATTTACAGGAACATGCAGCCCACATTTGTGACTTATTTGCTGCATCTTCCACAAATAGCAGTGAAGCTGAAAGTGTGTCACTATCACTGTTTTCTATGGTAGATACATGACCAAGAATTCCGAGCACAAATACCGTTATTTTAAAGGTGATGAACTGAGGCAGAGAGATCAAGACCATCCTCCCCTTCCTTTTTCTTATTAGCTATAGTTATGACTATAGGCTGTGTGTTGCGGAGAGGACTGTCTTCATCTATATTGCACTGTGTATAATACAATGCCACTGGGATCTAAATAATAAACAATGATGATATACAAATTCAGATAACTAAGTGGCTGCCTTTGTTGCTTTGAGAATTTGAGATCTTCTCTTTAGCAGGGGAATAAGGCAGACATGTAAAAACTAAAGCTTTCTTTTTGAAAGGAAGCTTTGTAGCTTATGTTTGAAAGATCCTGTGATTATTAAGACCCCAAGAGGAATTAAATTGTGCATGGCTCAATTTGAAGAATTGCTGCTTTAGGCATCCAGAGTGCCAGTGCCAATTCCAGAAATTTTGTTGGTGTTAGGGGAAGGAAGGCAAACAAACAGAAAACTCCAACTTATATTGTGAGAAACCCAGGAGACAAAAAAAAAAAAAATAAAACAACCTAAATCTGAGAAATACAGAAGATCCGTGAGCTGCTATAGAAACAGCCTATTTAAAGTGATAACATTTTATAAATAATGCAGCAAATTCTGAAGTGTGTGTCTTTCCCCATCTATTGTCCCCATGGGGCTTCGCTTGGTTTAATCTCTGCTGTTGTATGTAGCCAATTTGAGTAAGACAGTGCTGGTGCTTCTGTTGAAATCTGTGTGACCTGCCAGCCAGCAAGGTCCAGCATTTTTAAGAAAGCAGGGTACAGTTTAATTTGTTAAAGACATGTCCAAATCACTTAAAACATTACAATGAAAAAAATCCAATGCTTTCATCCAAACAGCTAAAAAATAAATGCAAAATGCTGGACCTTGAGCTGGGTGTCATTCAGTGCAGGTTTGTTGAACTCTCATGCTGGTTACCAAGGTAAATACAGATGTAATGCATGTTTCTGTTTATGTCTGTTTTTATTTGGATGTGTCTATTTTCTTCCCCCTGGAGGAGTTCTCCTCTGACCCAAACATTTTCATAATGCAAGCAAATATCTGCAGTAGTTATTTTCTTGCTGAAACAATTTATTTCCTTATTACTGAAAGCATTAAATAGATATATATGGTGCACAGGCTCTGAATATATGGGAACTGTAACTAGGTAATACTGTAAGCTTTGAAATAAGCTGATTTGAAACACTGAGTAGTTGTAGAAAGCCTTTGGTGTAGAAACAGGTGCAGCAGTAAAATAATTTTGAACTTTAGACTTGAAGTTAATTCACAGTTTGTTCTCAGAGAAGATCCTTCACCGAAATTTCTTTTCAGTGTGCTCCTAAATTTCTTATTTTACTGTACCAGCCTTCAAAAAAAAAAAAAAAAGAGGACAAGCAGGGTTTGTTTCCCTTTCCCTCCCCAATATCTTCTACTGGGAGAGAGCTGAGGGTCCTGTTTGACATGACAGCTTTTTCTCTTGTATTGAGTCCTCAGAAATGCAATCACACCATCAGCCGTTATCTTCCAGCCTCTATGAACCTTCATTGTCCTCACTGCACTGAGAAGCATCTGCATAATTTTTCTCTCTATACCCCCCATCTTTTCCACCCCTCCCCAACCACTAAATCACAGCCAATGTTTCCTTCCCACTCCATGGGTGCTTCCCCAGGCCCTCTGCCAGCCGGCGACTGCCAGACCCACGTCAGCATACACGCTGCCAGGCTGTCCTTCAGACAGGAGGGAAGGGGGAAATTACAGAAACAAGCTTCCAGCCATCCACAGGCTGTGTCTACACAGGGCCTGTCAAATCAACCAGCGAAATACCGCGGGCCCAGGCAAGAGGAAAGCGGAAAAGAAATGACCTCCTATCAGCTGATGGACAGTCACTGTGTACATACGCTTAGTCTGTGGAAAAAGCAAATCACAGAGTCAAAAGTCTTTCCTTGCAGACGTTTAATAACATCGGTGCAGACAGCCATTGCAGGGTAGCTGACGCTCAGCAACTTGTCACCCCACAATGACTTGTCTGCGTGCCTGAGGCTTCTCATTTTTGGCCGTGTTGCTAAGGTACATCCAAGACTGTCAATGGCCAGGGTAGGACAGTGATTCTTGTAACCGAAAACATGTCCTGAAAACACAGTCTCTCAGAGAGCTGCAGTTAGAAACCTGCCACATAAATTCACTGGTTTCATCCCCCATTAATGAGCTGCGTGGGGAGCACACATGGGGTATCTGTCCTGGTACAGCAAACTGGGGACAAGGTAGGCAAGCTGGGACAGAAGCCATTTCAGGGCACGCTGTGCAAGGCAGCAGCTGTGCAGGGAAAGGGGGGATGCCCAGCCTCTAGGAGGGAGCAGGAACGAGGGAGCAATAAAGTGCCAGAGGCTCTGGGGCCATCCCTGCTGTTCAGTTCCCTTCATAGCTCCATGCAAGAGGACTGCGGGAGCAGCACCTTCACTAACTGAAAGGAATGGAGAATTTCTGGCAGTAAATTTTGAGTGAGATGTCTGATACGTGACTGGTGTGATACTGGTCTGTTTGGAGTCACCAGCCTGTGCTGAGCACAGCACACATGTAACTGTGTAACTTGCTGTATTTGTCTTTTTCACTCTGTGCACCATCAGTTTGGCCATGGATTAGTCTTTCCAATGCCAGACAAAAACTTCCTTAGAAGCAACAAAGTGACAAAACCCAAAAAAGTTTATAACCCTTTTTGTGTCTAGACCATGGATGCCCAAAACAATTGCTTGGGCAATTGACGTGCCAAAACAGGAACTTACGGCAGAACAGAAAACAGATGTGGGCAGGGGAGAAGGGAGTCTCCTGTAAATAGGATCTACTGTTACTAGAGAAGTTTCTATTCTGTATTGCTGATCTCTTTTTTGGGATTCACATATCATGGTTGTTCCCACCTCCAGCCCTCACTGCGTTTCCATCCTTCAGCCAAAGATTTCGGTCCTCCAAATTCTGTGGAAGGCTAAGAATGAATTGTAAGGTGAGCAAGTGAGCCCTTGGAATGGTTTTCTCAGTTTTCCTGCTTTTTGGGGTGTGCTCATGTCCTTCAATCTCAAACTCTAGTTTTTCACCTCAGATCATTTATGACAGTTTCGGTCTCTGTACGAAGCTTGAGGGGAACTGATTTCTCTTTCCAGTTCCATTACATGGTGCTGAAGTCTTCTGTGACTACCTTGGCACTCAGAACACAACAGCAGCTTGCTATAGTAAAACATCTGAAGGCCTGATCTTTCCCTCTGGTAACAGGGTATTGAACTTACACTGGAGATCCCCAAGAGCCCTAGTAAACCTGTTTTCAAGTCCTGCCAGAGGGATTAACTTGCTACTCGGTTTCTGAACCCAGCAGAGCAGATTGGTGCCTACAGGCAGTGTACCAGTGCTATTCTAGTTCAGAGTAGGAGTGTGCTTTAGGAGCAATTGTCCCCTTAGTATGCTTTGATTCACATCAATAACTGGTGTTGGAGCACACAGATTGGATTCCCTTTGAACGTAACTAAACCAAAAGATGCCCTCCAGGAGCACCCCCGGGTGCTGCTACTGCTAATGGACTGCTCCTGGTCCGGTACCAGGTCTTCAGTTCTGTTTCACTCTATGAATCCATTCCTTTTGCTCCTCACTATGCCACAGGTAGGCATCACTTTATCATCTGCATAGCTGGTAGCAAACCTTCCTAGAGGTTTTCCATCTTGAATATAAGTTCTTTTTCAAGCAAAAGAAAAAAACAGAGGTGTAGGGAAATACCTTAACTGACAAAGTCTTAAATGAGAAGTCTCATCCACGATTTTAGTGGAAGTATCTGATTCACTACCACCTTAGGAGAGGAGGAAAGAAAAACAGCACTACTGTTTTGGTGGGAGCTTTGTCATTAGTACTGCTAAAGTACTACAGTTTGTTCAGGCTTAAGTCTGCACTGAGACAACGATTAGTCAGAATCTTAGCTTCAGAGGCTTAATTAATAGATTCAGACCTCATATGATAAATGAATCTTTAACATCAGGGATGTGGAACAAATCAAAGAAATAAAGGATGTTCTTTAAAGTATAGACTGGATAATCATCTACCTGAAGATATCCTGAAATCAGCTTACTGTTGTATAGACTCTATAAAGTTTACAGATTCACCTTGAAGCCGTATTATTCAGTCTTGCTAATTTTAGTTAGGTTCCTTGCTCATACCTAACTTGCCAATGAGCTAATTTGTTCTTTTCCCAGTGTCCCAATTAATTTTGCAGTCACCTGGACACTGTGCAGTTATTTCCAAAAGCTGGCAATAATATTTGTTGCATTTCATCTTTCATCTTCTTATTTGTCTATATTGATATTATTTTGACATTTTCTTGTCACGTAACTTACTTTTCTTTGATGTGCTTTGACTTAACTTTGTGTTTTCCTGAAAGTATCAGGTGCTCCCCATGGATTCCAATTAATGTTGTTTTGAGGTTGAGTTTATGACATGACACAGGTGTTGTGACAATGCTGTCATCTTCAAGGGAAGGTAAATGAAGGTGGCTTCAGCTAAGCAAACATCTACAGCTGCTGTAGTCACCACTTAAAAGTCAGTCTTTGCTCTATGTGTACCACTGACACCATCCATTTCTTGTTCTATGCTTAAGAAATGAGCATTATTTTGTGGCTACTGATAGCAAAATTGAAGATTTTCAAGTGGGAGTGTTATGTACCAAGGCTGTTTTTTAAGCAGGTGATCACCATACTCAAAGACAAGTTGAAACCAACTTGGCGTTACGTATAGACCCTGTAATGTTTCCAGACTTGCCTTGAAGCCATTGTGCTGCAGTGCAGCTATTACTGGTCTAGAGTCTTAGTTCACACCGAAGCTCATTTGATGCTGTTTTAGAAATGTATTCTGTTAGCTTTTGCGACGGTTCAGCTAGCAAAGCTCTTACACACAGGGTCTGTTGGAAGCCCAGGAGTGGACCCATGGAAACCTATCAGACAGTTCGCAAGTTTAAAGCTATTCACTCCTAAGTGCCTTTGTGGAGTGAAGCCTAAAATCACTTTGATAACATCTATCATTTATTATAAATGTAATCTCTCTTTAACTACTTATATACTTAGACTATAGATGATAGATGTTATCAAAGTGACTTATATACTTAGAAAATATACTTAGAAAATTTTCCTTTAAAAGTAATTTTAAGGGCAAAAGACTCTTTATTTCATTCATAGTGATCCCCCAAAAGATCTCCCACTGCAATAAGTTTGGGAGAATAATTTCTTTTGCCAGGTATCACTGGTTAAAATTCTCCAGCTTATACATGCAGTGGTTACACAAGAGGTAATACGGGCTAGGTGATGCCAAAAGTCCCTTCAGGCTCTAAAATCTATTAACCTAGTGGATAATTTACAAATGGAACAATTTATGAAGTGAGAATCTGTCTGTTGTGTGTGAGGAAGAAAACGTTAAACCCTGCATCATTCATTCTCATGGAGACCCTGTTTACACAGTGTCTGCATGCTTATTACAAGGGAGCAAGAATATATTAGTAAAGACTGTTGGATGATGAGGTAACATTACTCAGGCTATCTGTGAGCAAAAGTCTTCTTTAAATTTCATGTTGTTTTTTAATAAATTCATTCTGCAACAAATGCAACAACGTGGAATATTCAAAAACAAAGGCAATGATAATGAAATATCATGGAGTAGGCAGGATGGGGACATTGACAAATGGAAGTAATTTGCAACAGTGGTAAAGATTTAGGTAATTGCAGTAGCCTACAGCACTGCAGGTTGGACTCTTCATAGTAAGCCATTCTCATAGCTACTTTCAAGGTTCTGCTTACAGCAACAGACTTTTAAATTCTTAGAAAAGGAGGGCAAGAGACATTATGAATAAGTATGAGTTTATCCCACTAGTTTTAATGAAATCTGATAAAGCTGGAGTGCCTGAATATTTACAGCTAAGCTACTGTCAGGTCCCTGAGGGCACTAATAGGCCCTACGGGCCCTACCTGACCTCCCTTGGGGCCTCCCACCACCCTGCCCATGGCCCAGGACCCCATTCCAGCCCCCTGGGGCCGTCAGTCCCTGCCCCATCGATGCAGTGGCAGTGCCAGTCTCCAGCTCCCCACAGCCCTGCCTGGCCATCCCAGGGCAGTGTCTGACCCTGGGTACCTGCACTGGGCCTGACCCTGACCTGTGGGTTGACCTCCTGTCTCGACCCTGGACCTGTCCCATCACGACAAACTTGCCTGATGACCTGGGCGCTTGGTTGACCCCAGCTGCTGTCCCCAGGTCTGCCCTGCCTGCCGGCATGAGCATGTGCCCAAATGAACTATTTCCACCGCTGCAGAACCAGATGATTAAAAGGAAAAATGATCCCAGTGATTTCATCTGCTCAGTCTTGTGTTACCTGAGCAGCCAGTCCATTTCCCGAGCTCTGCTTCCAGGTCCGCTCTGAACACAGGTCTGTGTTAAGCAAAATTCAGCTTCCACAGTGAGTGGGGGGAGATAGGTACCTTCAGAGAGGGTTTAGCCCAGTCCAAGACCTGAATCTGTATTTGGAAGTCTCCTTTCTTCTCCACGGAGTGTAGGTTCCCAGCATCCTCCTTGAAGTGCTTACACTTAGGTCTGGTGAATACAGTATTAGTTTCCAGGTAGTTGTAGCACTAGTTTCCATGCACTGATTTGCTGTAATTAGCAAAGGCCTTGCTGACACTTGCTGCCTAGAAATTAGGTCACCTTTCTAAAAAAGGGCAGTTTCTAAATTATGTCCAAATAAACAGTATTAAATACTTCTCTAAGCATCAGTTTTCGTGGTAAAAAATTGCTGCAGTGACTACAGAGATAGCTTTTGTTAGCCCAAGGAGGAAGAAGGATCCAGACAAATATGAAATGGGAGGGAACCTGAGAAACAGTCTCTATATTCATATTTTCTATGCTATGAAACATGCTTGCTGCATGGATCTGAAGTGTATTATGCCAAATTTGGAGGTAAAGTAGGTGCCAGTGTAAACTATGTGTGAGTAAAAGAACTACATTTGCAAGGATGGGGTTACAGAAAGGCAACTATAAGAAGTTACCCATGCATCATCCTGTAGGAATTTAATTTATTCTACTTTACTGCTGCTGAGTGGTTGCTCTTGCTGCCATAATCTTTCCCTTCTGCTTATCAGCATGGCAATCTCTGGCAATCATTTACTTGGCGTCTTGCACCTCGACTACCTCCAAAATTGTCTCACCAGAGTGCTGATCCAAACCCCATTCAGGTCAATGGGAATTTTGCCACTAACTTTGTGGAAGCTCCGATCAGGCCCAGGTAGCTCCTTTCTGGCACGCATCATGGGCTCGTTGCTATGCTGCCCTTGGAGCTAGTGCAATGCTCCAGGTTGTCCTGGTTTCAGCTGGGATAGCGTTGATTTTTCTTCCTAGTAGCAGGTACAGTGCTGTGTTTTGGCTTTAGGATGAGAATAATGTTGATAACACGCTGATGTTTTAGTTGTTGCTAAGCAGTGCTTACACTGGTCAAGGACTTTTCAGGTTCCCATGCTCTGCCCGGTGCACCAGAAGCTGGGAGGAGGCACAGCCAGGACAGCTGACCCAGACTGGCCCCAGGGCTATTCCATACCGTATGCCGTCATGCCCAGTATATAAACTGGGGGGAGTTGGCTGGGGGGCAGCGATCGCTGCTTGGGGACGGGCTGGGCATTGGTCGGTGGGTGGTGAGCCAATTGTATAGTGTATCACTTGCTTTGTATATTATCATCATATTTTATTACTATTACTATTACTATTACTACTATTCTATTTCATTTTACTTCAATTATTAAACTGTTCTTATCTCAACCCACGAGTTTTCTGACTTTCACCCTTCCAATTCTCTCCCCCATCCCACTGGGGTGGGGAGAGTGAGTGAGCAGCTGGGTGGTGCTTATTTTTATTTTTTATATATAATAATAATTTATTATTAATAAATAATATTAATAAATAATTAATTTTTATATATAATAATAATTTATTATTATTGTCGTGTTAAACCACGACACAGGTGTAAGCCAGGACCGTGGCTTTTTTCCCACCCAGAGCCTTACAGATAGTGAAACGTGGTGAGAAATGAGGTTCCTAGGAGGGGTTGTAATCCTTGCCTAGATTTGGGCAGTCCATAAACAGATGGTCAGCTCCTGATCTGAAGGGTTCAGTTAAAAAAGAAAGAGAAGGAAGGGTTCTGGTGCAAGGGCAAGGACAGGCAAAGCCCCTGTTGTTCCATGGTGGAGAGCGATGAGAATGGATATAAAGGAGGATGGAAGGAGGAGGAAGATGAGCAATATGAAGAAGATAGCCTGATCCTTTCAAAATCACCCCATGCCATAATTTTAATTACATAGAGAAAATTTTGGTGACTCTAGCTCTTTAAATGCTAGACTGTTGATTCTTGTTTCTCTCCTTGCTTTCTTGCCGTTACCCCTGGACTGTCACTGTATCTTCGTCAGAGTAGATGGCAAGCAGCTTTGGGTGCCACCCGAGACCTTGTGGGAAGCGGCTGATTATGGGACTGGCCAAATGCTGGAGGCTCTCTGTCGATGTGAATGCCAAACCACAGCTCAGGGTTGTCTGTACGTGGGCCTTTATTGCACTCTAGAGAGCTTTCCAGAGTATTTTTTCTTTAGTGAAATGAATATCTTCCACTTTGACTTCCTTGGGTTGTGCTCAAAAGATTTTGGCATCATCCAAACTGAACCTGGCAAATAGACAGTTCCTGCTTAGCATTCAGCCTAGAAATAAATACACGTGGGGAAGTCTGACATAAAGATTCAAATGGCTCTCATTTGCTAATGCATTCACCCAGAGGCTCCAATGCTAAGCTTCTTCCACTCCTTCTCTAACACTATCGTAAATTAAATGATGCAGCCCTGATTTTGCTGTCAGATATTGCTACCACAAGCTCTTGGAGACTGGTGGGTCTCTGGTGGCCTCAGAAGTCTGCCAGTGCTGGATCCACCTGGTCACTGGAGCAATGAGCAGGTCTAAAAACCTTTCCTGCAAACTGAATTTGAATCAGTGATCCTTGCCAAAGGAGCCTTTCTCCCGGGTGACATGAGGCCTTGGGCAATGTTTGGGAGGTTGGCAGAGGAAGGTAACCACAAGGAGCCCAGATGAAGCAAATCTAACTAGGGATCAGGTAAGTGGATGAGCTTGATGTAGCTACGGTACTGAGGAAGGTGGCTCCACAGTGGTGGGGCTGTTCCCCTGCCACGTGGACCCAGCTGCCGCTTACCTGATGTCCTTGCAGCGATGTTAGTGTTTCTTTGCCTGTAACAGGGGACAGCGATATAAATTATTAGAGATACTGAGCATTGAAATTGTTCTCGATTTCTTTATTAAGAACAGGCACTTCTGAAAAGCCGCCTACCTCTGAAATGACTGCTGAGGGAAAAAATGTGAGTGATGTGAGAGCTGGAAGATTTGTGTGTGCCACTCTTGCTTGTACCAGCAGGTGCTGGGAGAGACAGGGAGAGGAGTCAGTCCCTTGGGGACTGTTTGGATAACGTGAAAAAGGAGCCTCAAGAACAGGTAGTTTTTTCCCCTCTCTGCGAAAGTCCTGGGGGAGGTGGTCTCGTCTTGTACAAGTTCGTACAGCATTTGTGTGGTTTTTTGGTACTGTAATTCTTTTACTGGGTAGGTAATTATCCTCTGTCCCAGAGAAAGCTATTGAGGACATACCTGCCACAAGAGCAACCTATCGCTACAGGAACCCAGCTGTCCCTCTGGGCTGGTGCCAGCATAGTAACAAAGCTGTGTGTTTAAATTATACAGAGGTGGTTAATGAGTTTTCACCTTGTCAGGAGAGCAGTCCAAGGTTAAAGAAAGAATGATGTGTCCCAGAAACTAGAGTGAGAAAAGCTGAGTTTTGAAAATATACAACTTGCAGGGTGAGCTGGTATTTTAAAACAAAACTGTTATAGGATTTGCCTTTTTATGGAAGCAAAGTGCAGCATTACAAAAAGCAGGAGAGGGGCACTCTGATTCTGCGTGCAGTGTGGCAGCTAGAAAATATTTAACACATTATTATGGTATCAGTGGAAGTGTTTAATGAGATTTAGTAGATGTTTCCAAAGCTGTCCTGTCATGTTTATATATTCAGATACGGGCTGTATGAAGTGGCCTGTGATTTATTTGGCTGGCAAGCCAGGGCAAAGGGGGATTTCAGTATTTCATGCTATAGCTCATCAAGCAAACCTGGTTTCATTTTTGCTGAGATTATAAATGTTGCAAATGAAAGGAACAGAGCAGATGCAGTTTCTTTAGATTTTGGGAGGCATTTATATTACCTGCCACTTGACATTTTGATTGCAAGGGTAGCCCTACACTTTATCAAGTATGTACATGTTCAATAGATTAGTAACCAGTTAATTGGTGGAGGCTGAAAAGAATCATATTTACCCCAAAACAAGGGAGGGGGAAAGATTTGTAACTATTTATGAGAAAAAGCTTTTGGCTTTGAATATAAAAGGGTCCCACCCCTCCTGTGTCATGCCCTCAAAGCCGTGCTTCCTTCATCACCCATCCTTTGCACACTTGGATCTGAAGCTCCATCTTCTTCTCTCGCACCATGCCCACAGACCAGAACCCCAAATCAATGTCCTCACCATCCTCATTTCCCTCTTTCCCTATTCCTGATAGTCTCAGGTTGGTACTCCCTGTCTCCACAGCCCCGACTGCTTTTGACTCACTTTTCTAGTCCCTGGATTGCGGCGCCTGTGGTGGGCGGTGGGCTGGGAGTGTCTGCCTCATGCTGGCACAGACTTCTGTTGTCTGTTGATTGGCACTCGCTGCCTGTGTAAAAGCTTTTACTCCCACCCCGTTCACACTCCTGCTCACTTTTTTTCCATACATATCACACTCTGGTCCATTTTGGTTTTGTGACAGCCGTATTTAAAGCCAGAGTCTCCAGCACACATCGCTGGATTGCTCATTGAAAGCAAGACATAATTAGAGTATAAGATGTATTTTTAGAGCAATATTCCTAGAAACACCTTAAATTGTCTTGAATTTGTATAAGTCTAGAAGCTTGTCATAGGAAATCATCACCAGATTAAAGTGTGTCTCATGAGAGTCTTCAAGGCTCTGTACAAGAACCATTACTACTCAATATTTTTAGTACTGAACTCCAAGCCAGAATAAAACTTGCCACTCACACAAAGGCTGTAGAAAGGCCCATAGAGATAAGGGGGCAGATCTATGGAGCAGTCTCGAGTGCTGGACAAGTTGACCTTGTTGCACAAAGTTGTATTTAAGTGTAATCAAACAAATGCTATACATCAGGAAAACAGTGATGCTGATAAAACCTTAAGAATCCCAGTGAGCATGTGGTTGAATATGAAACCCTAGTTTGGCACTAGAGCAAAAATGGCCATGAGATGCATAAATAAAACACTGCTGAGTCGAAAGGGAATTGAACTCTGTACTTAGCATTAGTAGGGTTGGTACTTGAAGGCTGCACCCAGTTTATACATTGATGTTTCTTAAAGGAAAAAAAAAAAGGAAGGATAAAAATTTTCAGAGGTTGCAAAAAAGTCACATAGTTTTTCTGAAGAAAATGCTTTACAGTAAGAAATATAAAGGGCATATTTAATCCTAGATGGTTACCTGACGTTGATCTGTATCACCTGTGTAAGTTCATGCTTTGCCTGGTTCAGGAGGTCCCAGTGCCACAACTTGCAGGAGACTGGGAACATAATCAGGGCAGGTGCTGATGGGTGCTTGCCCTGTTGTCATGCTCTTCCCCAGACACCTGCTAGTGGCCCCGATGGAGAGTGCAGATGGGATGCAGGATGGGATGGACCACTGCTCTGTCCATGTATGGCTGTTCTTATGTCCCCGACAGTTTGTCCAGGTCCTAATATTTCCTTTAGACAAAACTAAACTTTTGGGCCAATTGCAGGGGTAATCATGGAAAAAACAGAGCCTGGAATAAACAAGGGAATGCATACTGGAGCATCTAACAGTTCTTTTTGCCCTAAAATCTGTTTCTGCTTGCAGTGATAAAGTCTTCAGGTTAATTTTAAAAAAGTAACATCAAGTACATATATAAAGGCCTGAGTTTAGCTGCATGGTCAAGGGACAGGTTGTTTTAACTCCTTAAAGATCTTTTCTCCTCCTAAGATATGACAACGTCACCTTCAAATGACACACAAGATTACATGCCTACACCACCTCCTGCTTTGTAACCAGGTCGGTGGATCTGGCAAAGCACTGCTCTCTACAGCTCCCTGAAAGGCTACTCATCTACCCAGCTTACTATTACAGAGATCTCTTGCTATATCTCTCCAGCGTGTATTCATCATCACCTTCAGGGAGGCCCGGAGATGCCTGTCTGCTGCCGTAGAAAGAGGGCAGGGTTTGAAATAAGTTACTATTCACTGCCTCTGTACAGCTCCCTGCTGCCTAGTGTACATCCCAGTATGAGGCATCCAAGTGACCAGACCCACAGAGCTCCAGATTCCACCAGGAAGGTAAAAGTCAGGCATTACAATGGCACCTAATGGCAATTTATTTTTAGTGTCCTTCTTCTAGGATCTGGGCATTAGCCTCTTTGTCCTGTAATTCCTCCTCTGTATAATACACTGTGAAATCATGGCGGTAGCATGAAGTTAAATATGTTAAAATTGTTAAAATATGTTAATCTGTGAACCATTCGGGTAATCCCATTTGGTGATGGGGACCTTGCCAGTGCCTTGGGCAAATAACTCCCCAGATCTGTGTGGCGCATGCTACTGTGAGTCAGTCTAGAGAGAACAGTCAAGAAAAGAGTTCACAGCCATTGTGCCAAACGGCAATGGAAAAAAATCCTCCTAGGATCACACTGACAGCTTTGGCTTTCCCTTCAGAAAATCCTCTTATGGATTTTATGAGTCCAGTAGGGTCACAAACATAGACAGGTTCATAGAAGTGCTTGGTAGTGATAAAGCATAGATGTAACACTTCTGAGGGAAGGGTGGGTAGTCCTGGTGTCTCCTCTCATTTCTTTCCCTGCAATCATAATTAGCGTACCTTGGTCACTGTCACCAAAGATTCATGGTCAGACACACGGGGGAAATTGTGCTTGTCGCTACCACTTCCTTTAATTGTATCAGATACACATTAACTGGCAGTATCTAGACACTCGCGTCTTAAAAGACAGCGTTTAAATCCGAAGCGGAGAGGAAGAACATAGCTGCTAAAACACAGCCTGTCCTCCCTTGATTCATCTCTGCATTCAGTCTCTGCATTTGAGAGTACATTGAGTTTTCTAATTGCTGTTATTTTACAAGATGTTCTTTAGTGCGTAGTGTTTTATGATGGTGCCTTATGAATTAGCCATCGGTGACTGTAGAGCTGTTGCAACCATTAGTTTTAACAGTACTGTAATCTTTTAGTAAAAAGGCAAGCACCTATTGCTTTTATAATCAATTTTTACTGTTCAGATCACATTTGCACTAGTTTATTTCATTACTATGCACCTTTTCCAGCTGGGCTTATGCAATTCTCCAAGTTATGCTCATAGACATAATAATGAACATCTACTTTACTGTCTGAAAGGCAAGTGAGAGGCATGGTTTCTCTTTAGTTTCCATTAATAACATAAGCACTTGCACTACACAATACCATGGGATATATTTGAGAGATATGTTGGATTTGTCAGGTCGTGGTTTTTTCTAATGGAGAGATTCAGAAAGCTTTTTCCTATGTCTTCAGAGAATAAATGAGAGTAAAGCATGTGGCACAACTGTTGCCTCAGTCTTTAATAGTAAGATTAGTTGTTCTCCGGGTACCCAGCCCACTGGGCTGGAAGACAGAGTTGGGAAGAAGAATGAAGCCCCCATAATCCAAGGGGAAATGGTTGGTGACCTGCTACGCCACTTAGACACACACAGGTCTACGGGCCGGATGGGATCCACCCAAGGGTACTGAGGGAGCTGGAGGAGGTGCTCACCAAGCCACTTTCCATCATCTATCAGCAGTCCTGGCTAACCAGGGAGGTCCCAGTGGACTGGAGGTTAGCAAATGTGATATCCATCTACAAGAAGGGTCAGAAGGAGGATCTGGGGAACTACAGGCCTGTCAGCCTGACCTCGGTGCCAGGGAAGGTTATGGAGCAGATCATCCTGAGTGCCATCACACAGCACATATGGGACAACCAAGTGATCAGGCCCAGTCAGCATGGGTTTATGAAAGGCAGGTCCTGCTTGACCAACCTGATGTCCTTCTATGGCAAGGTGACCCGCTTAGTGGATGAGGGAAAGGCTGTGGATGTTGTCTACCTGGACTTTAGTAAGGCCTTTGACACCATTTCCCACAGCATTCTCCTGGAGAAACTGGCTGCTCACGGCTTGGACGGGCATACTCTTTGCTGGGTAAAAAACTGGCTGGATGGCCAGGCCCAAAGAGTTGTGGTGAATGGAGCTGACGGCCGGTCACAAGTGGTGTTCCCCAGGGCTCAGTACTGGGCCAGTCCTGTTTAATATCTTTATGAACAATCTGAATGAGGGGATCGAGTGCCTCCTCAGTAAGTTTGCAGATGACACCAAGCTGGGTGGGAGTGTTGATCTGGTGGAGGGTAGGAAGGCCCTACAGAGGGATCTGGACAGGCTGGATCGATGGGTGAAGGCCAACTGTATGAAGTTCAACAAGGCTCAGTGCCAGGTCCTGCACTTGGGTCGCAACAACCCCATGCAACGCCACAGGCTTGGGGAAGAGTGGCTGGAGAGCTGCCTGGTGGAAAAGGACCTGGGGGTGTTGGTCAACAGCACCTTGGCTGGAGGCATGAGAGAGCAGGTTAGATTACCACACACCAGTAAGCTACTGGTTCTTGTGTCACGTCCCACCTGTGGAGAGTGGGGAGTAACTGAGATTCACAAATTCCCTTGGTGTGGATTAATGTGAAATAACACACAAGGTCCGTACATAAACATCAACTTTAATGGGAGATTTCTATAGAACAAATATTCTATAAACGTTGGACCTCTAACAATTATATCTACCTAAGCTATGCAGCTTTATGGGAAATCAAGGTAAGCCTTGCATTACTTGATGACTTTAGGAGGAGAGAGAGAGGGTGAGAGATAGAGAGAGATCACCAATCCTGGATCCAGCGTTGGACCTGCCAACTGGGGTATTTGGTGTAGAGAGCCCACGTACAATTGCATGTGCCCCTATTTATTGGCCCCAGGTCCTGGATGTCTGGAACCTTCTTTTGTGCCAGTTCCAGGACTGGTTGAGACACCCATCAAATCAAGAGTAGTGACCAATCAAGAGAAGTGGCACTAGGCCCCTCCTTGTGACTTAACTCTCTCTTGACTCCTGGAACCTTCTTTCAGGGCGTCCGGGATCACAGTACAGGCATCTGGGGCTCGACCCTTATACCACCCCGTGGCTCAAACACTCCAAGATCCTCTTCAACAGTAGTGATCTGAACATACCATATTGAAGAAGAGAGAGAAGAGAGTAAGTGGCTGATCAGGCACCTTATTATGCAGAGCCGATAGCTGGGCAGATTATAGAATCATAGAATCGTTAAGATTGGAAAAGACCCTTAGGATCATTGAGTCCAACCATTAACCTATCACTGCCAAGTCCACCACTAAACCATGTCCTCGAGCACCATGTCTACCCTTCTTTAAAATACCTCCAGGCATGAAGACTCAACCACTTCCCTGGGCAGCCTGGTCCAGTGCCTGACTACCCTTTCGGTGAAGAAGTTTCTCCTAATATCCAACCTAAACCTGCCCTGGCGCAGCTTGAGGCCAATTCCTCTCATCCTATCGCTTGTTACTTGGAGAAGAGACCGACCCCCACCTTGCTACAGCCTCCTTTTAGGTAGTTGTAGAGAGCGATAAGGTCTCCCCTCAGCCTCCTCTTCTCCAGGCTAAACAATGCCAGCTCCCTCAGCCGCTCCTTGTAAGACTTGTGCTCTAGACCCTTCACCAACTTCGTTGCCCTTCTTTGGACACGCTCTAGTACCTCGATGCCCTTCTTTTTATATTAACAAAAGCATCACTACAGCTTCCACTATCCAATCCCGCCATCCCACAATTCCAAAGTTTTTAAGCAGATTTGAGATCCACGAGGCAGGGTTCCAATCCACCCTCCATTCATTCGGTAACATTGACTGGAACAGGTCTCCAGGTCTCCCATCTTGTCTGTGATTTCCCACATGCTCTGACGTGCTTCCTCGATCGTGGTTGTGGCATTGTGTATGGTAACGCAGCATCCTCCAGCCATACGGTTCAGCGCTCCACATACACCTTGTTCTTTGACTGCTAGCATATCCAGAGCTAGATGGTTCTGTAAGGCCATCTTTGACACCTGTTGAACCTGCAAATTTAGTTCTCCAAAAGAATGTGCAGTCCAATTACTCAAAATATGTACTTGCCAGGTCAAATTTCCTAATACAAAGTGGTGTTTTTGTAGGAGTACACCTGGAGTGAAATAGGCCTCAAACACAAGGGCCACTTTCATTCCCCAGGTACAGTAATAGGGTGCCAGGACCCCTCTTACCCACTCGGGTGCAACCTGAGGTGTCTGAATGTCCCATTTCCTCCGGCTGTATTCAGGGTCGTTAAAGTCAAATGTTCTGGAGGGGCATGTTGACGGGATACCGATGGTACAGCATAAACCCACCATTTCAGGTACATGCAGGTGTGAGTACATTTTCCCCTCTGAACATGCCCAGCAGGTGCCCTGAGGGGCTGGATATTTAGCAGCGGAGCATGTTGATGGGTCATAGGGTTCAATTATTGCAACTCCCCTTTCCCACACAAAATTCCACTTTGTCTCGTGGGTAAGCGTGACTCCACATTTTATCGTGGTTTCTGAATTGGTAATGGTTCCATTACACATGGGATTTCCAGGTTTAAACCCTGTTATCATCGGAAAGCCCCAACAAGTGCACATAGCCTGAATAAAGGTTCACGGTTCTGGGATATACCATGTTTCTATGGGTTCCCACGGTAATGATTTACAACTAACTGTCTGTGAACAACTCATTAGGGGGGTATCCTCATGGGGTAGGGGATTTATTTGTCATGCATCAATTATGCTATCTGGATTGGACAAAAAATGCTTGAGGGACCAAACATATTCATAATGAGAGTGGTTATGGTGTGCATGACCACCCCGTTTGTTAGGAATTTGAATACAGCAACCCGGGGAGAACAAACATTATATTCGTGGTACAGGGGTCCACTGTGAGGGGGAGGATCCCACCAATGTACAAGATTGCAAGGGATCTCCACCTCCCGGGGACACAATGTCCAATTTTTTCGGGCAGCAAGGGCGGCATTCGTAGTTCCCCTGCAGAGCTGTTGCTTCCAACAGGTAGCATTCCACATGTCTCTCCAGGTTATGTTAACTGGAAATTGATAGGCCACTGGAGAGGGTTGGTACCAAGCTGTCCCACTTACACTCTTGAAATGAGAATGAGTCAGCGCCCCACAAACATTTTCCTTTCCAGTGTGTATTTTGGATACATTTTTGGTCTAACGTTTCTAGCTTCAAACTGAAAATTCGTGAGAAATTTAGCCAAATGATGGCAAATTTAAAGCCTGCCGATGCAGATGTGGGGAGGTCTACACAAAGACCTTGGTCTGTTTGATTCATCCCTTACATCTTGAAAGTGAATTCTGCAAGTAGTAAAACTTTTTTAGTTTTTTAAACATGCTGTTGAAATGCAGCAAACACCAGGAAATCTCTTCTTATATTTTGTGTATCTTTGTCATGTTCCTTCTGTCTTGCAGATGTTAGGATGTAATTGTCACAAAGAAAATGGCTTTCTGTGTTGTTTATTTAGGAAATGAGAGGCAACCAGAGGTGTACTAAACCTCTAAACATAAGGAGGCTAAGAATAAAACATAAATATTCACAGCTGAACATTTTTATTTGAGCCTTATGTTGTGTGCACATTAGTAAGAATGAAACAGGGAGTTGAGTTTGTATTTTGCAGTATTTCATGTTGGGTTGGAATAATAATGTTAGAGTTTTGTGTTTGACTTGCAGATGGCTCCCCAGCAAAAGGCTTACACGTATGGGCAGCAGTTCAGTTTCCATATCACTGGAGTCACAAGCAATTCATCATTTGGCATTTATTTCAAAAGAAAAAAGCTGGAGTCTCTCTGGTAAATAAATAGTCACAGGACTTGAGCTTGACTCGTAGGTGTAAACCAAATAACATATCTAACACACCAAATCCCATGCTTATTTACAGGTGAAGCAGGCTGTTTAATCATATGTTGTTTCTAAAGGGTATGCTTTCTATGGCATTCAGTGTAATTTATACAGGTGAGGGGGGATTTGAAAGTGGTTTGCTTTCGAGCTTGTAGGAAGATTTCTACTTTAATTACTGTGAAGTTTGGATTTATGAAAAAGGAGTAAGTTAAAAATATGTTTTATGCTTATTGATTTGTAATATTCATGTTCAGAATGCATCCAGGCCTTTCAGTGTTCCTATTTCAAATTATCTGCATTAGGTATTGAAAACTAAGGCTTAAGGCTCAGTTGGGCTGGAAAATAAGGACCCCATCTCATGAAGAAACCTTGCAGTTCCAAAATCTGGTTCCATTTTGTGTCAAAATGAAACTGCAAACTTTTCAAAATACATTCACCAAGAGCGATGAGATGCATAATGACAAGAGCGCTCTATTGGTATAGGTGTCACTGTGGCTCTGATTCAGGCACAAGCAGGGTTGGCACTCGGGCTTCGCATCAGCCACGTCGATTACTGGTTATTCTGGGCTGCCGTTGAGTTCTGTCTGACATGGCATCTACAGGCCATTTCAGTTTTAACACTCACGATGAACAAGCAGCGTTCAGAGTTTGCAGGTCAGATGAGGTCTTTCTCTCTCTGGCTTATATTAAAACATCCACCCTTACTTGGACCTCTTGCAGGTTTCTTGAAATAAATGCATTTCTGCAAAATCTCTTGCTCTTGCCAAACTGGAGTTTTCTCCATCAGCTCTTGATTTTGTTCCACAAATATCTGACAGCTTGGATAAACTGCTTGTAAAATCTTCCAGCAAGTAACTTCACATTTTCTCCCCTGGCTTAAGAGAGGGTGTAAGAGAAGTTGTAAAGTTACCTATGGAAGATTACTTGCTGGATGTCTTCCTATGTGTGTGGAGGAGCTCCAGCTAAATAGTGGCAAAGTTCCCTCACTGCTTGCATTCAGATTCCCCAATAAAATCTTTCCTGCTGTGACATTTTAAAAAATGTCAGTGCTGGTTATACAGAGGGTGGGCTGTGGCCAGTTCTAGCGATGGTTTGATTCTCTCTGCTGTTTCCTTCTCTGCCAGCTCTGCCTGCCTCTTGTGCCTCATATGGGCACATCACAGGGCAGGGGCTGTACCGGTTTTAACAGACTAGCCCTAGGACTTCTGCGTGCTAATAATGCCTTTCACACGAAAATGAAACATATTTGGGAGTCTCAGCTTAGTCACACTGCCAAGTTTGTCTGCTTTAAGTGAGTAGAGAAGCTTTCCTAGGGTAAAATAGAACCACACGCCTGATTTACATTACAAATAAAATCCTTATCTCAAAACGTCCTGTTGTGTGGCAGGGCTGAAATCTAGATAGACACAGCCTCAAATATTTCACATAAAACCAGTCTTTATAAATGTCTGCCCTAGATCCAGTCAGTAGGTTTAGGATCAGGAAGGAGTTTTTCTCCAGGTCAAACTAGCAAGCATTATAATTTTTTTTTTTTTGGTTTATGGTCTTTGTGAGCTATGTGACCTATGTGAGGTCACACCTCAGCTGTGTTACATACTAGACTCTCTGTTCCTGCAGAAACCTAAGAAAAATTATACTCTTAATTTCTTCTCTTTTTTGGGTGTGTTTTATTTTTGCTTTTTTTTTGGTGCATGCACATTGTCATTTTTGAGGCTTTTAGTCTTTTATGTGAAAGATCTTAAGTTTGTTGGAGCATGTTATAGCCTTTTTTTTTTTTTTTATGGCTTGTATTTGTCAGGTGCGCCAGAGTGGATGTTATTTATACTTTGTTGTTATGCCCCTGGGACTCACCTTCCCAGATTCAAGCAAAAAAATCAATCATTTCATCTGGTCCTTGGCGTCTTGCAATAGCAACAGGGAAATTGTATTTCAGTGCATTGGGAAGAGATATTACAACAGTTCTAAGTGTTTTGGGATGACAGCAAGGACAAGTGATGGAGACTGAAGAGGAAGTAAAAAATAGGACCCCCCCCCCATCATTCTGGAGAGAACTTCATGTGATTCATATAATATCCTGAAAAAAAGAAATCATGAAGGGAGGGGTGGGGGAGGGGTGTTTTTAAGATTTGGGTTTTATTTCTCATTATCCTACTCTGATTTGATTGGTAATAAATTAATTTTCCCCAAGTTGAGTCTGTTTTGCCCATGACGGTAATTGCTGAATGATCTCTCCCTGTCCTTACCTTGACCCACGAGCTTTACATTATATTTTCTCTCCCGTGTCCAGCTGAGGAGGGGAGTGATAGAGAGGCTTTGGTGGGCACCTGGCGTCCAGCCAGGGTCAAACCACCACATCTTATTATCTGTATGTATTTCAAATTAACCCAGTGAAAACCTTGCCAAATGCACATATTTAAAACCTGAAATTGCCTCACTGGATACCTTGCTGAAAATCTGTGAAAAAGGATGATGGATTTTGTGGGATCTCCTGCCTCCCAAGTTCCATAGAAAATGTGGGAAAACATGAGAAAAGTCAGCCAGATTAAAAAAAAAACCAAACAAACCACTGAGTTTCGTGTGGTGATATTCATAACCAGGAGTGTATAAATGCAATAAAGAGACAAATAAGAACTGGAGGCATGTGAGTGTCGTGGTTTAACCCCAGCCAGCAACTCAGCACCACGCAGCCGCTCGCTCACTCCCCACCAGTGGGATGGGGGAGAGAATCAGAAGGGTAAAAGGGAGAAAACTCGGGGGTTGAGATAAGAACAGTTTAATAATCGAAGTAAAATAAATTAGAACAGTTAAATAGGCAAAGCAAAAACCGTGCACGCAAACAAAACAAAACAAGGAATTCATTCACTACTTCCCATCGTCAGGCAGGTGTTCAGCCATCCCCAGGAAAGCAGGGCTCCATCACGCGTAATGGTTACTTGGGAGGACAAACGCCATCATGCCCAATGTCCCCCTCCTTCCTTCTTCTTCCCCCAGCTTATATACTGAGCATGACGTCATATGGTATGGAATAGCCCCTTGGCCAGTCTGGGTCAGCTGTCCTGGCTGTGCCCCCTCCCAGCTTCTTGTGCACCCGGCAGAGCATGGGCAGTTGAAAAGTCCTTTACCACTGTGAGCGCCACTTAGCACCTATTCAGAGACAGCTTAGCACTACTTAGCAAGAACCAAAGCATCAGTGTATCATCGACATTGTTCTCATCCTAAACCCAAAACACAGCCCCCATACCGGCTACCAAGACGAAAATTAACTCTATCCCAGCTGAAACCAGGACAGTATCCACCCCTTATTCCATACCATTTACATCATGCTCAGGTCCCACATTATCCAATACATCCTCTTTAACCACCACCCCTGTTGTCCCAAAAATGTCCATTGAGCTCGTTTAGTCCATGACTTTGGGCTCCATCTGTGATAGTGGTCACTCAGGACAGGAGAGGTGGTGTGTTGCGTGGAGTTCTTGGGCACCAAAGCCAGCTCAGGTCAGGTCACTGCTGCACTTGCACTGCTTCTTGTAAGGCTTCTCCTCCATTGGTTCAGGTGGTTCCTGCTATGGTAGTTCCTATAACATGCAACTCAGATCATGGGTTACACCAATTTAAAGGTATTTCCATCACAATCTCCACCCCTGGCCCCTTTGGGCTAGGTTTAACATTGCAATGAACTCCTCCCCTTACTCCTAGCCTGGCTAGCAACAAGGGGTTTCTGCTATAGTAATTCCCATAACATGCAACTCAAATCCCGGGTCACAACAATTTAAAGGTATTTCCATTACAGTCTCCACCCCTGGCCCCTTTGGGCCAGGTTATAGGGTTTAACACTGCAATGGAGTCCTCCCCTTGCCCCTGCTCCGGCGTGGGGTCCCTCTGACAGCACAGTCCATGAACTTCTCTAATGTAAGTCCTTCCCACGGGCTGCAGTTCTTCACTAACTGCTCCAGCGTGGGTCCCCCACAGGGTCACAAGTCCTGCCAGCAAACCTGCTCCAGCCTGGGCTCTTCTCTCCACGGGTCCACAGGTCCTTCCAGGAGCCTGCTCCAGCACAGGCTTCCCATGGGGTCACAGCCTCCTTCGGGCATCCACCTGCTCCAGCCTGGGGTCCTCCATGGGCTGCAGGTGGATCTCTGCTCCACTCTTAACCTTCATGGGCTGCTCTGACATGGGATTATCCACGTCCACAGACGCTTTGGGGTGTCATGCTCCCGCAGGAACTCGTCCACAGGTCACAGCCCCTTCGACTCGAGTTGACACTGGAGTTCCAGCCTGTCCAGTACAGCAGCACAGAAAAACAGCGATGCCCTGGCCATCTGCCAGCCCGGGTACGTGGCCATTGCTGTTATCAAAATGTTCCCAGGCACAACACAGTAAGATGACTCTAACATACAGTAAGGCAAGCAAGCCCCATGGCAAGCACAGAAGCCTGCCGATTAACAGCTAAACAGCACTAACAGCTATAAATTCGATCTAGCGCATTCCAATTAAATCTGTTGTTATCTCGAACCCTTCGAGCCCCACGTTGGGCGCCAAAAAGGACTGTCGTGGTTTAACCCCAGCCAGCAACTCAGCACCACGCAGCCGCTCGCTCACTCCCCACCAGTGGGATGGGGGAGAGAATCAGAAGGGTAAAAGGGAGAAAACTCGGGGGTTGAGATAAGAACAGTTTAATAATCGAAGTAAAATAAATTAGAACAGTTAAATAGGCAAAGCAAAAACCGTGCACGCAAACAAAACAAAACAAGGAATTCATTCACTACTTCCCATCGTCAGGCAGGTGTTCAGCCATCCCCAGGAAAGCAGGGCTCCATCACGCGTAATGGTTACTTGGGAGGACAAACGCCATCATGCCCAATGTCCCCCTCCTTCCTTCTTCTTCCCCCAGCTTATATACTGAGCATGACGTCATATGGTATGGAATAGCCCCTTGGCCAGTCTGGGTCAGCTGTCCTGGCTGTGCCCCCTCCCAGCTTCTTGTGCACCCGGCAGAGCATGGGCAGTTGAAAAGTCCTTTACCACTGTGAGCGCCACTTAGCACCTATTCAGAGACAGCTTAGCACTACTTAGCAAGAACCAAAGCATCAGTGTATCATCGACATTGTTCTCATCCTAAACCCAAAACACAGCCCCCATACCGGCTACCAAGACGAAAATTAACTCTATCCCAGCTGAAACCAGGACAGTGAGTAAGGTGAGTAAGATGGGGGAAAGATGAGTCCAGAGCTTCTGCTTCTGCCTCTCATCTTGGTACACCACCGTGTTTAAATATCCTGGGAAATGGGAACCAGGACCTCTGACTCCTGCCTATTTGGGTGCCTCAGCTCCTGGGCACAGGCTCATGCTCAGTCTTGATTAGTGTCTGCTCTCCTTCCAGGCACCACTGAATGTTTTGCTGCCCTGTGGAGTAGAAAAAGTGACAGGAACAGCAATAAGAATAGCCCTTTTCGGAGGAGGTGAGAAAATCAGGCCAGAAATCAGAAAAGAAGAGGCCTGGGGAGACCCATGGGCAGCAATAGGTCGTACTGGTGTATAGCGAGTCCCTGGTGCTCCGCTGAGAGAGTGACATATCGATGGCAATACCCGACCACGTCAGTGGCGTGGGACCTAGCCAGCCTAAGGAGCGAGGAGCAGCTCGCTGTCAGCCTTGTGGTGTGGGGCTGGTTTCCGACTCACTTGCTGCAGCTAGAGCTGAGCCAGGGATAAAAATACTGCTGTCTGTAGCTTGTAAATAAGAATTCACACATGGTGCTGAGCCAATTTGCTGGTGTTATTTCCTTGTTCCTGTTGTTGCTAAAACTGCACTTATAGCAAAAGGCTAAAGGGATTGAAAGAGGCAGAAGTGTAAGAAAGAACTGCAGACTTTGAAGTGGGCATTTGAAGGGCTTTCGTCTTCTGCATCGGTCATAAAACAGCTCTCATTTCTATACAAGCACTGATGGACTCAGGATTTATTTTATGGCTGATGAAATGAGTTGGAATTTGCCTGCTCAGTGGCTGGGTCTGCATCCCACATGTGTAGAGAAGTCCTGTTGCCTTTGACAAGGATATTACCTGAGAAAGATAATGGTTATGGCCACAATGTCTCGCTGTCTGCCCAGCTACTTGCAATGTCTTTAGATTCTTGTACACTTGAAATGCAGTTTTCTCAGTAAATTCATCATGTCAAGAAACTAAACATCAGCATTCAACCTTTGCAAAGGCGTTTTCATGCTTCTATGTTTTGGGTCTTTTTTTTTTTTTTGTTTCTCCTTGAAGGAACCAGCTGGGATTGGAAGTAGATGATTCAAGAGTTGACAAGACAACATTAACTCTACTGGCCTTCTGCTGCTTTCACTGAGTGCCCAGTTATCACAGAGGCAGGGAGGAGCCGAGCGGATGGGGGTGATGCAAGGAAAGCGCTGGGGAATGAACAGGGCAGAAAAGCTGTATGTGAAATATTAGCAGAGGGGGTGATGTATAAGGGAAGGGTTTTCTCTAGGCAGGGATCTGTGCTGGAGTGATGGCCTTGTGCACATCTGAGAGCAACAGCAGCAGGGCAGGGAAGAAGGGACGAAGGATTGGAAACGGTGGGCAGCATGAACCAGACCCTGGTGAGCAGAGCTGCTTTGGTAACTGCTGTGACTGTAAAGACATGCCTGTGCACCTGCTGAGGGCCTTGTATCTCCCACAGAGCGTGCTGTGGGTAGATGAGGTGGGCCACAAAGAAGGAGAACTGTTGCTGCAGATCTGGTCAGGAGCAGTGAGAGGATCCGGAACACATGGTTTTACAACCAATTTATCTTTGCGGAGATCAGTCCCATCACAGTCCTCTCTGCTGGCCCTGCTCCTGCCCACGGTGTCAGCTTTCCACAGCACCGCATGAAGAATTTGGAACTTTAAAAATGCAACAATTTCTATTTCTTTCCTCGGCAGCAATCAAGATCTCCAGTTCAATGTTCAGTAAATAGGCTAAAAGTGAAGTAAACAAGTCTCTAGACTCTCATTCCCTCAATGGCTCTGTAGATCCATCCCTCTCCCTTTTCTAGTTTGGCAGCAGCTTCAGGAGACCTGATGATGTTGATGTAGCGGTAATTGGCGAAATGAAATAATTGACAAACTGGCAGCAACATTTTAACCTTCTTAAAATACTCATACACTTTCAAGGTATGCAAGGTTAGCATGCCACAGAAAGTGTGCTCAGTGCTGGTTTTGGATATATAGCCAGGCTATTTCTCTGCCAAGATTTGTGCTCTGAAATGCAGCCAATATTGAGTTATTCAGGTGGATGAAGGACATTTTAATGAGACAACAGCTTATTCACACTCTTGTGCTTGTAAAATGTCTGAAAGTTGTTTTCATAAAACTTTCAAAACCAGAAATAAGTTTAAAACATTGTGTTTTAGTGAAGTAAGACATTAAATAGAAAATGTTTCAAAATCCATAAAAATATATTTACTGCAGTAGTAGAATTGAACAAACAATAGGTCCTTTTCTCCTTTCAAATCATCCACAAAATGTGGTTACTTCAATTTCATATAACTTACTCTAAAACTGACATAAATTCATGGGTAATGGCTGCAAACCTTTTGGTTTTAGTACAGCTATTTGTATGGGTGGGCATAGCACAACCAGCTGCTTGGAGACAGATTCGCCTGTTCAAACTTGTAGTTTTTTGCAGCTGAGCTGGTCCTCTAGACTCCACTTACAGTTAAAGCAAAGAAGGCAGCACTTTCAAGCTGTACTTCACCTTATCTGGAGGTAGATGAAAGCCATTAGATAGATAAACTGTTCTCTGGAAGTGATGCTGCTAGTCTTGTTTTTGAAGTTTTGAAAGAGGATCCCATTGGCTTGGGCTGGCTCAGAGAGCCTCCTCCTGCACAGCTTCACCCTTGGAGGGTCTCAGCCACCAGTCAGGCCTTCATTCTCGGACCCCAGGTGATTTCAGATACCCTTGGAGTAGGTCACAGGGTGCTTTGATGATAAAAGCCTGCTTCATGAGCCCTTGTAGAGAGCAAAGTGCAGTTTGGAAGCTCCTACCTTAGCCCACAGTGGCAGTGTGAGATGCTGTTGTGTTTTCCACAAGGCTGCGGTGGCGAGCCCAGGCATAATGTAATGCTGGCACTCATGCAGGAGGTGATGAAGTTACATATAGCCCAGGCCTTATTGCTGCCTGCTAGGGTGGGACACAGCCTCTTAACAACTCAGCCAGTGAAAGAGAGCAGTCTGATCAAACTTTGCTAAGTACTGAAATAGCTGTTCTGGAAATCAATGCTATTCATGCTCTGCTCTGCCCTTTGAATGGTATCATTTACTCAGAATATAGCATTGCACCTAGTGCTGCATCTTGCTGTCATTGAAGCATTCTTCATTGTATTTCTCAGTGCAAAGTTAATAGCTTCTATAGAAAAGGAATCCAAGACCTAAAAGTAAAAGAAGAAGAAAAAGAAAAAGGTTACAATCTTGGTAAACCTGCCAGTTCAAAGGTATATTTAGAATATATTGTAACAAAAGAACTGTCAAACTGAAAATGAGAGGCTTTGCTTCTTAAGGTTTTACATGGCCATGGTTCATGGAAGTGAGATTACAGCAGGACATTTTGGCTTCACCTACACTTGAAAATTAAACAGGTTGAAGATCGCCCTCTGGAACTTAGGTCAGCTTGGAAATCCTCCTGATGACTTCTTTCTGTCTCCAAAAGAGGATGGCTACATGAAAACTGCCTATGGAGGATTGTTCCTGGCAGGAAGAAAGTCAGTCCGTCAAAGCCTGCCCTTTACCTCTCTCTCTAGGTCAAGTCCCTGAGTTTACCATTGAACGATGTGAGCTCAAAACCCTTCTGTGCCTGAATTCCAGTTACAGGCCAGTCATCGAAGGGGTTTGCTTCCTGTGCCCAAACCCCAGTGCTGGGGCTGAGCTCCACATGTCTGTCAGGGATGTGTCAGTCTGGCACGGCTGAGCTGGGATGGCCAAGTGGGGTGGAGCGGGTATCACCCAGTCTTGGCTACACCACATCTTTCCCATCTTCTCCAGGCTACGTTGAATGGGTAATAAGCCAGCCCTGTTTATCAAGTACTGATACTATCTGTGCACTCAGCAACTACAACACTGATCTTTGGCAAGCCCATGAGAAACTTATGAAAATTTGGAAGGAAACTGCTTTTATGGGGAGCAAACACAAAGAAAACAGATTGTTTAAAAACTGCTAAGAAAATCTGTTCTGCAGCCATTTTAAGAAGTGAGAAAACCTTGGGCATTACTGAGGAGGTTTATGTTAGCCAAAAGTGCTACTGCTTTTGCATCTGAACCTTTAGATACTGGATCAATTAGGTGGTGTGCTGTACATAGAAGAGCTACTGGAGTAAGAAACGATTTTAAACAAATCTTTTATGCTTTGAGATAGCAGAAATTGCTGGCACAGGCACAGGGAGAGGCAAAGAAAATGTAAGGTTTGAGGTCTGCTGTGACAACTTCAGAATACCTTAGTTCTCCAGACTTCCAGTAAGTCCTGCTGCCATTCCTGTGGCTCGGTGAGATGTGAAGGAGGCGTTGTCAGGGGTGCCACACATCACAGCTCATCAGGCAACGATGAGGAATGAGTCAAGAAGATCGAGAACACTGTCACTCGTATGTGTGGAGGCACACATCTCCCCACCCAGATTCTGTTCAGATGAAATCCCAAGGACAACTGTGCAGGACAAACAATCAGGTTCACCCTACTGTAGTGGGGATAGTGCCAAATAAGGTGAATGGACTTATACCCACTTTTTCTGAAGGCATGATGAAACAATTTTCTAGGGACAATCTCGTCTCTGAGAGACTATTGTGGTGGATGAACAAGTTTTTGCTACACTGCTATTCATACTTTCAGTGCCATCCCTTCATTCTGCCAATAATAATAATTACTATTATTTCTACTGGCATAATATTCCTTCTTCAGAAACGCGTAAATGGAGCTAGGACCCTGTGATATGTACAGTGCAAAACAGAACCTAAGTAACAATTCATGATATGCAAAAACCTTCCTGAGATTGAGTGTCAGTGATTTACAGACATATTCAAATAAATGAATATAAACCCGGCCATCTCAGGTGACCAGGAAGATTTACATCTGTTGCACACCTGCTCTTCCTTGCAATGTTCTCAAATACTAAAAAATACATGTATAACGCACCTCTTCTCATCCGTTTTTCAGGTCCTTCTCTGTCTAACGAGGCTTGAAAGCAGACAGTAGTTTCTTTTTACGGTAAGCACCATGTCACCAGAAGTAGATTAACTGCCAAATGATAAAATTAGAAATATTGAAATGGACTAGCTCGATGGATTCTAATTAATTATGGACACCAGTGCTATAATCAGAGATTGTTCATTGGATAAGGGAGATATTTGGTTTCAGCTGGATAGTCTTTCCCCTTCTGGTTTCACCCGTGCAATCTCAAAAGGCTGAACTAGGGAAACATAATTCAGAATCAGGAACAACTTCTTCCCTCTGTTATAATCAAGCTCACTTTTATGAAATCACTTCATGAAAACTGATCATTTTGTGCAAACAGCTTGATGTTGAGCACATTCGTCTGTCTCCATGACTCAATTAGATATTATCATGATCTTCAGAGGACTTAATTCTCATACGAGCTGTGCCAGGCTGTGTACACGCCTCATCCTGGTGGTGAGAGGAGGTGGACACCTGCATGGATGTGCCGTATCCCATTAGACGGGATTCATATATCTGGGGCTTACTCACTAGCTGGTTGAAGAAACAAGATTTATATTCCATAAAGGAGGCACTGAAACAGAGTGCAGGGAAAACAATTCCCCAGGAATGGAAAGCAGGCTTCAAGTCCCAGAATATTTCCTGGCCTTTGGCTGCTCTGTTTTGTGTGCTCTCATTTAAGGGCAGAATTTAGTAAGTAGTGCCAAGCAGACTTTCACAGCTTGAGCGTCCAAATGGTGTAGAGAAGCCAAGTTCGCCAAAAACACTGGGGCAAGCCCAGGTCACCTCCCCGTTGGCTGCCGAGTATTCCCTGCCACTGTCACAAAAGTTTTATGGTGCAGTCTTATACTGCCTGAGCATGTATAGCTTCCCAAATAGAAAAGTTGTAGTATAATACAATTCTGGTTTTTTCTCAAAAGTGACAAATAATGGAGTTAAATACATTTTGATCCAAATCAAAAGCCTCTGCTCTCTTAACTCAGTTCAGCCTTCCTCTGAACATTCTGGCTTCAGCCGAGCCCACGATCGCAGAGATATCGGGCGATCTCCTTTCCTAAGAATATTTTCAGTTCAGCTAAACCCAAGGGGTAGTAAAAATCTTGTCAGAAGCCAAAACTCATGAGACTTCCAAGCCAAAAAAGGTTTTGACAAGTTCAGCTCTTGAACAAGTGGCTCTTCTCCTGTAACCACCCAAAACCAGAGGTAACAGTTTTCTGTGACTGAAAGTGAAGGTGACAGGAGATTCACTACCACATCCCCCAAAAGATTTGTAAAACACTTACATTTGGCCTGATCTCCCAGTTCAAACTCAACTGAGTGGGTTTTTTTCTTATTCCTGCAAAAAGTCTCAGTGCCGTGAGGAATGGTAGAGAATTAAAAAATAGTATATATTTTTTTCTGCACATAGCTGGGTTATAAGGGTTATAGTACTAATTATTTCTTGATAAAGAAATGTGTAAATAAACACATGTTTATTTTCCATATTACCTTATTTTTTATAAACCCAAGAAAGAAGTCATCCCTTTGCCATGGGATGGTGATGTGTATCCTTTTGATTCCATTGAACTTGGCCTTCCCACGCCTTCAGTGGGCATTTGTGAGTGACCTGATTTCCTAGCAGTGTGTTGTCAAGGAATTCCTAGAATACTGAATAAAGTACTGAAATGCAATTTTACTCAGAGGTACATAGAAGCACATTAAATTTATATCGATTGGAGACCTGTGGCCATCTTCCAAAGTACATATTTCTTTTCCATTTGTTATGGACAGGCAATTAGCTTTACTTGCTTTAATATAAATTAAAGTTTAAAACAACCGCTTAGTTTCCCTGCCCTGGAAGGTGCAATTAATTACATCTTTGCAAAATACATTACATAGCTACATATTTGAGATGTATCTGATATCAGACACAATTCTCATGGCAGGCCATTACAAATGCAGTATATGTAGTCAACCAAAGCCTTTCAGAGAAATCCCAAACACTTAATGTTATGCCAGGAACTGGATTCTTAGGGGGAAATCCAGCCTTCCCAGATAAGGCATTGGCTCAGCTCAGCGGAGGACTTTTACAGAGCTTGCTGGAGTGAGGCAAGATGGCCTGTGCTCATCTGTGCTGGACCTAGCTCCTATAGTTGTGGTGGGGGAGAAGAAGGATTTTAGCTGGTGAGTAGATCAGCCTGGTTTGGGGAGTATTTTCTTTCCCTTTGAAGGTTTTGAGAGTTCCACAAGTCCTGACTCATGCAGATAAATCAGAATAAGGCAGTAGCAGATAGCACAGGTAAGATGCAGCAGGTGCTAGGAGATGTTCAGGAGAGATGTGCCTCTCTACTCATGCCTACAGGCAACGGTGTATTGGGTCTCTGACTTTTAAGCAGGGGAGCAATCAGGAGAGGCCCAAGCTGGGGGGAGGAGGGTGGATTTGCACCAGGTAGATGTCCACCAAGTAAAAGCTGACATGTGAAATGGTCATTCCCCGGTCCGAACAGAGAAGCAGAGCTTTGAAGGTGCAGCTCAGCTCATCTTGTAACAGATATCAGGTACCTGAAGCAAAATAGGATGTCCACTCTGCATTGAAAGGTCACTGAAGGAAAGGCCCAGGCAAGGGAGATGGAGCTATGCAGTTATGAGGACTGTAACCCTCTTTCCCGACTTGCTGGATCCCCTGATGAGCTCTGATGGCCATTCATGATTCTGCAAGGATCCTTTTACTGCATTTTCTGGCTGCCTGTACAAAGAACAGTTGCAGCTTGGCCTGTGGACACTGTTCAGGGGGACCCCTAAGCCCGTCTGTGTCTGGGGAGTTTCCGTGCCCAGGTGCATACTGCTTACAGCTTACAGAAGCCTTGAACCTGCCTGAATATCCTCGCAATGGGGCAAAACTGCAGCCACCACTTGCAGCCTGATGGCTGATGGTGTTTTGAAGGCAATGTGGAAGAAGCCTGGAGAAGCTGGGCTTTTCCTTGAGGTGCCATGAGCTTGCACAGCCTGATATGTCCACAGTGGGAAGGTGATGAGTGGCTCTTGGCAATCGTGAGCTAATTGTCAGTGGTGTACTAATTGAAAGGTAGCATGCCAAATAGAGAGGCATGACCTATCCTCTTACCCTCATTGCACAGCAGTGATGAAGCTGTAATTCAGGGCTAAGTGCCCAGGGATTAAAGACATTAAACCACAGCTCATAGAGCTCTACCTGGAGCTGTTTCAGTGATGCTCAGTAGTCCGTCCGCTGGTACAGGGAGGAGTACAGAAGGGAAGCAGACTGTGAGCCTTGCTCTCTGTGCACAGCCTTTCTTCTGGTGGGCAGCAAATGAAGGGAAATTCTTGTGATGCCTGTCATATGCAGCCTGACACAGGGATGTTCAGAGCTATGGACCTGTCTTCACATGGAGACATTTTTAATTGCATTTCATCCTTTAGAAATGAAATGGAAATTGAGGACTGGAAAGCAAATGGCACACCCTTCCCTCCCAGCCTCAGGTGGCTGAAATACCCAGACCTCCAGAGGGGAGAGCTTTAAAGCCATGGGCCATTTGAAACCAAATTTCTTCTTTTAAAAATCAGATGAGTTAAACATAATGAACGATACTCAGATCCATTTTCTCTTTCAGATGTCTGAAATAGACAGCTCCATGCAGAGAAATTACCCAGTTCCCCCATGAGTGATCTTTATTTGAAATCTAATAGTGCCACCGCAGCCTTCCGTGCTCAGAGCTGGAGCGATTGGCACGGTGTTACTGCAGCTACACCATGAACTGTGTGGGCTGTCTTGAAGGTTTGCTTCGTATTCATGGCACCAGTGCTCTCAAACCCGTAAATTACATCATTAAAAAAAATTAAACCATAGAGATGTATATTTAAACTATGTCAAACTGAGTTTTTCTGGTGTTTTGCAGTCTGCAGGAAGCTGGCAGTCAGGGGGAGCCTGTACCACACATGGATAGGAGGATGGAGTACCTGCAAACATCAGGCTCTGGGCATTGCAAAAGCTGTACAAATGTGCTATGCACACTCAAATACACTCTCAGTCTGTCACCAATAGCACACATTTCATGGGTGACAACTGGGCCAATAACTCATCTCGGGGTGTTATATTTCTCAATCAAAGCCATAGCAGGCAGTTCAATAAAAAAAAAAAATTTCTTTTTCTCCGGCTCAGGCTTTGAGTAACAAAACAGGCAGACATGTTCTTGGGCATGGAGGATCTAGTCGGCAGTGTGGGAAATAAATCAGTGCAGACCAAAAAAGAGTAAAGGGGGAGAATACCAGGGGCCGTTCCCCATCACACGTCCCTGGGCAGCAGGGCAGTTAATGAGGTTCCTGCACGTGGAGGAATTTCATCCTTCCCCAGAGGCTTCCTCCCTCCAGACTGAGCTGGTTGGCTTGTTTTGTGACTCTGTGCCTTGGAAAGACCCATTAAATGATCCATTTTAAGAAAACTGATTGTATCTTGTGACAGAAAGAAATTCTGCCTTTACAAATGTTTTGTTCAGCCAGGTCACTTCACAGAGCTGGTTTAACCAGCACAGCTGAGGTTGTGGATCAAGGATATGGTAAATCTTGCTTGAGTGCACCTAGCACAGACTGAAAATAGCCAGAGCAACATGGTCTCAGGTGTTCCTCTGAGCACTCTGCTTCTTCAGAAGTCTTTGGAGAACCTGAAATGGGTTAATTTTCACCCATCAGCTCTGTGCCAGCCTGAAGCTTTGGCTTATCTATCAGAGGGCTGATAGTGTGGAACCAGATGCAAGCCATCATTTCCGGACGCCTCTTCTCTCTTTTGGAACCTACAGCTCTGAGACATGACCATGAACATGTAACTGTAGCATTCGCAGGCCAAAACAAAGGACTTCTGAGTGGTGAAGTGGATAAAAGAAACAGAACAGACCTGCATTGACTTCTTGAGCCAGGGGCGGTGCCTTTGTATTTATTACTCCTTGAAAAAATGTCTCTTTGGCTTTATCTGGTCTTTCTTGGAGCTATGCAAAAACTCACCACCTGCAGTGTCTTGCAGCAAGGAGCTCCACAGCTTATCATGAGCTGCATGAAGAAACCCCTCCCCACTGTTTTGAATCTGCCACCTGGTAAATTTACTAGGTGTTTTGTAGTTCCTATATCAGTGGGGCAGTGAACATTATTTCCTACTGAAGTCTCCACATCTTTCATGATTTTGAGGAGCTCACTCGTCTGCTTTCTCACTCATCTGCTTTCTCACTCATCTGCTTTCTCAGCATTGTCTTCTCCAGACTGAGGGGTCTTAGTCTGCTCAGTCGCTCTTTGCACAGAAGCCTTTCACCACCCTTATCCCCTCTTTTTGTATCTTTCTCAGTTCCCCTTCATTTCTGAAATGAAGAGAGCTGTACCATGCATGGTACGCTGGCAGCCAGCACGATGTCCCTTGCTGTGCCTTTCCCGATTCCATTTCTAACCTCCTGTTTGACCTCTCCTGAGCACTGAGCTGATGTTTTCCCAAAACTGTCTCACTCCAAGATCTCGTTCCTGAACAGCTAGTTCAGAGTTTATCACTCCGTCTGCCACAGAAGCATGATTTTTTTCCCATGTGCATTACTTTCTGCTTATCTACATCAATTTTCATCTTCCATTTTATTATCCTTCACCAGCTGCTTTTGCATGTACACCAAAGATCACTGGGAAATGTCTGCCCCTTTTCCGGATAGCTTGGGAAATGATCCATGTGATGAACCACACCTTGCCTCCCTGTACAGTTTCTGGGAATGCCCGAGCACTATACTATTATATATGCAGCATACTACCATACTAAACCATTGGCTTTGCCTAAGCCAGACAGCAGGGAAAATGCTGAGGACTGATTCATGTCTTAAATCTCACCCCTGTTGGGTTTGGGAGTGTGAGTATGAGAGAGCTCTCCCTCCTCTCAGGATGAAAAGTCAGAAAACTGCTGAAGTGTCTGAGTCCAGGCTTGAGCAGGGGGTGGACCAGAGGACCTCCACAAGTCCCATCCAACCTAAATTATTCCACAGTTTGGAAAAAAGTCAGGTGTGTGTTTGGAGGGGGTGGCACTTTCTAATTTATGCATTATCTGTCAAGTTAAACACGTTTATTACATTTACTCACTATGCTGTTGAGCAATAGCCCTAATAAAGCCTAGGTGGGGGAAAAGGAGCAGAATGAACTGACAGTATCTGTGCTTTTCAATATTATCTGTCATATTACTGGAGAAAATATACTTTACAGCAAGTACCAAGAGGTACCTAAATAGATGATGCAACTAAAACCACTGATAAATATGGGCTTTTGTATTAATGCAGTTTCTAGCACTGCCCTTTCACCTGTGTGTGTGTGGTTTTCTTTGCGTGTTATGAGATGTGACCCTAGAAAGTGCTTTTTTTTGCTTTACTTCTACCAGTCACTGGAGAAGCCAGCATCCACGTTCAGTCTGTAGCTGCCCTGCAACATTTGGCAGCAAGCTGAAGCATGACACCTCCCAGCACTAGTTGCTGTCAGCTAAGCTGGGGGTGTTCACCAGCACTATCTGAGAAGCACCTGCCCTTCAACCTCACACCAAGGATCTAATTTAAGAATATTTATGGGGATTTCTTTGTAACAATAGTTGGGTTTCTATTCGATGTCTTGGTGATTTCATATGTATTGTGGATTTTACCTCCTCAGGGAATACTGCAGAGGAGCTGGCTGAGCTTTTCCATTTCTCCTGCTAATATTAATCTAACATCTACCCTAATAATAAGCCTTTTGGGGCTCACTGTACACAGACTTCCAAGTGGTAAATGGTTTAGGGTATCCTGGTGTGACACCTCCTCCCAGGACTGCAGATCCCTCTGCCATCTCCAGCCCTCTGCTCCCTGCCACCTCCCTCCCAGATCTGGGCCTCTCTGCAAAGGGCTCCTTGGCACATCCTCAGTCCCAGAGCCCTTCCCCATCTTTCCTGGTTGTTTCTGATGCATTCACTCAGTGCAGATTGGTTTTCAGTGCCAAGCTGGCTCTGCTGTAGGATCATGTCTTCC